>NW_028225180.1:63586952-64195693 GCF_052327205.1 Somniosus microcephalus
TCTCTCTCTTCCCCCGTCACTCTCTCTCTTCCCCCGCAGTCGCTCTCTCTCTTCTCCCCACCAGTTGATCACTCGCTTCCCCCCCAGTCGCTCTCTCTCTTCCCCCCCAGTTGTTCTCTCTTCCCCCCCAGTCGCTCTCTCTCTTCCCCCACAGTCGCTCTCTCTCTTCCCCCCCAGTCGCTCTCTCTCTTCTACCCCAGTCACTCTCTCTCTCTCTTCCCCCAGTCGCTCTCTCTCTCTCTCTTTCCCCCGTCGCTCTCTCTCTTCCCCCCGTCGAACTCTCTCTCTTCCCCCCTGTCGCTCTCTCTCTCTCTTCCCCCCAGTCGCTGTCTCTCTCTCTTCCCCCCCAGTCGCTCTCTCTCTCTCTTCCCCCCAGTGGGCTCTCGCTCTCTCTTGCCCCCCCAGTCGCTCTATCTCTCTCTTCCCCCCCCAGTCGCTCTCTCTCTCTTCACCACCAGTCGCTCTCTCTCTTCCCCCCGTCGCTCTCTCTCTTCCCCCCAGTTGCTCTCTCTCTTCCCCCCAGTCGCTCTCTCTCTTCCCCTCAGTCGCTCTCTCTCTTCCCCCCAGTCGCTCTCTCTCTTCCCCCCCAGTCGCTCTCTCTCTTCCCCCCCAGTCGCTCTCTCTCTTCCCCCCAGTCCGCTCTCTCTCTCTCTTCCCCCCAGTCGCTCTCTCTCTGCCCCCCCAGTCGCTCTCTCTCTTCCCCCCAGCCACTCTCTCTCTTCCCCCCCAGTCACTCACTCTCTTCCCCCCCCAGTCACTCACTCTCTTCCCCCCGAGTCGCTCTCTCTCTCAACCCCAGTTGCTCTATCTCTTCCCCCCCAGTCGCTCTCTCTCTTCCAACAACAACATGCCCTCAAAAAGCCTCGGCACCGCTGGGCACTCCAGCTAGTCTATACATATAATAAAGTGGTCGATCTGTCTGTCTGTCCTTCCGTCTGTCTGTCTGTCTGGCTATACACTCTAAAGTTATAGAGCGTACTTACACATCCGTTGCATCAACAGAAAGCTTACGATTCCAGAACGGTCATAAGCGTATTTACGTTTCGGTGAGACAAAAATTGCGCCCGCGGTATCCAAAAAAGCTTTCAAAATTCCGCTCATTATCCACTCATTAGCATCGAGTGACGTCGAGGTCGACCAATTGTACGGTCGAGCGACCCGACGGTCGAACAATCGCTGCATCACGGGGGCTGGTTCATCGCACGTGTGGGCGCGCCCTCCTATAGTCGAGTGACAGAACGATTGACCAATCCTACGCTGCGGTGACATGATGGTTGACCAATCGGTGCATGTGTGGGCGGGCCTTATCGTTCTGAACCGAGGTGAGTGGCCGCCATCTTGATTCCAAACTGTTCATTTTTTTTCCCACTTTCTGCGTGCTTCTTTTCAAATCTACATTTCCAGCAAAAAAAAAATTGCTTTTAACAGACTAATTGTTTTTAAAAAGTTAATTAATTTGCAAATCTTTCCTCTAACCTCTATAATTTTCATACCTTTCACCGTCTTTCCAGGCCGCGAAGCCTGGGCCTCTGTTGCCCAGCCACGCACGAGCTAGGCACCTCCCGTCGCGATCAACAAAAGGCCCACGATCGCCGCCATCTTTGTGAAGGCTGGAGGGGGTGAGCCAGAGCCGAGCTTCACCACCGCCGCCATCTTAGTAAAGGCGGGCGGGGCGGGAGTCAGCGCGCACGTCAACTTCCGCCCGAAGCGTGACTTGAGTCTGGCCGGGCCTCATGCGGTAGGTTTCGCTGCGACGTCTCTCTCTCAGGTCTTGAAGCCGGCAAGGGCAGGGTGCGGGGCTCGGGAGGGCGGAGCTCGGGAGGGCGGGGCTCGGGAGAGTGCATGCACGGGGCTCGGGAGAGAGTGAGCGCGGGGCTCGGGAGAGCGCGATCGCGAATCTCGGGGGGGCGGGGCTCGAGAGAGCGTGAGCGCGCGGCTCGAGAGAACGTGAGCACCGGGCTTGGGAGAGCGGGAGGGCGGGGCTCGGGAGAGCAGGAGGGCGGGGCTCAGGAGAGCGGGATCGCGGGGCTTGGGAGGCCGGTGCTCGGGAGGGCCGGGCTCTGGAGGCCGGTGCTCAGCAGGGCTGGGGCTTAGGAGGCCGGGGCTCGGGAGGGCGGGGCTCAGGCTGTGCCATGTCAGTACATGGGGTGGCATGGAGTTCCGCGGAACCATCACCGGCAGAGGGGAAAGGGTCGGCTATCTCCCCCCTCCCTTTCTCCCCCCCTCCCTTTCTCCCCCCTCCTTTTCTCCCCCTCCCCCCCCACACCCCCTCCCCCCACCTCCCAACCCCTCCCCACCCCTTCCCTTCCCACACCCCTTCCCCCACCCCTCCTTCCCCCAACCCCCTTCCTTCCGTTCCCCCCTTCCTTCCCTTCCTCCCACCCACCCCCCTTCCCCCCCACCTCCCCATTCCCTCCCCACCCACCCCTTTCTCCATCACCGCCCCACCCACCCCCTTTCTCCCCCACACAACCCACCCTTTGTCCCCCAACCCCCCCACCCACCCCTTTCTCCCCCACCCACTCCTTTCTCCCCCACCCCTTTCTCCCACCCCACCCACCATTTTTCCCCTACCCACCCCACCCTTCTCCCCCACCCACCCGACCCACCCCTTGCCTCCCCCCACCCCTTGCTCCCATACCCCTTGCTCCCCCACCCATTGCTCCCCCACCCCTTGCTCCCCCACCCTTTTCCCCTTTCTCTCCTTCCCTCTCTGTCTCTCTGTCTCCCTCCCTCTGTCTTTGACTCTCTCTCCCTCTCTTCCTCCCTCTCTCTCTCTCATTCCCTCTCTTCCTCCTTTGCTCTCTGTCACTCTCTCCTTCCCTCTCTCTCTCCTTCCCTCTCTCTCTCCTTCCTCTCTCCTTCCCTCTCTCTTCTCCCCATCTCTCTCTTCCCCCATCTCTCTCTTCACCCGTCTCCCTCTTCCCCGTCTCTCTCTTCCCCCGTCTCTCTCTTCCCCGTCGCAGTCTCTCTTCCCCCCATTACTCTCTCTCTTCCCCATCGCTCTCTCTCTTCCCCCAGTCGCTCTCTCTCTGCCCCCCAGTTGCTCTTGCTCTTCCCCCCAGTCACTCTCTCTCTTCCCCCCAGTCGCTCTCTCTCTTCCCCCCAGTCGCTCTCTCTCTCTCTTCCAACAACAACATGCCCTCGAAAAAGCCTCGGCACCGCCGGGCACTCCAGTTAGTCTATATATATAAAAGGATCGATCTGTCTGTCTGTCTGTCCTTCTGTCTGTCTGTCTGTCCGGCTATACACTCTAAAGTTATAGAGCGTACCTGCACGTGCGTTACATCCAAAGGAAGCTTACCATTCCAGAACGGTCATAAGCGTATTAACTTTTCGGTCAGACAAAAATTGTTCGCACATTATACAAAAAACCTTCAAAATTCCACTCATTATCCACTCATTAGCATCGACTGACGTCAAGGTCGACCAATCCTGTGCCGTCATGATTCACCAATCCTACAGTTCAGTCACCTGATGATTGACCAATTGGTGTGTGTGTGTGCGGGACTAATCGTTTTCATCAGGGATCTGTCAGCCATTATTCAGCAGCCCGGGCAGCTCAAAACTTTCATCATCCAGGTCAGTTTCTTTTTTTAAAAAAAATAAGATTTACCAAAAATGTTTTATAAGTACTTTAACTTTCATCTTTGAAGGTATTAAAAGCTAGAAATGTTTAGCTTAAAGAACAGTGCAAAACGGGCCTAGATTCTCCAACTGCCAACAGCCCAAATCCAGTCCCAGGCTTCCGGCCCACACATCCACCAGGCCCAAAAAAGCCCTGGAAACTGCCAACAACCCAAATCCAGTCCCAGGCTCCCGGCCCACACATCGACCAGGCCCTAGAGGGGGGACAGACAGGGGCAAGAAGATCATGCAGCCCAAATTGCCCTCGCACCGCGGGGCTTCCCTGCTAGTAAGCCTATACATTAGATCCAAGCCTTTCCAGAGTGAAGTTAGGAAAGACTTCGACATGCAATGGGTGGTCGAAATTTGCAACTGACTTCCGCAAACTGCAGTGAATGCTGGGTCAGTTGTTAATTGTAAACCTGAGATTGAGAGATTATTGTTAACCAAAGCTATTAGGGGATCTGGAGCAAAGAGGATGCAAACGGAGTTCGGTCACAGGACTCATTGAATGGCAGAAAGACTCGATGTTCTAAATGGCCGACTGCTGTTACTATTCTCATTATTAATTGATCAGAGCACAAATGTGGAGATGAGAATCGCGATTTAAAAGCAGCGCCTGAACAGGGACTTGAACCCTGAGTCCTCAGGTTATAAGTCTGAAGCTCTACTGGCTGAATTATCCGGGTTCTTTTGGAAGAAAGGTCACGAAAGAACATGCACTGGTTGCCGTGCATCATTGCATCCTCTGCAAGTTCCACGTTCTTGTCCAGTAATCCAGCCTGTACAGCGCATTTCTCTCACACACACAAACTGACTGCCTCAAACCGGCTTCACTTCTGAAATATCTTCCTTCCCACAAGCGACACGCTCTTTAAAAGTGGCGTCAGATGTGAGACATGCGGTCCCCCAGATATCTGTTTTGGATCTCCAACTTTTCACTATATTAATATAGACTTTGATGGAGCAATTGAGCGCTGTAGGTTCAAGTTTGAAGATCGCACTAAGTTCAGAGGCACGGTAGTAGTGCAAATGAAAACGGGAGGTAACCAACTGGAAAGACACAGATAAAATAATCTAGCAAAATTATGTCAAAATCGACTTCACTGTGCGCAACTGTGTAACCATTCAATTCGGAGTACTTTCTATATAATGGGAAGCCATCGACTGTTGAAGAGCAAAGAGCTTTGCGATTCCAGGTTCAGAAATCATTATAAGCTAGTAGACATGGAGCAAAAGATATTTGATGAAGTCCCTCATAAGTGAACGGTAGCTGAATTTTAAACTCCTGGAAGTGAAGGCAAATTATTGTCCTGTTTAGGAAATGGTTTGAGCGACAGGGGAATGTGTATGGATAATGGGCAGCTGCTTTAATTGGCAGGATATGATTAGTGATATTCCTGAGGGATCTATTTCGGGGCCTCAACTTTTCATTGTTTTTAGTAACGAGTTAGAAGATGGGATTGAGAGACACATATTCTAGTTTGATAATGACACAAAGCTAGGCGGCATTATAAGCAGATTAGATGTAATCATGAAATTAGAGCAGTTATTAATAGATTATAAGTGAATGGGCAAAAGTGTGGCAAATGGATTTAAATAAAGCAAGTGTGACGTCATCCACTTAGGATCTGTAAAGGAGAGATCAGAAAACTCTCCAAATGCTGAAAAGCTGGAACCAGTGGATGGTAAAAAATATTTAAGGGTCCATGTTCACATATCATTAAATTGTCATGGACAGTACAGAAATGAATCAAAAAGTCTAATTGTTTGTTGGTAGTTATATCTATAGGACTGAAATACAAGGGGGAAACAATGCTACAGCTATACACAGCACTGGTCAGACCACACCTGGATCACTGTGTTCAGTTCTCGGCACCACACCTTAGGAACGTAGTATTAGCCTTAAAGAGTGAAGTGTAGATTTACTAGAATGACACATAGAGTCCAAGGGTTATATTACGAGGAGAGATTACAGAAATTACGGTTGTATTCCCTGGAATTTAGAAGTTTAAGTGATGATTTGATTGAAGTATTCACAATATTAAGGGAACTGAGGGGTGGATAGAAATAAACTATTTCCGATGACTGGCGAGTCAAGACGAGGGGACATAGCCGAAACATGAGATCCAAGCTTTTCAGGAGTGATTTTAGGAAAGACTTGTACATGCAATGGGTGGTCGAAATTTGCAACTCGCTTCCGCAAACAGCAGTTAATGCTGGGGCAGTTGTAAATTTTGAACCTGAGATTGAGAGATTTTTGTTAATCAAAGTTATTTGGGGATCTGGAGCAAAGCGATGCAAATGGAGTTTGGTGACAGATCTCATTGAATGGCAGAAAGGCTCGAGGGGTTAAATGGCCTACTGCTGTTAATAATCTCATTGTTAAATGATCAAAGCTCAAATGCAGAGATGCGAATCACAATTTATAAGCAACGTCCGAACAAGGACTTGACCCCTGCACCCTTAGATTAAAAGTTTGATGCTTTACCGACTGAGCTACCCGGGGTCACAAGCTAAGGGGACAGAGATAGACTAAGCAAGCAGACAATATCATGTTATATCGAGTTTACTGTGTGCAAGTGTGACACCATCCACTTTGGAAATACTGGATAGTTCGGAAAAAATTCTAAATAATGGGCAGCTATTAGCTTTTGAGGGGCAAAGCGGTTTGTGAGTCGCAGTTCAGAAATGATCAGCTGGTAGAAATGGAGCAAAAGGCATTTGATGAAATCCATCAAAGGGATTGTTAGCTAAAGTTGAAGCTCGTGGAAGTGAAGGCAAATTATTATCCTGGTTAGGAATTAGGTTGAGCGACAGGAGAAACAGTGTAATGATAATGGGCAGGAACGTTAATTAGCAAGAAATTACCAGTATGTCCCAGAGGGATCTATTTTGGGGCCTGAACTATTCACCGTTTTTAGTAACGACTTAGTTGATCGTATTGAGAGACACATATTCAAATTCGACGATGACAGAAAGATAGGCGGCATTATAAACAGTGTAGTTGGAAGCATGCACTTAGAACAGATATTAATAGATTAAGTGATTGGGCAAAACTGTGGCAAATTGATTTAAATATTAGCAAGTGTGAGGTCATCCACTTCGGATCTAAAAAGGAAAGATCAGAATACAATCTAAGCGGTGAAAATCTGGAACCACTGTATGTGCAAAGTGACTTCGGAGTCCATATACATTTATCATTAAATTGTCCTGGATAGGTAATCCAGGGAGCCAGATATGGCGAGATAAAGCAACTGGCGACTGACAAAAGTGAAGATTTACTGAGACGACTGCAAGTTTCCTCAATTAGAGAAGATTCCTGAGGATCCGACAGCGGCTGAAATAATCCCCGTGTTTAAAATAAGGCCACGAGTGATCTATTGGGGGAGCACCTGGGAGAGGAGCAATGTAAAAGGGAATTATATTGTTTGAGGGATGATGTTTCATCTTTAACTAACCTGCTGGAGTTCCTGAAACACACCACTCGCCTGTAGGGCATGGGAAATGCAGTTGGAATGACCCAGTCGGATTTTATAGAAGCAGCGGACAAGATTCCACATCTACAAGCGGTGAGGAATTAGGGGATGGGTGGGAGATCTGGCACCGCACAGACAGCTCATTACAAAATGTAAGTAGATTATCGACAACTGGGAACCTGTAATGGACGGGTGACTATTGAACTACTGGGATCTTCCTTGGTGCAAGTTTATTTTTAGTGTTTTGTTTAATAGAATCTCAACGGTGCTGAGGGTTTCTTAGAAACAAAAAATGAAAATGATACCAACATATGTAACGTTATAAAACCATAGAAATTTACTGGGAGGGAGTAGGTCATGTGATCCATTCTCTCTGTTCTGGGTTCTTTTATACAGCAATCAAAAACTATCCGCACTGTTCTCTCTCCACAAACATTTAGTTTCACTGCTTCAATATTAATCTAACTTTCCCTTAACTATTCCATGAGGCAAAATATTCCAGCTGAAGCAAGCCTTTACATAAAGACATACCTGCTAACCTCTCTGCCCAGTCCCTTTGCGAACATTTTAAGTCGATCACCCTTTATTGCACGCTCCCCAACTGGATAAAATGATCCATCCCCCTTCACTCTGCCATAACACTTCATAATTTAAAATACTTCTATTACATTTCCTCTTATCTATCGCTGTTCCAGTGCAAATAATGACAATTCTTGCCCCTCATCACCAGTATAGATCTGATCCATGGCAACATCTTGGTGTATCTAATTGCCCGCTCTCAGTGGATTTAAAGCCCTTTCTACAATGAGGGACCGAAGCTGTACCTGGTGTTCTAATGGTAGCCTCACTAGGATTGTGTAAAGATTCATCATCACTTCTTTATTCTAATGATCTATGCCTATGTCTGCAAAACAAATTTCTGTTGGCTTTATCATGGACTTATCCACCTGCAACATCACTTCCCCTGGATTGAGTATTTGTATCCCTATCGCTTGCTCTCCAATCAGAACCTTCAGCTCCTTCGACTGAGACTCTGCTCCCATTCCTTGTCGTTCCTCGTAGATTGGGGTGAGATTACCGGTGAACAATTTCTAACTGATTTAAAGTGGCTGGTATTTATCAATTATTATTTGGGACAAAGTGTTACCTCAAAATAAGACGATAAACACCAAAGATTATATCTGACCGTCTGCAAGTATTCAGCAAAACAGAAGAATTATTAATACAATTGCAAAATACTGCGGATTCTGGAAATCTGAAATAACAACAGAAAATGCTGGAAACACTCAGCAGGCCAGGCAGCATCCGTGGAGAGAGAAACAGGCCTCAGAGCTGAAATGTTAACTCTGTTTTTCTCTCCACGGATGCTGCCTGGCCTGCTGAGTGTTTCCAGCATTTTTTGTTGTTATGACAAGAATTATTAATATCTATTTATTTGATCCGAATTTATGGCAGCTTTATTTTTACAGATAAGTTGCATCAAAATTAATTGTTAATAATTGTATGAAAAATCATTCATTTTACATTACTTTACTATTTTGTTTGGAGACTGATTGAGACAGAATAGCAATAATATTACTCGTGATAATTTTATCAGCAGCACAAACCAGGAGCAGACTCCATCTTTGTGCTGAGTGAGAGACACCAGTCAGTTAACAATCGTGATTAAAAATCAGTATCTGGGACAAAAGAGGTGGAAGGCCACATCGATGAGCCGAGTTCCGACTGTTTCCTGCATTGGAACACTGATCACATGACAAGAGCCCGCTCTATTTGTCAATCAGGAATGGAGTCCGATAGAGAGAACCGCACGTGCAATATTCACACCAAACTGCCAGGAAATTTACCAATATAGGCGATCGCAAGAACCTTGCTAGCTTCAAAACCGAATCAAACTTTATTGATGATTTTAAAATGGCGCGCCCGATCCCAATATCTGCAGTGTCAGGTGGATGCCTCTGTTGCTCACATGGCCGACTCCACTGCTGAACCTCATCATTGTTTTCTTTGATCCTTGAACTTGAAATGTGCGAAATTTGCTGGAAAATGTTATGTTTACTCAGCGAAAGAAGCGTAAAAACTAAAGCATTGCAGACATCAAAAGTATGTTACAAAATGGAAGAAATTACCACACAAGAACTCTTCCATTTTCACATTACCAGAAAGAAGGACGCTCTACGTTTGCAGCGGAGTTGAAAATGAGCTTTAGTTACGAAGAAGCTTCAGTTTGACTTGATTATTTTTATTCTCATTTTCTAACTAATCCCAGAATCAGTGTCCAGGGAGATTTCAGCACATTCGTCAGCTCTTCTCTGAATTTCCGCTGGGTCGCTGCATAAATACACGGGTTTTGAATTGAACTCAAAAGCTTGAGGCAAGCTCCGGTTTCCGTGGCGATATAAGCTGGGTTTGTGCGGTCACCTCGGTAATAAGTGGGGTTTGACAGTCTGGTAGTTAAAAAAGTCACGGCAGCTGTCAGCCACAATAATATAAAACTGCCCGATATAGTGAAGAGTAAAATGATGGATTTCCTTCGGCTCTCCATCTCTGGATCGCTCTGATTCTCAGTCCTGTGACCCCGGAGACCCCTGCGGGCTCTGCTGGCCACTAAAATACGTCGGACAGTTAAATAATTAAACAAGACAATTAAAGTAAACGGAAGCCAAACAACCCAGGCGCTGTGAAACCAGACCGTTGCTGCACCTAGAGGTGAGGAAACAAAAGCTACATTTGGTCGGCAGCCCCACTGCACTTTGTTAATTATTTGCTGAATTTCATAGATAAACAAAAATGGAATATTCTTGAAAAAATTCAAAATAGAGAACGTTGTTATAACCGCGGCTGCAGTTCTCGCGGTGCAATAATTAGCTTTAAACTTCCGGCAGCAGATAACAACAAATCGGTCAAATGTGAAGGAGACGGTGAACCAAACAGACAAATCGATGGCGACAGCAGTGATGTATAGAATGAACTTACACACGGGAGTGTGGGACAGGAATGAAAATGGAAAGTTATAACTGAAGATATGATACACCATTACATTGAAAATCATGACCAGTAGATCTGCTGTTGCCATGGCCACCATGTAGACAGAGATACACTTGGAAAGGCCGCAGTTTCCTCGGGAGAGAATCACGATTGTCACCAGGTTAGCTGTAAGAAAGAGAAAGGAGAGAATTAATGTTCCTATGTCTGATTGAAATATATATGGAGATCCCAGTGGAGAGTATTTTCTCCAATCAGTGTGATTATCAGCATGGAGCAGTGTGAGAACAAGATTAGCATTGGAGCCATTACCTGGGAAACCCATCCACACATTTTAATGAGCTGCTGCTGCAGGGGGACAAAACGGTCTGGAAATCCGCTAAAATCCTTGTGTTGGAGCTTCAAAGAACATCGTAACATCAGTGAGGTTATCCAGTTGGGGGAACATGGAAAGTGTCGATACGGGTGTCACGAGTTGGTTCCAATCATTACCGACTGTGTAATGCTGCCACCGAAAATGCACGTTACCTTATCAAACATTTGATATGAACAGGGAGACAGTTAGCACCGTTTAACAACAATCAGGTTACAATGGCTTACCGGGGATCCCGACAGTTGCGAGAATCGGATAGTAAATCTCTTTTGTCAGAAGAATAGTTAGTCTCCCCATTTCCTGTGAGAATGGCTGAATTCTGTCGCAGATGAATGTCTCTGACTGGCACATGAAAGGGAACCTATATTTATCCACACATCAATCCTCCAGCGATTCAAGCAGGTTAGCTCATAATTAGCATTAGTTACAGTCATTTAACAAATAGACTCAGGTATTTGTTTCTCTTGTCTGATACACCAGATTAAGAGAAATATGTGAGATTGTTACTGAACTGTTTAAAAAAAATACACAATTAAAACTTTGCTTACAAGTGTGAAGTGAAATCTCCCAGTACTGGTGCGGAAACTATTCCTACAGGCCTGTTGACTGTAATTCCCCTTCTACAAACCGTCATGACCCTGTACATCATTCATTCTTAGTGCACCAACTCCTCCAGAATAGGCGATGAAACTCATCCTGCAATACAGGTGATGCACCCAGTCTGGCAGCATTTGAGGTGACAGTGCTCCTCCCGTACTAATTGTATCCTCCATTTACACTGGATGTGTCCGTGTTCCTTTGGTACTCCTAGCATGACTACACGTGAACGTGCTCCTATGGTAAAATTGTTAGCTCGACACTAACACTAATATTGACTGTACTGCTCTAGTACTAGTGGTGCCCCTCCACTCACACTAGAGGTAGCCGTGCTTCTCCTCTCTGGTGGTGCCACTACACTTACACTAGATGTGGCTGTGTTTCTCCTGTGCTCGTGGTACCCCTCCAGTCACACTAGAGGTGGCCGTGCTTCTCCAGTACTAGTGGCACCCCTACACTAACACAGAGGTGACCGTGCTTCTCCAGTACTAGTGGTACCCCTTCACTTACACTGAGGTGAACGTGCTTCCCCAGTAATAGTGGTGCCCCTACACTTACACTGTGGCGACCATGCTTCTCCAGTACTAGTGGTACCCCTACACTTAAACTGAGGTGAACGTGCTTATCCAGTACTGCTGGTACCCCTACACTTACACTGAGGTGACCGTGCTCCTCTGGCAATGCTGCCCCTACACTTACACTAGCTGTAACCGTGCTTGTCTGCTAATGGAGCTGCCCCTACACTTACAATAGATGTGACCTTGCTTGTCTGATAATGGTGCAGTCCCTACATTTACAATAGATATGACCGTGCTTGTTTGCTAATGGTGCTGCCCCTACACTTACACTGAGGTGACCGTGCTCCGCTGGTAATGCTGCCCCTGCACTTACATTAGCTGTACCCGTGCTTGTCTGCTAATGGTGCTGCCCCTACACTTACACTGAGGTGACCGTTCGTGTCTGGTAATGGTGCTGCCCCTACACTTACACTAGAGGTGACTGCGCTTGTCTGGTAATGGTGCTGCCCCTACACTTACACTAGACGTGACCATGCTTGGCTGCTAATATTGTCGCCCCTGCTCTTACAATAGATGTGACCGTGCTTGGCTAGTGAAGCTGCTGCCCCTACACTTACACCAAATGTAACCATGCTTATCTGCTAATGGTGCTGCCCCTACATTTACACTAGGGGTGACCGTACTTTTCTGGTGATGCTGCTGCCCCTACACTTACACTAGATGTAACCATGCTGATCTGCTAATGGTGCTGCCCCTACATTTACACTAGGAGTGACCGTACTTTTCTAGTGATGCTGCTGCCCCTACACTTACACTAGATGTATCCGTGCTGCTCCCGTAGATATGGTCCCCAGCACAGACAATTGATGTGACCATGTTCCTCAAAAAATGGCATTTGCACTATATGTGACCGTGCTCCTCCGGTAAATGACACTGATACTATATGTGATCGTTCTCCTCTGGTACACATTGTACATACACGTATACTTGATATGAGCTTGCTCCTCCTGTACAAGTGGCATGCCAACACTTAGAAACATAGAAACAGAGAAACATAGAAGATAGGAGCAGGAGTAGGCCATTCGGCCCTTCGAGCCTGCTCCGCCATTCAATGAGATCATGGCTGATCATCCAAATTCAGTACCCTGTCCCTGCCTTCTCCCCATATCCCTTGATCCCTTTAGCCTCAAGAAATATATCCAACTCTTTCTTGAATATATTTAATGAACTGGCCTCCACCGCCCTCTGTGGCAGAGAATTCCACAGGTTCACCACTCTCTGGGTGAAGAAATTCCTCCTCATTTCAGTCCTAAATGGCTTACCCCTTATCCTTAGACTATGATCCGTGGTTCTGGACTCCCCGGCCATCAGAAACATCCTTTCTGCATCTAGTCTGTCCAGACCTGAAAGAATTTTATAGGTTTCGATGAGATCCCCTCTCAATCTTCTAAACTCCAGTGAGTATAAGCCCAATTGACACAATCTCTCCTCGTACGTCATTCCTGCCATCCCAGGTATCAGCCTGGTGAATCTTCGCTGCACTCCCTCCATGGCAAGAACGTCCTTCCTCAGGTAAGGTGACCAAAACTGCACATAATACTCAAGGTGCGGTCTCACCAAGGCCCTGTACAACTGCAGCAAGACATCCTTGTTCTTGTACTCGAACCCTCTTGCTACGAAGGCCAACATACCATTGCCTTCTTAACTGCCTGCTGCACCTGCATGCGTACCTGCAGCGACTGGTGCCCAAGAACACCCAAGCCTCTTTGCACTTCCCCTTCTCCCAATCTATTGCCATTCAAATAATAATCTGCCTTACTGTTTTTGCCACCAAAGTGGATAACCTCACATTTATCCACATTATAGTGCATTTGCCATGTTTCTGCCCAATCACCCAACCTGTCCAAATCGTACTGGAATTTCATGACATCCTCCTCACAGCATACCCTCCCACCCAGCTTTGTGTCGTCTGCAAATTTGGAGATATTACATCCAATTCCCTCGTCTAGATCATTAATATATATTGTGAACAGCTGGGGTCCTAGGACCGATCCTTGCGGTACCCCACTAGTCACTGCCTGCCACTCGGAAAACGACCCATTTATTCCAACTCTTTGCTTTCTGTCCGCCAATCAGTTCTCTATCCAAGTCAATACCTTGCCCCCAATCCCATGTGCCAAAAGCATGATTTACCTTTTGCATTAGCAGTGAGACTGCTCCCCATATACTGTGAAGTAGTGGGTAGAAGGAGTGTTTTTTTGACAGTGTTATTAAGACCCAGATTTAAATCTGTAGAGACGATAGGCCCCTGTTCTGGCCTTGTAGAACTTATATCAGAACTCCCTCAATATAACATTGAGGTCTAGAAATGTCTTACAAAGTTCATATTAAACCCTAACCGAGGTTAGATCCTGACGAAATGGCAAACCTTGTAGGAATTGGCCAAGTCTTTTTGTTAGGAAATTCAAACGATTGCTTTATTAGGGGAAATAATCCTATCCATGTACCTCCACAAAACCAAGTGATAATTTTTGAAATAGAAGGCTTTGATGCCGATGGAGCTGTTAGAACTCATTGCACGATTCATGTTAATCCCCACAATCAGGGGATACAGAATATCCAGTGGGATAATCAGACAGATACTCCAATTCCAGTACATTCCTTAATGATAAGGTGCACAGCCGCACAATTGGGAGGCCTAATGAACGGTGTCCAACAAGGTGGTGGCAATCTTTGCCGAATAGTAGGACCCGGGGCAGCCTATGCTCCTAGGGGCCATGGTTTCCGGTTAAGGTGGCAAGCTCATGATGAAATAAAAGACCAGAATATTCGAGAAAAATATAGGCAGCTTAGAATCCATTATAATCAATGCCAACAGGCACTACCTCAATCGTATCTAAATGCTGGAGGCAGAATGATTACTGGGCCAGTAAGCCAACCCCAGCATCCACGCATTGCGCCCCTAGGTCAAGTAAGCCTGAGCTTTATCTACACAGTGTGTGGTAGACCGGGAAACACCAGCCAGGAAAAAAATCTGCTGCATTCGAACTAACCTTGATAAATTGGAAACCTGTTGGCAAGATTGAAATGCCCAATGCCTGAGGCAACTACTGCAAATGATACTATGTTCAGACTTAATTCCCCCATTAATCCAGTGTAAGAACTGTGTTCAAATATAAGCCTATAATCTCAGGGCAACTCAGGAAGGACATGTAATGGGTTCCATCTAGGAAATACTCACTAATACAGCGACAGCTGCCTGCCGATTAGCTAAAGTACTTACACTGGATAACTGGGATATTGTCCATGGTTGCCTGGCCAATCAATACTGAAATACAGCCTTGAAACTTGCCTCTGATGGTGCTCTAAACGATTATCGAGATAACCAACAAAGATGGGATAATGTCAATAGCATTATCCTATTAAATCATGACCTTAGGTCTACCCCAAACTAAACCTACAATGACATCAGAAACTAGGGATAAAAAAACCGGAGAAGTTACCTTTGGTACTCAGAAACAAGGACTGTGTAGACCCAAGTCTCAAGTTCACACCGCCCAGACACAAACTCATGGCTCGGGACGCCCAAGAGGGTATTCCAGAAGGCTTAAACCCCCAACTCGCCCACAATACGAGAAAGATTTCTCCCCAGAAAGATGGGATAGACGAGGGGCTAGACCTCGAAAGGAAAGCGAAGGACTGTGGACTCCCTATGGGGAAAGCTCTTACACTGGCCAAAATATCAGAGAGCCATGGGAGGATACCGGGAAAACCAAAATGGGGGTCAAAAAGATTCCCGGCGGAACCAACATCCATCCCAACAGGAGGATCGTTAAGATAATAAACGGCCAGACAAACCCCCAAGGGGATCTGGAAAACACGATAACCCCAAGAGGGAGGAACAAAAATCAGTTAAAATAATTAAGGATAAAGCAGCAAATGAAACTCTGTATCCTGAGGATGAACAATCACAGGATTGAAGGCCTGGCACCCAGCCAGGGACTCTTGAATTCCCCTATGCCCTGGCAACCTTGCCCACAAACACAAAAGCGAAGGCCTTGTTTGATACGGGAGCTGATTACACTGTAATAGATCCTACAATTATAAAAACTAAGTGGACAGATTTGGGGAGCCTAATTTGTAAAAGACCATTAGGGCGACTCAAACATGACAAAACCAAAATAATTATTTTTTACAAACGACCTATTACTTTATATGGAATCAAGGTGACCCTAGATGTAGGACTGGTACCACAATTAGCCTGTTCCCTCATTATAGGAGAACCAGACATGAAACGTTACCTTAAAATCTCAACCAGCCTTGTAGCAGCATCCACAGATCAGGATGACAGGGAAAAACATGTCCGGACACAGCATGATCGAACTTGCCTCGAGGGGGGAGGCAAATACCTCCTCGAGCAACTCATTAATAGATACTCCCCTTATCTACAACTCCATCCAAATCAATGTGGAAAGATAGACATCAAACCCCACCCACTTGATGCTGGCTGGCACATACCTAAAAAAAAAGTGGTCTATTCAAGAGCACAAAGGAAAAATAGATAACTTAACAACGCTCAAAGAACTAATAGAACAAGGTGTCGTAATCAAAATGGTATCTAGAACGAATTCACCATTGTTTGGTGTTGCTCAACCAGATGGGAGGTGGAGATTAGTGGTCGATTATACAGCCTTAAATAAGGTAACGGTCCCATATACTGCACAACAGCAACATTCCACAGCCCTTCCCTCTGAAATCACGAGGGAAAATATAAATTCTGTATTGATCTAGCAAACGGCTTCTGGTCACTTCCAATCGAAAAAGCTGATTGGCCAAACACAGCGATGAATGGACTCGATGCTGGACCAGATTGCTCCAGGGATATAAAAACAGTCCCTTTCTCTTTTCAGCCCGCATCATTGACATTTAAAAATCCTACCTAACGTCAATTCTTATGTGGACGATATACATCTGTCACATGACAATCTCCAAGAGCACTTGAAAGCCATTGATAGTGCTTTATCCAGAGTTACAACTGCTGGGTAGTTAACCAACACAAAAAAGAGTCAACTAGTTAGGGATGAGGTAGATGTTCTGGGCCTGCGAATAACTGAAAACGGTAGAGGATTAACTCAATCCTATTAAGAAAAAATAGCCACCATTCCATATCCTAAAAATCTAAAACATTTTCCTCGATTCTTTACGCCAACCTTTGCCGAGCTCTCAGCAGCCCTGTATGCTAGAGTGGGCGAAGCAGCAAAAGGACCATTCTTATTTTCACCAGGCGATTATTCAAAATTGCAATAATTATGCCGAGAGGTGCAGAAAGCCATATACCTGGAACAGAGGGACCTACAAGTTCCCCTCAATAGTCATCTCAGGTCACCACCTAAAGTGGCAGTTGCAGTTTTCTACAATGAAAAGAGCATAGTGCCCATTCAGTTCCATTCTTATAACTTTTCCAATGTCGAAATGTGTTACATTAAAAAAGAAAGTGTTATGACTATGGTAGTCCAATGCCTCATCAAGGCACGAAACCTTCAAGGGAAATGCCCATTACCATCTTTACTGAGATTTCCGATTTAAGATCAGTATTGAGTATGGACTCCGATGAAAAAAGAACCACCCAGATCCGATATTTTAAATGGGCATCCTTCTTGAATGATCCTACACTCATTTTTAAATTCCTTTCCCCGGAAATGGACTTAGAGCATCTCCCCATCATGGAGGATGTTGATACAGAGGAGGGAATCAGACACATACCTATGAGACCGCTTATAGAGTAAGATCAAGTCATTTACTATGATGGATCTTCAATGACGATTAAAAAAGGGACATCCCAACAATCCTCAGCTGGGATGGGGATAGCAGTAGGGACTTTTCGAGATTCCCATTCTTTTTATCCAGAAGAATTACTGTCCATACCCCTTGGCCATAGCCGAAGCCGCAGCATCATGGTATGCTTTAGAAAAGGCAGACCCTATTAAACCCACACTAATTTGGACGGATAGTGACTACTGTAAAAGAGGATATAACCAAGATCTAATGTCCTGGGAGCAAACATATTTTACCAATCGTAAGTTTAAACCCATAAGATATAATCATTGTGGGAAGACATTCTCCGTTCATGTAAATGGGCATAACACTGTGACAATACATTCAAATGGAAACTGTCTTGCAGACGAAGAAGCGAAACGTTCGGTCTGCATAACACCCCCTCGAGAGGAGCCTGCCAATATTAATGTAATCACTAGGGCAGTACGGGCAGCTAATCAGGATGAGGAACTGATTCAGCTATTAGACCCAACAAAAGAGAATCCACCAGGATATCCACCAAAGTGCTTTTACTTGGAAACCCCTACTGGTATTGTGATAGTTAAGTTGCCAAAGGGAAACCGAGACACAAACGAGAACAGCTTGTAAAAGAAGCTCATGAGGGCATAGGTCAAGCACAATGTGCTGCCAGAACAACATTCTGCAAATGAACTCCATTTTATTGGTGGCCAGGCATGGTTAAGGCCTGTAAAACATACGTGGCAAATTGTGAGCCATGCTATTTAATCAATAAGCCATCACTAATTAAGCCACCACCATTGGCTCCTGTGAAAGCTGATGAGCCAATGGGAAAATCCTTTATTCACTTTATTGGACCACTTCCCCCGTCTTTGAGATACAGAAATTTTCTAGTTTGTGTAGATGGATGCACTTCTTCTGCTGGCTGGTCCCCACAAATATTGTTTCGGAAAACGCACTCGCCAATGCTATTACTGACATAACTACTGTAGCTGTTGCACCCAAAATTGTACATGCCGATCAAGGCGGAGCCTTTGTATCCAAGGTCTTCAAAGACTACTGCAAACAATGGGGGATTTGGTTAGAGCACAGCACGCCACGTCATCCGCAATCAGCGGGGCTGGTGCAACGTAAAACCAGGAAGTAAAAAAGCTATTGGTCAAACTGTTGAGAATTGGCAATTAAGTGGACCACCGTCATTCCAGAGGTGCAGCTATCACTTAATAATGGGCCCGCATCTGCATCAGGGACAGTGTCCCCTAAAACTCCATATTATCTGATGTATGGAGCTGAGATTCATACACCGCTAACCCACAGTCCTTTTATAGCCTCTATACACTCTCTGGTTCCTTGACCTGACAGTGACAGTTAGATTTTAAAAAAAGAAGTAACAGTGGAGATTCATCAAATTGATCAGACGATACGGGAGGCAAGTAGGCAGAAAAACTTGAGAAACAAAGCATGCCAACCTCTAGTAGGAGAATGGGTAGTGGAAAAGTATTTCGAGCAAAAACCTGGTTTAAGATCGAAGTGGAAAAACCTATTCAAATACATTCCGTTATTAACGAAAGAACAGTTAAAATACATATTAATCAGCTGAATGGCAAGCATATTCTTAACATTATCTCCATAGACAATCTCAAAAGATGTCTTGCGAGATAACGAAATTGGAGAAATAATACAAGGTGCAGTCGTACACTGTCTTTCAAGACCCACAGGATATGGATGCGATCGAATTACTGATGATGGTCAGTCAGACAGTGTCACCGACTCCTCCACACGATGGTTGGCAACGCCTCAGGAATTGAATTTGTGAAAAGCCACAACCAAAACAAGGAAAGATCAAGGAGTTACTTCAACGGTGGATGAAGAAGCAATCAACTGATCACCTGGCAAGGCCTTTACGAAAACAAAAATCTCTCCACACGCTGGATCAAAGTAACAGGGTCTCAAACTTCAGCTAGTTCCAAATGATGTCTCCTTGACTCGTATGAATAACTCACTGTAAGGGGTGGTGTGTGTGGTCAGCTTTGCCTCTGACTCCTGAGCGATTCGAATCGCTCCCACTCCCTTGGTTCTAGAACTTTGACTTATTTGGGGGTTGTAATGAAATTGCAACAGACAACTGAGTTGGTGAAAAGAACTTGGATTTTATTTGAGCCAAGAAATTATACACTACACAACAATCTTATCACTCTAAAAAGGGGGAACACTTTGGAATATGAGAGAGAATAACAATAGACAAAATACTTCACCGCTCCCAATCCCACTACAGTAACTCAGTTGGACTCCAGAGGACCAGGCAAAATGCTCACCAAACGACTTTTTTGACAGTTGTAGCGGTTCACGATTTCAGGGTTGTCTAGGTGTGACGGTTGGGCCTGCCATACCCCAGACATGGCAGAAGACTTCAACTGCGTTGCTTGTTCAGTCTTCGTGTGTCCGCTGCTGCGGTCGAGTGCATATTGGGTCTATCGGGTAAGTTCCCAATTTCCCTTGGTCAGAAATAGGGTTTAGAGTCTTTTCATCAAATCTTACCCAGGGGTAAGTAAGAATAGTTTGTAGAGTGGAAATAAACTTGCCAATCTTCAGTTTCTTCCAGGTTGGTTTCTTGTTGGTCGCGGTGGCCCAATATTACCTAGTTGTTGGTAATATTGTTGGTTGTTTGTTTCTTGATGCCCTTGGTTGCCGCAATTCCTTTGTCCTTTCCTTCCATTCTCCTTCTGTTGTCCTTCCGTCGATCTTCGAATGGTTTTGCTCTCACTGATTGACTGTTCAATTCCAAATGAATGCCCCTTCAATTGACTGACCGTGTTAACTGAAACAGCAGGCCCCAATTATACCGTTTGAGGCCTTGCTTATCTGCATGATAAAACTTCTCTGGCCCATTGTCAGTTTTTGGCGGGCTCGTTAACATTAATAGTTTTAAAATTCTTTAATGGGTTTCAAGCTGGTCTCATCTATCTTAATTTATTTAAGTTGGTGTAAACTCGGTTCGGGCTGGGGCATCAAATCCTAAATTTGCTTTAAATGGCTGTTTAATCTTTGGTCCGATTAGTAAGTTTGGTCTTCTCCTGCTGGGGCCAGTGTCCCTTTTGTTGCTCAGTGGCATGCACTGCATTATGCATACTCTTGATGGCTGTGTAATTTTGGTGGGAACTGCTCTTTTGTAGGCCTATTGTCATTACGTAAAAATGACTGAGACAATCCAGAACATTATCAGACATTTTGGCCTATGCCATTGCCCAAACTGCTTGTTTTACAGAGGCCCATCCCAACCCCTTTTTTGCAGCTTCCACAGGCCTGGACATGCCCTTTTAAAATAACCAAAGTCCTAGGATTTTAACTTTAAGCCCCTTTTGGGCCCAATATTCATTTAAACAGTCGAAAAATCTCTTCTTTGGGGTAATCTTCTTGGTTTGGGGTTAATCTGCAGAATGTGCGAACCTTACATTCCCTCCTGTGATACTTTATCCACTATAGTTTCATCCTGGGTGAGCAAAATTTCGGATCTCTGGGAGCCAACCTTCCCGTGTATTACCTAAACTGAAACCCAAAACAAAACACTCTCCCGTTCCCCTTCAGTTGCAGTGTTTAAAATATATACAAGGTACGAAAATTCGCTTACATCCACATCCAAGCATGGAGGGGTCTAACACCCCTGAACCACTTGGAAAAATTTACACACACATAGGGAAAATAATGACACACACACTCATCAAACTTGATTTTTAATAACGGTCAAAGTTTGTTTTATACCTGGTCATAGACATTATTTTAATTTTTATCCCATGCCCCCTCATGTTGAGAGCAGTGCATCTGTTCCCTTCCCTTGCACTTTGTGCACAATAAGTAGAAAACTATAACGAGCTGGCAAACAACTAAAATGTGTGAAGCCATTCGAATCCAAGAAGGGACCTCTATATGTTCAACAATACCCCAGCAAGGTGGAACTACGATATCCAAGATCTTGGCCCCTATCTTGACTGTCTTATGTTCCAATGTATAGAAATACTTTTGTGATATGACCACTGCTTTTAATAGGGCGGTAAGATGTTCGGGTAGAGGGTGGATTTCATAGCCTAAATGTGGTACTTAATTTTGCAGGTTGGTAATATTTTCCCTGACAGTGAGGTGAACAGTTGAGGGTTCAGCGATGGGTACAATCCATTGCTGGGCCACCTGAACTTCTGCCTCGGGTTTAAAACAGAAACTGCTGTCACTCACTGGACACCAGATGTGCTGGCCATGCCGGTAGTGGGGCGCACTTGTGGTGACACTATGGCCTAGAAATTCACTAGCCTTAGCGCCGCTTTTGAGGCGCTAGAGGGACTAGCGCCAGAGTTATGGCCAGTTGAAAAATTCCCTGGGGCCCTAAAGCGGCGTTGCACCGGTAGCGCTGCGCCGGCACCGATGACGTCATCGGTGTGCGCAGCGTCCCGGTTGCCATGCAGACGGGCCCCAGCGCCAAAATTCAGTTGCGGCCGCCTCGCCCGTGGCAGCCGCAACTAAGACTCTGGCAACAGAGTCCAACATGTGTTTGCGCCGGCGCATTAAAGGCCCCGCGGCGGCCGGCCGCTTTCCCGCCGGCCGCCTGCCCGCAGCTCCCTCCCCGGACTTCTCCCCCGCCCCCCCCGGAACAGATGCAAGCCCGGCACTTGTCCGAGGTGCCGGGCTCATTTTAAACAGATTTGCGCGGGCCGCGGCCGGGTGCAGCCAGCTCCTCCTTAACGGAAGGAGGAGGCCTGCACTTCCCCAGCCTGCCGCACCGCATCGGGTGCCGCAGCGCCGGAATTGCGGCGCTAAACGGCAGTTAGCGCCCTTTTCCAGGCGCTAAGACCCTTCAGTAGCGCCGGCAGCCGTTTGGGCGCGGCGCTACTGAATTTTTGGCGCGCGCAGGGGGACTTAGCGCCGGCACTAACTTCCGGCGCTAAAGCCCTGGCTAAGCCAAAACCCAATTTCTAGGCCTATATGTCCCACCCGCTATGAATGCTACCTGTGGGGATAAATGGCCTTGTGCCATTACCTCCATGGTACAGTTCACAGGTTGTGCACCAGCAGCTTCAAACCCGGACTGTGGTCTCGAATAGGAATTCAAGTGCTGGGGACACAGTATTATGTGTACTCCCCAGCTCCAGCACCCGCAGAGGTCTGTACCTGTCATGGCGTGCTCCCACTTTATGACTTAAGGTGGGACCTGTGCGAAACAGATGTATGCATCCCCTTGAATGGTCCCAATGTTCTCCACCCTGTATACCAGTGTGGGCCGGGCTGTCCTACCCATGACCGCCATCATCACTACTATCCCCATGATAGTACGGTTGTAATGTCCACAATCTACTGGGACAGTGTAGGCTTCAGAGGCTAGGCGGAGCTGACACGGGCCCAGCGAATTACTAAACGGGTGGAGGGCTGCTAGATGCTTGTTGCTAATCCAGGCGGGGACTAAACCTTGTTTTAAATCCTCCAGGTTGCTGTGGGACTCGCCCAGCAACCATGCCCCATATAGCACACACACCTCATTCTGTGCAGCTTGATCCAAAGCATTCCTGTCTTCCCGTATGAGTGTATTTACTGTTTTGGCGTGTCTCTCCAGCTCAGCAATTATTTCTTTTAAATGGACCGTCATAGCTTGGTTCTCATGCAGCTCTGAGCCAACCACTGTGTTCTCCTCTGTTAGGGTTTTTCATAATTGGGTCTTTAAACCATTTATCTGTGTTTGTAACTCTATATCGTCTAGGCTGTTTACTACTGAGGATCCTGTACTATAGGCAGTGAGAATATCATTGCAGGTTCCCCATCTTTGTCTCCCCGCACCCATATCATGCTCAGGATGTAAACTGTACAGTTTTGCTTTGACTACACTGGCAAAGTCAAATTCATAAACTGTCTCATACATTTCCTTCAGCAGGGCTTGGTACAACTGTCCTGTCTCCTTAGTGCATCACTAAGGTAAGTGCACCTCGACAGGTTCAGGATCACTGAGGCCAATGCATAGTTTACCCCTTGTTAGAGCAACTTATCGTTCGGCACTAGGACTAAACCATTCCCTGGTCCCTTGTTGGTGGTAGGACACATCTGTACAATAGTCCGTGATGTCGTGGTCATGGGCAGGGGCCTTTGGGGGCAGATTACGAGTTCAGTGGCGTAGACTGGTATCGGGGAGTGTGGGATCGTGCACGCATGCAGGCTAGAATCCCACCCCATTCCCTCCCCTGCATCTTGCCGTTGCCTGTGAAAAATGATGGATATTCCTGCGGGGCAGACTTTCTCTGATCCCTACAGACAAACATAAACTCCCTGATCCGGCTCCCACCACTTCTCCCAGCACACACTCACTCACCCTCGGGTACCTGTAATCATCCGATTGGTATTGTTCCTCAATCGTTCCCAATCGACTGCGGGGTTTCCCAGATCCTTGCTCAGCCTTCTGAGCCACCACCACCTTTCCAAGGGAATCCGTCCCATGCATGTCAAACACACACGTTTCCCCTTGGTGACGCTGGCCCTTGTAGCAATGACCTGTACCCTGGGGCGCGGGATGGATGCCTCACCGTATGTGAACCCGCTCTGGCTGGAGTATTCTGTGGAGTTAGTCCCCAGCCACCCTGGTCACCTTCCCTCAAGAAAGTAAATAGCGAGCTCCTCCACACCCCGTTCGCCACCCTCTTCGGTAACGATCGTTGCTCTCTCTCCTGAATACCCATAGATGTGGGAGTTCTCCACGCCTCCTCGGTCACCGATGCTCACCCCTACCAGGGCGAAAAGGAGCAGAACCTTTCTCATGCTGATTTCCTTTCTGTAGATGTACATAAAACAGATAGCCATGTCCCGAGAAGGTTCTCTGGCCTGACACAGTTACCAACATTTTCAAAAATTAAACGTATCATAAATTAAAATTAGACTAATAAAATTCCAAAACTTAAGAAATTGTAATATACTCTTAAACTAAAAGCTAAATACATCCGCTGCCCATCTCTGGATGGCCAGGCTAATTCCTGTTAGGCCTCAGCCTTTTGTGGAATCTGGGCAGCTTGTATGCCTGGGCATAAGGTGACCTGTGCCACCAGACCCAGAGAGTCCTTGTTAAAAGAAGTGGGTTTTTTCCATATCCCAACTGACTGGAGGAGTGTGCCCTCCTGTGCTGCAGCACACTACCACTTTCTGTGTGGCTGCCGAGTCCCTATCCTGTCCTGTGGGTTCAACGCAGCCTGATGCCGCAGCCTGGGGACCCTTCTCTCTCTCTCTGCCCAATGCTACCTCTCCTGTGAGTCCCTCACCTTTGGAGGCAGCAGGTTGGGGATCCCTAATTTTTAGGGCGGTTCACCCTTGCTGGTTGTTCACCTTTCTCGGGTTTAAACAGTTTACACTGGTTAATGTAACTTGTAGCCTGCCAGTGAACCTGTTATAAAGTCTTGTCCACTGCCCCGAACGGGCCTTCTATGGGCTGCCCATTCTCTCGCTTTACCTGGACGGCCTTAAGGACGGAATCCTGGGCTTGGACCTGCTTTAAGTCCAGGGCCAGAACTACACACTGTGTGCCTCCCTTGCCCTGGATTGCGGCTACCAGACCTGCTCTACAGGGGTCCCAGAACTCTCCTTCCCTGGCCCCCTGCTTAGCCACCTCGTCGGTCTTTTGGTAACCCTCCCACGTGATATGCAGGGATCCTAAATCTATGGCCAAAGGTTTGGACATTTCCCCAGCCTGCTCGTTCCCTGTGAATCCCATTAGGCTAAATAGGACCTTGTTAGATCTGGGTGAATTGGTCGGATCTTCCGAACGGACCACCGTTCTGGAAGCTCCAATGGCCAGCAAATATCTCCCCTGCACCTTCTCCACCCCCATCTTAACACAGGGCCAGCCCCCTCATCGTGTTCAAGGGGACACAAGTCGACAGGCTGCGCTGGTTCTAGTCATAGTTCTGGGTTGTATGGGGCAGATGGGGTTAAAGCACCAGTGGTGGTTGATGCGCTATCAATTACTCAAAAGACTGAGGTTAAACGAGTAACTAACAGGCTTTTATTAACAAGAGAATGAAGGTGTGCCTCGAGTGGTCGACCAGTCCAGAATACAGAGGGACTGTGGAGCAGTCACCTTTATACCTGGACTCGTGGGCGGAGTCAGCCGAGGCATGTACAGACATGTACACAGTGGAATACAAACCCCCACACAGGCAGGTATAACGGTGGTTTACCACATTCACCCCTTGTTTAAAAATGAGTCCGGTGGGGTGAAGTATATTAAAAGTTTGTGTATTGGAGGCTCTCCGGAGGTCTTGTCTGCCGCTGTCATCGACGTGGCGACAGCAGGGGTAGTGAAGCTTCCGGCGTCGAGTCCCGCGTAGGCTGGGGCACTGGTGTGTAGTCCTCGTGGGTGTCGAGCGGGTCGCGGGGCCCAGGCGTGCCGTCTGCTGGGGTTGGATATTGGATCGTGGGGGGGTTGGTAGTGGGTAGTGGGGTGCGAGGTCTCGTCTGGAGACTGTGTCCTCCTGCCCGTCCGGGTACGCAATGTAAGCATACTGGGACTGGCGTGGAGGAGGTCGACCCTCTCGACCAGGGAGTCCGTTTTATGGGTCCTCACGTGTCTTCTCAGTAGGACCGGCCCTGGGGACGTCAGCCATGGCGGTAGCGATGTCCCCGACCTGGACTTCCTTGGGAAGACAAATATCTTCTCATGAGGGGTGGCGTTAGTGGCAGTGCAGAGCAGTGACCGAATAGAGTGGAGCGCATCGGGGAGCACATCCTGCCAGCGGGAGGTCGGAAGGCCCCTAGACTTTAAGGCTAGCAGGGCGGCCTTCCAAACTGTCGCATTCTCTCTTTCCACCTGTCCGTTCCCCCGGGGGTTGTAACTGGTGGTGCTGCTTGTGGCAATACCCCTAGCGAGCAGGTATTGACGGAGTTCGTCGCTCATAAACGATGAGCCCCGGTCGCTATGGATATAGCTGGGGAAACCGAACAGGGTGAAGAGGTCGTTCAGACATTTAATGACCGTGGCACTGGTCATGTCCGGGCAGGGGATGGCGAACGGGAAACGGGAGTACTCATCAATAATGTTGAGGAAGTACACATTGCAGTCGGAGGAGGGGAGAGGCCCTTTAAAATCAACGCTCAGGCGCTCGAAGGGGCGAGTGGCTTTTATCAGGTGAGCCCTGTCTGGTCTATAAAAGTACGGTTTGCACTCAGTGCAGACTTGGCAGTTCCTGGTCATGGTCCTGACCTCCTCAATGGAGTAAGCCAGGTTGCGGGCCTTGATGAAGTGGAAGAACCTGGTGACCCCCGGGTGGCAGAGGTCATTGTGGAGGGCCCGCAGTCTATCGATCTGCGCGCTGGCGCAGGTGCCACGCGATAGAGCATCCGGGGGTTTATTGAGCTTCCCGGGCCGGTACAAGATCTCATAATTGTAGGTGGAAAGTTCGATTCTCCACCTCAAGATCTTGTCATTTTTGATTTTGCCCCTCTGCTTGTTGTTAAACATAAAAGCAACTGAACGCTGGTCAGTGAGCAGGGTAAATCGTTTTCCGGCCAGGCAGTGCCTCCAATGACGCACAGCCTCCACAATAGCCTGGGCCTCCTTCTCAACAGTGGAGTGTCTGGTCTCCGGGCCCTGGAGGGTTCGTGAAAAGAAGGCCACGGGTCTCCCCGCCTGATTAAGGGTAGCGGCCAGGGCAAAGTCGGACGCATCGCTTTCCACCTGGAAGGGGATGGATTCGTCCACTGCATGCATGGTGGCTTTGGCAATGTCTTCCTTGATACGGTGGAAGGCTAAGCGGGCCTCTGCCATCAAGGGAAAAGAGGTGGACTTGATCAGTGGACAGGCCTTGTCTGCATAGTAGGGGACCCACTGGGCGTACTAAGAGAAAAACCCTAGGCACCTCTTCAGGGCCTTGAGGCAGTGGGGCAGTGGGAGTTCCATAAGGGGACGCATCTGGTCGGGGTCGGGACCGATGACTCTGTGTTCCACAACACAGCCAAGGATGGCGAGGCGGGTTGTGCAGAATATGCACTTCTCCTTGTTATACGTCAGGTTCAGGAGTTGGGCGGTGCAGAGGAATTTTTTGAGGTTTGCGTCATGGTCCTGCAAGTCATGGCCGCAGATGGTCACATTGTCCAGATATGGGAAAGTGGCCTGCAATGCATTTTGATCGACCATCCGGTCCATCTCCCTTTGGAAGACGGAGACCCCGTTGGTGATGCCAAAGGGAACCCTAAGGAAGTGATAGAGGCTGCCGTTTGCCTCAAAGGCAGTATACTGGCGGTCCTCAGGGTGGATAGGGAGCTGGTGGTACGCTGATTTCAGGTCAATGGTCGAGAAGACACGGTACTGCGCGATCTGGTTGACCATATCAGCTATGCGGGGGACTGGGTAAGCGTCCAGCAGGGTGTAGCGATTTATTGTCTGGCTGTAGTCGATGACCAGGCGCTGCTTCTCGCCGGTATTAACAACCACAACCTGGGCTCGCCAGGGGCTGGTGCTGCCCTCAATAATCCCCTCCTTCAGGAGCCGCTCCACTTCGGTTTTAATGAAAACCCTGCCCCCGACACTGTATCGCCTGCTCTTTGTGGCGATGGGCTTACAGTCGGGGGTGAGGTTAGCAAACAGTGGGGGGGGGTGACTCTGAGTGTGGAGAGGTTGCACCTGGTGTGCGGCGGGCAGTTTGGAAGCTGCTGGCTGTGGACTGTGAGTGGGGGGAGGGGTCCACCGTACGCCATCGTAACACTTTTAAGGTGGCACTGAAAATCTAACCCCAGTAGAACGGCAGCGCAGAGGTGGGGCAGGACCAGAGGTTTAAAATTATCGTACACAGTCCCGCCTACTAAGAGTGTCACCACGCAGTAGCCACCAATGTCCGCCGACTGGGACTCGGAGGCCATAGAAATCTGCTCGTGTGCAGGCAGGACTGGGAGAGAGCAATGCCGCACCATGTCGGGGTGGATGAAGCTCTCCGTGCTCCCAGAGTCAAAAAGGCAGGTTGTTTCGTGAGCATTTACCTTAATGTCCATTGTGGACTGGGCCAGTTGGTGCGGTCTCGCTTGGTCCAGCGTAATGGAGGCCAGCGTAGGGGTCGGTGTGTCGCTGCGGGTATCAGATGAGGCGGTTTTGGAGGCCTGCTGCATCCCAGCTGGTGTCCAAGATGGCGGCGTCCATGAGCCCCATGTGGCTGGAGGCGTCCATAATGGCTGCTGTTCCGGTGGTTCGCACATGGCTGGGGAGGCCCAAGCTGGCGGCCCGCACGGCCCACACACGGCGCTGCTGGGATTTGGGGTGGCTTTGGCCCTGCAGACGCTGGCATAGTGTCCCTTCTTCCCGCAGCCTGAGCAGATCGCCTTTTTCACCGGGCAGCGCGCTCTGGGGTGTTTGGCCTGGCCACAGAAGTAGCATTTCTGGCCTTGGGACACTGCTGCGGTAGTTGGGCCGTTGCTGGGATGTGGCTGGGGTAGCACGGTGCTATGAGATGGTCCTACCATGTCCCAGGCTGTCGTTCCCCACGGCATCCACGGTGCAGAGGAGTAGGCATCCATGCCCCGGTAGGCTGCGTCCAATGATAGTGCGAGTTCAGAGGCCTTGTTGAGGTCGTGGTCACTCTGCTCCAACAGTCGCTGTCGGGTGTAATTGGACCTGTGGCCCGCTACAAAAGCGCCCCGGATAAGTTCCTCTGTGTACACGGCGGCCTTTACATCCTTACAACCACAGGCCCGGCCAAGCACAGACAGTGCCTGAAGGTATTCCTCGGTCGATTCCCCAGGTTGTTGTTTAGGACTCCCCAGGAGGTGCCTGGCGTACACCTCGTTTACTGGGCACGTGTACTGGTCCTTGAGGAGCTTGAAAGCAGCCGTGTACGAGGTCGCGTCCTGGATGACCGAGTACACTCGGTGGTTCACTTTGGAGGTCAGGACATCCAGTTTGTCCTCATCTGATTTGACCGTTGCAGCGGAGGCGATCAGGAATTTTTCAAAGCACCTAAGCCAGTGAGCAAACTTGGTGGATGCGTCCGCCTCCCGATGGTCTAAGTCCAGGCATGCTGGTGTGAGGATCTTCTCCATTATAAAAAAATCTTGTTAATAAAATTGATGCGCTATCAATTACTCAAAAGACAGAGGTTAAGCGAGTAACTAACAGGCTTTTATTAACAAGAGAATGAAGGTGTGCCTCGAGTGGTCGACCAGTCCAGAATACAGAGGGGCTGTGGAGCAGTCACCTTTATACCTGGACTCGTGGGAGGAGTCAGCCGAGGCATGTACAGATATGTACACAGTGGAATACAAACACCCACACAGGCAGGTATAACAGTGGTTTACCACAGTGGTGGCTACCTTCCCTGGACCAGTTAATAAAACTCGGATCGCAGCTGCTATTGAATCAAGCGTGTGGGAGAGAAATCGGTGTCTCTGTTTTTGTGGCAGGAGCTGGGGAGTTCTTTCCTATGTTATCTGTCAATGGATTCCTACAGTCCCTTCTCCAATGTCCATTCTTGCTGCACCCAAAGCAGTTACACCTCGTATCGGAAGGGTTACCAACTTCCTGGTGCCACTCTTTCTTACTCTGGCTAGGTTTTATTTCATATACTTCTCCTTTTGATGGGTGCTCTTCTATCCGTCTACTGTTCCAGTAAGCCAAGGTCAGTTGTCTGACCACTGCCTCCTCGGTGACCCGGGGGTATTTCAGGTCAAACCAAAGCTCAACCGTAACTCTGATCGGTGACATGCTGTTTGCCACCAGGCCTCAGAGCCAGTGGGCCAGCTCGTTCTGGTTCAGGTGAGCCCGGTTGAGAACTCCATTACAGGCACTCCTCTACACAGGCCACAGCCTGTCTGCGAAAGCCTGTGGGGTCCCCACTGCGAGCGGTGTTGTCCTCTCCACCCGGGAGAAAGGACTATCATCGTGCATACCCATGGCCTCCTGAAATTCCTCCCGGATAACAGCATACCCGCCCTGCCCTTTCTTGCTCTGCGCAGAGAAGGACTGGTAGAGGTTACCATCCAGGGAGAAAAGAAATATTTTGGCCATTTCGGAGTCATCGCACTCGTTAATGCCTGCTGCTTTTTCCACTTCCATGAAGTGAACTGAGGGATCTCCCTTTTGGGTGAGTTTGTTCAGGTGGCTTTCCATAGTCCTAAGCTGTGGGTACCGTGGGGAATCACGAATTGGCTATCAAAGGGACCCTGACCCCCACCACCACCGGGCGGGCCAAACTTTTGCTGCCGGGCTGGGCACATTGGCTCCAGCTCCGACCTTTCCTGCATTGGCTCGCCACCTCTACTTGCTGCCAAACCGAGTTAAAACCCGGCACCACAGGTGGTGGTGGTATGCGCTCCCTGCCAGCCTCACAAATCACCTGCCCCTCCTGCGGCCCATCCAAGTTGTTCCCCGGTGCCACAGCTGACGTCTGAACATTTTCCCCTTCTACTTCCAGGAATACCCGGGCTGATCCGGGCTCACTAGGCATACCATGCCTTTTGGCCAGGACAGAGCAAGGCTTAAACTGTCCATCTGCTTTTGGCAGGGGCCGGGATCTCCTACTTCAAAACCCCTAGTGCTTGTTACCTTTTAAGCTGGCTGTACATCTCTTAACCTCTCTTCCTGTTCTTTTATCTGCCTGATAAGGCGGGCATTCCCTTTTCATAACACTAGTTCATTACTTTTGGCTTCGGTGACCTGACACCGAAAGTATTCATGTTTGTTCCTATGTTTCTCTACTATCTGCAGTCTTTCCTGATTTTGGGTGTTTAATTTCTCCAATAATCGTTCCCCTGCTAGAGCACTTGCTTGAGACAGCTGAGCTGATTCCAGCAGCTCTTCTGTTAATGCCTCAAAGCACTTATCTAAAACCTGGATCTGTCGGTGGGAGCAGACCAACCAGATGGCCTTCTCCACAGACTTTTTATGATCCTTGCTCTCAGTCCATTTGGCTGCAGCGTCTATCGGACGCTCAGCACGCAACAGACTGATCACCCATTTCTTTATTATATTTACTTTCTCGCACACGTAAGAGGAAATCCTCTCTTCCATCTTTGTTCTTTCCTCAAAAACAGTGTCTACTGCTTCACATCCCTTTTGCCAAGCTCCTGACACGGTCGCCATTACTCTAAGGGGTGGTGTGTGTGGTCAGCTTTGCCTCTGACTCCTGAGCAGTTCGAATCACGCCCATTCCCTTCGTTCTAGATCTTGGACTTATTTGGTGGTTGTAATGAAATTGCAACAGACAACTGAGTTGGTGAAAAGAACTTGGATTTTATTTGATACAAGAAAATATACACAACACAACAATCTTATCATTCCAAAAGGGGGGAAGACTTCAGAATATACGAGGGAGAATAACAATAGACAGAATACTTAACCCCTCCCAATCCCACTACACTAACTAAGTTGGACTCCAGAGGACCAGGGAAAATGCTTACCAAACGATTTTCTTGACAGTTGTAGAGGTTCGCGATTTCAGGGCTCTCTAGGTGTGGCATTTGTGGCCTCCTGTACCACGGACACGGTAGAACACTTCACCTGCGTTGCTTTTTCAGCCTGCACATGTCCACTGATGCGGTCGGGTGCATATGCGATCTATTGGGTAAGTAGCCAAATTGCTTTGGTGAGAAATAGGGATAAGAGTCTTTTCGTCAAATTTACCATGGGGTAAGTCAGAATAGATTGTAGAGTGGAAACAAACTTACGAATCTTCGGTTTCTTCCAGGTTGGTTTATTATTGGTCACGGTGGCCTAATATTACCTAGTTGATGGTAATATTGTTGGTTGTTTGTTTCTTGCGGCCCTTGGTTGCCGCGATTCCTTTATCCTATCCCTCCATTCTCCTTCTGTTGTACTTCTTCTGTTGTCTTCCATCGATCTTCGAATGGTTTCGCTCTCACCAATTCACTGTTGAATTCCGAATGACTGCCCCTTCAATTGACTGACCATGTTACCTGAAAAAGCAGGCCCCAGATATATCGTTTGAGGCCTTGCTTCTCTGCCCGCCAAATCTTATCTGGCCCATTGTCAACTTTTGGCGGGCTCGTTAACATTAATAGTATTAAAATTCTTTAACGGGTTTCGAGCTGGTCCCATCTATCTTACTTGATTTAAGTTGGTGTAAACTAGGTTCGGGGTGGTCCATCTCAACCTCAATTGGCTTTAAATTACTGTTTAATCTTTGGTCCGATTAGTAAGTTTTGTCTTCTCCTGCTGGGGCCAGGGTCCATTTTGTTGGTCAGTGACATGTACTGCATTATGCATACTCTTGATGGCTCTGTAATTTTGGCGGGAGCTGCTGTTTCGTAGGCCTATTTTCATTATGTAAAAATGACTCAGACAGTCCAGAACATTCCCAGACATTTTGGCCTATGCCAATACCCAAACTGCTTGTTTTACAGAGGCCCATCCCATCACCTTTGTCACAGCGTTCCACAGGCCTGGACATGCCCTTTTAAAATAACCAAACCACTGGGGGTTAACTTTAAGCCTCTTTTGGGCCCAATATTCTTTTAAACAGTCGAAAAATCTCTTCTTTGGGTAATCTTCTTGGTTTGGGGGGGAATCTGCGGAATTTGTGAACCTTACATCACCTCTATGGAACGTACATCTGCCAATTGAACATTCTAAGTACATGTTGTTTTGCTAATTGCATGGCAATGTACCTATCATCCATTTAAACTGTGTTCAATTTAAAATAAGGCAAAATATTGTCCTAGGATGAATTAAAAGACATTTTCATGTAACACATGCTTAGGCTCTTGTAAATCTCGTGAAATTAATGTGCTATTGTAAACTTATTAATAACATTGATCAAACTCTGTCTTGATGCTCAAATTCATTTTTGGTCAAGAGGGGTGAATGAAGGAATAAGCAATATACTATTCAGAAAAATACACCATTCTAGGAAATAATTCTGGCTTTATTAAAACTTGACAAATTGTATTTCGAAATCTAAAAACCTAACAATGGAGAAGCTGTATTGTTACCAGCATTCTGGCTATGCGGATGGGATGGTTGTTGACACTGAATCAATAACCTTGTTGAAACAGAATCTTGAAGGCTCCTGACGGTCTGAATCTTTGGAAAGAAAACAGTGCTGCATCCAGGTTAAGGTGTTCTAAATTACACTTCGGAAAGAAACACATAAAATTTAGGAACATTTGCCTTTGTAATAATAACATCAAGTAAAATAAACACCTGCTGTTACACCGTTTTTATGGTGGGCTTGGGACACCTGAGGTACAGACATAATTCTGCATTGCTACCAGCTGAAATGACTGTAAGAATAGCAGGGGTCAGCAGAAAAATGACTAGAGATAATTAGCTTACATCAGCGGAAAACTTCAAATGAAATACCACTGAAAAGTATAAAATATGGAACATTCAAATGGAATGATAGTCTCGCTGTAAAGGGGCAAAGCTATGCTCAGGCTTCAGAGGCGGCTCTGTAAGTCTACAACTCTTTGTACCTCGGGGATCAATGTTATCAAAGGTATTTGATTCTGGTGGCTATCCTGGAATAAGTCAAAGAACTATAAAACTGTAGAGAAGTTAAGATCTCATAACAAGAATTGTAAGCTTACTCTTTTTTGGAACTGTTAATGTTGCGATTGAAACACCTACTGTAATTACATATCAGTACTTTAATAAATCTAAATATTTTCAGAATTGTCTCACACAATACTTCTGTATCAAACTTGTGAACTCAATCTCTGTACTTTTTTTGGTGAGAAGTTGCAGAATTCTGAGGGAGTTTTCTGCAGCCTCATATTATCCAGAACGTTACAGTCCAGCTAAACTTATTAAAAGTGCTATCTGGAGAACGGTAACATCTTCAGGTTGTTCCTTTCAATTAGGGAGAGATAGTCTGGAACATTAGACCCAATTAAGCGTCTTTAGGATTCGGCTACTTCAAACTTTAGTTGAAAGTGAACATCTGAGGAATGCGCCTGATCTGGGGTAGCCCTAAAGTGGCTAGGACTAGTAATTATCCCTTCAATAATAGTGGCAAAACCTACACTCAGTGAGTGTGATCCTCATGTACTAGTGGTTTCACTACACTTACACGAGTGTTGAACATGCTTCTCCGGGACTAGGGGCAACCCTACACTTATACTAGTTTGGTGCATGCTGCTCCGTTAACAACCATATCAATAAAATTACACTGGCAGTGACCGCCCTCCTCTGCTCCTCCTACACTCGTGGTACCCTACACTTGCACTGGAGATAAGAGTGCTCCTACTGTACTAGTGATACTATAGGCAAGAGAGCCCCAGGTGGGCATAGGAAACGCTTCAAGGACACCCACAAAGCCTCCTTGAAAAAGTGTAACATCCCCGCTGACACCTGGGAATCCCTGGTCCAAGAATGCACAAAGTGGAGTAGAAGCATCTGGGAAGGCGCCGAAAACCTCGAGTCTCTTTGCCAGGAGCAAGCGGAAGTCAAGCACAGGCAGCGCAAGGAGCACACGTCAACCCAAGCACCCGACCCAACCGCCCCTCTAACCACGGTCTGCCCCACCTGTGACAGAGACTGTAGGTCCCGCATTGGACTAATCAGTCACCTGTGAACTCATTTTTACTGTGGAAGCAAGTCATCCTCGGTTCCGAGGGACTGCCTACTTTTACACTAGTACTAACTGTGTTCCTGCATTACCTGTGGAACCCCTACATTTACACTAGAGGTAACAGTGTTGCTCCTAGATGCACTCCCACATTTACACTAGTACTGAGCATGCTCCTTCAGTACCTGCAGTACCCTACACATACACTGGAAGTGTACCTACCTCTCCGATACAAGTGTTACCCCTACACTTACACTAGATGTGCACATTCTCTTCCTGTACTTGTAACACCTGCACGTACATTAGAAGTGACCGCGCAAATGCGGTACTACCACAAGCACTGCACTTCCACTCATTGTGACCGTGCTCCTCCGATACTGGTGGTACATAACCCTTACTCAAGAGGTGAACCGTGTGAAACGAATGGTAGAAATGTCTGACGCTGATATTCCAACGGTCCAAACTTTCCAGCACTCGCTCTGGCTGCTGGATTAAAATGGGTGTTAAATCCTTTTGGAATGTCCCCCTCTACTGTCCGTAGTCTGATTCAGAAACCCCCACCAAAGAGATGCTTCTGTGTGCCGCTTGTCTGGAGAGATTCCTATTGGATCCACTTTAGGAGGATAGTGTACTTGTCTGAAGAATCCATGTTTTTGGCTTTTTACTATCTCTAGCTCGTGAACGGTTTCTCCAACACCACCGGTGCTGTGGGATATTTTGGACCTTCCCCTGTACCTGTGTCTAGGAAGAGAAGGAAGAGGGAAATGATGTGGAGCAGCAGGGCAAGCAAGCAGCTGGATACTCGCTTCAGGAAGAAGTCGCCCAGGAGAGCCCAGTGCCCGCTGTCAGATATCTGTGACCGCAGGTCAGAGGCGGCACCGGAACAGAAATAAGGTCAGAGACATCTTAAAAATAAACCCGTCCCGCTATCATGGAGCTCTCCTCCACAACTACCGAGCCCCCCATCGGAAAACGTCCTGATTCTCTTTTTACAAACAACGACATAGAATCTTCAGCACAGAAACAGGCCATTCTGCGGAACTGAACAGGCTGCTGTTTGTGTTCAAGACGAGGATCCTGCCACCCTACTTCATGTAAACCTATCAGTACATCTTCCTCATATACTTTTCTAGCTTCCCCTTAAATGCATCTAAGCTATTCTTCTCAACTATTTCATATTGTAGGGGGTTCCACATGCTCACAACTCTCAGAGTAAAGATGTTTCTCCTGAATTCCCTGTTGGATTAATTAATGAAGATACAATGCAGTCCCCAGTTTAGGATACTCCAGCAAGTGGAAACATCTTCTCTACACCTACCCTATCAAAGACCTTCATAAGTTTAAAGACGCCTATGAGGTCACCCATCAGCCTTCTCTTTTCTAGTGAAAAAAGCCCCAGCCTGTATAATTTTTCCCGAAAGTTATAAACTCTATGTTCTTGTATAAATCTGGTAAAGATTTGTTGAAACTTCTCCAGTGACTCTCTATACTTTTAGTGATGCATCTATCTCACCGCGATACCCCACCTTTCCCAAATTATTTCCCCTTATCCAAATAGTGCTACAGTTGAAAATAAACTATTCTGTGCGCTTTCCTCTTTTGATTACCCCCAGTGCCCCTGCTGATTTCTACAATTATAGGCCCTTTAATCCCAGACTCTCCCCTCTGCCCAGTGGGCCTTCTGCACCAGGCAGTTCTGACCTGATTGAATAATGCTTTCAAGCACGTTTCTTGTGGGACTGAGACGGCACTTCCTTAGATTTGGTGTTGGGTTGCTCCCCTTTCAGAAGAAAGTGCAGAGTGTGAAGCCGCACCACTTGGCTTTAACTGGAATATAACCCAGGGGCCAGAAATCGTTCATTAATGTGGGTGATAATAGGGGCAGAAAGCACATAATAAGCGACATGTCCGTCTGATTGAAGGAAGGCCTGTCGGGTAAGGCCGGGGTGGGATGAGGGTCTTGAGGCCCCTCCTGCACATTGCTATCAATCTCGTCTGGTGATCAATGCAATGAGGCCTGGTGACTGGTAATGGTGAACATGGATATTTTAGCACACTGTTAAATGGGGCACTGACTCATGTCACCTTGGCTTGTCCGAGAGTTCACTGAAATTCTTCCACCATTCAGTAGCCAACCAAAGATTGCTGGAGGTGACACTCCCTACCAAGTGCAACCTCCTCTCACTGTCCTGGACCGTGCCCTCTGCGGGCCTCATATCTTCAGGACCACGAAGCAGGGTGGGTCTTTTGTTGTATTTCAAACAGTAAGAACAAACTGCAAAGTATGTGAATGTGAGGGCTCAGTGTATGAGGTCCCAACATCCTCAGTCACTGCTGCGCTCCAGATAGTCTCACCAACTAAGGCCTGCATTTCCCATCCCATTGCTACAGCGAGTTCTGCACCAAATTTCATGTTCTGCCCCAGCACATGGCAGGATCCCCAAATCGGGATGTAAATGGGCCATGTGCTTCCGCCAGCTATTTGATTGGGGAAACGGGGAAAGCTCTGCCGGGGTCACGGCGGGGTCACTCAGATGGGTGTAATTTCCGGTCGTAATGCACTCGGGATGTTTATGAGCCAGGGAATGAAATCCAGCCCCCGGGACAGATGTTTGTCTTTCCGCACTCAGGAGTAAAGTAGCGACTACACAGAGCGCACAGAGCAAAACAGTGTGAGGTGGATCTGCATGGAGCAGGAAAGCTCGCCCAATGTTCCCTCCATCCATTTTCCTCTCCGTGCACCACCCAGGCGATTCTTTAATCCCCAGCACTATGAGAACTCATCCACCCTCGATGTATTTTTACTGCCGTTAGGTCACTGTACCTGACTCGTAATGGCACGGCCCTCTGATGCCCGCTTCTGCCCAACTATATATTTTAGATTGCTAGTTAAAAGCCATTATTTTGTCCGCTCACCAGATCCTCCCAGACCGAAGGCTGCCGACTGAATGCCCATTTCGTTTTATTGTTTGGACTATAGGAAACCCTACGATGCTTTGCTCTGAGTTTTATGCATCCACTGCTGGTGGACTGGGTTCAGTGACTGAATTGGGCACGTTAATCAATACATTTGATTGACCAATAAAACGGGGGCTCACTGTTTTCTAACCATCAGGCGGGGTTTCAGAGTAAACGCTTTCTATCCCTCTGGCCTTTGAAGAGCATGCGCTCTTGTTACAGAGCATTCTGATATTCAGCATAACACCACGAGCTGGATCTGGCCTATTCCAAAGGGGGAGTGTTCTCCACATCTGGATCCTTCCCATCATGCTGCCGTTCATGGTCAGGGCTGTCATTGCTCCGGTGATCAATCAGGAGGTGTATTCTCGTCGAGAAAGATAGATAATCTGCACTGTGGGATAGTAAATGAGGCGTCACATCCACCCCTCTCAAACAGTGACAGGATTGGACAAAGTCAACATGGATTTACAAAGGGTAAACCGTGCTTGACTAATCTACTGGAATTTTTTGAGGATGTAACTGGTAAAATAGATAATGGAGAATCAGTGGATGTGGTGTATTTGGACTTTCAGAAGGATTTCGATAAGGTCCCGCATAAGAGATTAGCATGTAAAGTTAAGGCACATGGGATTGGGGGCAAGGTACTGACTGGGATAGAGAACTGGTTGGCAGACAGAAAGCAAAGAGTTGGAATAAATGGGTCTTTTTCTGAGTGGCAGGCAGTGACTAGTGGGGTACCGCAGGGATCGGTCCTTGGAACCCAGCTATTCACAATATATATTAATGATCTAGGCAAGGGAACTAGATGTAATGTCTCCAAATTTGCAGATGACACAAAGCTGGGTGGGCGTGTGTGCTGTGAGGAGGATGCCGAGAAACTCCAGGATGATTTGGACAGGTTGGGTGATTGGGCAGAAGCATGGCAGATGCAATATAACGTGGATAAATGTGAGGTTATCCACTTTTGGTAGCAAAAACAGGAAGGCAGATTATTATCTGAATGGCAATAAATTGGGAGAAGGGGAAGTGCAAAGAGACCTGGGTGTCCATGTGCACCAGTCGCTGAAGGTAAGCATGCAGGTGCAGCAGGCAGTTAAGATGGCAAATGGTATGTTGGAATTCGTAGCGAGAGGGTTTGAGTACAGGAACAAAGATGTCTTGCTGCAGTAGTACAGGGCCTTGGAGAGACCACATCTTGAGTATTATGTGCAGTTTTGGTCGCCTTATATGAGGAAGGATGTTCTTGCCATGGAAGGAGTTCAGCGAAGATTACCAGGCTGATACCTGGGATGGCTGGAATGATGTATGAGGAGAGATTGGATTGATTGGGCTTGTACTCGCTGGAGTATTGAAGAATGAGAGGGGATCTCATCGAAACTTATAAAATTCTAAAGAACTAGACAGATTAGATGCTGGAAGGATGTTCCCGATGGTCGGGGAGTCCAGAACCAGGGGTCACAGTCTAAGGATAAGGGGTAGGCCATTTAGGACAGAAATGCGGAGGAATTTCTTCACCCAGAGAGTGGTGAACCTGTGGAATTCTCTACCACAGAAGGCAGTGGAGGCCAATTCATTAAATATATTCAAGAAGGAGTTGGATATATTTCTCAAGGCTAAAGGGATCAAGGGGTATGGGGAGAAAGCAGGGACCGGGTACTGAATTTGGATGATCAGCCATGATCGCATTGAATGGTGGAGCAGGCTCGAGGGGCCGAACGGCCTGCTCCTGCTCCTATCTTCTATGTTTCTATGTTTCTATGTTGATTATTATTAAAATGCCTTTCGGTGCCGCTACTTTCCATCTTCCCTACAGCACAGACCGAATCCGGCCTGACATTGTGAAATCTGTAGAGAGCATTTGAGCGTCCATTAGTTGAGAACAGTCATTGAGCTGTGAGACTCTGCCCCACTTCTGATTACAGGTGAAAGCGCTGTGAATCGGGATTGGATTCCTTTCCTGTGCTGAACCAGTAGACTGTGATGATCAGCGATTTAGCACAATTAATGGATTCAGTACAACCCAACCCCACTGATCATTGCAAATGGACCGAACCACCTAGATACATGTGGGTGTCGGGACTGGCCAGGATGGACTGATCATTACAATAGATTGATCGCTGCAGCCCAATCCCACTGATCATTATAACTGCGCCATTTAGCTGCATGTGGAAAAGGGGATTGTCAAGAATTGACTGCTCATAACAACAACAAACCCTTCATTTATATACTGCATTTAACTTAATAAAATGCCCAAGGTGCTGAATCAGACAAAACAGGAAACCGAGACAAAGAAGGAGATTTTAGGACAGGTGACCAAACGTTTTGTCAAAGACCTAGGTTTTAAGGATGTTTTTAAAGAAGGAGAGATAGGTGGAAAGGTTAAGGGAGGGATTTCCAAAGATTAGTGCCTAGACTGCTGAAGGCACAGCCGTCAATAGTAGGGAGAAGAAAGTGGGGATGCACAAGCGGCCAGAGCTGGTTCTGTGCAGCAGAGATTTGGGTAAGCAAATGTTTATGGAAGGTAGAGGATGGGAGACTGGACAGGATGGATTGGATAGTCAAGTCTGGAGGTGGCAAAAGCATGGAGCATTCTGGCGGGCAAATGGGTGGAGCTGGGAGATGTTACACAGTCTTTTGATGGAGATGATATGAGGGCGGAAGCTGAGCTGGGGCGCCGAGTTTGCGATCACGCTGGTTCAGTCTGAGACATTGGTCCTGGAGGTAAATTGAATCGGCGGCGAGAGAACCGAATTTGTCGCTGGGACAAACGGCAATGGATTCAGACTGTCCAATTTTTAATTGAAGGCTCATCCACGACTGCAGGTCAGACAAGCGGATTGACAGCACAGAGGCAGTGGAGGGTGCGAGAGAAGTGAATGTGAGGTAGAACGGTATGTCATCAGCATTATGTGGAATCATTGGCATATCGTTTATTGGAAATATATTACCTTTCCTTCATCGTCGCTGGGTCAAAGTCATAGAAATCCCTACCTAACAGGAATGTGGGAGTAACTTCACGAAACGGACGGCGAGTGTTCAAGAAGGCAGAATTTGTATGTCATGGTGATATTGTTACATTGTTACTGGCTGTTGTATGATTGGTCTTCGCTCCTTTGTAATGTTATGATGGTGTGTGACTTGGAGGGGAATGTGTTCCGTGCGCCTGCTGCACTTGTCCTTCTCAGTGGTAGAGGGTTTGGGAGGTGCTGCCGAAAAGCCTTTGGCGAGTTGCTGCAGTGCATCTTGTAGATGGTGCACACTGCAGCCACGCTATGCTGGTGGTGCAGAAGCTGAATGTTTAAGCTGGTGGATGGGGTGCCAATCAAGCAGGCTGCTTTTTCCAGATTGTGCCGAGCCTCTTGAGTGGTGTTGGAGCTATGCTCATCCAATCAGGTGGAGATTTTTCCATCAAAATCCTGACTTGGGGCTTGTAGAAATTTTAAAGCTGAGATTTTTGTTTTCCAAAGGTATTAAGGGATCTGGAGCAAAGGGATACAAACGGAGTTAGGTCGCAGAGCTCATTGAATGGAACAAAAGGCTCGAGGAGTTAAATGGCTTGCCCCTGTTATTATTCTCATTGTGAAATGCTCAGAGGACGAACGTGGTGAAGAGAACCGCGATTTTTAAGCAGCTCCCGAAAAGGGACTTGAACCCTGGACCCACACATTTAAACTGCGATGCTCTACCGACAGAGCTACCTGGGCTTGGGTACCCAAACGCCCACTCAATGACTTCCATTGGCTGCCGTGCATCATTGCACCCTCGACAAATTCAATTGTCCTGTCCAGCAATCCCAAATCTACAGCACATTTCTCTCACAAATCCAGACTGATTGCCTCAAACCGGCTTCATTTCAGAAATATTCTCCCTCCTGCAAACAATACGCTCTTTAGCAGTGCGTCAGTTGTGAGAAGTGCGGTGCACCAGATATCTGTATTGTATATTCAACTTTTTACCATATTTATTATTGACTTGGATGGAGCAATAGAGCGCTGTAGATCCAAGTTTGAAGACCGCACTAAGTTCGGAGGCACGGCAGTAGTGCAAATGGGAATGGGATGAAACCAAAGGGAAAGAGACAGATGAAGTAAGTGGGCAAAATTATGTCAAATCGAGTTCACTGTGCGCACGTGTGACACCACCCACTTTGGAACCAAGAAAAGTAGTTTGGAGTATTTCCTAAATAATTGGAAGCTATTAACTGTTGAGGAGTAAAGACGTTTTTGAGTCCGAGTTCACAAGTCATTATCAGCTGGTAGACATGGAGCAAAATACATTTGATAAAGTCCCACATAAGGGAGCGTTAGGTTAAATTGAAGCTCGTGGAAATGAAGGCATGTTATTGTCCTTGTTAGGAAATTGTTTGAGCGACAGGAGACACAGTGTATGGATAATGGACAGGAACGTTAATTGGCAGGATCTGACTAGTGGTGCCCCTGAGGGATCTACTTTGAGGCCTGAACTATTCACCGTTTTTATTAACGTCTTAGGTGATTGGATTGAATGCCCCACATCGAGATTTTACGATGACACAAAGTTAGGCAGCATTGTAAGCAGTTTAGATGGAAGCAAGAAATTAGAACAGATATTAATAGGTTAAGTGTATAGGCAAAACTGGCAATTTGAATTAAATATTAGCAAGTGTGAGGTCATCCACTTCGGATCTAAAAAGGAGAGATCAGAATACATTCTAAATGGAGAAAAGCTGGAACCAGCGGATGTCCAACTGGACTTAAGGGTCCATGTACCTATATCATTAAATTGTCATGGATAGGTAATTAAAAGAATCAAAGCGGTTAATTGAATGGTGGTATTTTTATCTATAGGGTTACAATATAAGGGGGAGATATTAAGCTACAGCTACACAAAGGACTGGTTAAACCACACCTGTAATACAGTGTACAGATCTGGGCATCACCCCTTAGGAAGGTAGTCTTAGACTTAAAGACTGAAGCATAGATTTGCCAGAATAATACATAGAGTCCAAGGAATATATTACACAAACTAGAGTTGTGTTCCCTGGAATTAAGAAGCTTAAGGGGTGATATGGTTGAAGTATTCACCATATTAAAAGGAACTGATAGGGTAGATAGATATAAGCTATTCCCGATGATTGGCGATTCTGGGACTAGGGGATATAGCCTAAATATTAGATCCAAGCCTTTCAGTAGTGAAGTTAGGAAAGACTTCTACATGGACTGGTTGATAGAAATTTGTAACTCACTTCCACAAACAGCATTTAATGCTGGATCAATTGTCAGTTTTAAACCTGAGATTGAGAGATTTCTGTTAACCAAAGGTATTAAGGGATCTGGAGCAAACAGAGTTAGGTCACAGATCTCATTGAATGGCAGAAAGGTTCGAGGGGTTAAATGGCCTACTCCTGTTACTATTCTCATTGTTAAAGGATCAGAGAATGAATGAAGTGATGAGAATCGCGACTTAAAAGCAGCGCTTTGAAAGGGACTTGAATCCTGGACCTTCGAATTAAAAGTGTGATGTTCTACTGACAAACTATCCGGGCTCACAAATGGGTTGTCATTGGTTGCCGTGCATCATTGCACCCTCTATAAATTCAATTTTCATGTCCAGTAATCCAGCCTGTAAAGAGCAATGGAACAGCTGCAGCTGCTGCTGGAATCCAGATGTGGCCTGTGCATGGAAATGTGATCAGTTCACTGGTTGAACATTGCTGGTCTCCTCATCAGAAAATTGTCATCTCGTGATATGAACATAATTCATCTCATTATATGAATATTGTTGGTCCAATTTTACACATTTCACTTACGTCATTTTCTGCCTCAATATAAGTTGATGGATCTTATATACTCATTGATGACAATATTATTGTCCTGACCATGCACACGATATTGGTGGCATTTAATGAACATTGTTGTTACATGAATATAATTCATCTCACGATAGGAAATTATTGGATTCAATGTAAGAACATTATCGGTCTCCTCATACATCCATTATTCATATCACATCATCATTCTTCTTATAAAACATAATTGTTGACATGACAGGAACATTATTCATCTCACAATAGAATTCGTATTGATCTTATTATAAGACCACTATTGGTCTAATCATAGGTGCATTATGCATATCGTATGAACATTATTGGTCTCAATCACTGAATATTAAATGTAAACACCACTGGTCACATCATAATCCCATTATTCATCTCATTATCACCCTGCTGGGGCTGCCTCACGTCCAAGGATCACAGATTTGATAATATCTGGTACTGAACTGGCTTATCTACTCATCACCAGAACTGTTTGGGCCACTCCAAGTGATATTCGGCCTTACTCTGCTCTGCCAGCACCCACAACCTGTCCAGAATTATGCTGGAGATCAATAATATCACACAGATTCTTTCCCCACTACCACCTGTAATGATCAGTAACATGTCATTCTAGAATGGTACACTAGGTGGAGCTGTATGTTTAGTAGGGGGCTACCCACAAGGCAGTAGTCAAGATGGATGCCTGTACACTAGTCCACATGGCTGAATAAATGACTAGCTCAAGCTAGCTGTTCATAATGAAAACGTCTATTTATTTATGAACATAACATGGTACCAGGATTGGTCATATCTGCTGAATATTGTGAAATGCGACATGGAGAATTTGAAGCCACCAGAGGGTTGAAACTCACGGGGAATGTCGACTGCAATTGGCAGACTTTCAAACAACAATTCGAACTCTACATTGCTGCCATCGGGTTCGGTACGAAGCCAGATGCAAGGAAAATAGCATTACTGCTCACGGTTGCAGGCCCGCAGGCGATAGAGGTATTTAATACATTTGTATTTGATCAAAAGGAGGACAGAGAAAAAATGGACGATGTGCTAAAGAAGTTTGATACACATTGTTCTCCCAAAAAGAACGAGACCTATGAGAGGTACGTGTTCCATTCACAGACACAGCAGCAAAATGATTGTGACCGATCTGAAACTGAAAGCACAGACATGTAATTTCTATGAACTGAAATCATCCATGATTCATGACTAGATTGTGTTTGGTATTCATGATAAAAAGGTCAGGGAACGTTTGTTGAGAGAAACTGAACTAACATTGGAGAAAGCGGTGAAAATATGCCATGCCAGTGAGCTAGCTCAACAGCACGAAAAGACTTACAGTGACATTAATAATAATGCGACTGTAGTAAGTGATAGTGCTGCTGTCGGTGCTGTGTCCTACAAGGGGAAGAAACATGGGCAGAACAGAAATGCAAAGCAATCGGAGGATGGAATTTTAATTGTAAACGCTGTGGTTACCAGCACCAGTCAAGACAATGCCCAGCGTTTGGGAAAATGTGCACAAAATGTAATGGACAGAATCACTTTGCCAAACAATGCTTTTCAAAAGTAAAAACAAAGAAAGGGCAACAAGTCAATGTGATTGAGGACACTGATTTAAGTGAGACATTTTTTGTAGGAATGGTGTCATGTGACAATATCAAAAAGGATACAGAAAATGTGCAGCCGTCAGGAATGGACAATGCTGAACATAAAGTTAATGCAGTAAAAGAGGACAAATGGATAATGCCACTGCAGGTAAATGGAGCATTAGTTACATTGAAACTAGACACTGGGGCAAAAGCAAACTTAATCAGTATGAGTGACATTAAAAATATGAAAGAAGAGCCCAAAATACAGAAAAAGTCAGTACTACTGAAGAACTGTAATGGACAGACAATAGATAGCTTAGGTGTATGCAGACTTAAAGTGACAGTCAAAGACAAAGTGCATCATCTCATGTTGTGGCTGAAGGACTTGATTCACTACTAGGTGACAATGCTTGTGAGGACTTAGAACTGGTCAAGAGAGTCTACCGTATAAACTGTGCCATAAGCAGGCCAGATGACTCAGTGGATTATGTAGTGAGTAATTTCCAGGATGTGTTCAAAGGATTTGGAGTTCTACCATTCACTTACAAGATCCAGCTAAAGGAGGATGCTCAGCCAGTGGTACATGCTCCATGGAGAGTTCCAGCACCACTGCGTGACTGGCTCAAGAAAGAACTGGACAGAATGACCACACTAGGAGACATCAGGAAAGTCGAAGTGCCAACAGACTGGGATAACTCCATGGTATGTGTAAAGAAAAAGAACAATGATCTAAGAGTATGCATGGATCCAAAGGACTTAAATGCAAACATAAAACGTGAACACTACCAGATTCCCAAGCGAGAAGAAATCACAAGTGAAATGTCAGGTGCCAGATACTTCACAAAGCTCGATGCCTCACAAGGATTTTGGCAACTAAAACTGGATGAAGAGAGCACCAAATACTATACCTTCAACACACCATTTGGCAGGTATTATTTCATCATAATGCCTTTCGGGATAATATCTGCATCTGAAATCTTTCATAGAGCGATGGAACACATAATTGAAGGTCTGGAAGGAGTTCGGGTCTATGTTGATGACATCATCATCTGGGGCTCCACACTGAAAGAACACAATGAGAGGCTGACTAAAGTACTACAGAGCATAAGCCAGAATGGACTGAAGCTCAACAAAGCCAAGTTTGGCATCCAGGAAGTCACTTTCCTAGGAGATAATCTATCTGCTAAATGAATAGAGCCAGATATGGAAAAAGTAAACGCCATACTAAACATGCCCCGACCCACTGACAAAAAAGGAGTGCTACGCATCATGGGGATGATAAACTTCATTGGAAAGTTCATTCCTAACTTGTCAGCCAAGACAGCCTGTCTGCGAGACCTGCTACATAAAATAAATGAGCTCGCATGGACAGAAAGACATGAACAAGAGTGGATGAACCTTAAAACAGTGCTGACAACCACACCTGTACTCACCTTCTTTGACCCAACAAAGAGAATGAAAGTGTCAACGGATGCATCAAAAGATGGCCTAGGCGTGGTCTTGCTACAAGCAGAGGATGAGGATTGGAAGCCTGTTGCCTATGCCTCCAGGTCTATGACTGACTCTGAGTGTCGATACGCCCAGATTGAAAAGGAATGTCTAGGCTTGGTAGTTGGACTAGAAAAATTCCATGGCTACATATATGAACTTCCCACCTTCACAGTTGAGACAGACCACTGCCCATTGGTTGCCATCATAAAATAAAACCTGAATGAGATGTCTCCAAGGATGCAACGACTCAAGATGAAGCTGCAAAGATATGACATTGAACTGATCTACACACCAGGCAAAAACATAGTGTTAGCAGATGCAATATCGCGAGCACCCACAATGAGTTTAGTGAGCTCTACTGAGGAAGACGTGGATGTTCATGTAAGTATTGTCACTGCGGCGCTGCCCGTGTCAGACACAAAATCAAAGCAAATAGCAGAAGGAACAGTAAATGATACAGTGTTACAAACAGTAATAGAGAACATTCATCATGGTTGGCCAAAAGGTTCCTGTCCAAAGTCCTATCACAGCAGGTCAGAGTTGAGTGTCGCAAGTGGACTATTACTAAAACAGAACAGAATTGTCATTCGACAGGCTCTACGTAAAGACATGCTCAAAAGGCTTCATGAGGGACACCTCGGAATTGAAAAATGCAAAAGGAGAGCAAGAGATACTGTTTATTGGCCTGGCATAAATAAGGACATTGAGAACATGATAAGCGAATGTGAGACATGTCAGAAACACCAAAACAAACAAGCAAAGGAACCAATGATAGTAGCTGACTTACCAACAGCACCATGGCAAAAGGTTGGTATGAACCTGTTTCATTTGAATGGTAAAGACTATCTATTAGTGATTGACTACTATTCTAACTATCCTGAGATGGCGCTGCTCTCAAGCACATCAGCAAGCAATGTCATAATGCATGTTAAATCCATCTTTGCCAGATATGGAATTCCAAAGATTGCCATTAGCGACAATGGTCCGTGCTTCAACTGTAAGGAGTGGCAACAGTTTGCAGCGCATTATGACTTTCAACACATCACATCCAGTCCTCTGTATGCTCAGTCCAATGGTAAGGCAGAGAAAGGTGTTCTCAAGTTCTCAAACAGCTACTGAAGAAAGCAACAGAAAGCAAGTCTGATCCTTATCTCGCCCTGCTGAGCTACCGAGCCTCCCCTTTAGACTCTTGTTCTTCACCTGCTGAACTCCTAATGGGTCGCAAGTTGCGCACTACGCTACCCTGCTGTGCAAAAGAAAAGCAGAGTACGGAACTGGGACAGAGACTTCAACTGTTAAAGCTGAAACAGAAATCACACTATGACAAGTCATCCAAAACTCTGAAACCATTGACAAGGGATGATGTTTCAGGTTTGAGGATCCAAATGCATGGAACAGGAAAGCTACACTTCTTGAGGAAGTAGGACCAAGGTCATACACTGTTAGAACTGAGGAAGGACAGATTCTCAGGAGGAACCGCCGTTCCCTCCTGAAAACACAAGAAACTATCCAAGAGCAAATCGATGACAATGCCGCAACTGAATCTTGTCACTCACCACCAGAACAATCAAACACAAACACACATGCAGGCTCTCATGAAAACACATCAGACTTACCTGTGCTGAGAAGATCCACACGTGAAGTAAAAAAGCCTGATAGACTTAATCTTTGAGTACAAAGAAAACTATAATAAAAGAATGAAAAGCTTAGAGTTCATAAAGTAAAGCTTTGAAAATGTGTTCACTGTTGTGAAGATGTTTATGTCGTTATGATTGATTGATATTGATTTTGTTTAATCTCTAAGGAAGGGGGATGTAATGATCAGTAACATGTCATTCTAGAATGGTGCACTAGGTGGAGCTGTATGTTTAGTAGGGGGCTACCCACAAGGCAGTAGTCAAGATGGATTCCTGTACACTAGTCCACATGGCTGAATAAATGACTAGCTCAAGCTAGCTGTTCATAATGAAAACGTCTATTTATTTATGAACATAGCACCACCCATCCCCTTAAACCTAGCTCCCTCACCCACCAAACCAAACCTTTCCCCAGGCTCCCTCTGTCACAGCTGGGAAACCGAGTGTTTCTTGTTTCTTTCCTATTCGCTGTAAGGTCCTTTTTGAGAGCATCTTAGCCATGAAAGCAATCTGCTGCTCCCTAGACACGATTCCCACGAAACGGCTGATGATCTAACTTCCGTTCCTGCATCCCAAGTCATTGTAAAGGGTTCCATCTCCTCAGGTGCATTCCTTCCACCCCCTTTCAAAGCCACCATTTTCAACCGTCCTTAAATTAAATGCACTCGATTCCCCTGTCCCAGCATATTACTGCTCCATCTCCAACATTCCTTTCCTCTCCAAAGTTCTTGAACACACTGTCGCCTATCAAATCCATTCCCATATTTCTTGAAACTCCATGTTTGACTCTCTCCATTCAGATTTCCATGTCTGGCACAAGAACAAAATGGCCCGAATCAAATTCACAAAGGACAGCCTCTGTGACTGACCACAATGCATTATCCATCTTTGTCTTCCTCGATCTCTCCGCAGCCTTCGACGCACCCGACCAAACCATTCTCCTTCAAAACCTTTCCTCGCTTTTCCAGCTCAGTGAGGCTTCCCTTTGTGGAACAACGCTAACCTATCCGATTGCAGCCAGAGTGCATTATGCAATGTTTTTATCTATCACACCCAGCACATTCTGAGTCCCTCAAGAATCTATTCTTAATCCCTTGTGTGCCCTTTGGTGACATCATCCGCAGGCATGGCTTACCTTCTACATGTATGCCAAAGATACTCAGCTCCATCTCTACAATATGTCTCTCGACCCCGGCACTGGCACTGTGCTGTCAGAAGGCTTGTCCAACAGGTTGATGTTTCGCCTTTTGACACTATGATATTACTGAGTTCCAGCCTTTACTTAGTCTTCTTGTCAACAATTGCAGGGAGCAACAACATTGCTATAACCCCAAACCATGACTAGATAGCATGGCAGACTGCTGCACTGAGTGCATTGCTGTGGTGATTTCTGTTTATTAATTGCACGAAACAAACATAAGCTGCAACAATATAAGTAACACGGGGGTGACATTATGAAAACCAAATTCACCCTCATTGTGTCTATCAAGCCTGCTTCTTTAGAAATATGCTAAACCAACTCATGCATGCAACATCAAAAAAAATAGAAGAAGCAGTAAGTGTGAGAAACTAGTGTCAGATGGAAACCACAACCTTTTCAGCCAAATTGACGTAGGTCACTGTGTCACTGGCAAGGCTTGGAAGCTAAGCAGAGCCAGGCCTGGTTAGTACCTGGTAGGGGTGACCATCAGGGAAGACCAGGTGCAGAAGGTCACGGAAGGAGCCCCGGGAGGGGCGGCTGGTGAGCAGGCCCGGGCGTTGGGCTGAAGATTGTCAGACATGAGGAATGGCAGAAATTGAATGGCAGCGCGCACAGACGCAGCGGCTTTGCTTCTCCCAAGATGGTGCTATTAATGTTATTTGTACTGGACTCATGGGAGCTTGCAAGATCACATTTCGTTGTGCAGTGTACAATGACAATAAAGTTGAATTATTATTATTATTATAAGTGTTAATATATTAAAAACTTCAGTAAAGTTTCACATTTTCTTGCACTAAGAGCAACCACACCTCACAACGTTTCCTCATTGAAGGGTGCAAAGGTGCTCACCTCAAGCCTCATCAGGGTTTTGCCCTACAGCCCCTCGCTCTCTCCTCCCACTCCACTCTGGTTTATATCACTAAATATATCAGCAAGTAAGCAATTGTTAAAAGACAGGTGAGATCCCTCAGAGGAGAAGATTGTCAATTTATATAGGAAGTTCTAAAAGATAGGGATTTAAGAAGTACTTCGAATTGATTCGATAAAGAGAAGGATATTAGAGATGAGACTGATTCTGTCGTGCTTGAGAGCAATGCTATGACGGGTAAAATTAATATTTTAGATAATTTAGCAAAATTCAGACAAAAAGCCAGAACCAGACCAGAAATATCCTGAGATCATGGTGGATTTGAATGAAGAAATGGCAAAGTTTAAAGAAGTTTTATCTTTGAGCTCTACTGAGTGTGGGTGTGTGCCAGAGGACTGGTGTGCAGCCAATGTAGTGCCCATATTAATAATGGGAAACAGAGCAAATCCAGCTAACTACAGACCTGAGCCGCTTAACCGCTGAGCGAGGATAACATTAAGAGTCTCTAATTAGGAATGAAATTACCATGTATCTAGATGAAGAATTAGGCAGTTAGAAGTAACCAGCGCCAATTTCAAAAGGGATGATCATGCTTGACAAATCTCAGTGAATTATTTGACGATCTAACAGACAAGGGGATTGGAGCATAAGAGTAAAGACGTCTTACAACAATCATTAGGGCCCTGGTGAGACAACACCTGGAGTATTTTGTACAGTTTTGGTTTCGATACCTAAGGAAGGATATACTTGCCATAGAGGGAGTGCAACGAACCAGTTCACCAGACTGGTTCCTGGGATGGGGATTGTCCTATGGGGAGAGTCTAGAAGAATAAAAGGTGAACTAATTTAAATAAACAAAATTCGTACAGGGCTTGACAGGGTAGAAGCAGGGAGGATGTTTCCCCTGGCTGAGGAGTCTAGAACCAGGGACCACAGTCTCAGAGTAAGGGGTCGGCCATTTAGGACTGAGATGAGGTGAAATTTCTTCACTCAGAGGGTGGTGAATTTTTGGAATGCTGTACACCAGAGGGCTGTGGAGACTCAGTCGTTGAATATATTCAAGACAGAGATCGATAGATTTTTGAATATTAAGGGAATCAAGGGTTATGGGGATAATTCAGGCAAGTGGCGATGATGCAGAATATCAGCTATGATCTTATTAAATGGTGGAGCAGGCTCAAATGGCAAAATGGCCTAATCTTACTCCTATTTCTTATGTTCTTATGGTGGATGGGGATGTTGTGTTCTCATAATCTTTACATCCGTCTTTGACAAGGTACCACATGGTAGATTACTAGAGAACATAAAGGGTGTTGAATTAGGGGAGGACACCAAACTGACAGAGGCAAGGCCACAGATCAGCGTGTTTGGTGGGTGGGGGGATTACAAACCACACCAGCAAATTTAAAGGTATAACCTAACACACAGGGGCTAGATTTCTATTTTATGCTGTGCAATCTGTTTGCAGTCAGACTTTAAACATAAATTTCTCTTGGACGCAACGAGGAATTATTGCACTTCAAAATTAACCATACAACAAATTAAATACATTTGCATCCCCAATAATTAAACAATAACTGTTACAAAGCAACCAGAGAGATTTTTATTCGAGGGACATTCCATTGGCTGCTGATTCTGAATGCTCTGTTACATTTGCCCGGATTTTGAGCTGGATGTGACGTTGTACCCTGAGACTACGTCATCGTGCCCCTTTGAAGCATACCGCAAGTTTGGTATTTAGCAATTGTTGGCGCAGATTTGGCCTGTTTGCCCAACAATACCCTACAATTACGGACCTGTTTCTTCTGGTTGGTGAAAGCAAGCGAAGAAGCCTGTTTCACATCGTTAAAGGAGATCTGCAGTGGAAAAATCACCACTTTGCATTTCCCCGATACCAAGACAAACATAGGATAGCGCCATTTAAAATCTGCTCAATGAATTTTGATTGGAAAATGATTAGGCTGCCCTTACATGTTTTCTTAACAAAGAAAATATCTGCCACTTGCAATAAAAAAGGTTCCTGAATATTGGTGGAGAAAATGTGGCAAAGAGACTCCTCGTTTAAAAGTAGCTGACTGCAGAGCTGCTTAAATTGATTTGATGCCGATACACAGGATAATAATCTCATTCATCCTCTGATGTTTCTGTGTGATGAATAAAGCTTTTTAGAATAAAGGACCAAGCACACAGACGATTAGACGGGTTGAGGCTGATTTATTAATAGAAGATCTACATTGTGCGCGTTTAGGTGGAGGAGAGTTTATTTCCAGACCGAGATTAATTTTAATTACTTGGGAAGTTGAATAAGAAAGTTAAATAAAGTGAACAACTGTCAGGTTTCACGGAACAATTCTGTCCTTTTTACTCAAAAATGAACAAAATAACAGCAATATAATGCATCCATATCAAGGAAAATATTATTTTCTATTGACTCTATAAATTATATGTTTTAATCCTGAAAAATAACATTGAATATGTGGCTATGAATCTCTCTCTGAAGTTCAGCCACATTAAGAACATAAGAACATAAGAAATAGGAGCAGGAGTAGGTCAATCGGCCCCTCGAGCCTGATCCGCCATTCAATAAGATCATGGCTGATCTGATCCTAACCGCCAATCTACTATCACAGAACCATCTCCTGAATCTAACAGAATTAGACACACGAAATAGGAGCAGGATCAGACTACACGGCCCCTGGGCCCGCTCTGCTAACCACCGGGACATGACCGATCCGAACCTAGACACATGTCCAAATTCCTGCCCGCTCCCCGTAACCCTTAATTCCCTTTACTTCTAGGAAACTGTCTATTTCTGTTTTAAATTTATGTAATGAGGTAGCTTCTACAGCTTTTTGGGGCAGCATATTCCATGGACCTACCACCCTCTGAGTGAAGTAATTCCTTCTCATCTCAGTTTTGAAAGAGCAGCCCCTTATTCTAAGACTATGCCCCCTACCTCTAGTTTCACCCATCATCGGGAACATCCTCCCCGCATCCACCTGATCCAACCCCTTCATAATCTTATATGTTTCAATCAGATCACCTCTCATTCTTCTGAACTCCAATCTACTCAACCTCTCCTCATATGTCCATCCCCTCATCCCCGGGATTAACTGAGTGAACTTTCTTGGTACTGACTCGAGAGCAAGTATGTCCTTTCTTAAGTATGGACACCAAAACTGTACGCAGTATTCCAGGTGCGGTCTCACCAATACCTTGTACAACTGAAGCAATACCTCCCTATTTTTATATTCTATCCCCCTAGCAATGAAAGCCAAAATTCCATTGGCGTTCTTATTCACTTGCTGCACCTGCATACTAACCTTTTGAGTTTCGTGCACCAGGACCCCCAGATTCCTTTGTACTTCAGTACTTTCCAGTTTCTTGCCATTAAGATAATAACTTGCTCTACGATTTTTCCTGCCAAAGTGCATAACCTCACACTTTCCAGTATTGTATTCCATCTGCCAAATCTCTGCCCACTTACTTAGCCTGTCTATGTCCCCTTGCAGGTTTTTTATGTCCTCCTCACTCACTACTTTCCCTCCCATCTTAGTATCATCTGCAAACTTTGATATGTTACACTCGGTCCCCTCCTCCAAATTGTTAATATAGACTTTAAAGAGTTAGGGACCCAGCACTGACCCCTGCAGAACACCACTAGTTACTGATTGCCAGTCTGAGAATGAACCAGTTATCTCAACTCTCTGCCTTCTGTTAGATAGCCAATCCTCTATCCATGCCAGAATATTACCCCCAATCCCGTGATTTTTATCTTTAGCAATAATCTTTTGTGTGGCACCTTGTCAAATGCCTTTTGGAAGTCTAAATACACTACGTCCACTGGTTCCCCTTTATCCACCCTATATGTTACTTCCTCAAAGAACTCTAGCAAATTTGTCAAACATGACTTCCCCTTCATAAAACCATGCTGACTTTGCCCTATTAAATTATGATTATCCAAATGTCCTGTTACTGCCTCCTTAATAATGGACTCCAAAATTTTACCTACCACAGATGTTAGGCTAACCGGTCTATAGTTTCCAGCCTTCTGTCTACTGCCCTTTTTAAATAAGGGTGTGACATTAGCAGTTTTCCAGTCTGCCGGGACCTTTGCTGAGTCCAGGGAGTTTTGGAAAATTATTACCAATGCATCCACAATCCCTACCGCCACTTCCCTCAAGACCCTAGGATGTAAGCCATCAGGTCCAGGTGATTTATCCGCCTTGAGTCCCATTATTTTACCGAGTACCACTTCTTTAGTGATTTTGATTGTGTTTAGCTCCTCCCCCCCATAGCCCCCTGTTTGTCCACTGTTGGGATATTCTTAGTGTCCTCTACTGTAATGACTGATACAAAATATTCATTCAGTGTTTTTGCCATCTCCATATTTCCCACCATTAATTTCCCGGTCTCATCCTCTAAGGGACCAACATTTACTTTAGCCACCCTTTTTCTTTTTATATAATTATGAAAACTCTTACTATCTGTTTTTATATTTTTTGCTAATTTACTTTCATAATCTATCTTCCCTTTCTTAATCAATCGTTTTGGGGTTTTTTGCTGTCTTTTAAAGTTTTCCCAATCCTCTATCCTCCCACTAGGTTTGGCTACCTTATATGCCCTTGTTTTTAGTCGAATACTATCCTTAATTTCTTTACTTAGCCACGGATGGCTGTCTTTTCTTTTACACCCTTTTCTTCTCAGTGGAATATATTTTTTTTGGAAGTTGTAAAATAACTCCTTAAATGTACACCACTGATCATGTATCGTCTTACCCTTTAATCTATTTTCCCAATCCACTCTACTCAATTCCGCTCTCATACCTTCATAGTCTCCTTTATTCAAGTTTAGCACGCTTGTTTGAGATCCAACCTTCTCACCCTCTAATTGAATATGGAATTTAACCATGTTATGGTCACTCATTCCAAGGGGATCCTTTACTAGGACATTTTTAATTAATCCTGTCTCGTTACACAGGACCAGATCTAAGGTTGCTTGCCCCCTGGTCGGTTCAGTTACATACTGCTCAGGAAACCCATCCCTAATACACTCAATGAACTCATCCTTAAGGCAGCCCTGCCCAATTTGATTTGTCCAATTAATATGATAGTTAAAATCCCCCATAATTATAGATGTTCCCTTATTACAAGCCTCAACTATTTCCTGATTGATACTCCGTCCAAAAGAGTTGCCACTGTTCGGAGGCCTATAGACTACGCTCACTACTGCTTTTTTCCCCTTATTATTCCTTATCTCCACCCAAACTGTTTCATTATCCTGATTTTTTGACCCAATATCATTTCTCTGTATTACAGTGATTCCTTCCTTTATTAACATAGCCACCCCACCTCCCCTTCCTTCCTGCCTGTCCTTCCTGATCGTTAAATAACCTGGTATGTTTAATTCCCAGGCATTGTCACCCTGCAGCCATGTTTCTGTAATGGCCACAAGATCATACCCATATGTAGTTATTTGTGCCATTAACTCGTCTATTTTGTTACGAAGGCTACGTGCATTCAGATAGAGAACTTTCAAATATGTTTTGTGACACTTAGTTCCTGCTTTTGCCCTTTTTATTACTTTATCTTTTACTCCATACCTTCTGCCCCTTCCTGATACGCACTGTTTTTTAATTTCCCCACTGCTACCTAAGTCTATGACCTTCTCTGTTGTCATTTTTATTATTTGCCCTCTAGGAACCTCCCCCCGACTAGTTAGTTTAAAGCCCTCTCTACAGCCCTAGTTATATGATCCGCCAGGACTCTAGTCCCTGCACTGGCCAAGTGAAGCCGGTCCCAACGGAACAGCTCCCTCCTGCCCCAGTACTGGTGCCAGTGTCCCAGGAAGCAAAACCCATTTCTCCCACACCAGTCTTTGAGCCACGCATTTAACTCTCTAATTTTATTTGTCCCAGCCAAATTCGCTCGTGGCTCAGGTAATAATCCAGAGATTATTACCCTTGTGGTTCTGCTTTTTAATTTGTCCTCTAGCTGCTCAAACTCCCTCAGCAGAACCTCCTTCCTTGTCCTATCTATGTCGTTGGTACCAACATGGACCACGACAACTGGATCCACCCCCTCCCACTCCAAGTTTCTCTCCAGTCCAGAGGAGATGTCCTTAAACCTGGCAGGCAACACAGCCTTCGGGACTCTCGCTCTCGGCTGCAAAGAACTCTATCTATCCCCCTAACGATACTATCCACTACCACTACAACATTTCTTTTCACTCCCCCGACTTGAATGGCCCCCCGCTCCACGGTGCTGTGGCCAGTTTGCTCATCCTCCCCGCAGTCCCCATTCCCATCCTCACAGGGAGTAAGAGCCTCGAACCTGTTGGACAATTGCAAGGGCTGCAGCTCCTCCAACACTAACTCCTGGATCCCAGTATCTGCCATACTTCTAGTCACACCATCCTGACCCTGGCCACGGACTACATCTGAATTAATTAATCTAATTGGTGTGACTACCTCGTGATACACAGAGTCCAGGTAACTCTCCCCCTCCCTAATGTGTCTCAGTGTTTGAAGCTCGGACTCCAGCTCTTCAACACGGAGCCTGAATTCCTCGAGCAGCCAACACTTACTGCAAATGTGATCACCGTGAGCATCAATGGTGTCCACCAGCTCCCACATATTGCAGCAGCAACACATTACCTGATCTCCCATTCTATGTAATTAATTAAACTTGATATTATTTTTAAATACCCTCTGTCCCGATTCTAGATGATGAATATCGCACCTTAAAAACTATAAACCAAAGAGATTTAAGCTTAAAAAGGGAGAAATACTTACCAACCAATCATTTACCCGCTTTCTGGTGACTTCACACTTGGATTACTTTTTACCTCTCTCCTTCCCTCCGAGTTCCCAGACTGGAGATTAGTACACCTCACCTTGTCTCTGGGACTTTTATAGCCCCGCTGCTGCCGCTGAAATTCCCGCCGATGCACTGAGGCCTTACCTGGTCTCTGGGACTTTTATAGCCCTGCTACTGCCGCTGAAATTCCCGCCGACGCACTGAGGCCTACCTGGTCTCTGGGACTTTTATAGCCCCGCTGCTGCCGTTGAAATTCCCGCCCCAGAGACCAGGTAAGTCCTACCAATCTCCAGTCTGGGAACTCGGAGGGAAGGAGAGAGGTAAAAAGTAATCCAAGTGTGACGTCACCAGAAAGCGGGTAAGTGATTGGTTGGTAAGTATTTCTCCCTTTTTAAGCTTAAATCTCTTTGGTTTATAGTTTCTAAGGTGCGATATTCATCATCTAGAATCGGGACAGCGGGTATTTAAAAATAATATCAAATTTAATTAATTACATAGAATGGGAGATCAGGTGATGTGTTGCTGCTGCAATATGTGGGAGCTGGTGGACACCATTGATGCTCATTACTTGCAGGAGGTATAAGACATTGTTAGTCCTTTAGTGAGCATCAAAACAGGAAGTTGTAAACATAGGGATTATTAAATTGTGAGTTTGATGAAAAAAAACAAATACTGATCTATGAAATAAGTCCAAGTAGCAGTTTAAGTAGAAGGTTTTAAACGATTAGGTCTTCCCAATATTTAGTTGGAGGAAATTTCTGTTCATCCAGGACTGGATGTCGGACAAACTGTCGGACAGTTGAGAGACCGTGCCTATTTGGTGCAAATAAAGAATCATACAAGGGTAGCATTTCTATTGTAGCTGTTATGGTGGAAACAATAAACAAATAAACTGTAACTTAACAAAAAACATTAAAGGAAACTTAACAACTTAAAATAAAATGTTGTTGCCGGGGGTGAGGATGCACTCCAGTCCCCATGGCACCCACCGGTTGTGGGAGGCTTCGAGCGGGCTGGCAGACACCACGTGCTCCATCTCCAGGGCCACCCGGGCACGAACGTGGCCGTGGAAGAGAGGCAGACAGTCTGGCCGAACGAGCCACTCGATCTCCCTCTGCCTGGACCTGTTAATGGCCACTTTTACCAGGCCCAGGAGCAGTCCTACGAGGAGGTAACCTGACCTATCTGCTTCGCTCCGCACCGGGTGACCAGCGATCAGGAGCATCGGACTAAAGTGCAGCCAAAAATCGAGGAGCAACCCCTTCAAATAATGGAAGAGGGACTGCAACCTCTCACACTCCACATAAACATGGAACACGGATGCTTCCAGGCAGCATTTCTGTTGTATTGAGAATGGTGTGAAACACTAATTGCAAAGCATCTCGTTAGAAAAACAAATTCCGAAACTTCTGCTGTTTTTACAACCAATTTGGCCGGAGATAGTTCGTCCACTGACCGTGAACACAAGTATTACAGTCGTGCTGTGTCACTTCACAGTGAAATTAAAGCCAACAACTTTCCTAAATCAAGTTATTGTGCAAGCGCTGACTGACTCTCACTAACTCCCAATACAAAGCACACAGTTTGTGTGCTCAATGCTAATTGCATCACTGGAGCAGTCCTTCAGACTGGAACCAGACGAGCACGGCTAGCCCGGGGCTGGATTCAGTCAGCGATCTCAGATCTTTCTTTGCATCTCCGCTGAACTGATTCCAACTCAAACTTGATACTCTTTTCAAAAATGAACACAATGTAAACTGTCGGAAAGCATTTCAAATCCCAGAATTCTGCAATTTCACTTGAATAATAAAACACTGAGGCAGTCTGCAGCGATAGAACTGGAATCATCCGTTACTATACAGTCAATAGCGATCTCATCTCGAAGTCCATGTAAGTTGATTCTAACTGAGTTCATAACAGGGCCTGAATCTACATCAGGCCATCCATGTACTTGGGACGCCAGGCGGGCAAGCTTGGCTGCTACCGGGGTCTCACACGAATGACCTCCCTCGTGTGGGGAGCGTATTCTTCCACTGTTCTGATACAAAAGCAAAACACTGCTGATGCTGGAAATCTGAAATATAAACAGAAAATGATGGAAACACTCAGCAGGTCAGGCAGCATCTGCAGAGAGAGAAGCAGTGTTAACTTTTCAGGTCGATGACACATCGTCAGAACTGGAAAAAGTTAGAGATATAACAGCATTTTAAGTAAGGCAGGGAAAAGGGGAGGGGAGGAAAGAACAAAAGGGAAGGCCTGTGATAGAATGGCAGACAGGAGAGAATAACAGATAAAAAGGATAATGGTGCAAGTCAAGGAGATGGTAATGGGACAAGTTGAATATCAAAAGATGATTCTAAATGAGGTGTAAATGGCAATGGCAGAATAATGAACAGCTACCATGTGAGATAGAAATAAAAATTGGGGCCGAGGTTGTTGAACTCGATGTTGTGTCCCGAAGGCTGTAATGGGCTTAATGGAAAGATGAGCTACTGTTCCTCGAGCTTACATTGAGCTTCATTGCAACAGTGTAAGAGGCAGAGGACGGAGAGATCAGCGTTGAAATGGAGTGGAGAATTAAAGTTACAGGCGACTGGAAGCTCGGGGTCACCCTTACTGACTGAACAGAGGTGTTCCACAAAGAAGTCACCCAATCTGCGTTTGGCCTCCCCAGTGTAGAGGAGAGCGCACCCTGGGCAGTGAATAGTTTACTAAATTGCAAGAAGTACAACCTCAAATGGGAAGGGATCCAGCTGCTGTGTCACAATTGTCTTGGCTGCACTGTGATTGGCTGCTGGCTCATTTATAATATCACCTAGAGACAGGTTTACAGCCGTGGTTAAACATCATTAGTGGGATATTATTGTGGGAGGAGCTGGAGCTGGCAACCTACATTGTGAGTGAGTTCAGTCCGCAAAAAGAGTACTTCAAGCAAATTTAATTAATTGTAAATTGGTTCAAATTAATATTATTCATACTCGCAATATTAGTCCCAATCCTTTCGAGTAACAGACTCTGGAATTAAAATGAAACATTTTTATATTTAAAGATTCTTGGAGTGAGACTTATCTCAGGAAGGTGGAGAGGACAAAATCGAATCAGCACCTCACTAAGTGGGACTGGTGGAAGGTCGCTGGTTTCACAGAGCAGATCTGGTTGGACCAACATTCCCATTGAACAAAGCTGGATAAAACAGTAAGTTTCATCAAAAATTGGAAATGTGAGGAGCTCCACTGAGAAGCCCATCCGAACAGGATTTTTTCAAGTTGAGAATCTAACAAGCTATTGGTTGCCATTTAATTTCTTACAAAAGGCTCGGCATCTGATGTGGTAATTTGCCTGTGGATTTACTGGGATGTAAAGCTAGCCCATACCTCACTTGTGAGTGTGGTATGCTTACATGTACAGGGGTTTCTGTCCTGTATTTATACCATGCTGTAAGTGAGATGGTGAGCATCCTTGGGTAGTGTAAGAGGAGATGTCGGCTGCATTGGCCACATGCTGTGTCTGAGTTCACTCTGCTTTATGAACGACTATACAGTGAGATTAATACTGTGTCTAACGGGCCAGTGTTGAGGGAGTTTTTCTCTGTTTCTAACCCATGCTATACCGTCCCTGGGGGTTTATGATGGGAATTTGTACAGGGATCATTACTCAGTAATTACCAATTTCTGTACCTAACCTTGGTATGTTTCTTGGGATCGTGTAGAGGGAGCTTCACATAGTATCCTATCCGTGCTTAACCTGATCTGAGAATATTTGATGGGCAGTTTAAACATGCTTTACATTGTATCTAACCCATGCTGTAACTGACTTGGGAGTGTTTGATGTGCAGTTTAAATATGCTTTACACTGTATCTAACCTATGCTGCACCTGACCTGGGAGTGTTTGATGGGACAATGTAGGAGAAGCTCTAAGCATTATTGTCCATGATTTCCAGTCCAGTTATGGCTCCGATTGCCCCACCAATTAATAGCCCTAATGATCCCTTCAATGTGGCTCTGCCGCCCCCTCCCATTACAGGGAATAGACTGGTTTTGGAACACCGAGTTGTTTGTTATATCATCATTCACGCACCATTACCACAAACTGCCTTTCACTGCCAAGCAGGAGGAGACTGATTGCCTGACATTATTGAAAGAAGCTTTAGGGTGTATAAACCAAAAGGTGTACATTTGGGCCATTGAACAGTGGGTCCTCATATTTTGAGAATGGGAGGGAGAATTCCTAAGGGTCAATTTGGCGTGGTTGCCCTCCCTGCCTATTATTTTTCCGTTCATGGGATGTGGGAGTCGCTGGCAATGCCAGCATTATTGCTCGTCCCTTATGGCCCTTGAGAAGGTGGTGGTGAACTGCTGCAGTCCGTGTGCTCTGGGAAAGGGGATGGAGACTGGACTGCATGTACAACACGTGTTCATCCCCAGTGAGAGAGCGTACCAGGAGCGGGGCATGGTCATGTGACCCTGTGACACTTTGACTGGGCGGAGCTCCAGCTGATTTGTGACGTTGTTACTGGCTGCTGTGTGATTGGCTCCTGGCTCCTTCGATCTGTCCCCTGGAGACAGCTTCAGCAACTCTTGGACACCAACACCACTCCGGAAACTTCTTCCCCTTCACTTTCCTCTGACCCCATCGCTTCTTCAAATCTCAGCCCCTGCAGTGTTTTCACTATCCACTCTGACCTTCCCCTCTCTGACCCCAAACGATCAGCCCTTAGCAAAGGCCTGAGCTCCATCCCCTTATGCCCCCATCTCAAAGAATTCCGAGCTCTGAACGATGCTGAGCTCTTATCCATCACTCTTGTCTCCGTGCCCACTTTTTGGCCAGGAGTCTTGCCCCCACACAGCTGAAACATTCTCCCGTTTTCAGAATTTTCGTTCTACCTGGACCCCTCCCTCTTAACCGCTCTAGATATTTTAATTGCAAACTGCCAGCGTGACATAGGCCATCTCAATTTATCTGCTCCCCTCACGCACTCCATCCTACCTTCCTCTGAACTTGCAGCAATCCATTCTCTCAGATCTAAACCCAACATTGTCATTAACCCTGCGGAGAAGGGTGCTGCTTTTTTTCTTTGGCGAACCGACCTCTACCTCGCAGAGGCTGAACAGCAACTCTCTGACACCTCCTCCTACCTCTGCCTGGTCCATGACCCCACTACGGAACATCAAGCCACCATTTCCCAGACCATCACTGACCTCATCTCCTTTGGAGATCATCCCTCCACTGCCGCCAACCTCATAGATCACCAACCCCACACAGCCCGCGTCTACCTCCTTCCCAAGATCCACAAACAGGACTGCCCTGGTAGATCCATTGGTTCAGCCTGTTCTTGCCCCATGGAACATATCTCTTCCTATCATGACTTTATTTTTCTTCCCGTGTCCAGTCTCTTCCCAACTACATCCGCGACTCTGCCAATGCCCTCCACCACTTTAACAGTTTCCGGTTTCCTGGCCCTAACCATCTCCTTTTCACTATGGACGTCCAATCCCTCTACACCTCCTTCCCCCAGCAGGATGGTCTAAGGGCACTCCACTTCTTCCTTTAACAGAGGCCAAACCAGTCCCCATCAATCACCACCATCCACCGCCTGGCTGAACTTGTTCTCACATTGAACAACTTCTCGTTTGACTCCACTCACTTTCTCCAAATTAAAGATGTTGCTATGGGAACCCGCATGGGTTCCAGCTATGCCTGCCTTTTCGTGGGCTATGTGGAACATTCTTTGTTCCAGTCCTACTCAGGTCCCCTCCCTTAGCTCTTTTTCCAGTACATTGATGACTGTATCAGTGCTGTTTCCTGCTCTCGCCCTAAGCAACAAAATTTAATTCACTTTGCTTCTAATTTCCACCCTTCCCTCACCTTCGCATGTTACATCTCTGAATCTTCCCTTCTCGTCCTCGACTTCTCTGTCTCCATCTCTTGGGATAAGCTATTGTCAAACATTCACTAAAAGTCCACTGACTCCCACAGCTACCTGGACTACACTTCCTCCTATCCCGCTTCTTGTAAGGACTCTATTCCATTCTCCCAGTTTCTCCATCTCCATCTGAACCGCTCTGACGATGCCACCTTCCTTGCATAGAAACATAGAAGATATGAGCAGGAGTAGGCCATTCGGCCCCTCGAGCCTGCTCCACCATTTAATGAAATCATGGCTGATCATCCAAATTCAGTACCCTGTCCCTGCTTTCTCCCCATATCCCTTGATCCCTTTAGCCTAAAGAAATATATCAAACTCCTTCTTAAATATATTTAATGAATTGGCCTCAACTGCCTTCTGTAGTAGAGATTTCCACAGGTTCACCATTCTCTGGGTGAAGAAATTCCTCCTCATCTCTGTCCTAAATGGCTTACCCCTTATCTTTAGACTGTGAACCCTGGTTCTGGACTCTCCGCCATTGGAAACATCCTCACTAGTGCTTCTGACATGTCTTCCTTGTTCCTCAACCGAGGGTTCCCCTCTACTGTGGTTGACACGGCCCTTGACCATGTCAGTTCTAATTCCTGCACATCTGCTCTCACCTCTTCCCCTCCCTACCAGAACCACGATAGGGTTCCCCTTGTCCTCACCTTTCACCCCACCAGCCTGCACATTCAACAGAACATCCTGTGCCATTTCCACCACCTCCAGCGTGATCCCACCATCAAACACAGCTTCCCCTCACCTCCCCTTCAGCATTCCGAAGGGATCACTACCTCCGCACTACCCTGGTCCACTCCTCTATCACCACAACACACCTTCCCCTTTGCCTGGCTCATCCCATGCAAGCACAGGAAATGCAACACATGTACTTTTACCTCCACCCTTCCTACTGTCCAGGGCCCCAAACACTCCTTCCAGGTGAAACAGCCATTTACTTGTATTTCTTGTAATTTCGTATACAGTATTCGCTGCTCACGATGCGGTCTCCTCTACATTGGGGAGACCAAAGGTAGATTGGGTGACCGCTTTGCAGAACACATCCATTCAGTCCGTAAGGGTGACCCCGAGCTTCTGGTCCCCGGTCACATTAATTCTCCACTCCAATCCCACTCTGACCGCTCCGTCCTTGGCCTCTTACACTGTTCCAATGAAGCTCAATGTAAGTTTGATGACCAGCACCTCATCTTTCGATTATGCATTACATCCATCTCGATTCAAAATAGAGTTCAACAATTTCATAGAAACATAGAAACATAGAAGATAGGAGCAGGAGTAGGTCATTCGGCCCCTCGAGCCTGCTCCGCCTTTCAATGAGATCATGGCTGATCATCCACACTCATCCACACCCTGTCGCTGCCTTCTCCCCATATCACTTGATCTCTTTAGCTTAAGAAATATATTTAACTTCTTGTTGAACATAATTAATGAATTGGCCTCAACTGCCTTCTGTGTTAGAGAACTCCACAGGTTCACCACTCTCTGGGTGAATAAATTCCTTCTCGTCTCTGTCCTAAATGGCTTACCCCGTATCCTTAGACTGTGACCCCTGGTTCTGGACACCCCCACCATCAGGAACATCCTTCCTGCATCTAGGATGTCTAGTCCTGTTAGAATTTTGTAAGCTTCAATGAGATCCACTCTCATTCTTCTAAAGTGCAGCGATTATAAGCCCAGCAACCCAATCTCTCCTCATGCGTCATTCCTGCCCTCACAGGTATCAGTCTGGTGAATCCTCGCTGCACGCCGTCCATGGCAAGAACATCCTTCCTCAGTTAAGGCGACCAAAACTGCACACAATACTCAATACTTGGTCTCACCAAGGCCCTGTACAACTGCAGCAAGTCATTCTTGTGCCTGTACTCGAACTCTCTTGCTACAAAGGCCAACATACAATTTGCCTTCTTAACCGCCTGCTGCACCTGCATATTTACCTTCAGCGACTGGTGCACAATGACACCCAGATCTCGTTGCACTTCCCCTTCTCCCAATCTATTGCCGTTCAGAGAATAATCTGCCTTCCTGTTTTTGCCACCAAAGTGGATAACCTCGCATTTATCCACATTATACAGCATCTGCCCAATCACCCAACCTGTCCAAATCATACAGGAGTTTCTCGGCATCCTCCTGACAGCACACACGCCCACCCAGCTTTATGTCATCTGCAAACTTGGAGATATTATATCTAGATCCTTCGTCTAGAACATTAATATACATTGTGAATAGCTGGCGTCCAAGGACCGATCCCTGCCGTACCCCACTAGTCACTGCCTGCCACTTGGAAAAAGACCCATTAATTCCAACACTTTGCTTTCTGTCAGCCAACCAGTTCTCTATCAAAGTCAATACCTTGCCCCCCAATCCCATGTGCCTTAAATTTATATGCTAATCTCTTATGCGGGACCTTATCAAAAGCCTTCTGAAAGTCCAAATAAACCACGGCCACTGGTTCTCCTTACCTATTCTACCAGTTACCTCCTTAGAAAATTCCAGTAGTTTAGTCAAGCATGCTTTAACTTTTGTAAATCCATGCTGACTTTGTCCAATTCTGGCACTGTTTTCCAAGTGCTCTGCTATTACATCTTTTATAATCTATTCCAGCATTTTCCCCACTGCTGATGCCAGGCTTATAATTCCCCATTTTCTCTCTACCACCTTTTTTGAATAGTGGGGTAACATTAGCTATGCTCCAATCCATGGGAACTGTTCCAGAATCTATAGAATTTTGGAAGATGACCAGCAATGCATCTACTATTTCTAGGGCAACTTCCTTAAGTACCCTGGGACGTAGATTATCAGACGCTGGGGATTTATCGGCCTTCAATCCCATCAATATCCCTAACACCATTTCCCTACAAATACTGACTTCATTCAGTTCCTCCCTCTCTTTAGACCCTATGTTCTCCGATATCTCTGGGAGGTTATTTGTGTCCTCCTTTGTGAAGACAGAACCAATGTATGTATTTAATTGGTCTGCCATTTCTTTGTTCCCCATTATAAATTCCCCTGATTCTGACTGCAAGGGACCTACGCTTGACTTCACCAATCTTTTATGCTTTACATATCTATAGAAGCTTTTACAGTCAGTTTTAATGTTCCCTGCAAGCTTACTCTCAGACTGTACATTTCCACTCTTTATTAATCACTTTGTCCTCGTTTGCTGAATCCTAAACTGCTCCCAATCCTCAGGTTTACTGCTTTTTCTGGCCAATATATATGTCCTCTCCTTGGATCTTATGCTAACCCTAATTTCCCTTTTTAGTCACGGTTGAGTCACATTTTTTGTTTTATTTTTATGCCAAACAGTGATGAACAAATTCTATAGTTCATCCATGTGATCTTTAAATGTTTGCCATTGCCTATCCACCATCAACACTTTCAGTAACATTCCCCAATCAATCCTATCCAACTCGCGCCTCATACCATCTTATTTTCCGTTATTTAAATTCAGTACCCTAGTTTCTGAGTCAACTAATTCACTCTCCAGCTTAATGAAGAATTCTATTATATTATGATCGCTCCACCCCAAGGGGCCTCGCTGAACAAGATTTGCTAATTAATCCTTTCTCATTACATAATACCCAGTCTAAGATGGCCTGATCTCTAGTTGGTTCCTGGACATACCATCCCGTATACACTCCAGGAATTCCTCCTCCACAGTATTGTTATTAATTTGTTTTGCCCAATCTATATGTAGATTAAAGTCACCCATGATAACTGCTGTGACATTATTGCATGTGTCTCTAATTTCCCATTTAATGCCATCCCCAACCACTGCATTGCTGTTTGGTGGTCTGTATAAAACTCCCACTAACGTTTTGTGCCCCTTGGTATTTCTCAGCTCTACCCATACAGATTCCACATCATCTGAGCTAATGTTCTTCCTTACAATTGTGATAATCTCCTCTTTAACCAGCAATGCTACCCCACCGCCTCTTCCTTTTTGCCTGTCCTTCCTGAATATTGAATACCCCTGGATGTTGAATTCACAGCCTTGGTCACCCTGGAGCCATGTTTCCGTAATCCCAATCATACCATATTCGTTTACATCTATTTGCACAGCTAATTCATCCACCTTATTACTAATGCTCCCTTCATTAAGACACAAAGCCTTCAGTCTTGTTTTTTTAACACTCTTAAACCTTTTAGAATTATTATTTACTGTGGCCATGTTTGATTTAAACACTTGACTTCCCTGACTGCCACTTTTGCTTTTCTCCTTCCTGTCTTTTGCTTCTATCCTTGTTTCCCTTTCCTCTGTCTCCCTGCACTAGTTCCCAACCATTGCCATTTTAGTATAAACACCCCCCCCCCCCACTGCACTAGCAACCACTCCCCCTAGGACATCGGTCCTGGTCCTGCTCAGGTGCATACCGTCCAGCTTGTATTGGTCCCACCTCCCCCAGATCCGGTTCCAATGTCCCAGCAATTTGATTCCCTCCCCCTTGCACCATTCCTCTAGCCACGTGTTCATTTAAAATATCCTCCTATTTCTACTCTGACTAGCATAACCTCTGCCCCTAACCTTTTTTTCTGTTTATTTTTTTAAAAATTCTCTCTCCCACATGGCAGCTGTCTTTCATTCTGCCAGTGCCATTTTCATTTCATCAAGAGCCATCTTTTTTTCTTAACTTGGCCCATTACCATCTCATTTTGCCTTGAACCGTCTGTTAATGTCTCCTAATTTTTCCTGACTTCCATCCTATCACAGTCCTTCCCTTTTGTTCTTTCCTCCCCTCACCCCTTTCTATGCCCTTACATTTGCTTGAAATCTGTTACATCTCCAGCTTTTTTCCAGTTCAGGCGAAGGGTCATCAACCTGAAACTTTAGCTCTGTTTCTCTCTCCAAAGATACTGCCTGATCTGCTCACTAGTTCCAGCATGTTATCTTTTTATGACAGGTTTCCGTCCCTGGTATGCTCCATCAGTGGTGTGTGGCTGTGGGCGGAGCTGGATTTGGCAGCTGATATTGTGAGTGAGTTCAGTCCCTATAAATAGGTGCAATGAAAAAAAAGAATAATTTAATATTAAAGTGAGTGATTCAAGCAACTGTCATTAATGGTAAATATATTCAAATGAAATATATTGATAGTCGCAAAATTAGTGCCATTGTTTTTGAGTAACAGATCCCAGAATTAATTAATCATTTTGATATTAAAACGTTCTCGGAGTGAGCATTATCTGAGGAAGGTGGAGAGAGCAATGTCGAATCAGCATCACACTAACTGCGACTCGAGAAAGGTCGCTGATTTCACAGAACAGATCTGATGGGACCAACACTCTCATTGAACAAGACGGGATTAATCAGGAAGCATCATGTATGATTGGAATGGCGAGGTGCTCCTCTGAGAATCTCATCAGTACAGGACTTTTTCAAGGAGCGAGTCTAACAAACTATTGGGTGCCGTTTAATTTCTGGCAAGAGGCTCGGCATTTGATGCGGCAAATTGACTGGGGATTTACTGGGATGTAAAGCTCCCCTGTACCTCACCTGGGAGTAAGTGATGCTTACCTGTACAGGGATTTCTGTCCTGTATTCATACCACGCCTTATGTGAGATGGTCTGATTCATTGGGTAGTGTCAGAGGAGCTACATTCTGCATTGGTCACACGCTGTATCTGAGTTCACTCTGCTTGATGAACGATAATACAGTGAGATTTACACTGTAACTAACCCCTGTCTACCTACCCTGGGAGTTTTAGATGGGGAGTGTTGAGGGAACTTTGCTCTTTATTTTCCCATATTGTACCTAACCGGGGAGCGTTTGATGGGACAATTTAGAGAGAACATTACTCAGCATCAAACTCGAGCTTGACTTAAAATGGGAGTGTTTTATGGGCACTTTAACTATGTTTTACACTGCATGTAAGCCATGCTGTTCCTGACCTGGGTGTGTTTGATGGGACGGTCTAGTGGTTGATTTAATCTGCAATACTTGGACTGCGAGTGTTTGATGGGGCAGTGTACAGGGAGCATTAACTATTATTGCCCATGATTTCCCGTCCTATTATTGTTCATCTGGCCCCAACCATTTATAGACCTGGTGATCCCTACCATTTACCTCTGACACCCCTTCCTGCAACAGGGAATAGTCTAGTTTTAGCACACAGATGAGGTGGTTGTTATACCTCCATCAACGCACCATTACCTAAAACTGCATTTCACTGTCGAGGAAGGAGGGAGACGCACTACTTGATATTATGTGAGAGTGTGGTTGGGGTATATAAATCAAAAGGTGGACATTTGGGCCATTGAATAATGGGAACTCATATTTGGAGGATGGGCCGGAGAATGAGTGAGCGACAATTTTGCGTGGTTGTGCTCCTTGCCTGGAATTTCAGTAGATGGAACTGGTCGGAGACAGGACTGAATGAACAACATGTGTTCATCCCCAGTGACACTGCACACCAGGAACAAAGCATGGTCATATAACCCTGCGACACCTCGACTGGGCGGAGCTCCGGCTACTTTGTGACATTGTTACTAGCTGCTGTATGATTGGCTCCTGGCTCATTCGTGATGTCACCTGGAGACAGTTTTCCGCCACTATTTATGCCCCATCAGTGGTGAGTTATTATGGGTGGAGCTGGAGTTGGCAGCAGATATTGTTAGTGAGTACAGCCCCTATAAATAGGGGCAAGGACAGAAAAGAACATGTTCATACTAAAGTAAGTTATTCAACCAAATGTAATTAATTATAAATATATTCAAATTAAATATATTCATAGTCGCAAAGTTAGTCCCATTGTATTCTGATCACAGTTTATGGAATTCACATGAATCATTTTTATGTACTGTTTGTTCCTCTGAGTCAGCAGTATATCAGGACTGTGGAGAGAGAGAGAAGGCAATTCATCACCACACTAACTGGGATCGGAGAAATATCATTGGATTCACACAACATATCTGGTGGTACCATGGCCCCCAGAATCAAAGAGGGGATACAACAGAAAGACTCAGCAATGATTTCGTGAATAAGGAACTTTCCTGAGAATCCAATCAGTCTAGGATTTTGCTGATGTGAGCATCGAACCCGGTATCGGCAGCTGTTCAACGTTTGCCATAAGGCTCAGCCTTTGATGTGGCAATGTGACTGGTTCTTCACTCGTGTACGAACCATGCCACTACCTCACCTGGGAGAGCTGGAAAGTTTCATGTACACGCAATTTTATCCTTTAACCGCACTGTGCTGTACCTGAGTTGATTTGCTTCATTGGATAGTGACTGAAGAGCATTATGCTGGATTGAGCACATGCTGTAACTGAGTTGACTGTGGTTGATGAACCTAAATACAGCGAGATTTACACTGTATTTAACCCCTGTCGTACCTGCCTTGTGAATATTTGAAGGAACAGTCGAAAGGAAGCCTAATGCTGTATCTAACCCATGCTGTACCTGTCCTGGGAGTATTTGATGGAAGAGTGTAGCGGAAGCTTTTCTCTGTATCCAACAATTGCTGTACCTCTCTTGGGAATATTTGATGGGGCAGTGTAGTGAGAGCTTTACCTTGTATCTAACCCGTCCTGTACCAGCCATGGAACTATATGAAGGGACAGTGTAGAGGGTGCTTTACTATGTATCTAACCCGTACTTTACCTGCAGTGGGAGTGTTTGAGGGGAGACTGTAGATGGAGCTTTACTCTGGAATGAACCCATGCTGTACCTGCCCACAGATGGTTTGATTGCACGGTTAAGATACAGCTTCACTCTGTGTCAAACCCATGCCATACCAGCTCAGCGAGTGTCTGATGGTACAGTGTTAAGGGAACTTTACCCTATATCTTACCCCTGCTGTTCCTAACCCGATGATTAAACCACTTGATACAAACTGACGATCCCCCCTTATGTTGTCTCTGATGCTCCTTATTGTTAAAGCGAGTAGACTACTTTACAAACACAGAGGTGTTTGCAATATCACTGCCTCATCTCAGCAATATTACCTCAAATTGCCTCTCACTGTCAAAGGGAGATACGCTGCCTGATATAGAGAAGGGGGACGTTAACATTTATAAACAAGTGTTGGACATGGGGTCCATTAAATAGTGGGACTTCGCATTTAATGATGGGAGGGAGAATGCATAAGGGGTAATTCTGGAGGTTCTCGAGTCATGGTAAATTGGGGCGGGGGTCGGAGACAGGAAAGATAGCACAACATGTGTTTATGCCCAGTGAGACTGCGCACTAGGAGCAGAGCATGGCCATGTGACCCTGGAACACATCGAGGGGGAGGGGCTTCGGCTGCTTTGTGACATCGTCACTGGCTGATGTGTGATTGTCTCCTGTGTCCTTTGTGATGTTACCTGGAGACAGTTTTCTGCAGCTGGTTACGCCCTATCAGTGCTGCGTACCTATGGGCGGAGCTGGAGTTGGCAGCAGATATTGTGAGAGAGTATAGCCTCTATAAATAGGGCCAATAAAAAGTGTTATTTAATATTAAAGTAAGTACATCAAACAATTTGTATCTATTTTCAAATTAAATATATTTATACTCACAAAAATAGTCCCATTGTTTTCATGTAACAGATTCTCTTATTAAGATGAATCAAGTTTATATGATTGAGCAGCATCGCAGGAAGGTGGAGAGAGAGAATTCGAATAATCACTGCACTAACTGGGACTGGAGAAATGTTGCTATGTTCAAAGAGGAGATCTAGTGGGATAAAAACCCAGGATTGAAGACCGGCATCGGGAAGCTTCCGTTGTAATTGAACTGATTGCAAATATGAGGACGTTTTCTGACAATCGCTTCAGTCGATGATTTTGCCGAGGTGAGAGTCAAACAAGCGTTTGGGAGAAGTTAAGCTTCGGGCTTAAAACTCAGTCTTTGATGCGATAAATTGCCCGCGGATTCACTCATATGTAAAGCTCGCCAATATTGTTTGTTCTTTACCCACTCGACAGAGAGAATCGTTTTTTCTCTATCAAACCTCACATTATCTTGTAAAACTCTACTAGTTTTTTTTATTCTTTCACGGGATCTGGGCATCGCTGGCAAAACCAGCAATTACTGCCCAAACCTAATTGCCCTTGAGAAGGTGGTGGTGAGCTGCATTCTTGAACGGCTGCACTCCGTGTGGTGAAGGTGTGGTTAGGTAGGGAGATCCCGGATTTTGACCCAGTGACGATGAAGGAACGGCGATAAACTTCCAAGTCAGGATGATGTTTGACTTGTAGGGGAACTTGGAGGTGTTGTTGTTGCCACGCACCTGCTGCCCTTCTCCTTCTAGGTTGTAGAGGTCGCTGGTTTGGAAGTTGCTGTCGGAGAAGCCTTGGCGAGTTGTTGCAGTGCATCATATAGATGAAACGCCAGTGGTGGAGGGAATGAATGTTTAAGGTGTTGGATGGGATGCCAATCAAGCGGGCTGCTTTGTCCTAGATGGTGTCGAGCTTTTTGAGTGTTGTTGGAGATGCACTCATCCAGGCAAGTGGAGAGTATTCCATCATGCTACTTACTTGTGCTTTGTAGATGGTGGAAAGGCTTTGGGGAGTCAGGAGGTGAGACACTCGTCGCAGAATACATAGCATCTGACCTGCTCTTGTTGCCACAGTATTTATATGGTGGTTCAGTTAAGTTTCTGGTCAATGGTGACCCCAGGATATTGTTGGGGCATTCGTCGATGGCATTGCCATTGAATGTCAAGGGGCGGTGGTTAGCCTCTCGCTTGTTGGATATAGTCATTGCCTGGCACTTGTGTGGTGCAAAGCTTACCTGCCATTCATTAGATCAACCCTGAATGTTGTCCAGGTGTTGTTGCATGCAGCTATGGACTGGTTCATTCGTCTTTCTTTTTGTGGACTCGAAAAACCTGGGCAATTTTCCACATTGTCGGAGAGGTTTCAGTGTTGTAGCTGTACTGGAACAGCTTGGCAGGAGGCAAGGCTAGTTGTGTAGCACAAGTCATCAGCACAACAGCCGGGCTGTTGTCGGTACCCAAGCCTTTGCTCCTCTTAACATTCTCTGTTTCAAGGAGAACAGTCCTAACCTTTCCAACCTGTCCTCATAACTGAAGTTCCTCATCCCTGTTAACATCCTGGTAAACTTCCTCAGTTCCCTGTCTAAGCCCTTTACATCTTTCCTGAAGGGATGATGCTCAGAATTTTCAACAATATTCCAGCTGACGATTTACCAGTGATTTATAAAATTGTCGCATGATAGCTTTGCTTTTTTTTATATTACATTATTTATAAACCCAATTAAATCATGTAACTTTTAACAATCTTTTCAACCTGCCCTGCCTCCTTTAATGATTTGTGTACATGGACACCAAGGTTTCGCTGCACATTTAAACTTGTCAATATTGTGCCATTTACAGTGCACTGTCTTTCCATTTCAGTCCTCTCAAAGTGCATCAATTCACACTTCTCCGCATTGAAGTCCATCTGCTCTTCTTCCCATTTCACCATCCTTGCTCTGTCAGCCTGATGCCTGTAAGTACCCTCATCACTATTTACTTATTTTCCAAGATTCGTATCATCTGCAAAATGTGTAATGCTGCTCCCTATGTTGTTTATAATAAATGAAAATTGTAATCGACCCAAAATGATGCTTGGAGAACAATACGGAAACTGCCTCCCAGTCTTCAAAAATATTAATCCAAAAACCATCATTGTCTTCCTATCAGTGAGCATATTTTGTAGCTATACATCACTTTCCACTTCATTCCATGGGTTTCCATCTTCTTAACAAGCAGCAAATCCAAACCAGATATTCAAGTTTGCCGATACAGGTGGAATTGTAAGCAATGTAGATGGACGTATGGAATTACAAAGAGATATTCGATTAACTGATTGCACAAAACTGTAGCAAATGATAATTAATCTAGGCGAGTGTGAGATTATCGACTTTGGACTTAAATAAGATAGTTCGAAGTGAAGGTCCAAAGGGACTTCCAAAAGGCCTTCGATAAGGTCCCACATAAAAGATTAGCATGGAAAATTGAGGCTCATGGGATAAAGGGGAAAGTTTTGGCGTGGATAGGGAACTGGCTGTCAGATAGAAAACAGAGAGTTGGAATAAACGGCTCATTTTCTGAATGGCAGGCAGTAACAAGTGGGGTACCACAGGGATCTGTCCTGGGCCCCCAGCTGTTCACAATTTACATTAATGACCTGGATCAGGGAGTCGGATGCAGCATTTCCAAATTTGCAGACGACACTAAACTAGGAGGGGGGGTGGGCTCAGAGGAAGAGACCAGGAAGCTCCAGAGCGATTTGGACAGACTGGGCGATTGGGCGGATAAATGGCAGATGCACTATAATGTGGACAAGTGCGAAGTTATCCACCTTGGGTGCAGGAACGGGAGGGCAAATTATTATTTAAATGGCAATAGATTGGGAGAGGGGGAAGTACAGAGAGACCTGGGTGTTCTTGTACACCAGTCACTGAAGGCGAGCATGCAGGTGCAACAGGCGGTCAAGAAGGCAAACGGTATGCTGGCCTTCATAGCAAAAGGGTTAGAATACAGGAACAGGGATACCTTGCTGCAGCTGTACAGGGCACTGGTGAGACCACACCTCGAGTACTGTGTACAGTTTTGGTCGCCTCATCTGAGGAAGGATGTTCTTGCCATGGAGGGGGTGCAGCGGCGATTCACCAGGCTGATACCAGGAATGGCGGGAATGACCTATGAGGAGAGACTATGTAGTTTAGGGATGTACACACTGGAGTTTAGAAGATTGAGAGGGGACCTCATAGAAGTGTATAAAATTCTGACAGGTCTAGACAGACTGGATGCAGAAGGAATGTTTCCCTTGGCGGGTGAGAACAGAACTAGAGGACATAATTTAAGGATAAGGGCTAAACCATTTAGGACAGAGATGAGGGGGAATTTCTTCACTCAGAGAGTGGTGAACCTGTGGAACTCATTGCCACAGAGGGCAGTGTACGCCAGCTCATTAAATATATTTAAGAGGGAATTAGATATATTTCTACGGGCAAAAGGGGTGAAGGGTTACGGAGAGAAGGCGGGGACGGGATACTGAATTAAAGGATCAGCCATGATCTCATCGAATGGCGGAGCAGGCACGAAGGGCCGAATGGCCTACTCCTGCTCCTATCTTCTATGTATCTATGTATCTATGATGTAAGGGTCCATGTACAGATGTCATTAAAATTTAATGGATACGTACAGAAAATAATCAAAAAAGGTTAATGCAATGCTGATATTTATATCTAGAGAACTACAGTATCAGGGGAGAAGTTAAGCCACAAATACAAAGCAGTGGTTAGACTGTGTTCAGTTCCGGGCACCACACATTAGGAAGGAAGTATTAACCTTAAAGAGTGAAGTGTAGATAAAGAGAGATCAGAATACATTATAACCAAAGAAAACCTGGAACCAGTGGATGTCCAAAGAGACTTAAAGGTCCATGTACATTTATCATAAAATTGCCATGGACAGGTACAGGAAATAATCAAAAAGGCTAATTGAATGATGTTCTTTATATCTATAGGATTACAATATAAGGGGGAGAAGTTATGCTTTAGCTATACAAAGCACTGGTTAGACGACACCTGGAATACTGTGTTCAGTTCTTGACATCACAGCTTAGGAAAGTAGTATTAGGATTAATGAGTAAAGTGCTTTATGAAGGTTCAGCATACCTTCTCTACTTTTGTGCTCAACACCTCTATTTTAGTATCCCAAGATCACATATGCTTTCATTACCACTCTCTCAATATGCCCTGCCACCTTCAGGGGCTTATGAACATTAACTCACAGTTTCCTCTGTCCCTGCACTCTATTTAAATCTGTGCCATTAAGTGTATATAGCCTCTCGCTATTCCTCCTGCCAAAAGGTATCAGCTCACACCTCTCTGCATTAAATTCCATCTGAATTGTCTGATAGCCTTTCTATGTCCTGTAGCAATCGAGTGGCTTGACAAAGGATGTGTCTTTCGGAAAGCATCGTCTGAAATATTCAAAACTAGCCAAGACACAGACGGGGATTGAACACCAGCTCTTACAAGACCGAAGCCTTACCACTTGGCCACCACGCCCACTTAATTACACGTGTCCATTTATCAATAAATTGTCATGGACAGGCACAGAACTTAATCAAAAAGACTAATTGAATGGTGGTCTTTATAGCTATAGAATTACAATGGCCTGTACTTTCCGCTGCCTATGGGTGTGTAGGAGCTATGAACACACATGTAGGGACACTGGAAAAGCAAGTTTCAGGCATGCAAAGTGCATGCATTGAAAACCGGCATTTCCGATCTGTCAAGAATTCTCTTGAGAGATCAGATGCCGGCCATTGAGAAGGGCCTCTGTGGGTGGAGAGTCCGCTTTCTGCAAACTCCGCCCGCTGAAAACCCTTAGAAATCTTACACCTGGCAAAAGCAGGTGCAAGGCCTGCTTTTACCAGCATAAGAGTTTAAAAAGTTTTTTTTAAAAGTTTTTCACTCATTTATAATTTTTTAATACTTTTAAAAAGGGTAATTTTACTTTTTATCCCTGTAAAAAACTTTAATTATTTTTTTCCACAATTACATTTTTGTTTAAAATATTTAATTTAATGTAATTTTTACTAATTTTGAAAACATTTTTTTTTTGAAATTTTATTTAATGTTTTAGTGTCTTTTTGGAGTGATCTCCATTCATACTATTAATTGTCTGTGTCAAAAGTATGAAGGGGGATTCCCTTCCCCCATTGGTTCACCTGGACCACGTGATCAATGGGACGCTAGTGAACTGTATGCACCCCTGGAATACCTGGGCCCTGCGTATTTCGATTGTGGAGAGGCCCAACATTGGAAGTGTCCAGACCTCGGGAGCCCTCATGTAAGTGCGTAGATTTTACTCCCATAGGAGGCATCCGCACGCAGGAAGCCTCCAATCGGAAATTACATTATAACGGGGAGAAATTATGCTCCAGCTATACAAAGCACTGGATAGACCACATCTGGAATACTGTTTCCTGGTGTGGGCATCAAACCATAGGAAGGCAGTATTACGATTAAAGAGAGATGTGTTTATTTAGCAGAATGATACATAGGTGGCCCAGAAATTCGGGTCTCCACGGGTGAGTACGCACGGGGTACTCATCCATAAGCCCAATGGAAGTGCCGGTTTCCTGCATGCACTGCGCATGCGCGGGAAACCGGCTCCTTCGTTCCCCTGAAAGCAGGGGTTCAGAAGTCGAACACGTGCACAGGAGAGGCTGCGTGTGCGCATCGAAATAACTTTTTTTTGCAGGTTTTCCCGGGAGGGTAAGTCTCCACAAGTTAGATATGTAAAAAGCAGTCGCAAGGCCTGCTTTTTACAAGGTAAGTGGTGAATCAATTCAAATTAAAACATAGAAACATAGAAGATAGGAGCAGGAGTAGGCCATTCAGCCCCTCGAGCCTGCTCCGCCCTTCAATGAGTGCATGGCTGATCATCCAAATTCAGTACCCTGTTCTGGCCTTCTCTCCATATCCCTTGATCCCTTTAGCCTGAAGAAATATATCCAACTCCTTCTTGAATATATTTAATGAATTGGCCTCTACTGCGTTCTTTGGCAGAGAATTCCACAGGTTCACCACTTTCTGGGTGAAGAAATTCCTCCTCATCTCTGTCCTAAATGGCTTAGCCCTTATCCTTAGACTGTGACCCCTGGTTCTGGATTCCCCAACCATCAGGAACATTCTTCCAGTATCTAGTCTGCCTAGTCCTGTTAGAATTTTATAAGTTTCGATGAGATCCCCTCTCATTCTTCTAAACTCCAGCGAGTACAAACCCAATCGACCCAATCTCTCCTCATACTTAATTCCTGCCATCCCAGGTATCAGCCTGGTGAATCTTCGCTGCACTCCTTCCATGGCAAGTACATCCTTCATCAGATGAGACGACCAAAACTGCACACAACACTCAAGATGTGGGCTCACCAAGACCCTGTACAACTGCAGCAAGACATCCTTGTTCCTGTACTCAAACCCTCTCGCTACGAAGCCAACATACCATTTGCCTTCTTAACCGCCTGCTGCACCTGCATGCTTACTTTCAGTGACTGGCGCACAAGGACGCCCAGATCTCGTTGCACTTCCCCTTCTCCCAATCTATTGCCATTCAGTTAATAATCTGCCTTCCTGTTTTTGACACCAAAGTGGATAACCTCACATTTATCCACGTTATATTGCATCTGCTATGCTTCTGCACAATCACTCAACCTGTCCAAATCATACTGGAGTTTCTCAGCATCCTCCTCACAGCACACACTGAATGAAGCATTCCGTGATACCATTGGCTCTCCATGGCCCACGTGATCCCAGGGGACGCATCAAACTAACTGCGCTCCTGGGATACTCAAGCACTGCTCGCCGGAAGTTGGAAGAGGCCCAGGATTGCACTTCCACGGGGGCCCACATTCAATGGCCGGCACGCAAGGTAAATGCAGGTCGGGGGCTTGCACCCGCGGGAAGCCCCCGACCCGAATTTCTGGGCCATAGAGTCCAAGGGATCATTTACAAGGGGAGATTACAAACACTAGGGTTGTAATCACTGTAACTTAGATGCTTAAGGGGTGATATGATTGAGTATTCACGAAATTAAGTGGAACTGATAGGGTAGATAGAGAGAGGCCATGTCCGATGATTGGTGGGTATAGAGTCATAACTGCACAGATGAAGGCCATTCGGCCGATCGAGTCTGTGCCGGCTCTCTGTAGAACAATCCAGTCAGTACCATTCCCCCGCTCTATCCCCGTAGCTCTGCAAGTTTATTTCCCTCAAGTGCCTATCCAGTCTCCCCTTGAAAACCCTGAGTGTCTCCGCTTCAACCACTTCCGTCGGCAGCGAATTCCAGTTCTTCAAAACTCGATGTGCAAATTTATTTTCCTCACATTACTCGTGTTTCTCTTGCCCAAAACCCTAAATCCCTACCTCTAGTCCTTGTACCATCAACTAGAGGGAAGAGATTTTCCCCGTCCAGCCTATCCAAACCCATCATAATTTTGTACACCTCTATCAAATCACCCTGGAACCATCTTTGCACTAATGAAAACAAAACCAGCTTCTCCAATCTGTCCTTGTAGCTAAGATCCCTCTTCCATGGAACCATTCTATCTCCTCTGCAACCTCTCAAGGGCCTTCTCATCCATCCTAAGGTGCAGTGAGCAGAACTGGAAGCAATACGCCAGTTGTGGCTTTAACTGCGCTTTGTGAAGGTCCGGCTGAATCATCCACCATCAACAACCTTGGAGTCACCATTGACCAGAAACTTAACTGGACCAGCCACATAAATACGGTGTCAACAAGGGCAGGTCAGAGGCTAGGTATTCTGCGGCGAGTGTCTCACCTCCTCACTCCCCCCCAAAATTTCCAACATCTACATGGCACAAGTAAAGTGTGTGATGGAATACTCTCCACTTGCCTGGATGGGTGCAGCTGCAACAACACACAAGAAGATCGACACGTTCAAGGACAAAGCGGCCCGTTCGATTGGCACCCCATCCACCACCTTAAAAGTTCACACCCTCCACCATCAGCGTACCATGGCTGCAGTGTTTTCCATCTACTAGATGCAATGAAACCCCTGACCTCTGCCACCTTGAAGGACAAGGGAAGCAGGTGCATGGGAACACCACCACCTCCAAGTTGCCCCCAAGTCACATACCATCCTAACTTGGAAGTTTACTGCCATTCCTTCATCGTTGCTGGGTCAAAATCCTGAAACTCCCTACCTAAAAGTACTGTGGGAATACATTCACCACACGGACTGCAGCTGTTCAAGAAGGCGGCTCACTACCACCATCTCAAGGGCAGCTAGGGATTGGCAATAAATGCTACCCTTGCCAGTGAAGCCCAAATCCCGTAAGCGAATAAAAAAAGCATAACCTCTCTACTTTTGCACTCAATACCTCTATTTATGAAGCCCAAAATCCCATGTGCGTTGTTTTCCATTCTCTCAATATGCCGTGCCACGTTCAGGGACATATGAACATTAACTCCCAGGTCCCTCTGTCCCTGCACACTTTTTAAAACTGTGCCATTAAGTGTATATTGGCTCTCCCTTCCTTCTGCCAAAATATATCACCTCTCTCTGCCACTTGTCTGTTAGCCATCTGCTAGCTTTCTATGTCCTGTAGAAATCGAGCGGTTGGTCATTGAGAAAGCATCGCCTAAAATATTCAAAACTAGCTGCGGCATGGACATGATCGAACCCGCGCTCGTTGGTTTAGAAGACCAACGCCTTACCACTTGGCCACCATGACCTTGTAAGTACACGTCTATATTTATCAATAAATTGTCATGGACAGGTACAGAAAATAACCAACAAGGTGAATTGAATGGTGGTCTTTATATCTATAGGATTACAGTTTAAGTGGGAGAAATTACGCAACAGCTGTACAAAGCACTGGTTAGACCACACCTGGAATACTCTGTTCACTTCTAGACTTCACATGTTAGGAAGGTAGTTTCGGATTAAAAAATGAAGCGTAGATATACCAGAATGATACATCGAGTCCAAGGGATCAATTACAAGGGGAGATTACAAAAAACTAGGATTGTAATCATTGGAATTTAGAAGCTTACGGAGTGATATGATCGAGTATTCCCGATACTAAGTGGAACTGATAGGTTAGATAAAGAGAAGCTTTTTCCGATGATTGGCGAGTGTACAGTCATAACGGCACAGAAGGAGGCCATTCGGCCCATCGAGTCCATGCCGGCTTTCTGTAGAGCAATCCTATCAGTCCCATTACCCCGATCTATCCCCGTAGCTCTGCAAGTTTATTTCCCTCAAGTACCTGTCCAATCTCCCCTTGCAAGCATTGAGTGTCTCCGCTTCCACCAATTCCATCGGCAGTGAATTCCAGGTCATCACCACTCGCTGCACAAATTTATTTTCCTCACATCCCCCCTGTAACACTTGCCAAAAACCATAAACCCCTTTCCCCTAGTCCTTGTACCATCAACTAGAGGGAAGAGCTTTTCCCCGTCCAGCCTATACGAACGCAGCATAATCTTGCACACCTCTATCAAATCACCCCTCAACCTCCTGTGCTCTAATGAAAACAAAACCAGCTTCTCCAACCTGTCCTTATACCTAAGTACCCCTTCCGCAGAACCATTCTCCTGTGCACCCTCTGAACGGCCTGCTCATCATTCCTAATGTGAGGTGAGCAAAACTGGAAGCAATACTCCAGTTGTGGCCACACCTGCGCTTTATGAAGGTCCGGCTGAATCCCCCATCATCAACAACCTGGAAGTCACCATTGACCAGAAACGTAACTGGACCAGCCACATAAATATTGTGGCAAAAAGAGCAGGTCAGAGGCTAGGTATTCTGCGGCGAGTGTCTCACCTCCTGACTCCCCAAAGCATTTCCAGCATCTACAAGGCACAAGTAGGGAGTGCGATGGAATACTCCCCACTTGCCTGAATGAGGGCAGCTGTAACAACACTCAAGAAGCTCGACACCATCCAGGAAAAAGTAGCCCACTTGATTGGCACCCCATCCACCATCTTAAACATTCACTCCCTCCACCATCGGCTTACCGTGGCTGCAGTGTGTACCATCTACAAGATGCACTGCAGCAACTCGCCAAAACTTCTTCGACAGCACCTCCCAAACCTGCAACCTCTTTCACCTTGAAGGACAAGGGCAGCAGGCGCATGGGAACACTACCACCTCCAAGGTCCCCTCCGAGTCACACACAATCATGACTTAGAAGTACATCACTGATCCTTCATCGACACTGGGTCATAATCCTGGAACTCCATACCTAACAGCACTGTGGGAGTACCTTCACCACACAGACTACAGCGGTTCAAGAAGGCGGCTCACCACCACCTTCTCAAGGGCATCTAGGGATGGACAATAAATGGTGGACTTGCCAGCGACTCCCAGATCCCAAACGAGAATTAATTAAAAGCATAACTTCTCTAATTTTGTACACAATAGTCTAATTATGAAGCCCAAGATCCCATATGTGTAGTTTGCCACTCTCTCAGTAATTATCCTGCCACCTTCAGGAACATATGAACATTAACTCCCAGGTCCCTCTATCCCTGCACACTCTTTAAAACTGTGACATTAAGTGTATATTGCCTCTCCCTGTTCCTTCTTCCAAAATGCATTATCTCACATTTTTCTGTATTGAATCCCATCATGGCACTTGTCTGTTAACCTTCTATTTCCTGTCGAAATCAAACGGCTGGACAAGGGACGAGTTATTCGAAAAGCATCGCCTGAAATATTCAAAACTAGCTAAGGCACGGATGGGGGAGCGAACTCGCGTTCGTTTGGTTTACAAAACCGAAGCTTTACCGCTCGGATACCTTAGGGAGGTAGTATCAAGATTAAAGAGTGAAGCATAGTCAGGAGACTTCTACGTGCAATGCATGATCGAAATTTGTAACTTACTTCTGCAAACAGCAGTTGGTCCTGGGTCAGTTGTTAATTTAAAACAGAGATTGATAGATTTTTGTTAACCTATGGTTTTACTGGATCACGAGCAAAGGGAGTTTGGACACAGATCGCATTGAATGGCAGAACAGGACTGCAGGCCTAACTGGCCTACACATATTGCCATTGCCAAATGATCCGAATTTTATGTTACTGCATGAATGTGGTGATGAGGACTTGAGAACAAGGATTTAAACCCTGGACCACCAGATTAATAGTCTGATACTCTGCCAAGTGATCCATCCGGGCTCCTGTATAGCCGACATCATTAAATGACCTTCACTGGCTGCCTTGCATCATTACACTCTCATATAGATCATTCAAATATCATGCACATGTAAAGAAAACAATCAAAAAGCCCAATGGCATACTGGCCTTTATATCCAGAGGACGATAATAAAAGGGGGTAGAAGTTATGCTGCAGCTATACGAAGCCCTGTTTAGACCACACCTGGAGTACTGTGAGCAGTTCTGGGCATCACACCTTAGGAAGGATATGTTTGCCTTGGAGGGAGTGCGGCGTAGGTTTACCACAATGATACCTGGACTCCAAGGGTTCAATTATGATGAAATATTACTAAACTAGGATTGCATTGCCTAGATTTTAGAAGGTTGAGGGGTGATTTGATTGACGTTTTCAAGATATGAATGTGGACAGATAAGGTAGATAGAGAGATACTATTTCCGCTGGTTGGGGATTCTAGGACTAGGGAGCATAATCTAAAAACGAGAGCCAGACTTCTCAGGAGTGAAATTAGGAAACACGCAAAGATGTCACTAATAATGGCATTCATCGTCTGATCCATACAAGGCCACCACATCTGCTGCCGTAGCCTTTGTACCAGCTGTCACCTTGTGTTGCCCAAAAGAATTGTGGGCCCAATGGATGAGCTCATTACGGGATACCATTTTCTGTGATTAAATTATAAGTTATTCTGTGCATTTAAATTGTCCTTTTCCTTCATGTCATCTTTGGGCCGTGAACCCTCATCTTTAATGACTGCCTGGACTAATTTAACACAAGGGTCCTCACCCTGAACCCTTGCAAGGGCTAAAGGGAAATGTTTCAATTTAATCTTTATTTACCTGGCCCTGAAAGGCTTACGTGGCGAATCCCACCTTTTTGGGGCACTCTCAAACTCCTGGGCTAGTTGCCCTGCCTCACCATTCTCACTGGCCCAGGGGGCGATTTTAACAGGGAATCGGATTTGACCTTGGGTCTTAATTTTCTCTTCACTGAACTTATATACATCACGTTCTACACTCACTCCTAGATACTGCACTGTGGGCTGTACTAACCCAGCATTCTTTGTGTTTATTTTAACCCGCTATCCCATAATATAACCAAACATTCTCTGAGCAAGGTGTAATGCTCTTCAGTAGTTTCCGTATGGAACAATATAACCTCTATCAACTGGACAAGGGCCTCCGGTCAGCTTAACCTTTGTAACACCTGGTTCATTAACTGATGGAATAGAGAAGGTGGGCTGTGGAAACCCTGAAGTCAACAGTTCCAAGTATAAGTGTTGTTCACGGAATGTAAATGCAAATGTCTATTGGCATCCAGGGGTTGGGAGTACTGACTAAAAGTCATTCGATATATCAAAAACTGAGCATTCAGCATGCCGAAGCAGACATCAGGTTATCAGGTGAGGGCTATGGATGGTGTGCACTTATTCACGTCTGGATCATCAATAGTAAGTAATTGCAATTGGTCCAGAGAGGAGTTCATGAGTTTTAACATTATTAAATAGCGAACCGTTATGTCTGAAATGTATTGCCTGAAGGGGTCATGGAATCAGATTCAATAATAACAAAAGAAAGACTTGCATGTATACAACACCTTTCACGACCCCAGGACGTCACAAAGCGCTTTACAGCGAATTCGGTATTTTTAACGTGTGGACACTTGTAATGTTGGAAGCGAGGCAGCAATTTGTGCACAGCAACGTCTCAGAAGATCAATGAGATAATGACCACTTAATCTGTTTTAGTGATGTTGGCTGAGGGATGAATATTGTCCAGGACACGGCGGAGATCTCCCATGCTCTTCTTTGAAACAGTGCTGTGGGATCTTTTGTGTCTTGCTGAGAGCTTGGCTTAACGTCCCATCTGAAAGACGGCACCTCTGACAATGCAGCACACACTCTGTGCTGAACCGAAGTGCCAGCATAGAATTTTTGTTCAGGTCTCTGGAGCGGGATATTAACCCACTACCATGTGATTCATGGGCGAAAGTGCTACTACAGTGCCACTGCTGAAACCCTTATAAAAATAGTATCTTTCAAAAGGGAACTGGACATATATGTGAAAAGGCAAATTTTGCTGAGCAGTGGGGAAAGAACACGGGAGTTGGACAAATTAGATTCCTATTTCAAAGAGCCGGGTGAGACACGACAGGCCACATGACCTCCTTATGTGCTTTCTGATTCTATGATTCTAGGCGCCTTGCGGGGCCCACCCATTAATGTGAATGGAATGAAAGCTGAGGAAGCGCTTCCATAATTTTCCGATAATCCGCCCGCTGTGCGAGTGAGGCTCCGGCCGTGGGACAGGTCTAGGAAATCCCAGCGGAAAGCGGAAAGTAGTTAAGAAGGAGCTAGTGGTTGTGGAATTAAAATGTATTCATCCATTTAAAAGATAATAGGGGGCACCGTGGGTCCAAGTCATTATGTCGGGAGCAGTATTAAGGATTAAGAAAAAGCTTATTAATTAGCCATTGAATCTAGCAGGTAGATAGTAAGGACGAGCAACGGCTGTTTGGTAAATATTCGGAGTAGAACACAAAGGAATCATTGAAGGAAATCTTGCAACAGCGGTTTCTAAATATCGTTACAGTATTCAACCACATAACATGGGAATCTTGAATCCATGGACCCAGACACCGCGAGATAAAGGAAAGAGGCCTGACAGGAGTGACGGTTTAGTGACTGCTGCATGTTTCCTCAATTAGAGAAGATTCCTGAGGATCCGACAGTGGATGAAATAACCCCAGTGTTTAAAATAAGGCCAGGAGAGATCCAGTGGGTGAGCTCCTGGGAGGGGAGCAATGCAAAAGGGAATTATATTGGTTTGAGGGACGATGTATCATCTTTAACTAACCTGCTGGAGTTTCTGAAATATATCACTGGCCTGTAGGGCCTGGGAAATGCTGTTAGAATGAGCCAGTCAGATTTTAAAGGAGCAGCGGACAAAGTTCCACATCTTCAAACGGTGATGAATTATGGGATGGTGTGGGAGATCTGGCACTGCACAGAGAGCACATTACAAAATGAAAGATGGTTATCGACAAATGGGAACCTGTAATGTACGGGTGACTATTGAACCTCTGGGATCTTCTTTGGTACCATTTTATTTTTAATATTTTGCTTAATAGAATGTCAACGGGGATGAGGATATATTAGAAGCAAGTAAAAATGAAAATGATACCAACATAGGAAGCAGGATTAAACCATAGAGGCCTCCTGGGTGGGAGTAGGTCATGTGACCCATTCTATCTGTACTGGGTTCTTTGGTGCAACAATGAAAATCAATCCACAGACATTTAGTTTCTCTGCTTCAATATTAATCTAACTTTCCCTTAACTATTCCCTCAGAAATAACCATTCCTTGCTCCAGCGACCCTTTGCACAAAGAGGTGTCTGCTAACCTTTCTGCTCATTCCCTTAGTGATCATGTTAAGTCGATCATCCTATATCACTGAAGCACTAGACAGAGGGAATAATCTCTCCCTCTTCACTCTGCCGAAACAGTTCATATTTTATTTTAAATATCCTCTTAGCTTGCGCTGCTCCAGTGTAAGTAGACCCAATATCTTGACCCTCATCACCAGGATAGATCTGATCCATGGCACCATCCTGGTATATCTACACTGCCCGCTCTCAGTGGATTTAATGGCCTTTCCACAATGAGGGTCCGAAGCTGTACCTGGTGTTCTAATGGGGGCCTCACCAACATTTTGTAAAGATGCATCATCACTTGTTTATTCTCGTGATCTGTGTCCTTGTCTACAAAACACAAATTAGTGTTGGATTTTTCATGGATTTATCCACCGACAAACACACTTCCTCTGAATTGAATATTTGGATCCCTGTCGCTCGCTGTCCATCCACACCCTTCAGCTCCTTCCCATTGAGATTCTGCTCCGATTCCTTGGCGTTTCTCTCACAATCAGTCGAGGTCACCGATGAACAATATGTAACTGATTCAAAGTTGCTGGTATTTTACAATTATTATTTGGAACAATGTGTAACTGCATAATGAAACGACAATGACCAAAGATTATTTCTGACCGTCTGCAAATGTTTAGCAAAACCACAGAATATTTAATATCGGGTTTCATTTTATCTGAATTGCTGGCAGCGTTTTACAGATAACTTTATGAATAACCATGTATTTTTACATTCCTTTATCATTTTGTTTGAGAGACTGATTGAGATAGAATATCAATAACATTACTCGTGACACTTAATCTGCTGTTGCCATGGCCACCACGTAGACAGGGATACAGTTAGAAAGGCCGCAGTTTCCTCGGATGAGAATCACCATTGTCACCAAGTTCGCTGTAAGAAAGACTGAGGAGAAAAATAATGTTCCAGTATCTGATTGAAATATATATGGAGATACTTGGAGCAGTGTGAGAACATGATTAGTATTGAAGCAATTACACGGGAAACCCACCCACACATTTTAATGAGCTGCTGCAGCGCTCACTCTGCACGGGGGGCAAGACGATCTGGAAATCCGCTAAAATCCCTGTGTTGTAGCTTCAAAGAACATTGTAACATCACTAATTTTATTGGATTAAGGGGAATGCAGTAAGTAAGGACACATGTTTCACGATTTGGTTCCAGCCACTACTGACAGTGTAATGCTGCCATCTAGAAAACTCGTTACCTTATCAAATAGTCTGTATATACATGGATACAGTTAACCCCGTTTAACAAAAAACAGACTACAATGGTTCACTAGGGACACCGGCGGCCGCGAGAATCAGGGAGTAAATCTCTTTGATCAGCAGAATAGTTGGTCGCCCCATTCTCTGTGAGAATGGATGAATTCTTTAGGAGCTGAAAGCCTCCGACTGGTGCACGGCTGAGGCAATGGAAGGGAACCTATATTTATACACATATCAATCCTCCAGCAAGTCAATCAGGTTAAATCATAATTAGCATTACTTACAGTCATTTAACAAATAGACTCAGGTAAGTTGTTTTTTTATCTGATACGTCAGATTAAGAGAAATCTGTGAAATTGTTGTTGGATAGTTTTAGAAATGCAGAATTACAACATTGTTTACGAGTATGAAGTGCAATCTCCCAGTACCGGTGCTGACCCTGTTCCTACCGGCCTGGTGGATGCAGCTCCCCAGGCAACAAACGTCATGACTCTGCCATTGATTCATTCCGAGTGCACCAACTCCTCCAGAACAGACGGTAAAACAGATCCTGCAATACAGTTATGGACTCAGTCTGGCAGTATAAGAGGTGTCAGTGCTACTCCTGTACTAGTGGTACACTACTTTTATATTAGAGGGACAGATCTCCTCCTGTAATACTGGCACCATATACTTACGCTAGATGTGTGTGTGCTCCTCAGGCACTAGTACCATGCCTACACTGGAGTTGAACGTGCTGCTATGGTAATAGTGGTAGCACTACACTAACACTACTATTAACAGTGCTCCTCTGATAGTAGTGGAATACCCCCTCATACACTAGATGTGCTTGTGCTCCTCCTGTACAGTGGTATCTCTACAATTACACTAGATGTGACAGTGCCCCTCCTGTCCCAGTGCTACAACTACACTGAAACTAGATGTGACCGTGCCCCTCCTGTCCCAGTGTTGCCCCTAAACTGAAACTAGATGTGATCGTGCCCCTCCCGTCCCAGTGCTACACCTACACTTACACTAGATGTGATCGTGCCAATCCTGTCCCAGTGCTACCCCAACACTGACATTAGATGTGCCCGTGCCCCTCCTGTCGCAGTCTACCACTAAACTGACATTAGATGTTACCATGTCCCTCCTGTCCCAGTGCTACCCCTACACTGGCACTAGATGTGACCGTGCCCCTCCTGTCCCAGAGCTATCCATAAACTGGCACTAAATGTGACCATGCCCCTCCTGTCCCAGAGCTTCCCCTACACTGGCACTAGATGGGACCGTGCCCCTCCTGTCCCAGAGCTATCCGTATACTGGCACTAGATATGACCATGCCCCTCCTGTCCCAGTGCTACCCCTACACTGGCACTAGATGTGACCGTGCCCCTCCTGTCCCAGTGCTACCCCTACACTGGCACTAGATGGGACCGTGCCCCTCCTGTCCCAGTGCTACCCCTACACTGGCACTAGATGTGACCGTGCCCCTCCTGTCCCAGAGCTATCCGTATACTGGCACTAGATGGGACCGTGCCCCTCCTGTCCCAGTGCTACCCCTACACTGGCACTAGATGTGACCGTGCCCCTCCTGTCCCAGTGCTACCCCTACACTGGCACTAGATGTGACCGTGCCCCTCCTGTCCCAGAGCTATCCGTATACTGGCACTAGATGGGACCGTGCCCCTCCTGTCCCAGTGCTACCCCTACACTGGCACTAGATGGGACCGTGCCCCTCCTGTCCCAGAGCTATCCGTATACTGGCACTAGATGTGACCATGCCCCTCCTGTCCCAGTGTTACCCCTACACTTACACCAGATGTGACCATGCCCTTCGTGTCCCAGTTTTACCCCTACACTTACACCAGATGTGACCATGCCCTTCGTGTCCCAGTGTTACCCCTACACTTACACCAGATGTGACAGTGCCCCTCCTGTCCCACTGTTACCCCTACACTGACACTAGGTTTGTGCAAGCTCCTCTGGTAATAGTTGTATCACTAATATTATACCAGTGGTGAACGTTGTCTTCCAGCACTACTGGTACACCTACACATACACTAAAGGTGACCGGGCTCCTCCGGTATTGGTGTTACCCCTAAAATTACACTAGAGGTTACCGTGCTCCTCCTTTTCTAGCGGTATCCCTAGTTTTACACTAGAGGTGAGAGTGCTCATCTGGTACTAGTGGTGCCCCTACACTTACACAAGAGGTAACCCTACATTTATACTAGATTGTTGCATGCTGCTCCGCTAATAGTCATAGCAGTAACATTTCACTCGACTTGACCAGGCTCCTCCTACACTAGTGGTAACCCTACACTAACACTAGATGTGGCTGGGCTCATATGGTATTAATGGTACCCTACAATTACACTAGAGGTAACCAGGCTCCTACTGTACTGGTGGTGACCCTACACTTAAACTGGAGGTGACCGGGCTCCTGCTGTACTAGTGGTGCCCCTAAACTAACACTAGAGGTGACCGGGCTCCTGCTGTACTAGTGGTGCCCCTACACTTACACTAGAGGTGACCGGGCTCCTCCTGTACTAGTGGTGCCCCTAAACTAACACTAGAGGTGACCGGGCTCCTGCTGTACTAGTGGTGCCCCTACACTTACACTAGAGGTGACCGGGCTCCTGCTGTACTAGTGGTGCCCCTACACTTACACTAGAGGTGACCGGGCTCCTGCTGTACTAGTGGTGCCCCTAAACTAACACTAGAGGTGACCGGGCTCCTACTGTACTAGTGGTGCACCTACACTAACACTAGAGGTGACCGGGCTCCTCCTGTACGAAGGTACCCCTACACTTACACTAGAGGTGACCGGGCTCCTCCTGTACTAGTGGTGCCCCTACACTTACACTAGAGGTGACCGGGCTCCTGCTGTACTAGTGGTGCCCCTACACTTACACTAGAGGTGACCGGGCTCCTGCTGTGCTGGTGGTGCCCCTAAACTAACACTAGAGGTGACCGGGCTCCTACTGTACTAGTGGTGCACCTACACTAACACTAGAGGTGACCGGGCTCCTCCTGTACGAGTGGTACCCCTACACTTACACTAGAGGTGACCGGGCTCCTCCTGTACTAGTGGTGCCCCTAAACTAACACTAGAGGTGACCGGGCTCCTGCTGTACTAGTGGTGCCCCTACACTTACACTAGAGGTGACCGGGCTCCTGCTGTACTAGTGGTGCCCCTACACTTACACTAGAGGTGACCGGGCTCCTGCTGTACTAGTGGTGCCCCTAAACTAACACTAGAGGTGACCGGGCTCCTACTGTACTAGTGGTGCACCTACACTAACACTAGAGGTGACCGGGCTCCTCCTGTACGAGTGGTACCCCTACACTTACGCTAGAGGTGACTAGGCTCCTCCTGAAACAGCGGTGCCTCTACACTTACACTAGAGGTGACCGTGCTTCTCCTGTATAGTGGTGCCCCTACACTTATACTAGATGTGACCATGTTCCTCCTATACTAGTGGCGCCCATAAATTAACACTAGAGGTGATCAGTCTCCTCCTGTACTAGTGGTGCCCCTACACTTACACTAGAGGTGATTGGGCTCCTGCTGTACTAGTGCTGTCACTATAATTATACTGGAGGTGACCGCGCTCCTCCTGTACTAGTGGCAACCCTAAACTAACACTAGAGGTGACCGGGCTCCTCCTGTACTAGCGGTGAACCTCAACTAACACTAGAGGTGACCGGGCTCCTCCTGTACTAGTGGTACCCCTACACTAACTGTAGAAGTGACCAGGCTTCTCCTGTACTAGTGGTGCCCCTGCACTAACACTAGATGTGATCGAGCTCCTCCTGTACTAGTGGTGCCCCTAAACTAACAGTGGAGGTTACCAGGCTCCTCCTGTACTAATGGTGCCCCTAAACTAACACTAGATGTGACCGGGCTCCTCCTCTACTAATGGTGCCCCTACACTTACACTAGAGGTGACCAGGCTCCTCCTGTACTGGTGGTACCACTACACTAACACTAGAGGTTAGCAGGCTCCTCCTGTACTTGTGGTACCACTACACTAACACTAGAGGTGACCAGGCTCCTCCTGTACTGGTGGTACCACTACACTTACACTAGAGGTTAGCAGGCTCCTCCTGTACTAGTGGTACTCGTACATTTACACTAGTAGTGACCTTGCTCCTTCAGTACCTGTGGTACACTACACATACACTAGATGTCCTGAATCTACAGCACTCATGGTAGCCTTACACTTAACAGCAACAACGACTTGAATATTTATACTGCCTTTAACATCGTTAATGTTTAGTATGCAGGTACAGCTAGTAATTAGGAAAGTTGGTGGTTCATAAGTTGGTAAAACTTCCCAATGCGCTTCACAGGCGCATTATCAAACAAGAATTGACACCTAGACAAATAGGAAGATGTTAGTTTAGATAACCAACATCTTGATCAAAGAGGCAGGTTTTAACGAGCAACTTTAAGGGCGAAAGTGATGTAGAGAGGTGGTGAGATTTACGGAGGTAATCCAGCGCTTAGGGCCTTAGCAGCAGATGGCACGGCCCCCAATGCTTGAGGGATTAAAATCAGCGAGGCTCAAGAGGCCGGATTTGGATAAGCACAGACATCGCGTAGATTTGTGGGGCTGGAGGGGATTACAGGGACAGGGAGGGGCTAGGCCATGTAGAGATTTGAGAACAAGGATGAGAATTATAAAATCGAGGCGTTTCTTAACTGGGAGGTAATGTTGGTTAGCGAGCACAGGGACAATGTGTGAATGGGGCTTAGTGCGGGGTAGGAGACAGGCAGCAGCTTTTTTGATGACCTCAAGTTAACAGAAAGTAGAACGTGGGAGATCGGCCAGGAGTGCATGGGAATAGACAAGTCTAGAGGTAAGAAAGGCTTGGATGAGGGTTTCAGCTGGAGATGAGCTGAGACAGGGGCTTGGTCGGGGGATGTTCTAGAGGTGGAAATAGGCGGTCTTAGTGATGGTGTGGATTTGTGGTCAGAAGCTCCTCTCGGTGGAAAATACGACACCAGGGTTACAAACCGCCTGGATGAACCTCAGTCATTTACCAGAGTGAGGGATGGAGTCCGGTGCTAGGGAACGATGTTCATGGTGGGGACTGAAGAGAATGGCTTCGGCCTTCCATATATATATTTAGTTAGAGATGGTTTGTAGTTTGACCTCCGAGTGTGTGCACATGCATGTGTCGTCTGCATGCTGTAATTCGACGACAGAGAATAAAGCTGTCGAGAGTGGTGTATATGTGGAAACTGCTAATGTGATTTTGGATGGGGCACATGTACACTGACAACACCCAACTGTACCTCAACACCACAACTCCCGACACCTCCACTGCCTCTAAATTGTCACACTGCTAATTCGATATCAAGAATAGGATCAGCAGAACTTTCCTCCAACTAAATGTTGGGAGGACCGAAGCAATTGTCTTCGGCCCCTACCACAACCCCGTTCCCTAGTCACCAACTCCATCCTTCTGCCTACACTAAATGTAAGCGTTCTCCTCCATTACTAGTGGTACTCTACACTTAAAGTAGATGTGAGCGTTCACCTCCATTACTCCTGGGACCCTACACTTAATCTAGATGTGAGCGTTCTCCTCCATTACTCATGGGACCCTACACTTAAACTAGATGTGAGGGCGCTCATTTAATACTATTGGTACGTACACATCCACTAGATGTGAGCGTGCTAATCCTCCAGTACTACTGGTACCTACAGTTTCATAGATGTGAGCGTTCTCCTCCGTTACTTGTGGTACCCTACACTTACAGTAGGTGTGAGCATTCTCCTCCTGTATTAATGGCATCTACACTTACAATAGATGTGAGCATTCTCCTCCGTTACTAGTGGTACCTACACATCCACTAGACCTGACCATGCTCCTCTGGTACTGGTGGTACATGTCACAGACTAGATGTGAGCATTCTCCTTCTGTACTAGTGGTGTCCGACACTTACACTAGTTGTGAGCATTCTCCTCCTGCACTTATGGCACCTACACTTACATGAGAACTGATTGTGCTCCTCTGGTATTACTCACACCAGTACCTTTGCAATAGAGGTGACCGTGCTCCTCCAGTACTAGTGCAACCACTGCACTTCCATTAGGTCTGACTGCGCTCCTCAAATACTGGTGATAAATGACACTTACATAAGAGGTGACCCGTACAGAACATGCACTGGAAATGTCTTACACTTATTTTCCGACTGTCCAAAATTTCCAGCACCTGCTCTGCCCACTGGATGAAAATGGACATTGAAACTATTGGAATTTCCTCCTCTACCGTCCGTATTCCGACTTACAAGCCCCCATCAAAGACACACTGCTTGTTGCTCAGTGGTGGTTGTCAGCAGCGATTCCTATTGGAGCCACTTTATTAGGATTGTGATCTTGGGGAAACTTTATTTCTGAAGAGACCATGTTTTAGGCCTTTTACTAACTTCAGCTCGCGAACAGTTTCTCCACCTCCACCGGCGCTGTGGGATATTTTGGACCTTCCCCTGTACCCGTGTCTGTGGAGAGCAGGAAGAGGGAGATGATGAAGAGCAGCTGGGCAAGCAGGCAGCTGGAGGCTCGCTTCAGGATGATGTCACTCAGGAGAGTCCAGTGCCCACTGTCAGATATCTGTGACCACGGGTCAGAGGCGGCACCAGAACAGGAATAAGATCAGAGACACCTGAAAATAATCCAGCCAGTGGAAACATCTGTTCTACATCTACCCGCAGTGCAAGTGAGACACGCCCCTTGAGGTCTGTTTAATAGGACACGCCCCCAATGTTTCTCACAAGCTGAAAAGCATTTTTACATGCAGAGCAGCATTTCAAATAGGTTTTTGGTATTTTTATGAAGCTTTTGGTAACTTTTATAAACTTTTACATTATTTTGAAGAATCTGAAGTAGTTTTAAACAGAATTAAAGCAATTTAAAGACTTTTAAAAGCCCTGAAAGATTTTTTTCCATTCCATTTATTTATTTAGCAATGTCATCGTCATATGTGTCTTCACACTGTTCCCTTTGGGGAACTGTATGAAGTGGTGGAAGGATTTATGGCCGTGATTAACGCTCATTCCGTGACCGTAACCATCTTTGAGCCAGCCATTAGGGTGGTTAGTCCTATGGCGGGAGGGTTTTACAGGCTCCCACAAGCTATACGAGGAGGGGGGGCCACCCACACATGCAAATATCCCACTGGATGTCAACCCAGAATTTAGAGCCGGAGCTCTGACTCCACTTGTCGGGACTGCCTGGAGCGGGGTTCGAAACCCTACCCCGTCTGGCCCAGCGGCGGGGATCCTACCGCTACGCCAAAGGCCCACTCCGATTAGCAACGTGAAATGGCTGGAATGAGCACAATTCACGGCATTAAAAGAACTCACAATTGAACTGATGATGACCTCAGCAATCTCCTCAACGAGGTGGAGGCGCAGCGCCTGCTCATCATTGGTAATGAGAAGTCAAAGGCGCCGCAAAAAGGACAGATGATAGCTTGGTCTTTCAAGTGGCAGCATAGGGCTCCAGTCATGGGAAGGGAAAAGGTGCAGGAAACGTATGGGTGTCACCTTTTGCGTGGAGTGGGCCATTTGCGTAGCGGCAAGCATCCCTGCTGCTGGGCCAGAAGGAGTAGGGTTTCAAACCCCACTCCAGACAGTCCCGGCAAGTGGAGTCGGAGCTCCAACTATAAATTCTGGGTGGACATCCAGCGGGATACTTGCGTCTGCGGGTGTGGGTGTGGGTGCCCCCCCCCCTCAGATGGGTTGTGGGAGCCCGTAAAACCCTCACGCCATAGAACTAACCACCCTAATAGCTGGTATGAAGATGGTTATGGTCACGGAAGGAGCGTTAACGTGGCCAGAAATCCTTCCACCACTTCATACAGTTCCCGAAAGGGAACAGTGTGAGGATACGTATGACAATGACCTCTTGCGCAATGCACCTCCTTGGACCCTCAGTCGCAGATGCGAGGGGGCAAATCGTGCAATTGTTAAATTTTTCATTTTATTGACATGTAAACTGCTGGCCCAGTAATTCCGTTCCAAATGCGTGAGTACAGTCGGGGTACTCACGCGTCTGGCCGGAGGAAATGCCGGTTTTCAGCATGCACAGCGCATGCGGGGAAAACCGGCATTTCCTGTCCTCTGAATGAAGGGGTTCAGAGGCAGAACACGTGCAACTGCCCAGGCAGCGCGTGCGCAGTAAAATTCGCCGGTTTCATTCATGCTTTCAGTGAGGTTAAGTCCTTACAACTTACACATGAAAAAAGCATGAGTACAGTTGCTCCAGAGGCTGCGGAGGAAGATATATTTTATCGTGGAGCTTCTGAAAGGCAATATTTTTGTTTGGGAAAGGGAGGAAAGTTATTTTAAGAAATGCTGAGGTAAGTTTTAAAGTTTATTTTTGTTTTTTAAAACGGGTTTTCAGTACTGTAGGTAGAAGGAGCAATTGTGGCTATGTGAATTGAATTTGCTGTGTTTATTAAATGTGAAAATGACTCCAACATTTTTAAGAAAGAAACTTTTCATCAGTAATATATTCTTTTAATTAATTATGTATGTCTGTATATATTCCTTTGCGTATATGTATGTATATATTCCTTTACTTATGTGTATGAATGTATGTATTTAATTATGACTTTCAGAGAAAGTAACTTATTGGAAAATCATTATTAAATACATACATTCATACACATAAGTAAAGGAATATATACATACATATACACAAAGGAATATATAATTACTTAAAAGAATATATTACTGATGAAAAGTTTATTTCTTAAAAATGTTGGAAATGTTACATTACTCATTTTAGAACAGTCATTTTCACATTTAATAAACACAGCAAATTCAATTCACACAGCCACAATTGCTCCTTCTACCTACAGTACTGAAAACCCGTTTAAAAAAAAAATTAAACTTTAAAACTTACCTCATCATTTCTTAAAATAACTTTCCTCCCTTTCCCAAACAAAAATATTGCCTTTCAGAAGCTCCACGATAAAATATATCTTCCTCCGTAGCCTCTGGAGCAACTTCACACATGCTTTTTTCATGTGTAAGTTGTAAGGACTTAACCTCACTGAATCCATGAATGAAATCGACGAAGTTCACTGCGCACGCGCTGCCTGTGCAGTCGCACGCGCTGTGCCTCTGAACCCCTTCGTTCAGAGGACAGGAAATGTCGGTTTTCTCCGCATGCGCTGTGCAGGCTGAAAACCGGCATTTCCTCCAGCCAGACGCGTGAGTACCCCGACCGTACTCACGCATTTGGAACGGAATTACTGGGCCAATAAGTTAAGAGCCCTTTATCAAGTCACCCATCAGCGTTCGCTTATCGAGAGAAAAAAAGCCCCAACATGTACAATTTTTCCTGATAGTTGCAACCTCTCAGTTCTTCTATAAATCTTGAAAATATTTGTTGAAACTTCTCCAGTGCATCTGTAGACTTTTTGTAATATGTCTATCTCGCCGGGACACTCCACCTTGCCCGAATTATTTCCCCTTATCCAAATAGTGCTAAAATTGAAAGGAAACCATTCTGTGTGCTTTCTTCATTTGATAACCCCAGTGCCCCTGCCGATTCCTACAGTTATAGGCCCTTTGATCCCAGACTCTCCCTTGTCCTCAATGGGCCTTCAGCTCCAGGCGGTTCTGACCTGCTGGCTGATGCAGTCCAGCACGTCTCTTGTGAGACTGAGGCGGCACTTCCTTAGATTTGGTGGTGGGTTGTTTCCTCTTTCAGAAGAAAGTGCAGAGTGTGAAGTCGCTCTGCTTGGCTTTATCTAGAATGTAACCCAGGGTTCAGGAAACGATCCTTAATGTGGATGTTAACAGGGGCAGAAGGCAACCAATTTTTTTAATCACTTATGTGATGTTGGTTGCGCAAGCAAAGCCATTTATTGCCCATCCCTAATTGCACTTGAGAAGGTGCTGGTGAGACGGCTTATTGAACTGCTGCAGTCCGTGTGTTGAAGGTATTCCCAAAGTGCTGTTAGGTAGGAATTTCCAGGATTTTGACCCAGCGATGATATAGGAGCGGCGATATACTTCTAAGTTAGGATGGTGTATGACTTGGAGGTGCTGGTGTTCCCATGCACCTGCTGCTCTTGTCCTTCTAGTTGGAAGAGTTTGTGCTTTACGAGGTGCTGCCGAAGTTTCCTTGGAGAGTTGCTTCAGTGCATCTTGTAGATGGTGAAACACTGCAGCCACGGTGCACTGGTGGTGCAGGGAGTGAATGTTTAAGGTGCTGGTTCGGGTGCCAATCAAACGGGATGCTTTGTCCTAGATGGTGTCGAGCTTCTGAGTGCTGTTCGAGCTGCACTCATCCAGGCAACTGGAGATTATTGGTTCGCACGCCTTACTTGTGCTTTGTAGATGGTGCAAAGGATTTGGGGAGTCAGGAGGTGAGATACTTGCCACAGAACACCTAGCCTCTGATCTGCTCTTGTTGCCACAGTATTTATGTGGCAGGCCCAGTTAAGTTTCTGGTCAATGGTGACCGCGAGGATGTTGGTGGTGAGGGATGCAGTGAAGGTAATGCCGTCATGTGATTCTTCCACTGATTTCAGACGTGTCCGTCTGATTGAATGAAGGCCTGTCAGGACAGGATGAGGTAGGACTGAAGGGTATTGAGGCCACTCCTGCACATTGCAGTTCAGCTGTCTGGTGATCAAAACAATGAGGCCCGGGGACTGACAATGGTGAACATGTTGATTAAGTTGAGAGGGGAAGTGAAGATGAAATTAAGATTGGCAAAGAGAAAATATGAGAGTAGAATGGTGGCTAACATGAAAGGGAACCCAAAAATCATCTACCGGCATGTAAATAGTAAGCAGTTTGAAAGAGGCGGGGTGGGGCCTATTAGTGACAAAGAAGGTGATATATGCTTCGAGGTGCAGGGCAAGGCTAGAACACTTAATGAGCACTTTGTATCGGTGATTAATCAGGAGGTGGATGCTGACAAAATATCTGTAGATGAGGAAAAGCTAGAAGCAATGGAAGGGGTTAGAATTGATAGACAGGATGTATTAGAAATGCTAGGTAATCTTAGAGTGGATAAGTCGCCTGGTCCAGATGGCTTGCATCCCAGACTGCTAAGAGAATTGGACAAATGTAAGAAGTCACACAACACCAGGTTTTAGTCCAACAGCTTTATTTGAAATCACAAGCTTTCGGAGCGCTGCTCCTTCTTCAGGTGAAGTGGAGAAACGCATAAAGACACAGCTTATATAGTCAGAGAATCATGTCAGATGTTTACAGGTAACGTTTCCAACTGCCATTTATCGCACCTCGGCAGAGAGATAATCACAGCAGTCAAAGGTGTGAATGGTGTCCAAACAGGTCAGTCAGGGAAACATTACATCAAAGAACAATGAGGTGGGGTCACAAGGGGTCAAATATTGCAGATGCTGGGGTCTGTATGAAAAACAAAAAAACAGACAAAAAACATTTTTTTTTTTTTGGCTGGAAATCACAGTAGGTCCGGCCGCATCTGTGTAGAGAGAACGAGCCAATGTCGACTCGAGTCTGGATGACCCTGCATCAGGTGGGGTTACATGTAGCGTGACATGAACCCAAGATCTCGGTTGAGGCCGTCCTCATGAGTGCGGAACTTGGCTATCAGTTTCTGCTCGACGATTTTGCGTTGTCGTGTGTCTCGAAGGCCACCTTGGAGAATGCTTACCCGAAGATCGGAGGCTGAATGTCCTTGACTGCTGAAGTGTTCCCCGACTGGGAGGGAACACTCCTGCCTGGTGATTGTTGCGCGGTGTCCGTTCATCCGTTGTCGCAGTGTCTGCATGGTCTCGCCGATGTACCATGCTCCGGGGCATCCTTTCCTGCAACGTATGAGGTAGACAACGTTGGCCGAGTCACATGAGTATGTACCATGTACCTGGTGGGTGGTGTCCTCACGTGTGATGATGGTATCTGTGTTGATGATCTGGCATGTCTTGCAGAGGTTGCTGTGGCAGGGTTGTGTGGTGTCGTGGTCGCTGTTCTCCTGAAAGCTGGGTAATTTGCTGCGAACGATGGTCTGTTTGAGGTTAGGCGGCTGTTTGAAAGCGAGCAGTGGAGGCGTGGGGATGGCCTTAGCGAGGTGTTCGTCATCATCGATGACATGTTGAAGGCTGCGAAGAACATGGCGTAGTTTCTCCGCTCCGGGGAAGTACTGGACGACGAAGGGTACTCTGTTGGTTGTGTCCCGTGTTTGTCTTCTGAGGAGGTCTATGCGATTTTTCGCTGTGGCCCGTCGGAACTGTCGATCGACGAGTCGAGCATCATATCCCATTCTTACAAGGGCGTCTTTCAGTGTCTGTAGGTGTCCATCGCGTTCCTCCTCGTCTGAGCAGATCCTGTGTATTCGCAGGGCTTGTCCATAGGGGATGGCTTCTTTAACGTGGTTAGGGTGGAAGCTGGAGAAGTGAACCATCGTGAGGTTGTCCGTGGGCTTGCGGTAGAGTGAAGTGCTGAGGTGTCCGTCTTTGATGGAGATTCGTGTGTCCAGGAATGAGACGGATTCTGAGGAGTAGTCCATGGTGAGTTTGATGGTGGGATGGAACTTGTTGATGTTATCGTGTAGTCTTTTCAGTGATTCTTCGCCGTGGGTCCATAGGAAGAAAATGTCGTCGATGTATCTGGTGTATAGCATTGGTTGGAGATCCTGTGCAGCGAAGAAGTCTTGCTCGAACTTGTGCATGAAGATGTTTGCGTATTGGGGTGCGAATTTGGTCCCCATGGCTGTTCCGTGTGTTTGGGTAAAGAACTGGTTGTCGAAGGTGAAGACATTGTGGTCAAGGATGAAGCGGATGAGTTGTAGGATGGCGTCTGGAGATTGGCTGTTGCTGGTGTTGAGTACTGAGGCTGTCGCAGCGATGCCGTCATCGTGGGGGATACTGGTGTAGAGTGCCGAGACGTCCATCGTGGCGAGGAGTGTTCCTGGTTCAACTGGTCCGTGGGTGCTGAGCTTCTGTAAGAAGTCTGTAGTGTCGTGACAGAAGCTGGGGGTTCCCTGTACAATGGGTTTCAGGATGCCCTCGACATATCCAGAGAGGTTCTCACACAGGGTTCCGCTGCCTGATGCGATAGGACGTCCAGGTGTGTTGGCTTTGTGTATCTTTGGGAGGCAGTAGAAGTCTCCCACGCGGGGAGTACGTGGGATGAGAGCATGTAGGATGCTTTGAAGGTCTGGATTGAAGGTTTTGATCAGCCTGTTGAGTTGGCGGGTTTGTTCTTTGGTCGGATCTGCGGGTAACTGTCTGTAGTGTTCCTGGTTGTCCAGTTGTCGGTATACTTCTTTGCAATACTCCGTTCTGTTCTGTATGACGATGGCACCTCCTTTGTCTGCTGGTTTGATGACGATGTTGCGGTTGGGCTTGAGAGCGTGGATGGCGTTGCGTTGTGCTCGGGTGACATTCTGGACTGTCTTGTGAGTGCGGCTGATGAATCTGGTGTTGATGCATCTCCTGACAGCTTGAGCATACATGTCAAGCTTAGGGCAGCGACCCTCCGGAGGGGTCCAATTTGACTCTTTCTTCTTCGGTTGCTGCACTGCGGATCCCTCTGTCTGCTGTTCCGGATCATTGATTGTCTCATTGGGTTCGCTGCTGACATCTTGGGATTTGTGGAAGAATTCCCGGAGCCTGATTCTCCTGATGAATTCCTCTGTGTCTGCCGCGAGACCGATGGGGTCCATTTTGGTGGTGGGGCAGAAATTGAGCCCTCGGCTGAGAACTTCAATTTCGTCTGGTTGAAGGGTGTGGTCGGACAGGTTGAAGATGGATTTCCCTGTGGTTTCAACCGTGGTACCGGGGGAGGCTTGGTTGCTGCTGCTGGTGATACCAAGTTTCTCAAGCTTCCTGTTCTTGGTGTGCATGTAGGTAGCGTAGTTCCGTTGCCTTGTTTGTTTGGCGGTGTCTCGTAGCTGGTCTGCTGCGTCCTGAGCACAGGCTGAGAACATGGACTCCATCTCGGTTTCGAGGTTGCGGCGTCTGCTGTAGAGCTGATGTACGAGATGGTTGAGGAGTGTGCGAGAGGTACGACGGCAGAGTCTCTCATCGTAGTCTGTGTTGTAGGTCGACTTGAGTGGGTTAGTGATCTGTAGTCCTTTCGGGATCTTGTCTGCTTTCTTGCATCTCTGTAGAAACTTGATGTCTGTGTCGATATGCGCGATCTTCTTGGAGATCCTCTCCACTTTGAGCCGGCAGTTTGTGGTGTCGATAGTAGCCATGGTGTGGAGATGCCGGAGTTGGACTGGGGTGGACAAATGTAAGAAGTCACACAACACCAGGTTATAGTCCAACAGCTTTATTTGAAATCACAAGCTTTCGGAGCGCTGCTCCTTCTTCAGGTGAAGTGGAGAAATGCATAAAGACACAGCTTGTATAGTCAGAGAACCAGTCGGGGAACACTTCAGCAGTCAAGGACATTCAGCCTCCGATCTTCGGGTAAGCATTCTCCAAGGTGGCCTTCCAGACACACGACAACGCAAAATCGTCGAGCAGAAACTGATAGCCAAGTTCCGCACTCATGAGGATGGCCTCAACCGAGATCTTGGGTTCATGTCATGCTACATGTAACCCCACCTGATGCAGGGTCATCCAGACTCGAGTCGACATTGGCTTGTTCTCTCTACACAGATGCGGCCGGACCAGCTGTGATTTCCTGCCAAAAAAAAAAAATGTTTTTTGTCTGTTTTTTTGTTTTTCATACAGACCCCAGCATCTGCAATATTTGACCCCTTGTGACCCCACCTCATTGTTCCTTGATGTAATGTTTCCCTGACTGACCTGTTTGGACACCATTCACACCTTTGACTGCTGTGATTATCTCTCTGCCGAGGTGCGATAAATGGCAGTTGGAAAGGTTACCTGTAAACATCTGACATGATTCTCTGACTATATAAGCAGTGTCTTTATGCATTTCTCCACTTCACCTGAAGAAGGAGCAGCGCTCCGAAAGCTTGTGATTTCAAATAAAGCTGTTGGACTATAACCTGGTGTTGTGTGACTTCTTACATTTGTCCACCCCAGTCCAACTCCGGCATCTCCACACCAAGAGAATTGGGGAGGAGATAGCGGAAGAGCTTCCAACCTTCCCTAAATGCAGTGGAGGAGCCTGACGATCGGAAAATGGCAAATATGACACAATTTTTCAAGAAAGGGTGTAAGGACAATCATAGTAACTACAGGCTGGTCAGTTTAACATCAGTGGTGGGTAAAGTTTTAGAAACAATAATCAAAGACAAACTTAACAGGCACTTGGCGAGGCTTAAGCTAATTAAGGAGAGCGAACAAGAATTTGTAAAATACAGATCACGTATGACTAATCTCATTGAACTTTTTGAAGAAGGAACTCGAAGGATCGATGAAGCAAATGTTAAGGATGTTGTCTAAATGGATTTTGGGAAGGCGTTTGACAAAATTGAGGCTTGTGGAATAGGTGGGCCAGTGGCAGCTTGGATAAGCAATTGGCTTACTGAGAGAAAAGAGCGAGACGTGGTAAATGGCTATTTTTCAGACTGGAGGATAGTAAAGAGTAGTGTTCGCCAATGGTCAGTGCTGGGGCCACTGCCTTTTTTTATATATATATAAATGAACTGGATATTGGAATACACAGTAGAATTTCTAAATTTGCCAATGACACCAAACTTGGGGGTGTGGCAAATAGTGAGGATGCTACCAATCGACTGAAACAGGACCTAGAAAGGTTAGCAGAATGGATAGACAAGTGGCAGATGGCATTTAATACAGAGAAGTGTTAGTTGATGCATTTTGATGGAAGGAACAGGGAGAGGCAATATACATTTAACGGCAGTTTTAAAGAGTATATAGGGACAGAGGGACCTGGGAGTTAATGTGCACAGGCCCCTGAAGGTGGCAGGACATATGAAGAGAGTGAATAGCACAGCATATTGGGTCTTGAGTTTCATTTATAGAGGTATTGTGTGCAAAAGTGGAGAAGTTATGCTGAACCTTTATAAAGCGCTGGATAGGCCGCAACTGGAGTATTGCATCCAGTTCTGGTCAGCACACTTTAGGAAGGCTGTGACGGCCCTTGAGAGGGTGCAGAGGAGATTTGCCAGAAGGGTTCCGGGGATGGGGGAATCTTAACTACAATGACAGGTTGGAGAAGCTGGGTTTGTTTTTATCAGAGCAAAGGAGGTTGAGGGGTGACTTGATAGAGGTGTACAAGATTATGACTGGTTTAGTTAGGCTAGACTGGGAAGGCTGTTCCCACTAATTGATGGTGCTGTGGCGACACACCACCACTGGACATAATCCGCTCATGGCGGTACGGACAGTTTAAGCAGACGCCCCCAGCCGGGGGCCCTTTCCTCCAGCAACTTGTTTCCCGCAGGGACAGGCTGCCAGGAGCACTTCCTGTCTGGGGAGTATTTAAGGGGATGCGCGGGCTTTTCCAGTTCCTCTTTGCCATGAGGTAGAATAAAAGCAGTTGTGCTTTACTAGCTCTGGTCTCGACTCCCACGTTTGCCACGGTATCTCAACACTGGTGACCCCGACGCTCAGGACGAATCCTAAGCGAGCATGGCGGATACAAACACAGCCACGGTTAAACTACCAGACATTTGGGAGAACCTGGCCGAAGCCTGGTTTGTTCAAGCTGAGTCCAGATTCCGGCTGAAACACATTACAGTCGACACCACAAAGTACGACTACCTCATCTCCTCTCTCACCTACGCCACAGTCCCCAAGGTTTGGACAGCGCTGCAGGATCCACCACCGGAAGGCAAGTACAAACATCTGAAGGCTGCGCTCCTTAAAAAATTTCAAACGTCCTCTTACCAGCGCAACTGCCAACTCCTTGACCTCCCCGGCCTTGGTGATGCTTCACCATCGGATCTGCTTTCCCACATGCTGTCCCTCTCGGACGACAAAAACACCGGCGCCCTCTTTCGCACGCTTTTCATTCGGCAGCTCCCCGCCAGCATCTGCCCACTCATTGTGGAGTCTGGCTCCACGGACCTGAATGAAATAGCCGAAAAGGCCGACCGGCTGCTCTCTGCACAGTCCGCTCGCGACATTGCGCCTGACCTCACGGTAACGACCACGCGGTTTTCCCGGCCCACTAGGCCCGACCACTCTACCACTCCAGGTCACTGCTACTACCACACCCGTTTTGGCACTAGGGCCCAACGCTGCACGTCACCGTGTACTTTCAAACCCCCCCCCGCACCGGCCCCCACGATGGCCGTGGGGCAAAAGGGGCCTCTACTGTACGTCACCGACGACAGAACCAACCGCCGATTTCTGTGCGACACAGGGGCCCAGCACAGCATCACCCCCGCCTCCGCCCTCGAAATCCAATGCGGCACACGGGGTACCACGCTGGCAGCAGCCACTGGCTCTGACATCCGCACATCTGGCACCCGCATAGTCACGCTCGACCTCGCAGGCCGCCGCTACCACTGGGAGTTCCTCACAGCCAAGGTCCTCTGCCCACTCATCGGCGCCGACTTCCTACGCGCCCACGGCCTCCTTGTTGACATTCCAAGGCACCGTCTCATCAACATCAACACCATGGCCCCCATCCCCGGCGCATTCACCCCGGCCCGTTCGGCCGGCCTGACGACCTACTGCCTCGCCAGAGCCACGGACGACTACTCGGCACTCCTGCCGAGTTTCCCGCCCTCACTAACCCGACCTTTTCGGCCAAAGCCGCCAAACACGGTGTGGAGCACTATATCCCCACCACCGGCCCCCCAGTTTTTGCCCACGCCCGCAGTCTCAACCCGGCCAAGCTGGAAATCGCGCGGGCCGAGTTCACCACCATGGAACAACTCGTCATCATCCGCCACTCCAGCAGCCCTTGGGCCTCGCCCCTCCACATCGCCCCCAAGCCCGGCAGAGGCTGGCGCCCTTGCGGGGACTACCGCCGCCTCAACGACGCCACCACCCCTGACCGATACCCGGTGCCACACATTCAGAACTTCTTGGCCCGACTGGCCGGACGAACCATCTTTTCCAAGGTCGACCTGGTGCGCGGTTACCACCAAGTCCCCGTACACCCCGCGGACATCCCCAAAACGGCCGTCATCACCCCATTCGGCCTGTTTGAGTTCCTGAGGATGCCCTTCGGCCTCAAGAATGCAGCCCAGGCTTTCCAGCGCCTTATGGACTCAGTCCTTCGGGACCTGAACTTCCTATTCGTCTATCTAGACGACATTCTCGTGGCCAGCTCCTCCAAACAGGAACACCTCGAACACCTTTGTTGAGTCTGTGCTTCCAAATGTAGTTATGCTGAATAACTGGATACAGACTACAGAAATACGTAAACAGGTCTTTAGTAACTGAGGGTCAGGTCTGAACTGGAATACACTTTTCTCCACAGGGTTTATATACCGGAGTGGTCACCACCGGTACTACAATGTACAGGAGCCATCAAAAAGTAGTCCATCACCTTAAGGTATCCTCTTAAGGTGGTACAGGTTACATACACTACAATTCCTCCCCTTTTAGCTTAACAGTGTACACCCAAATTTAAACATTACATGGATAACATATATACAACTTTCACACAAAACAGTTCAAAGATTCAGTCTCTGAGGAGGCCTCCTGATCCGGGCCGGATAACGCCTTTCAGGGGTCTCTGGTTCTCGTTGCTGGAGTGACTCATCCATTTGATCACCTATGGATTGAACATCATCATGTACGCTCGAGTCTGAGGTAGATACTACAGGCTCAATAACTTCTTCAACTGGTGTCTCTGCCGTAGACATGGGGTCGACCCTTGTTCTCGATTCCACAAGTTGGTCAGCATGACGTCGTGTTACGTTCTCTCCAACGTCTACCGTGTACATCAAGGGTCCTTGTCGGGCACGAATTGTTCTGGATTGCCATTTATCATTCCTATCGTCCCTGGCCAACACTGGTTGTCCTATTGTGAAACTCCGAGTGGCCTTGTTATTTACGTGCTGGAATTGCTTGTTTTCGACTTCCCTATGCACATTGGGTTTTAACAAATCCAACCGGGACTGCAACCTCCTGTTATAGAACATTATGGCAGGGCTTTGATTTGTCACTGCATGCGTGGCGTTTCGATATGCCATCAGGAAATTGTCCATGTTGTGTTGTAGTGGAATATGGTCTTCGCTCATGGCCTTTATCGCCTTTTTGAACGTTTGTACAAATCTCTCGGCCAACCCATTGGTAGCCGGATGATATGGGGCAGATGTATAGTGTTTCACCCCATTCTTTTTCATGAATTTCTGGAATTCTTCTGACATGAACTGTGGTCCGTTGTCTGAACATATTTGTTCCGGCAGCCCATTCCTTGCAAATATGGTTCTTAGAACTGCGATCATCTTTTCAGAGGTAGTGGTCGACATCTTAATCACTTCTGGCCATTTAGAATGTGCGTCTACCGCTATCAAAAACATGGAATCCATGAATGGACCTGCAAAGTCGATATGCACACGTTGCCATGGGGTTGAAGGCCATTCCCACGGATGCAGCGGTGCAATTGGAGGTGCGTTTTGAACTTTTTGGCACCCTGAGCAGCTTTTAGTCAGATCCTCTATTTGTTTGTCGATACCTGGCCACCACACATAAGCCCTAGCAAGGCTTTTCATCACGACTCCCCCCAGATGACCTTCATGCAGTTCCTTCAGAACTCTCTCCCTTAATTTAGGAGGAATAATCACCCTTGTTCCATACAGCAATGTTCCTTGACAGACGGACAGCTGTTCTCGTCTGGCTGAGAATGCTGGTAATGGTGGGTCGCCATGTGCTGGCCATCCCTTCACTGTCAAATCGTAGACCCGAGACAGTGTCGGGTCGTTTCGGGTCTCTCTCTCAATACTCGCATTGGTGACTGGTAAGCATTCGATGATGGTCGAGTGAAATATCTCGACAGGGTCAACTGCCGGTGCCTCTTCCGCTGTAGGTAGTGGCAGGCGTGACAGCCCATCAGCATTACCATGTTGCTTTGTACCTTTGAATTCGATATCATATTGATGTGCCCCTAGGAAAAGGGACCATCTCTGAAGCCTCTGCGCCATCATAACTGGAACACCCTTCTTAGGGTTAAAAATGGAAACCAACGGCTGGTGATCTGTCAGCAGCGTAAACTTTTGGCCTTGCAGGTAATGGTTAAATTTCTTAACTCCCCACACGAGGCTGAGAGCCTCCCTATCGATCTGAGCATAGTTGCGCTCTGCGGAGGTCAATGATCTGGATGCAAACGCGACTGGTCTTTCCAAGCCACTTGGCAACTTATGTGAGAGCACTGCCCCGATACCATATGGAGAAGCATCACAAGCTAAGCGAATAGGCAGCGTTGGGTTAAAGTGAGCCAACACTTCCTTAGAGGTGATCAGTGCCTTGCTTTTTTGAAAAGCCCGCTTACAATCCTCGCTCCACTTCCATGGTACTCCCATGTGCAAAAGAGTGTTCAGCGGGTGTAACACTGTGGATAAATTTGGAAGAAACTTGTGGTAATAGTTAACCAACACAAGGAACGACCTCAACTGGGATACATTTTCTGGGGTGGGAGCTTTCACAACAGCTTCGATCTTGTCAGGTGACTTATGGAGCCCCTCCTGGTCAATGACGTGGCCGCAGTACGAGATTCGCTTTTGAAAGAACTCACATTTCTGGCGATTAACTCTGAGTCCATATTCTTTCAATCTGGTGAGCACCTGCTCCAAATTCGCGAGGTGCTCCTTATCATCATCTCCTGTAATCAGAATGTCATCCAGGTAGCATTGTGTGCCTGGAATTCCCTGCAATACCTGCTCCATGGCCCTTTGCCAAATCGCTGGAGCCGATGCCACTCCAAGAACCAGTCTATTATACCGATATAAGCCCGTATGTGTGTTGATCGTGAGATACTGGCGTGACGCTTCATCAACTTCCATCTGTAGGTACGCCTGCGCCAGGTCTATCTTGGTGAAGTGTTTCCCACCGGACAGCGAAGCGAAGATATCTTCAATCCGTGGAAGCAGATATTGCACCGTGTGAAGAACCAGATTAACAGTGATCTTGAAATCGCCACAGATGCGAACCTTCCCAGGTTCCCCCGGCTTCTTGCTCAATGAACGCTTCATGACGGGAACAATGGGTGTGGCCCATTCGCTCCAGTCCACCTTTGACAGTACTCCTGAACGTTCTAGCCCTTCCAGCTCTGCTTCTACAGCAGGTCGTATCGCATAAGGTACCGGTCTGGCTTTGAAAAATTTTGGGTTTGCATGTTCTTCAACCTTGATGTTTGCCATAATTCCTTTCAGTGTTCCCAGTCCCTGTTGGAACACCTCCTTAGCATCGTCCAACATTTTGGACAGTCGTTTAGGTTTGACATCGTCCTCTTTACAGGAATCTACAGTTAGTGCTTGTATGGAATGCCAGTCCACATTTATTCTCCGGATCCATTCCCATCCCAGTAGTGGCGGACCTCCCTCAGGTAACACATACAAGTCCATTTCCTGACTTTCTTTACCATTGTAGACCACATTTATCTTTAACTTTCCGATGGGGTATACTCTTTGCCCCGTGTATGTTTTCAATACAATCTCCGTATCCCTCAGGGGAATGTGTGAGAATAACCTTTTGTAATCTTGCTTATTCATGACCGTCAATGCCGATCCAGTGTCCAATTCCATCTTCACTTGGACTCCTGCTATCCGAAGCATGACCCAGATAGTTTGGTGGTCTGCTTTGTTACCCACATTATGTATTTTTAGACAACCCAGTTCCTTACTGCTGGAGTCTGAATCCGTCTTCTGTTCATCCGAACTGTTCTCTGTCACCTTGTGTACTTTTTTGTACTTCTCCTGCGGCGACTTTTTGCTGCTCGTCTTCTTTCCTGACCGGCATACTCTCGCTATGTGACCAAGTTTGCCACATTGCCTGCATTCTTTATCTTTGAACCAGCACTGGTTCTGGTCATGCGTTGTCCTTCCGCAATGATAGCACTTTACTGCGCCCAATGCCATTTCATTGGTGCTGAATTCCAATGGCCTTTGCTGCATTTCTGCAGTGCCTCGTGCTGCTGCCTCGTGCGATGCTGCAATGCTGAAAGCTTTGTCCAGCGTAAGATCCTTTTCCTCTAGCAGTCGCTTCTGGGTTCCTTCCCTTAGTAGCCCACACACAAACTTATCTCTCAGTGCGTCTGCTAGTCCTGTACCGAACTGACAGTACTTTGATAACTTGCGCAGTTTGATTAAGAATTCAGCGTTGCTTTCCTCTTTAAGTTGAATTCTTTTGTAGAATTTAAATCGTTCCGCTATCAGCAGCGGCGTGGGGTTTAAATGATCTTGCAGGGTAGTAACAATATCCGCGAAACGCTTTCCTACTGGTTTATCTGGTGTTACAAGGTTCCTTAATAACCCATATGTCTTTGCACCCATCGAGTTTAATAGGGTTAGTGCTTTCTTATCCATCGGTACCTCATTCGCTGTACAGTAAAAAACGCGTTCCACATAAGTGGCCCAATCTTCCACATCGCTATCAAAAGCAGTGATGTTACCGGTTTTTGGCATCCTTGTTGAGTTTCCTTTCCTTCGGATTATGATTATTATTTTATTTTATTTTTCAAAATGGCGGCTTCCCGCGCTTGGCGGCTTTTCCCGCGCTTGTCTTCTTCCCCTGCCGACTAACAATGGTGATTACTGCGCTGTTGCCGTTCTCGCCTCCCAGCGGTCCTTTATTTTCCCGGACGCTGCTGCTCTTGTTCCCCGCTGCTCCCGCGGTCCTTGTGGACATAAACGCTTTTCTGGCTGCTGCGCCTCTCTGCCCCGATTGCAGTCTGGCCCCTGACACCGGCTGCAGTCGTGTTCTCCGCCCTTTTCGTCATTTCCCTCCCCTTCTCTTACTGACAACTCGGCCGACTTCCCCCCCGTGCCGCTCGATCGGGCTTACCCGCCGCTGTCATCGAAGGGATGTTCACTGATGTTAGACTTCATGGCCAGAAGCCAACCCGGATTCCCGATTGCCTCCCGTGCTATGCAGTGCCCAGCAGGATGTTGAGGGTGGATGTCCTTGTTCGACGCCCGTTTCAGAGGTGATGCTTCCTTTGATGCAACTGCCACTAGGTAAGATCAGACTCGTCGCCACTGTTGAGTCTGTGCTTCCAAATGTAGTTATGCTGAATAACTGGACACAGACTACAGAAATACTTAAACAGGTCTTTAGTAACTGAGGGTCAGGGCTGAACTGGAATACACTTTGCTCCACAGGGTTTATATACCGGTGTGGTCACCACCGGTACTACAATGTACAGGAGCCATCAAAAAGTAGTCCATCACCTTAAGGTATCCTCTTAAGGTGGTACAGGTTACATACACTACAACCTTCGCATCCTTTTCGGGCGCCTAGCCCAACACGGGCTCATCCTCAGCCCGGCGAAGTGCCAAGTCGGCCTAACCGAGATCGATTTTCTCGGTCACCACATCACCCCTGCTGGGGCCGTCCCCCTGCCCAACAAGGTGCAGGCCGTCCAGCAATTCCCCCGCCCCACAACCATCAAGGGCCTCCAGGAGTTCCTCGAGATGGTGAACTTCTACAACAGGTTCATCCCCACAGCTGCAGCCCTCATGAAGCCCCTCTATGACTCCCTCCGAGGTAAATCTGGCAAGATGGACATAGCCTGGACCACTGACACGTCAGCCGCCTTCGACGCCACCAAAAATGCGCTCGCCGACACCACACTGCTCGCGCACCCGAGGGCCGATGCCCGGGTCGCGCTCACCACCGATGCCTCCGACCACGCGGTCGGCGCCGTGTTCGAGCAGTGGGTCAATGGCGCGTGGCAGCCGCTTGCCTTCTACAGCCGCCAACTGCGCCCCCCGGAGGTCAAATATTCCACTTTCGTCCGCCATTTCAGGTTCCTCCTGGAAGGCCGCCCCTTCACCGCGTACGTGGACCACAAGCCGCTCACATACGTGATGGCCAAGCACACCGAACCCTGGTCCGCTAGGCAGTAACGCCAGCTCGCGGCTGTGTCCGAGTTTACTACGGACATCCAGCACGTCTCCGGTAGAGAAAACGTTGTCACCGACTGCCTTTCCCATCCCGCCATCTGCGTGAATCACCTCGCGGTCGACTACGTGCAACTAGTAGTGGCCAGCTCACGGACCCAGACCTCCTCTCGGTGGCTACTAGCCTGCCAGGGCTACGCCTAGCCAAGGTCGCACACGGGCCCAAAGCCACGGCAGTCACTTGCGATGTCTCACTCGGCCAACCCAGGCCGGTCGTCCCTGCAACCTGGCGCCGCCGCATCTTCGACGCACTCCACGGGCTCTCCCACCCGGGTTCCCGCGCATCCGTCAAACTCCTCTCCCAGCGCTTTGTCTGGCGCGGCCTCAGCAGAGATGTTCAGACTTGGGCCACCTCCTGCCTCACCTGCCAATGGGCTAAGGTACAGCTGCACACAAAAGCACACCTGGGAGACTTCGAGGTACCCAGCCGCCGCTTTGACCACGTACACGTCGACATCGTCGGTCCTCTGCCGCCATCGCAAGGCCAAACTTATCTCCTCACGATGGTCGACCGCTACACACGCTGGCCTGAGGCAGTGCCGCTGTCCTCCACCACCACAGCCGACATCGCCAGGACGTTCATTAACAACTGGGTTGCGAGGTTCAGCGTACCGGCCGACATAACCTCCGACAGAGGCGCCCAGTTCACCTCCGAACTCTGGATGGCCAGAGCACGCAACCTCGGGGTGATGCTCCACCGAACCACAGCGTACCACCCACAGGCCTTTGTTCACGGGCTTTGTGAATGCTTCCACAGGTCACTCAAGGCCTCACTCCATGCCGGCCTGCAGGACAGTGCCTGGAGTGACCGCCTACCGTGGGTGCTACTAGGCCTATGCACCGTGGTCAAGGAAGACCTCCAGTCCTCGGCAGCGGAGTTACTCTACGGACAACCGCTGCGCGTCCCAGGTGAATTCCTTCCGGAGGCTACCACGCCTTGGTCGGCTGAACAGCAGCGGCTCAACTCTTTCTCTTCTGCTCAGCAGTTCACCCCACTTCCGGTCAACTGACACGGCGAACTCGCACCTCACGTCCCGCCAAATTTACAGCAGGCGCGCTTCGTCTTCGTGCGACATGACGTGCACCGCGGGCCCCTGCGACCCCCGTACGACGGACCGTACGAGGTACTACAAACCGGGGACAAGGTCTTCAAGCTGCGACTCGGTGACAGGGTCAACACAGTCTCCATCGACCGGCTCAAACCAGCACACACAGAACCAGGGAACAGGTCCCCGTGGCCCGGCCTCCAACTAGAGGCCGTCCCGCCAGCAAGCAAGCACAGCCGGCGGCGAACCACCCGGCCCCACCAACTAGACCGGCGACCACTCAAAGCCACTGCGGCAGAACCATCAGACCACCATCACGACTCGTCCACTCCTCCTAAGCGGATTCTGGGGGGAGCTCTGTGGCGACACGCCACCACTGGACATAATCCGCTCACGCCGGCACGGAGAGTTTAAGCAGATGCCCCCAGCTGGGGCCCTTTCCTCCAGCAACTTGTTTCCCGCAGGGACAGGCTGCCGGGAGCACTTCCTGTCTGGGGAGTATTTAAGTGGATGTGCGGGCTTTTCCAGTTCCTCTTTGCCATGAGGTAGAATAAAAGCAGTTGTGTTTTACTAGCTCTGGTCTCGACTCCCACGTTTGCCGCGATATCTCAACAGTACAAGGATTAGGGGACACAGGTTTAAGGTTTTGGGCAAGAGATACAGCAGGAATGTAAGGAAAATCTTTTTTTTGCAGGAGTGGTGAGGACCTGGAACTCACTGCCGACGGAAGTGGTGGAAGTGGAAACAGTCAATGTTTTCAAGGGGAGACTGGATAGGCACTTGAGGGAAGTAAACTTGCAGGGCTACAGGGATAGAGCGGGGGAATGGGACTGACTGGATTACTCTACTGAGATCCGGCACGGACTCGATGGGCCGAATGGCCTCCTTCTGTGCCATTATGACTCTATGTTTATTATAGTGCACTGTTACATGGGGAACTGATTCATTTTAACTTGGCTGCGCCGGAGATTTCACTGAACATTTTCCGCCTTGCAGTAGCCAAGCAGGGATTGCTGGAGTGACACTAACTGCCAAGATCAACCTCCTCCCACTGGGTTTAGACCGTGCCCTCCGCGGATCTCCTGCCCTCTGGACCATGAAGCCGGGTAATCCATTGTTTTATTTCACACAGACAGAACAAGCTGAAGAGTGTGTGAATGTAAGGGCTCAGTGTATGATCAACCAGCATCCTCAGTCACTGCTGTGATCCAGATAATTTCACAAAGTAAAGTCTGCAATTCCCTTCCCATTGCTGCAGTGAATTTTCTCATCATATTGCATGTTCCGCCCCAACCCGAGGCGACATCCCAATATTGGGTGGTAAATGGGTCATCTGCCTCCGCTGGCTATTTCTTTAGGGAAACCGGTGAAAGCTCTGCTGGGGTCACGGTGGGGTCACTCAGATGGGTGTAATTTCTGGTCGCAGTGCTCTCGGGATGTTTATGAGCCAGGGAATGAAATCCAGAGCCCGGGACAGATATTTGTCTTTCCACACTCGGGAGTAAAGTAGCGACTACAAAGAGCGCACAGAGCAAAACATGGCGAGGAGGTTCCGCATGGAGCAAGAAAACTGGCCCAATGTTCGCTCCATCCTTTATCCTCTCTGCACACTGCCCAGGCGATCCTTTACTCCCCAGCACTGTAACGACTCACCCGCCCTCGGAGGCTTTCCCTGCCGGTGGGTCACTGTACCTGACACAGGCTGGCGCGTCCCTCTGATGCCCGCTTCTACCCCGCTATATATTGTAAGATTGGTAGTTGAGAGCCTTTATTTTGTCTGCTCACCACATCCTCCCAGCCTGACGGCCGCCACCTCAATTTCCATTTCATTTTATTGTTTGGACAACAGGAAACTCTATGAAGCATTGTGCTGAGATTTATGGATCCACTGCAAATATACTGATTTCTAATGATTGTATTAGGCATGCTGCATCACTACATGTGATTGACCAATAAAACGGGGGCTCTCGGTTTTCTAACCACCAGGTGGGTTTCAGTGTAAACTCATTCTATCCCCCTGGCCGGAGAAGCACATACGCATTTCATATAGAACAGTCGGTTATTCAGCATAAAACCGCGAGCTGGAGCTGGCCTCATCCAAAGGGGGTGTGTTCTCCACATCTGGATCCTTCCTACCATGCTCCCATTCATGGTCAGGGCTACCATTCACCGGTGGTCAACCAGGAGTTTATTCTCTTCCAGCAAGGTAGATAATCTGCACTGTGGGATATTAAATGAGGCGTCACATTCCTCGCTCTTGTTTTTATCATTATCACCACCCCTTTCGGTGCTGCTACTTTCCGTCTTCTCTACAGCACAAACTGAGTCCGGCCTGACATGGTGAACTCTGTAGGAAGCAGTTGAGGGTCCATTAGTTGAGAATAGTCATTGATCTGTGAGACTCTCTGCCCCACTGCTGATTACAGGTGAACGTGATGTGAATAGGGATTGGATTCCTTTCCTGTGCTGAACCAGTAGACTGTGATGATCAGTGATTCAGCACAATTAATGGATTCAGTACAACCCAACCCCACTGATCATTGCAAGTGGACCGAAGCACCTGGATACATGTGGGTGATGAGACTGGCCAGGATGGACTGATCAATACAATAGATTAATCACTGCAGCTCAATCCCACTGATCTTTATAAATGTGCCATGAGGCTACATGTGGAAAGGGGGTTTGGCAAGGATGGACTGTTCATTACAACAACAATCTCGTTCATTTTATGTAACTTAGTAAAACGCCCCAAATTGTTTAACGTTAGTGTAATCAGACAAAACCGGATACCGAGCCAAAGAAGGAGGTATTCGGACAGGTGATGAAAGGTTTGGTCAAATACGTCGGATTTAAGGAGCTTTTTAAAGAAAGTGAGATAGATGGAAAGGTTAAGGGACGGAATTCCAGATTTTAGGGCCTACGCAGCTGAAGGCACAGCCGCCAATAGCGGGGAGATGACATTGGCGGCTGCACAAGTGGCCATAGTTGGAGCAATGCAGACAGTTCATAGGACTGTTAAGTTGGATAATGTTACAGAGATGGGGGAGGGGCGAGGCAATGGAGCGAATTGAACACGAGGATATATATTTCTAAATGCAGACATTGCTGGAGCGAGAGCCAATGCAGTTGACCGAGAAAATTGTGATGTGTCAATGGGACTTGGTGCGAGTCAGGTTATGGGCAGCAGGGTTTTGGGTAAAATTAAGTTTATGGAGGGTTTGAGATGGGAGGCCGGACAGGATGGCATTGGCTAGTCAAGTCTGGAGGTGGCAAAAGCTTGGAGAGTTCTGGCAGCTGAAGGGGCGGAGCTGGCAGATGTTACACAGTCTTTGAGATGGAGATGATATGGGGTCAGCAGCTGAGCTGGGGCGCCGAGTTTGAGAACGCGCTGCTTCAGCCTAAGACATTGGCCATGGAGGTAAATTGAATCGGTGGCGGGCGAATGGAATTTGTCACTGGGACCAGCGACAATGGATTCAGTCTGCCCAATAGTTAATTGAAGGCTCATCCATGACTGCAGATCAGATAAGTGGTTTGACAACACAGAGGCATGTCGTCAACATGTGGAATCTGAAGTTGTGTTCCCGGATGAGGTCACAAGGGGTAGCATGTAGATGAGAAATCGGAGGACTAAAGATTATAACCTTTGGGGATCACCAGATGCAACAGTGCGAGAGCACATAGCTAAAACCATTGCAGGCTATTCTCTGGCTCTGACTGCATAGGTAAGTGTGGAACCAGGTGAATACAGGAAAATGGAGGAGAGGCTTCGGGACCATGGTGCGGTCAATCTTGTCAAAGACGGGAAGAATGAGGCAGGATAGTGTACCAGGTTCACAATCACAGAGGATGCCGTTTGTGACTTCGATAAAGATCGTTTCAGTGGGGTGGAAAAGGCAGAAAACTGATCGGAGAGATTCAAACATGGAGTTGCGGAAAGATGGTCACGGATTTGGGAGCCAACAGTACGTTCAAGGACATTGGAGATGAATAGGAGGTTGGAGATGGGTTGATAGTTTGCAAAGATAGAAGGGTCAAGCTGCATTTGTGAGGAGGTGCGTGAGACAGCAGATTTTAAAGGGAGGGGGACAGTACCAGAGCAGAGAGAACCGGTCGTAATATCAGCAAGCATGGGGTCTAGGAACAGAAGCCATTTTATGGCATTTAGTTGGAATAGGGTCAAGATTATCACGTGGACAATATTAGATTGGAAACGACACAACGGGAAATGGGGAATATCGGGGAATTCACGGTAATACAGTAGCTGTTTAATTACAAACACAAGGCAGCTGAATTTAGAGGAATACAGCAACTGTTTCATTAGAAAGAGAGGATTGGCAAATCTAGGGGAACACATTAACTGTTTAATTAGAAGTAGAATAAAAGTGACTTTAGTGGAACACAGTGACCATTTAATTAGAAATAGAGAGAACGGGGGATTAGGGGAGCAGATTAACAGATTAATTAGGAATCGGGAACAGGGGAATTTGGGAGTACAGGTTTAATTAGAAATTGGGGCCCATGAAACTTAGTAACTATCTATATAGAAGTAGGTGACAGGGGAACACGGTTATTGTTTCATAACAAATAGTGGGCACGGAATGTCATGGAAACACAGTTACTGTTTCATTACAAATGAAAAATCTCAAGGGAACACAATTACTTAATTAGAAACAGGGCGTGGGGAATCACAACCATATGGGACTTAATTTGACACGGTAATGTAATGGTTAAATTGTTCATGCGCTTGATTTCTATTTTATATGTTGATATTAGGTGATGTGGTTGAATACACACCAGTTTCTCATTTTGTAGCTAGGTGCAGATAGATCACTGACTGAGAGAGTTAAAACCTCTGCCTTACTCCTGCCTCAAATACAGTTGGCGTCTGAATCCAGTTAAATGAGATTGTGCCGAGTGCAGAAAAACTACCCACAATTCACCACCACTTCCCGCAGAAGCTGGCTGCCAGCCGGATTGGCAGAGCCTGGGATCCATGGGGAAATGTAACCAATTTACTTAACCTTTATCAATAACGAGGTTTCTTTACTGAACGTTTCTATTGGGCTAACACGTAATATAACCTTAGTTCATTATCTTATCAATAGTTTCGCTCTTGATCCATATAATTGCAATTATACCAAGTGCAACCTTGAATGATAAGTCATGCTTTGTTTCTGTATCATTGATGTCAATTAGAAATGAAGACGTATGTCCAGATATTTTCCTTTGCAGAACATAAGCTTTCCACACGTTATCAAATGATTCATGTTCTCTGAAATATATGAATCAGTTCGGGATGACATCTCTTAAATTAAATGTATTATTGCTTCATCCTGAAACTGACCATTGCTGCAGGGTCAGGCCTGCCCCATCAGCCCAGCGGTACTTTAAATAATCTTGTACTTCCCTGCTTAATGGGCAAAGGCTGAAGGTTAACATTATGAAATATAAAGAGAAACCAATACAATATAACATTAGCAGACTTCAGGACAGTCTGATTAACACATTCCTTACAGTGTCCCTCTGTGGGCATTAGAGTACTCACGGCCATCACCAAACAACATCTCATCAGCATCATATATTTATCTCGACCTATTCTATGGTGCAGATCTCTACCTATTGGCCGAGACATTCCGATCCCTACGGGTGGGTACATGCTGTGTACCCATCCGCAGGGACATCAGAAATGCCGGCTTCAGGCATGCACAGCGCATGTGCTGAAAACCAGCATTTCCATTCTGTGAAGAATGGTCTTGAGAGATCCTCCAGCTGCACTGGAGAAGGACATCTGCGAGTGGATAGTTCTGCTTTTTGGAGACCCTCCACCCACAGAAAACCCTTACAATTCTTACGCCTGGTAAAAGCAAGTGTAAGGCCTACTTTCACCAGGATGGGGGTTGAAAAAAGTAAAAAAATACTTTTTTCACTGATTTATCATTTCAAAATACTTTTAAAAGGCAAGTTTATTTTTAGCCCCATAAAAAAAAAAATTTTTTCAAAAAATTATTTTTTTGTTTAAAATACTTGCAATTATTGCAATTTCAGGTCATTTTAAAAGTGTGATTTTTTTTTAAATGCGTTTAAAGTTTCACTATGTTTTTTCATTGACCTCCATTCATACATTTGACAGGTCTCCCTGTCAAATGTATGAAGGGAGATTCCCTTCTGTGATTGGCTCCCCATGGCCCACGTGATCCCAGCGACGCTGCAAACTACATGCACCCTGGGATACGTGGGCCCTGTGCACTTCGAGATTGGTGAGACCCAGGAGCTGAAGCCCTCAGTTAAGGGCACAGATTTTTGCAGATTGCAGGCCTCCAGCCACGGGAGAGCTGCGATCGGAATATATGCGCCAAATTATTTTAAAACATTTTCTCACTATCTAGAGCCACATTTACAAATTCATGTAGTGGTGATGTCAGCTTGACTGGCCATGTCATGGAGCCGTTCTGCAGGCATCTGCATCATGTAAATCACTTGCTGGTTACTTTGTGTGCAGCGCCTCACTTCTGTAAAGACAGTGACATCGCAAGATGATGCAGCACGACCCATTTCTGTCCTATCTGGCTATCTGGGTGAGGAGATGTTGGATTTGAATCTCCCCCTGCATGGTCCTGATGTTTCGGATAGTGGCCAAGCTATCAAATACATTCTTCTCATTTTTCAGAATAAAAAATGACACAAACATCGCGAACAGAAAGCTATAAATTAGCTATTTTCACTACACTTTACTGACTTTACTAGATTGTGTATGTGTACGAATCTCTTTGTGAGATCTTCGATAACAAATGATTCGACATTGACCTGTACTGGTGGCAGTGATTAAATCTTCAATCATCACAAGCAAGAATCAAGACAATTACTGTATCTTAAGGAGCAGTTTACAAGGTATAATTAAGAGTTCTAATGGGGAAAAATTCAGTATCACCTTGTTTGTGGTGCAATTATCGGCCATGCGCAAAGTTAGCACCTGGCACTAATTATCGCCTCTGACTTCAAACTTGGCTTTTTTTGTCCCTGGAGGTGATTGGAGTACTAAAGCAAGCGCTTCACCCCTGTCTTAAGGCGAAAAGGCAGAGGAGCGAGGCGCTACCTCAGAGCGCTGGTGAAGCTCATGTGATGTCAGTCAGCAATGGAACACAGACACAATGAGACAGGAGGGACACAGTCACATCTAGTGTAAGTTGATGGGTAACACTGGGACAGGAGGGGCACTGTCACATCTAGCATCAGTGTAGGGGTAACACTGGCACAGGAGGGACATGGTCACATCTAGTGTCAGTGTAGGGGTAAAGCTTGGACAGGAGGAACATGGTCACATCTAGTGTCAGTGTAGACATAATGCTGGGACAAGAGGGGCATGGGGCCAGAAATTCGTGACCAAAGGCGTGAGTACGGTCGGGGTACTCACGCATCTGGCCGTTGGAAATGCTGGCGTTCAGCATGAACAGCGCATGCGGGGAACGCCGGCATTTCCAGACCTCGGAACGAAGGGGTTCATAGGCACAGCGCGTGCAACTGCACAGGCAGTGCTTGCGCAGAGAACTTCGTAGATTTCATTCATGGATTCAGTGAGGGTAAGTCCTTACAAGTTACACTTGAAAAAAGCAGGTGTAAAGTTCTTCCAAGGCTGCGGAGGAAGATATATTTTATCGTGGAGCTTCTGAAAGGCAATTATTTTTGTTTGGGAAAGGGAGGGAAGTTAATTTAAGAAATTTTAAGTAAGTTTTAAAGTTTAATTTTTTTTTTTTTAAACGGGTTTTCAGAACGGTAGGTAGAAGGAGCAATTGTGGCTGTGTGAATGGAATGTGAAAATGAGTGTTCTAAAATGAGTAATGTAACATTTCCAGCACTTTTAAGAAAGAAACTTTTCATCAGTAATAAGTAATTATGTATGTATGTCCGCATATATTCCTTTACGTATATGTATGTATGTTTTATATTCCTTTACTAATGTGTATGAATGTATGTTTTTAATTATGATTTTCCAATAAGTTACTTTCTCTGAAAGTCATAATTAAATAATACATTCATACACATAAGTAAAGGAATATATACATAACACGCAAAGGAATATATACAGACATACATACTTTCAGAAGCTCCACGATAAGAAATATCTTCCTCCGCAGCCTCTGGAGCAAATGTACCCATGCTTTTTTCATGTGTAAGTTGTAAGGACTTGACCTCACTGAAATCATGAATGAAAGTGGCGAATTTTACTGCGCACGCGTTTTGCCTCTGAACCCCGTCGTTCAGAGGACAGGAAATGCCGGTTTTCCCCGCATGCACTGTGCATGCTGAAAACCGGCATTTCCTCCGGCCAGACGCGTAAGTACCCCGACCGTACTCGTGCATTTGGAAGGGAATTACAGGGCCAACATTTTACATGCAAAAATAAGAAAAATTTAACAAATGCACGATTTGCCCCCTTGCATCTGTGACTGAGGGTCCAAGGAGGTGCATTGCGCAAGAGGTCATCGTCGTACATATCCTCACACTGTTCCCTTTTGGGAACTGTATGAAGTGGTGGAAGGATTTATGGCCGTGATTAACGCTCATTGCATGACCGTAACCATCTTTGAACCAACCATTAGGGTGGTTAGTCCTATGGCGTGAGGGTTTTACGGGCTCCCACAACCCATCTGAGGGGGGGGGGCAACCCACACCCACACCCACGGACGCAAGTATCCCGCTGGATGTCCACCCAGAATTTATAGTTGGAGCTCCGACTCCACTTGCTGAGACTCTCTGGAGTGGGGTTCGAAACCCTACTCCTTCTGGCCCAGCGGCGGGGATGCTTACTGCTACGCAAAAGGCCCACTCCGCACAAAAGGTGACACCCATACGTTTCCTGTGCCTTTTCCCTCCCCATGACTGGAGCCCTATGCTGCCACTTGAAAGACCAAGCTATCATCTGCCCTTTTTGCGGTGCCTTTGACTTCTCATTACCAATGATGAGCAGGTGCTGCGCCTCCACCTCCTTGAGGAGATTGCTGAGGCCATCATCAGTTCAATTGTGAGTTCTTTTAATGCCGTGAATTGTGCTCATTCCAGACATTTCACGTTGCTAATCGGATTGGGCCTTTGGCATAGCGGTAGGATCCCCGCCGCTGGGCCAGATCAGGGTAGGGTTTCGAACCTCGCTCCAGACAGTCCCGGCAAGTGGAGTCTGGTAGCTCGGGCTCTAAATTCAGGGTTGACATCCAGTGGGATATTTGCGTCCGTGGGTGTGGGTGGCCCCCCCTCCTTGTATAGCTTGTGGGAGCCCGTAAAACCCTCCCGCCATAGGACTAACCGCCCTAATGGCTGGTTCAAAGATGGTTACGGTCACGGAATGAGCGTTAATCATGGCCATAAATCCTTCCACCACTTCATACAGTTCCCCAAAGGGAACAGTGTGAAGACACGTATGACGACGACATTGCTAAATAAATACATGGAATTAAAAAAATTCTTTTAGGGCTTTTAAAAGTCTTTAAATTGCTTTAATTCTGTTTAAAACTACTTCACATTCTTCAAAATAATGTAAACGTTTTTCAAATTTTAAAAATTCACAAAACATTCATAAAATAGCAGATAACTTACTTTCCCTGCAGCTGTGTAACTACAAAGTCCTCTGCAGCTGCTTGGAGAGATTGGGGGCGTGTCCTACTACAATGAGACCTTAAGGGGCGTGTCTCACTTGCACTGCACGCTCCAGGCTTCGCGCTGGCTGCACTCCTGGGCGGCGTGACGTCATACGTTGCCCGGGATTCTTCTTTTTGAAACACCAATTCCAGGCGTCCCTGGAGGTGATCGGCAGGAGCGTCGGGTAAGTGCATATACGGGGCTTGCACGCGCGGCAAGCCCCGTTCACGAATTTCTGGCCCCTTGTGTTAGTGTAGGGTAACACTGGGACTGGAGGGGCATGGTGAGATCTAGTGTAAGTGTAGTGGTAGCACTGGAAGCGGAGGGGCACAGACACTTCTATTGGCAGTGTCGGGTTAAAACACTGGGACAGTAGGGGCACGGCCACATCTAGTGTCAGTGTAGAGTGAAAACTGGGACATGAGGGGCACGGACACTTCTAGTGTCAGTGTAGAGTGAAAACTGGGACAGGAGTGCAAGCTCACATCTAGTGTAAGCGTAGGACTAACAGTGAGGCAGGGGGACACGGTCACATCTAGTTTAAGTGTATGGGTAGCACTGGGACAGGAGCAGCCCGGTCACATCTAGTGTAAGTGTAGGGTTAACACTGGGACCAGAAGGGCATGGTCATATGTTGTGTCAGTTTAGGGGTAACACTGGGACAGGAGGGGCACGCTCACATTACGTGACTGTGTATGGGTAGCACTGTGACAGGAGCGGCATGGTCACATCTAGTGTAAGTGTAGTGGTAGCACTGGGAGAGGAGGGGCACCGTCACATCTAGTGTAAGTGTAGCGGTAGCACTGCGACAGGAGTGACTTAGTCACATCTTGTGTCAGCGTAGGGTTAACTCTGGGAGAGGAGAGGCATGGCACATCAAGTGTCAGTGTAGTGGTACCACTGGGACTGGAGGGCCTCCGTCACATCTGGGAAAGGAGGCCTATTTTCACCACTCTTAATTTCAGTGATAACACTATTACAAGTGGAGCTTGCACAAATCAAGTGTAAGTGTTGGGGTAGCACTGGGACAGGAGGCACACGATCACATCTGGTGTAAATATAGGAATTACACTGGGATAGGAGGGGCACGGTCACATCCAGTGTCAGTGTAGGGATAACACTGGGACAGCTGGGGCAATTTCAAATATATTGGGCCAGAAATTCGTGGCCAAAGGCGTGAGTACGGTCGGGGTACTCACGCATCTGGCCGTTGGAAATGCCGGCGTTCAGCATGCACACAGCGCATGCGGGGAACGCCGGCATTTCCAGACCCGAGGTCTAGGCACAGCGCGTGCGACTGCACAGGCAGCGCTTGCGCAGTGAACTCTGTAGATTTCATTAATGGATTCAGTGAGGGTAAGTCCTTACAAGTTACACTTGAAAAAAGCAGGTGTAAAGTTGTTCCAAGGCTGCGGAGGAAGATATATTTTATCGTGGAGCTTCTGAAATGCAATATTTTTGTTTGGGAAAGGGAGGGAAGTTATTTTAAGAAATTTTAAGTAAGTTTTAAAGTTTAAATTTTTTTTTTTAAGCGGCTTTTCAGAACGGTAGGTAGAAGGAGCAATTGTGGCTGTGTGAATGGAATGTGAGAATGAGTTATGTATGTATGTCCACATATATTCCTATACGTATATGTATGTATGTTTTATATTCCTTTACTAATGTGTATGAATGTATGTTTTTAATTATGATTTTCCAATAAGTTACTTTCTCTGAAAGTCATAATTAAATAATACATTCATACACATAAGTAAAGGAATATATACATAACACACAAAGGAATATATACAGACATACATACTTTCAGAAGCTCCACGATAAAAAAATAACTTCCTCCGCAGCCTCTGGAGCAACTGTACCCATGCTTTTTTCATGTGTAAGTTGTAATGACTTGACCTCACTGAAAGCATGAATGAAAGCGGCGAATTTTACTGCGCACGCGCTGCCTGTGCAGTCGCACGCGTTCTGCCTCTGCACCCCTTCGTTCAGAGGACAGGAAATGCCGGTTTTCCCCACATGCACTGTGCATGCTGAAAACCGGCATTTCCTCCGGCCAGACGCGTAAGTACCCCAACCATACTCGCGCATTTGGAAGGGAATTACTGGTCCAACATTTCACATGTCAATAAAATGAAAAATTTAACAATTGCACGATTTGCCCCCTCGCATCTGCGACTGAGGGTCCAAGGAGGTGTATTGCGCAAGAGGTCATCGTCGTACATATCCTCACACTGTTCCCTTTCGGGAACTGTATGAAGTGGTGGAAGGATTTATGGCCGTGATTAACGCTCATTCCGTGACCGTAACCATCTTTGAACCAGCCATTAGGGTGGTTAGTCCTATGGCGTGAGGGTTTTACGGGCTCCCACAACCCATCTGAGGAGGGGGGGCCACCCACGGACGCAAGTATCCCGCTGGATGTCCACCCAGAATTTATAGTTGGAGCTCCGACTCCACTTGCCGGGACTGTCTGGAGTGGGGTTCGAAACCCTACTCCTTCTGGCCCAGCGGCGGGGATGCTTACTGCTACGCAAAAGGCCCACTCCGCACAAAAGGTGACACCCATACGTTTCCTGCGCCTTTTCCCTCCCCGTGACTGGAGCCCTATGCTGCCACTTGAAAGACCAAGCTATCATCTGCCCTTTTTGCGGCGCCTTTGACTTCTCATTACCAATGATGAGCAGGCGCTGCGCCTCCACCTCCTTGAGGAGATTGCTGAGGTCATCATCAGTTCAATTGTGAGTTCTTTTAATGCCGTGAAGTGTGCTCATTCCAGCCATTTCATGTTGCTCATCGGATTGGGCCTTTGGCATAGCAGTAGGATCCCCGCCGCTGGGCCAGATCAGGGTAGGGTTTCGAACCCCACTCCAGACAGTCCCGGCAAGTGGAGTTGGAGCTCGGGCTCTAAATTCTGGGTTGACATCCAGTGGGATATTTGCGTCCGTGGGCGTGGGTGGCACCCCCTCCTTGTATAGCTTGTGGGAGACCGTAAAACCCTCCCGCCATAGGACTAACCGCCCTAATGGCTGGTTCAAAGATGGTTACAGTCACGGAATGAGCGTTAATCATGGCCATAAATCCTTCCACCACTTCATACAGTTCCCCAAAGGGAACAGTGTGAAGACACGTATGACGACGACATTGCTAAATAAATAAATGGAATTAAAAAAATTCTTTTAGGGCTTTTAAAAGTCTTTAAATTGCTTTAATCTGTTTAAAACATACTTCAGATTCTTCAAAATAATGTAAACATTTTTAAAAGTTTATAAAAGTTACCAAAATCTTCAAAAAACTTCCAAAAACCTATTTAAACTGCTGCTTTGCATGAAAAATGCTTAGCAGCTTGACAGAAACATTGGGGCGTGTCCTGCTACAATGAGACCTTAAGGGGGTGTCTCACTTGCACTGCACGCTCCAGGCTTCGCGCTGGCTGCACTCCTGTGCGGCGTGACGTCATACGCTGCCCGGGATTCTTCTGTTTGAAACACCAATTCCAGGCGTCCCTGGAGCTGATCGGCAGGAGCGCAGGGTAAGTGCATATACGGGGCTTGCACGCGCGGCAAGCCCCGTTCACGAATTTCTGGCCCATTGTCAGTGTAGGTGTAACACTGGGAAAGGAGTCGCACAGTTCCATCTAGTGTCAGTGTAGAGGTAACACTGGGACAGGAGTGGCACGGTCACATCTAGTGTAATTTTAGTGGTAACACTGGGACAGGAGGATCACGTTCAAATTACGTGCCTGTGTATGGGTAGTACTGCGACAGGAACGGCATGGTCACATCTAGTGTAAGTGTAGGGGTAGCACTAGGACAGGAGGGCCACGGTCCCATCTAGTCTAAGTTTAGAAGTAAAATTGGGGCTGGAGGGGCAGGCTCACATCTAGTGTAAGTGCAAGGATACGACTGAAACTGGAGGGCCCCCGTCACATCTTGTGTAAGCGTAGGGGTAGCACTGGGACAGGAGGGGCACGGTCACATCTTGTGCTGATTCAGGGGTAGCACTGGGATAGGATGGGTATGGTCACATCTAGTGTCAGTGTAGGGGTAACACTGGGACAGGAGGGACACGGTCAAATCCAGTGTCAGTGTAGGGGTAACACTGGGACAGGAGGGACACGGTCACATCTAGTGTCAGTGTAGGGGTAACAATGAGCCAGGAGGGGCTCGGTCGCAACTTGTGCAATGGCAGGGTTAACAGTGGGACAGGAGGGGCAAGGTCACATATAGTGTCAGTGTAGGGGTAACAATGAGCCAGGAGGGGCTCGGTCAGAACTTGTGCAAGTGCAGGGTTAACAGTGGGACAGGAGGGGCATGGTCACATCTAGTGAAAATATAGGGATTACACTGGGATAGGAGGGGCACGGACACATCCAGTGTCAGTGTAGGGATAACACTGGGACAGCTGGGGCAATTTCAAATATATTGTCAGTGTAGGGGTAACACTGGGAAAGGAGGGGCACAGTTACATCTAGTGTCAGTGTAGGGGTAACACTGGGAAAGGAGTGGCACAGTTCCATCTAGTGTCAGTGTAGAGGTAACACTGGGACAGGAGTGGCACGGTCACATCTAGTGTAATTTTAGTGGTAACACTGGGACAGGAGGATCACGTTCACATTACGTGCCTGTGTATGGGTAGCACTGCGACAGGAACGGCATGGTCACATCTAGTGTAAGTGTAGGGGTAGCACTAGGACAGGAGGGCCACGGTCCCATCTAGTCTAAGTTTAGAAGTAAAATTGGGGCTGGAGGGGCAGGCTCACATTTAGTGTAAGTGTAGGGATACGACTGAAACTGGAGGGCCCCGGTCACATCTTGTGTAAGCGTAGGGGTAGCATTGGGACAGGAGGGGCACGGTCACATCTTGTGCTGATTCAGGGGTAGCACTGGGATAGGATGGGTATGGTCACATCTAGTGTCAGTGTAGGGGTAACACTGGGACAGGAGGGACACGGTCAAATCTAGTGTCAATGTAGGGGTAACACTGGGATGGAGGGACACGGTCACATCTAGTGTCAGTGTAGGGGTAACAATGAGCCAGGAGGGGCTTGGTTGCAACTTGTGCAATGGCAGGGGTAACAGTGGGACAGGTGGGGCAAGGTCACATATAGTGTCAGTGTAGGGGTAACAATGAGCCAGGAGGGGCTCGGTCAGAACTTGTGCAAGTGCAGGGGTAACAGTGGGACAGGAGGGGCATGGTCACATCTAGTGAAAATATAGGGATTACACTGGGATAGGAGGGGCACGGTCACATCCAGTGTCAGTGTAGGGATAACACTGGGACAGCTGGGGCAATTTCAAATATATTGTCAGTGTAGGGGTAACACTGGGAAAGGAGGGGCACAGTTACATCTAGTGTCAATGTAGTGATAACACTGAAGCTGGAGGGCCCCCGTCACATCTATTGTAAGCGTAGGGGTAGCACTGGGACAGGAGGGGCACGGTCACATCTTGTGTTAGTGTAGGGTATTACTGGGACAGGAGGGACACGGTCTCATCTTATGTTAGCGTAGGGGTAGCCCTGGGACAGTAGAGGTACCGTCACATCCAGTGTCAGTGCAGGGATAACACTGTGACAGGAGGGGCTCGGTCACATCTAGTGTTAATACAGGGGTAGCACTGGGATAGGAGGGGTATGGTCACATCTAATGGCAGTGTAGGGTTACACTGGGACAGGAGGGACATGGTCACATCTAGTGTCAGTGTAGGTGTAACAATAAGCCAGGAGGGGCTCGGTCACAACTTGTGCAAGTGCAGCGGTAACACTGGACAGGAGGGGCATGGTCACATATAGTGTAAATGTAGTGGTAACACTGGGACAGGTGGGGCACAGTCAAATCTTGTGCTGATTCAGGGGTAGCACTGGGATAGGATGGGTATGGTCACATCTAGTGTCAGTGTTGGGGTAACACTGGGACAGGAGGGGCACGGTCAAATCTAGTGTCAATGTAGGGGTAACACTGGGACAGGGGGGACACGGTCACATCTAGTGTCAGTGTAGGGGTAACAATGAGCCAGGAGGGGCTCGGTCGCAACTTGTGCAATGGCAGGGGTAACAGTGGGACAGGAGGGGCAAGGTCACATATAGTGTCAGTGTAGGGGTAACAATGAGCCAGGAGGGGCTCGGTCAGAATTTGTGCAAGTGCAGGGGTAACAGTGGGACAGGAGGGGCATGGTCACATCTAGTGAAAATATAGGGATTACACTGGGATAGGAGGGGCACGGTCACATCCAGTGTCAGTGTAGGGATAACACTGGGACAGCTGGGGCAATTTCAAATATATTGTCAATGTAGGGGTAACACTGGGAAAGGAGGGGCACAGTTACATCTAGTGTCAATGTAGTGATAACACTGAAGCTGGAGGGCCCCCGTCACATCTATTGTAAGCGTAGGGGTAGCACTGGGACAGGAGGGGCACGGTCACATCTTGTGTTAGTGTAGGGTATTACTGGGACAGGAGGGACACGGTCACATCTTATGTTAGCGTAGGGGTAGCCCTGGGACAGTAGAGGTACCGTCACATCCAGTGTCAGTGCAGGGATAACACTGTGACAGGAGGGGCTCGGTCACATCTAGTGTTTATACAGGGGTAGCACTGGGATAGGAGGGGTATGGTCACATCTAATGACAGTGTAGGGTTACACTGGGACAGGAGGGACATGGTCACATCTAGTGTCAGTGTAGGTGTAACAATAAGCCAGGAGGGGCTCGGTCACAACTTGTGCAAGTGCAGGGGTAACACTGGGACAGGAGGGGCATGGTCACATATAGTGTAAATGTAGTGGTAACACTGGGACTGGTGGGGCACAGTCAAATCTACTGTCAGTGTAGGGGTATCACTGGGACAGGAGGGACATGGTCACATCTAGTGTAAATGTAGTGGTAACACTGGGACAGGTGGGGCACAGTCAAATCTACTGTCAGTGTAGGGGTATCACTGGGACAGGAGGGACATAGTCACATCTAGTCTAAATATAGGGGATGCACTGGGATAGGAGGGGCACGGTCACATCTAGTGTCAGAGCAGCGGTAGCGCTGGGACTGGAGGCGTACAGTCACATCTAGTGTAAATGTAGGGGTAGCACTGAGACAGGAGGGGCACGGTCACATCTAGTGTCAGTGTAGGTATAGCACTGGGACAGGAGGCGTACAGTCACACCTAGTGTAAATGTAGGGGTAGCACTGAGACAGGAGGGGCACAGTTACCTCTAGTGTCAGTGTAGGTGTAACACTACGACAGGAGGGTAACTGTCACATCTAGTGTCAGTGTCTGGGTCCCACTGGGACAGGAGAGGCACGGACACATCTAGTGTCAGTTTAGCGGTAACACTGGAATAGGATTGGTATGGTCTCATCTAGTTTCAGTGTAGGGGAAAATTCGGACAGGAGGGGTACGCTCACATCTAGTGTAAGCATAGGAGTAACACGGGGATGGGGGCACGGTCATATCTAGTGTAAGTGCGGGGGTAGTACTGGAACAGGAGGGGTACGGTCACATCCAGTGTAAATATAGGTGTAGCACTGTGAAAGGATGGACACTGTCACATGTAGTGTAAATATAGAGGTTGCACTGGGATAGGAGGGACACGGTCACATCCAGTGTCAGTGTAGGGGTATCATTGGGAGAGGAGGGGCACGGTCACATTTAGTGTAAATGGCACCGTCACATCTAGCTTAAGTGTAGGTTTAACACTGGGACTGGAGGGGGCTCTGTCATATCTCGTGCCTGTGTATGCGCAGCACTAAACTGGAGGTGCATGGTCACATCTAGTGAACGTGTAGGGCTAGCACTGGGACTGGAGAGGCACGGTCACAACTAGTGTAATTGTAGGGGTAACACTGGGACAGGACGGGCACTTTCATATTTAATGCATGTGTATGTATAGCACCAAACAGGGGGTGCATGGTCACATCTATTGTGCGTGTAGGATTAGCACTGGGACAGGAGGGGAATGGTCACATCTAGGGTAAGTGTAGGGGTAACACTCTGACAGCAGGGGCACGGTCACACCTAATGTAAGTGTAGAGGTAGCACTGGGACAGGAGGAGCACGGGCACAGCTATTGTAAGCGCTGGGACAGGAGGGGTACAGTGAAATCTCGTATCAGTGTAGGGGTAACAATTGGTCAGGAGGGGCACAGACATATCTAGTTTAAATATAGATGTAGCACTGGGATAGGAGGGGCACGGTCACATCTGTTGTCAGTGCAGTGGTAACACTAGGACTGGAGGGCCTCGGTCACATCTAGTGTAAATATAGGGGCTGCACTGGGATAGCAGTGTCACGGTCACATCCAGTGTCAGTGTAGGGTTAACTGTGGGACAGGAGGGGCACGGTCACATCTAATGTAAATGTAGGGGTTGCACTGGGATAGCAGGGTCACGGTCACATCCAGTGTCAGTGTAGGGTTAACTGTGGGATAGGAGGGGCACGGTCACATCTAATGTAAATGTAGGGGTTGCACTGGGATAGGAGGGTCACGGTCACATCCAGTGTCAGTGTAGGGGTAGCACTGGGACTGCAGGGCCTCGGTCACATATAGTGTAAATGTAGGTGTAGCCCTGGGACATGATGGGCACGGACACATCTAGTGCCTGTGTAGGGTTAACCCTGGGACAGGAGGGGCACCGTTAAATCTAGTGCCAGTGTAGGTTTAGCAATGGGAAAGGAGGGGCACAGTCAAATCTAGTGCCAGTTTAGGGTTAACAATGGGACAGGAACGGCACTGTCAAATCTGGTGTAAGTGTAGGGGTAGCACAGGGACAAGAGGGTTACGCTCACATCTGGTGTCAGTGTAGGGGTAACTCTGGGACAGGAGCGGCACGATGACATCTAGTGTCAATGGAGGGGCGGCACTATGACAGGAGGGGCACATTCACATCTAGTGCCAGTCTAGGGGAAGCACTGGGGCAGGAATGTCACGGTCACATCAATGTCAGTGTAGGGTTAGCACTGGGGCAGGAGGGGCACGGTCACATCTCGTGTAAATGTAGAGGTACCACTGTACCGGAGGAGCTCACGCACATCTAGTGTATGAGGGGTATTCCACTGGTACCGGAGGAGCACTGTCAATTGCAGTGTTCGTGTACCACTACTACCATAGCAGCATGTTCAAATCCAGTGTCATCATGGTACTAGTACATGAGGATCATGGGCACATCTAGTATAAGTGTATGGTGCCAGTATTACAGGAAGGGAAATGTCCCTCTCATCTAAATGTAGTGTACCACTAGAACGGGAGGACCACCGTCACCTCTCATACTGCCAGACTGGGTTCATCACCAGTATTGCAGGATTTGTTTCCCCACCTGTTCTGTAGAAGCTGGTGCACTAGGAGTAAATCAAGTCATGACAATTATTGCCTGGGGTGCTGCCTTCACCAGGCCTGTCGGATTAGGGTCATCACTAGTACTGGGGGATTGCGCTTCCTACTCGTAAACAATGTTATAAATCTGTATTTTGTAAAACTATCCAGCAATAATTTCACATATTTCTATTAAAAGACGTATCAGATAAAAAAACTATTTACCTGAGTCTATTTCTTTAATGACTGTAACTAATATAATTTATGATTTAACCTGATTGACTCTCTGGAGGATTGACGTGTGGCTAAATATAGGTTCCCTTCCATTGCCACAGCCTGCGCCAGTCAGAGTCATTTAACTACGACAGAATTCATCCATTCTCACAGAGAATGAGGCGACCAGCTATTCTGCTGATCAAAGAGATTTACTATCCAATTCTCGTGGCCATCGGTGTCCGCGGTGAGTGATGGTAACCTGTTTGTTGTTAATCGGGGTTAACTGTATCCATGTACATACAGCATGTTTGATAAGGTAAGGAGTTTTCGAGATGGCAGCATTACACAGTTGGTAGTGATGAGAACAAAATCCTGAACCGTGTGTCCACGCTTACCACATTCCCCTTAATCCAATAACCTTACTGATGTTACAATGTTCTTTGAAGCTCCAACACAAGGATTTTAGAGGATTTCCGGATCGTCTAATCACTCCGTGCAGACTGAGCACTGCAGCAGCTCACTAAAATATGTGGGTGGGTTTCCCAGGTAATGGCTCCAAAACTAATCCTGTTCTCATACTGCTCCATGTTGATAATCACACTGAATGGAGTAAAATGCTCTCAACAGGTATATCCATATCTATTTCATCAGACGCTGGTTCTCTCCTCTCTCTTTCTTACAGTGAACTTGGTGACAATGGTGATTCTCTCCCGAGGAAACTGCGGCCTTTCCAAGTGTATCTCTGTCTACATGGTGGCCATGGCAACAGCAGATCTACTCGTCTTGATCATCAATGTAATGGTGTATCATATTTTCGATTATCACTTTCCACTTTCATTCCTGTCCCATACTCCCGTGTGTAAGTTCCTTCTATATATCACTGCTGTCACCCTCGATTTGTTTGTTTGGTTCACCGTCTCCTTCACATTTGATCGATTTGTTGTTATCTGCTGCCAGAAGTTTAAAGCAAAGTATTGCACCGAGAGAACTGCGGCCACAGTTTTAACAGCTTTCACGGTCATAATCTTTTTAAGGGGCATCCCAATTTTGTTTGCATTTGAACCACTTCAAATAATTAACAGGGTGCAGTGGGGCTGCCGGAACAGAGTGACTTTTGTTTCCTCTCCTCCAGGTGTAGCCTACATCTGGTTTCACAGCGCCTGGGGCATTTGGCTTCCTTTTACTTTAATTGCCTTGTTTAATTATTTGACAACCAGACGTATTTTAGTGGCCAGCAGAGCCCGCAGGGGAATCCGGGGTCACAGGAGTGAAAATCACAGCGATCCAGAGATGAAGAACCGAAGGAAATCCATCATTTTACTTTTCAATATATCGGGCAGTTTTATATTGTTGTGGATGACAACTGCCGTCAGTTTTGTAACTACCAGACTCACAAACACCACTTGTTACCGAGGTGACCGCACAGACCCTGGATATATCACCACTGAAACTGGAACAATGTTGAAGTTTTTGAGCTGCTTTCAAAACCGTGTATTTATGTCGTGACCCAGAGGAAACTCAGAGAAGAGCTGAAGAAGGTGATGAAATCCCCCTGGACACTCATTCTGAGATTAGGTCGAAAATGAGGATTAAAGGAATCAATCAATCTAAAGCTTCCTCGTAACTAATTTTCCACTTCAGCTCATTTTTCACCATAGAACGTCCTGCTTTCTGGTAATGTGAAAAATGGGAGAGAACTTGTGCGAAACCTTTATCCATTTTGCAGCATGTGTTTGATGTCTCCAATGCTTAATTATTCATGCTTCTTTCGTTGAGTAACCATATCCTATTGCTGCAAATTTAGCACATTTCAAGTGCCGGGGTCAATGATTACAATGATGAGCTTCAGCAGTGGACATGTGTGCAACAGAGGAATCCACCTTACACTGCAGATACTGGGATCTGGCGCGCCACTTTAAAATCATCAATAAAGTTTAATTCGGTGCCGAAACAATCAACGGTCTTGCGATCACCGATATTGGTAATTTCCTGGAGGTTTGGTGCGAATATTGCAGGCGTGGGTCTCTCTGTCAGCACAATTCCTCATTAACAATTCCTCTTGTCAGGTGATCAGTTTGTCAATGCAGGAAAGAATCTAAACTCGGCTCATCGATGTCACCTTTCACGTCTTTTGTCCCAGATACTGACTTAAAATCTCGATTGTGTGCTCACTGATATCTCTCAATCAGCACAAAGTTGGAGTCTGCTCGAGTTTTGTGCTGTCGATAAAAGTATCATGAGTAATATTATTGATATTCTGTCGCAATTAGTCTCCCAAACAAAAGTGAAAAGATTGTAAAATGAATGACTTTTTATAAATTTATTCATTATTACAATTGTTGCAAGTGATCTGTTAAAAACACTGCCATAAATTCAGGTAAATTAACAATAATATTCAGTATTCTGTGTTTGGCTGAACATTTGCAGACGGTCAGCAATAATCTTTGGTAATTATCGTTTTATTATACGGTTACACATTGTTCCAAAAAATAATTGAAAAATACCAGCAACTTTGAATCAGTTACAAATTGTTCATCTGTGATCTCGCCTGATTGAGCGAGAAAAACCAACGAATGGGAGCAGAGTCTCAATGGGAAGGAGCTGAAGGGTGTGGATGAAGAGCGAGTGACAGGGATCCAAATACCCAATTCCTAGAAAGTTCATGAGTAAACCAACTTGAATAACTGTATTATAGACAGGGACATTGATCACAAGAATAAACAAGTGATGATGAATTTTTACACAATGCTGGTAAGGCCAGCATTAGAACAACAGGTACAGCTTCGTTCCCTCCTTGTGGAAAGGCCATTACATCCACTGAGAGCGGGCAATGAAGATACACCTTTATGGTGCCATGGATCAGAACTATACTGATGATGAGAGTCAAGATATTGGGACTATTTACACTGGAGCAGCGAAAGCTAAGAGGATATTTATTGGAGCTGCTAAAAATTATCAACAGTTTCGTCAGAGTGAAGAGGGAGAGATTATTCCATCTAGTAAGGGAGCTAGCAATAAAGGACGATCGCCTTTAAATTGTCACAAAGGGAATGAGCAGAGAGGTTATCAGAAATGTCTTTATGCAAAGGTTTGCTGGAGCATGGAATGTCTTGCCTCAGATAATAGTTAAGGGTAAGTCATATGAATATTTGTAAAAAGAGAAAATAATTTTCTGTGGAGAGAGGGGGACAGTGCAGGTAGTTTTTGATTGCTGTCTCAAAGAACCCAGTACAAATTGAATGGGTCAAATGACATACTCCCGCCCCATACATTTCTATGGTTTATAGTGTTGACTATGCTGGTATGATTTTCATTGTTTTTGTGTCAACGTTACCTTCAGCCCCATTTAGCATATATTGAACAAAAGATTATAAATAAACTGATAACAAGGAAGATCCCATATGTTCAATAGTCACCCGTCCATTACAGGTTCCCATTTGTCGATAACCAGCTTTCATTTTGTAATTAGCTCTCTGTACAGTGTCAGATCTCCCACTCATCCCATAATTTCTCACCGTTTGTAGATGTGGATCCTTGTCCTATGCTTCATTAAAATCCGACTGGGTCATTCCAGCTGAATTTCCCCTGCCCTACAGGCCAGTGATGTGTTTCAGAAACTCCAGCAGGTTAGTTAAAATTGAAACATCGCCCCTTAAACCAATATAATTCCCTTTTACATTGCTTCTCTCCCAGGTGCTCACCCACTGAATATCTCCTGGCCTTATTTTAAGCATTGGGGTTATTACAGCCGCTGCCGGAACCTCAGGAATATTCTCTAATTGAGGAAACTTGCAGCAGTGTCAGTAAACCATCAGTCCTGTCAATCCCCATTTCTTTATCTCGCGGTGTCTGGGTCCCTAGATTCCAGAATCCCGTTTTATGTGTTTGATCACTGTAACTATATGTAAATAATGCCTTGATCGCTGATCAATGATTCACATCTGATCTACATTATTTATTTTATTTACCAAGTGGCCTTTGCTGGTCCTTACGATCTACCTGCTGGATTTGTTGAACAATTTAAAAAAGCTTTTTATGCTCCCGACATAATGACGTGGGCCCATGATGCCTACTATTCTCTTTTAAATGGATAAATATATTTGAATTTCACACCCACTGCCTCCTTCTTAACTAGTGCCTGCTTGTCTAACCTAGCATTGGGATCTCCTAGACCTGCGCCACTGCTGGAGTTTCACACGCATACGGGTAGATTATTGGAGAATTATGGAACCGTTTCCTCAGCTTTTATTCCATTGTCATTATTGGCTGAAGGTCATGGGCAATTCTCGAGGCATAGAAACATAGAATCAGACGCCCATAAGGAACTCATCCGGTCTATCATGCCTCTCTCGGCTCTTTGAACTAGGAATTCACATAGTCCAACTCCGCTGCTGTTTCCCCACAGCCCAGCAAACATTGCTTTTGCAAATATATTTTCAATTCCCATTTGAAGTTACTATTTTTATAAGGATGTCAGAAGTGGCTCTGTGGTAGCACCCTCGCCTCTGCATCAAATGGCAATGGGTTAAAGTCCCGCTCCAGAGACTTGAACACAAAATCTATGCTGACATCTCAATGCAGTACTGAGTGTGTGCTGCACTGTTGGAGGTGCCGTCTTTCAGATGGGAAGTCAAACCGAGGCCAGGGCTGCTCTGTCAGGAGAGCATAAAAATCCCACAGCACTACTTCAAAGAAGACCATGGTAATTCTCCACAGAGTCCTGGCAATTATTCTTCCCTCGACCAACATCTCTAAAACAGATTATCTTGTCATTTTCTCATTGCTGTTTGTGGGAGCTTGCTGTGCTCAAATTGGCTGTCCCACTTCCTACGTTATAAAAGTAACTGTACTTCAAGAAGTACTTCATTGAATGTAAAGCACTTTGGGACGTCCGCAGGTCCTGAAGGGAGCTGTAATGTGCTTCCGGTAATTTTCCAGATCACAGCAGCTCGCTATGTTAAAAAAAACTCTTCATCTCCTCGCTGGATCATTTCCCAATTACCTTAATTTGTGGCCGTGATTACCAACGCTCCTGCCAGTGGAAACAATGCTGCCTTATTTAGTCAAAACCCCTCAGAATTCTGAACAAGTCTCTCCTGAACTTTGCATGCTCCATGGAGAAATATCCCAGATTCGAGCCATGTCGACAGTTTTCAGGTCTTTCACCCACTGTGGACAAGGCCCCGCCCGAGACAACACATCCGCGTACTTCCATTATCACCTTGATCTCTTTCTTGCTCAGTTTAGAAGATCATTCTTTATTTTTTATGTATAATTAATAGTGTAATATTAAGCGAAATACATTTAATTATGTTAACCAATTCCCATTTGAAACAGATCCAACTTCTTCCTTTAACGATTTTATCGATTCCCTGTTATTATCATTTCACCAATCGGTATTTAAAGCTGAGAACAAATTACAATTGATATTTTATTAATCCACATTGGGGCTGTCTCCGATAATTGATTTGTTCGACTCTTCCCGCTCTCCTTCTCATCATGGCCCCTTTCTTTCTGCCGGATCCCACACTCTGCCTGATCCCAGTCTTACGGGTTTCCTCACTCTGCCAGTTACCAGTCCCACGGGATCACGAACTCTGCCAATTCCCGATCTCCCCTTTGTTCCAGAATGGCCCCTAGAGTATCTGAGGGATAGAGTTCCAATGAAATGTGTTATTGTTGTCACAGGAAGTGTTGGGCTTACCTCATATGGACTGTGTGGACACATCAGGTAAGCTAATCATAGAAATGGTATTTCTGCACTTTATAAGAGATGCCAGGGATTCACAGTTCCAGTTTTGAAGAAATTATAGAAAACCCTGCTTTCTATCTTTAGAAAAGAGGAAACCTCCGGGTGATCTAATGTCAGTTTTAATGTTACGAGGAGAATGCACAAATTACTCACATTCTTCACTGTAGCAAGGGCTTCAATCATAAATATCTACAAGTTCAAAATGTGAAATTAAGAGTAAGAAGGACCGTCGGGCAGAACATTTCAGCTCACTGGGTAACTGTATTCTGTATGTTATTTATTGAATTACCAGGAGGGTCATTCAGCACAAACCTATTTATCTGGCTCTGAAGTTGACAACTATGTTATCAAAAGTTTATCACATGACAAACATAACCTTCTGTAAATAAACTGCAACATCCATGTGCTGCGTGACACAGGCAAAGGCAAACTGATGAATTTCAATCTGATGATTTTAACAATCAAGATATACAACGAAGAAAGCAGGAAAATTACCTTGAAAGAAGCGAATAGCATCAAAGACATACCTTAAATGGAGTACACCTGTCACTTCATTTACTGCAGTTTAGGAGGCAATAATAGGAACTCTACTATTAAACATTATTTTGTTAAGTTGCCGATTTATCCTAGTCATCCTCACAGTTGGTAATGGGCTAGTCTGTGGTGCCTGTCCCAACTGTAACAAATACAAAGCTGGCGACCCAATTATATGCACTCCATTGAAGTACAAACAGAGGAATTCGGTTGTGTTGTGTTGAAAGGGCCCATAACATCAAATACACGGAATCTCCTGCATTGCGAATCCAAGTATCTTCCCACGTCGTGGAATCCCATTGTTGGAAAGCTGGATTTTATTATCCAGAAAGATATATGCTGAGGAAGAAGTTGAATCCTTCATTCACTCCTTTAACTCCTCACTAAGGATTTGGACAAAAGAGGAGTAGGTGCGGGATTATGCTGCATTACAAAATTGATAGTTAAACTGACTGACGTGCACTGCGACTCTGCTGCATTCTGGGAGTTGTAGTCTACCTGTGACAGAGACTCAAATAGAACTGGTGCATTATGGGAAACTGGTACTGGGCTGAGTATCTTGATTTTGCAAATTTTGCAAAATATAAGGATCCGGCTCCAGAAAGAGATGCAAGGTTGTGGTGAAACTATCGGATGCATTTCTCACCGGTAATTGCTGATAAACCCCATAGGTTTACTTTCAATTCCAATTTAAAATGAGTTCTACGAATTTATTACCTTTACTTATGTATTGTAATGATTGGATATAGTGCGTGATGCGGTTCAGTTGAACCACTAGCAATAATAAAATAATTTCTACAGTTTTCTGATTAATTGCAATTTCTCTTAAAGAAAGGTCTCGCAGAGGGTTCACGTGACTTTGTGTCTTTCTCTGCAGTCTGAGCTCTTCACTGTGAGCATCATCTCCCGAAGACAGGCCATTCTCGGGAGCGGTGAGAGCAGAGTTTCAGTGAGTATTTTAACTCACTTTCGCGAGCTTTTTTACAGAGGCCATTGTCGGGAGCAGTGAGAGCAGAGTTTCAGTGAGTATTTAAACTCACTTTCACGGGCTTTTTTACAGAGACTTACCAAACTCACAGAATGGCGGTGGAGTTCCAAAGGCATGACACGATTATAAATGTGATGCGTGCAGGAGAAAGCAGCTGATTGAGTGAGTAAGCCCAGGTGAGTATTTATACTATGCTATAGTTTGACAGTTAAGGTTCATAGTTTATAAAGTTTAGAAGGTTTTAATTTTGTGGTTATAGTTTCTAAGGTCTCTGCTGTGTAGCGGGGAGTGCTAGGAAACAAGGGCCATTGAGTATATAATTTAATTGTACTATAATTGGTGGTATTGATTTAATTTAAATATGCAAAGCTCGGCCCCGTGGCATGCTCCTTCTACACTATGTGGGAAATCAGGGACACTTCCTGTGTCCTTGATGACCATGTGTGCGGGAAGTGTATACAGCTGCAGCTACTGGCAGAGCGCATTGCAATGCTGGAGCGATGAATGGATACATACTGGAGCATTCGTAATGCTGAGGACGTCATGGATATCACATTTAATCAGTTGGCCACACCACAGGTAAAGGATGCACAGGCAGGAAGCGAATGGGTGACCACCTGGCAGAGTAGTAGGCACAGGCAGGTAGTGCAGGGGTCCCCTGTGGCAAACCCCCTCTCAAACAGATATACCACTTTCGATACTGTTGGGGAGGAAGGCATATCGGCGGATGGCTGCAGCAACCAAATTCCTGGCACCATGGATGGTTCTACTCTACAGGATGGGAGGAAAAGACGGGAGAGCTATAGTGATAGGGGATTCTATTGTAAGGGGAATAGATAGGCGTTTCTGCGGCCGCAAACGAGACTCCAGGATGGCGTGTTGCCTCCATGGTGCAAGGGTCAAGGATGTCTTGGAGCGGATGCAGGGCATTCTGGAGGGGGAGGGTGAACAGCCAGTTGTCGTGGTGCACATAGGTACCAACGATACTGCTAAAAAACGGGATGAGGTCCTAAAAGCTGAAAATAGGGAGTTAGGAGGTAAATTAAAAAATATTACCTCAAAGGTAGTAATCTCAGGATTGCTAAAAGTGCCACACACTAGTCAGAGTAGAAATAGAAGGATATTTCAGATGAATACGTGGCTAGAAGAATGTTGCAAGGGGGAGGGATTCAAATTCCTGGGGGAGGATGGACAAGTAAAAAGTGGATGGTTTGCACCTGGGCAGGACTGGGACCGATGTACTAGGGGGGGTGTTTACTAGTGCTGTTGGGGAGGGTTTAAAATTAAATGGCAGGGGGTTAGGAACCTGTGCAGGGAGACGGAGGAAAGGGAATCAGTGATAGAAACAAAAGACAGGAAGGAGAAAAGCAAAAGTGAATGTCAGAGAAATCAAGTGTGTACATCAAACATGGCCGCAGTAAACAATAATTCTAAAATATATAAGTGTCATAAATCTCATCATTGAGAAACTACCTAAGAAATAACACTGGACGGCCAGTTTGTGGTGCCGTCCAAGGAGTATAAATACTTGGGTGTTGGCCCCAGCTTGCCAGGGACATTTTGTAAAGACAAGGACCTAGTGGACACAACTAGACTTCCATGTTCTGAAATAAGTTGATTAAAGCCTTGCTTTATGCTAAAACCACGTGTGTAGTGAGTTTTATTACATCTATTTAATCAACTTAATATCGACTCCACGCTTTGGGTGATTTCAGGAACAGCCAGCTACGACTCGAACTGTAGAAGGGAACTCAGGCAAGTAATTGATCCATCATGGAGAAACTACTCAGCCCCGCCCATCTTGACCTGGACTTGAATTCACCTAAAGCTGCTAAGGTATGGATACACTGGTATCATACTTTTAGCAACTTCCTCAGGGTGTGTGGTGAAAATGTTCCTGATAAATTAGAAATACTTGCTAATTATGTATCCCCTCATGTGTATGATCATATAGAAGACTGTGTAGACTATGACGCATCTATCCAAATACTACAGCAGCTATATATCAAGTCCACAAATGATTTTTTTCTCGCCATCTACTGGCCACAATTTGACAACAACCCAGGGAATCACTTGACGAATTCCTTCAGAAACTTTGCAGGCTCAGCAAGGATTGTAATCTTAAAGCTGTTACAGCTGAGCAGTACCAGGAGGAGTACATTTGTGATTCCTTTATTAATGGGATTGCATCTCTTTTCATACGTCAGCGTCTGTTGGAGAATAAAACGCTCAAGTTACAGGCTGTCTATGACCAGGCATGTTCTTTGCACTTAGCAAAGAGGAATGCAGACACCTATCTTTTACCACGTGCACGGGCTGCCGCTATCTCTTTTAGTGACTCTTTCCATAGGCCTCAGGCGGGAGCCCTCACGGATGACGGCTCCAACCCGGCTGATGACTACCCTACCCCAGAAATCTACACTGATGATGACCCCACCCTAGCGACATCTTGGCAATCTGGAAGGAAGTGTTTCTTCTGTGGAGGAGCATTCCATTATAGGAAATGTTGTCCTGCTCGTAACAGGACTTGCAATCATTGCAGCAAGAAAGGTCACTTTTATAAGGTATGCCAGTCAAGGGCCACTGTTAGTAATAAAGGCGACTTTTCTAAGGTATACCGGTCGAGAGCTCCTGTTAGTTTTGCAGCGACTATCTATAAAATTGCTCCTCCCCCAAGAGCCACTACTAAGGTTACAGATGCAATCTCGAACACTGCTCCTCCCTCAAGAACCACTACTAAGGTTACAGCTGTCAAGGGTAAAACTGCCCCTCCTTCCATCACAGCTGTTTTTCCCCAAAGTTTGTCCCATGCAGCCACGAAGGTTTCGATAAATGGACACATTTTGAGTGCACTAATCGACACATGCAGCTCTGACAGCTTTATTAGTGAGCTGGGTGTCAGTAAGTTAAAACTGCGTATTTACCCCTCGGAGAGGGAAAGTGCAATGGCTCTGACGACACTGACCACCAATTCTTCCAGCTTTTGTATTGTCGACCTTATTCTCAATGGCCGCACTTATTTCTCCACCCGGCTCGGGGTGCTCAAGAACCTATGCAGTGATGTGCTCCTGGGACAGGATTTCCAGAAACAACACAAAAGACTCACTTTCGAGTTTGGAGGGTCAAAGCCGGAGCTTACATTTTCCAAAGTAAACTTTTGTGCTCTTTCGGTGGCTTCACTCGACGAGCCCTCCTTGTTTGCCAATCTTTCCCCCCGATGCAAGTCCATAGTCACTAAATCACGACGTTTCAGCCGAGATGATCGAGCCTTTGTCGAGGCAAAATCTCTCGCCTTCTAGCTAACGGTATCATTGAGACTTGTTCATCTTCCTGGCGGGCTCAAGTCGTCATTGTTAAAAATCCTCTGAAGCAACACAAGGAACGTCTTTGCATCGATTAGTCGCAAACTATTAACCAGTATACTGACCTCGATGACTACCCACTACCACGCATCGATGACATGGTCAATAACCTTGCCAACTACAAGGTATTTTCAACTTTTGATTTAAAGAGCACATATCATCAAGTACCATTCACAGAATCACAGAATCACAGAAACCACACAGTGCAGATAGAGGCCATTTCGGCCCATCGAGCCTGCACCGACACATATCCCACCCGATCCCCGTAACCCCTACACCAACACATATCCCACCCTATCCCCGTAACCCCACGTATTTAATCCCCCTAACACTAAGGGTCAATTTATCATAGCCAATCAACCTAACCCGCACATCTTTGGATGTAAAGGATGTAAAGGACTCTAACAAAAAGTATACGGCATTTGAGGCCAATGGTCGGCTTTACCAGTTTTATCGCCTTCCATTTGGGGTCACCAATGGGGTGGCAGTCTTTCAGCGGGCAATGGATAGCCTAGTCAAACAGGAGAACTTAACAGACACTTTTACATATCTAGGTAATATCACCATTGCTGGTCATAACAAGAAGAAGCATGATGCCAATTTCCAGAAATATTTTGACGTTCTCCGTCATCGCAACTTAACATTAAATGAGTCCAAATCAGTTAAATCAGTCAACATCCTTGGCTACTGGGTGGGCAACGATGTCACCAAACCGGATCCGGAGCGACTTCGTATGCTTCAGGAGCTCCCTCCCCCTACGAATATCGGCTCTCTTCGTCGGGCACTCGGCATGTTCGCGTATTATTCAAAATGGATACATAGAAACATAGAAACATAGAAGATAGGAGCAGGAGTAGGCCATTCGGCCCCTTGAGCCTGCTCCGCCATTCAATGAGATCATGGCTGATCATCCAAATTCAGTACCCTGTCCCTGCCTTCCCCCCATATCCCTTGATCCCTTTAGCCTTAAGAAATATATCCAACTCCTTCTTGAATACATTTAATGAACTGGCCTCCACTGCCCTCTGTGGCAGAGAATTCCACAGGTTCACCACTCTCTGGGTGAAGAAATTCCTCCTCATTTCAGTCCTAAATGGCTTACCCCTTATCCTTAGACTATGACCCCTGGTTCTGGACTCCCCGGCCATCGGGAACATCCTTCCTGCATCTAGTCTGTCCAGGCCTGACAGAATTTTATAGGTTTCGATGAGATCCTCTCTCAATCTTCTAAACTCCAGTGAGTATAAGCCCAATCGACACAATCTCTCCTCATACGTCATTCCTGCCATCCCAGGTATCAGCCTAGTGAATCTTCGCTGCACTCCTTCCCTGGCAAGGACATCCTTCCTCAGATAAGGCGACCAAAACTGCACACAATACTCAAGGTGTGGTCTCACCAAGGCCCTGTACAACTGCAGCAAGACATCCTTGTTCCTGTACTCGAACCCTCTTGCTATGAAGGCCAACATACCATTTGCCTTCTTACCCGCCTGCTGCACCTGCATGATTACCTTCAGCGACTGGTGCACAGGAACACCCAGGTCTCTTTGCACTTCCCCTTCTCCTAATCTATTGCCATTCAAATAATAAACTGCCTTCCTGTTTTTGCCACCAAAGTGTATAACCTCACATTTATCCACATTATAGTACATTTGCCATGTTTCTGCCCAATCACCCAACCTGTCCAAATCGTTATGGAGTTTTACAACATCCTCCTCACAGCATACCCACCCACCCAGCTTTGTGTCATCTGCAAATTTGGAGATATTACATCCAATTCCCTCGTCCAGATCATTGATATATATTGTGAACAGCTGGGGTCCTAGGACCGATCCTTTTGGTACCCCACTAGTCACTGCCTGCCACTCGGAAAATGACCCGTTTATTCCAACTCGTTGTTTTCTATCTGCCAACCAGTTCTCTATCCAAGTCAATACCTTGCCCCCGATCCCATGTGCCTTAATTTTGCACGCTAATCTCTTATGTGGGACCTTATCGAAAGCCTTCTAAAAGTCCAAATACACCACACCCACTGGTTCTCCCTTATCCATTTTACCAGTTACATCCTCAAAAAATTCCAGTAGATTAGTCAAGCACGATTTACCTTTTGTAAATCCATGTCGATGTCTGTAATTCCCCGCTTGTTCTCTACCACCTTTTTATAACAGTGGGGTAACATTAGCTACCCTCCAATCCATGGGTACTGTTCCAGCGTCTCTCGAGTTCTGTAAGATGACCAGCAATGCATCTACTATCTCGAGGGCCACTTCCTTAAGTACCTTAGGATGTAGATTATCAGGACCTGGGGATTTATTGGCCTTCATTAGCCCACTTCTCCGACAAGATCCAGCCCCTGCTTCATGCAAAGTCATTTCCATTGGAGGCAACGGCTATTTCAGCTTTAACCTACTCAAGCGACAACCGGAAAAAGCCACGCTTCATTCCATTGATGAAAATCTTCCTTTCGTGTTCGAATGCGATGCATCGGATGTGGCGATCTCTGCTACCTTGAATCAAGGAGGTCGACCTGTTGGATTTCTGTCCAGAACTTTGCAGGGTAGCGAGCTCCATTATCCTCCTGTCGAGAAGGAGGCTACGGCCAGCATCGAAGTGGTACATAAATGGAGTCATTTTCTCGCTCATCGCCATTTCACACTTATAACCGATCAGCGCTCTGTGGCCTTTATGCTGGATAACCGGAAAACCACTTAGGTCAAGAATAACAAAGTACAACACTGGAGGATGGAATTGGCTGCCTTTGGATACACCATACATTATCGACCTGGCAAAGAGAATGTGGCCCCGGATACCCTCATGCGGGCATTCTGCTCTTCTATGTCAACTTCGACTCTGGCAGATCTACATACTGACTTATGCCATCCTGGCATTACCCGTATGTTGCACTTTGCGCGATCTAAATATCTCCCATTTTCAATGGAAGATGTGAAAAGAACGTGCTCCTCCTGTAAAATTTGTGCGGAGTTAAAACCGCAATTCTTCCGTCCATTGGATGGCTCGCTCATACACGCTATGCAGCCTATGCAGCGACTCAGCATTGACCTTAAAGGGCCATTGACTTCCTCAATGCGGAGCACCTACTTACTGACTATGGTGGACGAATAGTCATGCTTTCCATTTGCTTTCCCCTGTCCCAATATGCTTACTTCCACAGTGACCAAATGCCTTGATCAAGTCTTTTCCCTTTGCGGTATGGCCAATTTCATCCACTCTGATTGGGGTCCCTTCTTCATGTCAAGCAAACTCAAAAGTTATCTCTCCCAATGGGGAATCGCCACAAGTAAAATGACACCGTACCATCCCATCAGTAATGGACAGGTTGAGAGATACAACGCTATCATTTGGAATGCTGTTCATCTTGTGTTGAGGTCCCGCAATCTACCAGACCAGCAGTGGGAAACTATGCTCCCTGATGCGTTGCATTACATCAGGTCTCTCCTTTCTACTTATACCAATGTCGCACCTCACGAGCGATTCTTCAGCTTCAAACTTCGCTCCACCCATGGGACGTCTCTACCATCATTGTTGGCAGCTCCTGGCCACGTGCTGCTCCGAACATTCGTCTGATCATCAAAAACCGATCCTCTAGTCAATGAGATAGAACTTACAGACGTTAGCCCCACGTACGCGCACGTGCGGTACCCAGATGGCCGGGAGTCCACCGTCACGCTCTGGGACCTGGCTCCCTGTCCAGCCAGTTCCACGGACCCGACTGATGGATGGACCCGCGGGGATGAGGCCAACTCTCTGTGCTGCCCCGAGGATGACGCCCTACCTGGGACATCGAGGGATCTGCCGGCTGCCCCGCTGGATCCACTCGGGGAGCCGAGCGCTCCCCATTGGATGGCCACCCCGTGCCAGGACGCCAGTCAATCTCTGGCTAACCAATGGGAGGAAGCCAGTTCTGCACCTATGGGGACCCGAACCCGCAGTCATGATCTCCCCAGCCTCCCTCGGGTTGATCAGAGCAACACGGGCCCTGTCGATCCACCAGCATGGATCAAGCAGCCCAGGTACCAAGACACAGTCCGGGGAGACGTGCCTTCTGGCCATAAACAAAAATCTAAAAGACTGCGGTTATTCGTCGTCCACCTAATCCGTTAAGAGGAAGTCGTCAGATTTCCAAATCTTTTTGGCAGGGAGAATGTCATAAATCTCATCATCGAGAAACTACCTATGAAATAACACTGGACGGCCAGCTGGTGGCGCCGTCCAAGGAGTATCAATACTTGGGCGTTGGCCCCAGCTTGCCAGGGACATTTTGTAAAGACAAGGAGCTAATGGATGCAACTAGACTTCCATTTTCTGAAATAAGTTGATTAAAGCCTTGCTTTATGTTCAAACGAAGTGCGTAGTGAGTTTTATTACGTCAACAAGAGTGTTAACAAAACAAGCCTGAAGGCATTGTGTCTTAATGCGAGGACCATTCTTAATCAGGTGTATGAATTAGCTGCACAAATAGATGCAAACGGATATGATATAATTGGGATTACGGTGACATGGCTCCAGTGTGACCAATGCTGTGAATTCAGCATCCAGGGGTATTCAATATTCAGGAACGACAAGCAAAAAGGAACAGGTGATTGGGTAGCATTGCTGGTTAAAGGGGAGTTTACCACAACAGTAAGGAACGATATTAGCTCTGATGATGTGGAATCGGTATGGGTAGAGCTGAGAAATACCAAGGGGCAGAAAACGTTAGTGGGATTTGTATACAGACCCCCAAACAGTAATGCTGAGGTTGGGGATGGCATTAAATGGGAAATTAGAGATGCGTGCAATAAGGGCACTGTGATAAATCCATAAAGTGGAACAAGAACTCGAAGAGGCTAGATGTTAGAATTAACATGAGTACTTTATTAACAACTGGGAAAATCATACAGACAGGCCTGCATACAGCATCCTGGCATTCCACCTAGCTGACCTTTAACAGGAAGCAATCCCCTGACCTTAGCAGCAGCATTGGCTGCAGCACCACCCGGTGGACAACCCCAACCATAACAACCCAGATCACTATATCCCTCCCCCCTTAAGATTTTAGTATGAATTTCTTAACCAATAACCATTCCTAAGGGTCACATAAGAAGTCTCCATTCACCATGTTCCATACTTGACGATTCTAACAGGTCAGTATCAATCTCTCTGGTGGCTTGCGAGTCCTTTGTGAACGTCTAACAGTAAAGTCCCTGCTTGTTTGTGGTGAAGCCACCAGCTGCTCCTGAGCAGTGCTCGGAGTTTCTGACTCTGCAACGATGGTTTCCTCTTGATGAATGGTTTCCTGTGGAATTGTCGCTGTCCCTGGTGGTGTCACCACAGATGCACTTGGATAACTGGGGGCAGCCCTGTCCTCAGTCATTGCATCTGGAACCTTCATTTCAATTTCCCCTTGTCTGGGAAGTATCTGATCTACATGTCTGCCTACTACCCTAACATGATCTTGTATGACACTGGACCGGTCATTGAGTCTATGAAGCCAGGAATCCACTTTGGTCCATAACTGAAATTCTTGGTAAGGACCGCATCTCCTTCTCCAAAACTTTGGTTCTTTGTTCGTTTCTCATGGTTCTCTTTTTGTTTGTTTTGTCTGTTTTCCATTTTCCTTTTTAGGTCTGGGTGGACAAGGTCAAGAGTGGAGCGTAGTCTACGACTTAATAACATCTCAGCAGGAGAGAGTCCTGTGGTGGAATGAGGTGTTATTCTGTAGCTTAACGGAACCTGTGACACTTTGGCTGCTAAACTCCCTTCTGCACTTTTTTTCATCATCTCTTTAAATGTTTGTACGGCTCTCTCCGCAAGTCCATTTGAGGACGGATGATATGGAGCCGAGGCCACTTGCACTATGCCATTTTTTCTCAAGAACTCTTTTGTCTCTGTACTCACAAAACAAGTGGCATTGTCACTCACCACGATCTCTGGTAGCTGTTGATTACTGAAGCTCCAACGCAGGCAGTCTATCGTAGTATTGGCGGAAGCAGAATTTACAGGATAAACACCCATCCATTTGTAATGTGCATCAATGATTATGAGGAACATCTTCCCCATGAATGGTCCTGCATAATCTAAGTGCAATCTTCTCCATGGTTTATCCGGCCACTCCCAGGGGTGGAGAGGAGTCGCTGCTGGTGTTCCTGACAAGTTCTACATGTCTTGACTAGATTTTCTATCTCCTTATCTAGCTTTGACCACTACAAGTAACTCCTAGCCAAGGCTTTCATACGCGAGACCCCAGGATGACACTGATGTAGTTGCTCTAGGATAGATTGTCGTGCTGGCTGTGGAATAATCACTCGTGCTCCCCAAAACACGCAACCATCCTGCACACTCAGCTCTCTTTTCCTGACCGTGTAGGGAGTGAAGTCAGCCCCTTCCGGATGCTGTGGCCATCCACTCACCACATATTCTCGAACTCTAGACAGTACTGGATCTTTACCTGTCCATGTTCTTACTTGCTCTGCAGCCACAAGTGCAATGTTAGTGTCCTCCAACATCAACACTCTGTCCTCTGGAGCTGCATGGATAGGTGTGTCTGGCAGTGGAAGACGGCTCAAGGCATCTGCGTTCCCATGGTACTTGCCCGCCTTGTAGATGATGACATACTCATATGCCCTCAACCTCACGGCCCACCTCTGGATTCGGGGTGACACCATCTGTGGAACTGCTTTCATTTCATGGAAAAGAGAGAGAAGAGGTTTATGATTAGTGCATATAGTGAACTCCCAGCCATATATGTACTTGTGCAACCTCTGTAACCCAAACATCACTGCTAATCCCTCTTTGTCTAACTGGGAATAGTTTTTTTTTCTGCTGGTGTTACAGTTCGGGACATAAACCCTATTGGTCCTTCAGTTCCATCTTCCATGCAGTGTGAAAGAACTGCCCCACCCCGTAAGGTGAAGCATCACAAGAGAGAATGATGTCTTCTCTGCATTGTAGTGAACCAGCACATCCGAGGACAGCATCAGTTTCTTGGACTGTCCAAATGAAACCCCTTGCTCCTCTCCCCACTGCCACTGTGTCTCCTTGCGCAGTAGTTTGTGAAGAGGTGCTAATACCGTTGACAAGTTTGGTAAAAACCTGTTATAATAGTTCAGCAGTCCCAGGTAAGCTTTAACTCAGCCACATTTGTAGGAGCAGGGGCGTCCTGCAGTGCTTGTACCTTCTCCTTGAGTGGATGGAGCCCGATGGCGTCCACTCTGTGTCCCAGGAACACTGCCTCATTCCCCAGGAAAGTGCACTTACTCCTCTTGAGCTGGAACCCTGCCCTCTCCAATCTCTGTAGTACCTCTCTGAGTGCTCAGATGCTCATGGTCGGTTCTTCCCGTCACCAGAATGTCATCCAGATAGATGGAAACATGTGGAATCCTTTGCAGTACATCTTCGATCGTCCTCTGGAAGATAGCTGGGCTAGATGAGACACCAAACGGTAAGCGGTTATATGTAAACAAGCCCTTGTGTGTATTTATGGTGACATACTTCTTTGATTCGTCATCCAGTGTAATCTGCAAGTAGGCATGACTCATATCCAAATTTGTGAATTGCTTTCCTCCGGCCAGGTTTGCAAAGAGATCCTTTGTTTTGGGAATATGATACTGCTCTAGTTTGGACACCCGATTGACTGTCAATTTATTGTCTCCACAGAGTCTTACCGAATTGTCCGGTTTTAAAACAGATACTTTGGGAGCTGCCCATTCCGAACATTTCACTGGCTCCAGTATGTTCTCTCTCAATAGACGGTCAAGCTCAGCCTCTACCTTTGGCTTCATGGCATAAGGCACAAGTCGTTGTTTAAAAAACCTTGGTGGTGCCTCCTTGTCTACGTAAATCTTAGCTGGGGGGCCATTAAATGTACCAAGTTCCTCCTTGAACACATTTTCATGTTCACTCAACACTTCTTGCAAAGTCAACTGTTTGCCCGCATCTCTTTGACATACTGCTCCCCAGTCTAATTTAAGTTCTTTTATCCAGCCCCGACCTAACAGGTTTGGTCTGGTACACAATACTATAACTACAGGAAGCTTTTCCACTGTGTCCCTGTGTTGCACAGTTACATTCGCTGTACCTAATGCCGCTACTCGTTCACTCATTTTAAGATGCAGGGAGCAAGGCATTAACTCTGGAACATTTGCACAGTTCCACAATTTTGTGCACGCTGCCTTGTTCATTATGGTCACGCCGCACACTGTATGCACTTCAAAGTCCACCTTAGAGTCATTTAATGTCAGTTGCAATGTGATAGGAGCCACTTTTGGAATGTTCTCTAACATGCTATACATTATGAACATGTTCTCTTCTTCCTCAGCTTCCCCGCTGATGTGGTGTGCTCCATGTTTTTTCACTTCTCTCCCTTGGTTTTGCTGTCCTCCCCCTTTTGCTTTGGATTCCTCCACAGGTGATTTCGCCTTCCAGCTCGTTTTATTTGTCCTTGTTTCCCACACTTGTAGTTCTTTTCCTCCAGAAGCCATCATTCACTCGCCAGGTGATCGCCCTTGCATCTATAACATGCCTTCACATGCTCACGTTGTGGTTTCTGATGCATGTTCAACTTGTGCACAACAACCTGACCTGCAACTTGCGTAGCATTAGCCCTGTCTGAACCCTGTATTTCTTTTACATCTCGGTTCGCTGTCTCTATGGCTTGAGCAAGTTCCAATGCTTTTTCATATGTTAGCCCAGTCTCAGATAATAATCTACAACTCATTCGGTCGTCCATAATTCCACAAACTAGCCTATCTCGCAGCATTTCCTTCAGGTTGGTCCCATAATTGCAATCTTGTGCTAATTTATGCAACACCACTACATAGTCCATTACGCTCTCTTCCTCTTTTCTGTTCCTTGAATTAAACTTGAACCGCTGTACAATCTCACTAGGCTTAGGGTTGAAATGTTCTTTTAGCAAGGCCACTAATTCAACAAATGATTTGTCTGCAGGCTTTTCAGGACTGAGCAGATTCCTCATCAAACTGTAGGTTTGGCTTCCCACTGAACTAAGCAGAATGGCTTTCCTTTTTCCGGCATCATTTATTTCATTTGCTTCAAAAAAATAAGCCCAAACTTCACAGTATTCCTCCCAGGTTTGTGCTCGAATATCAAAAGTGGAAATCGTTCCTACCGTGGCAGCCATGCTCTCTTCCAACTGGTAGCTAACCGTAGCTCGTAATTTTGTTGTTTAAACATCCCGGCAGACTTTCTTCTTTATCCAGGGTCCTTTAGTTACCTCGTCGCCAAACATGATAAATCCATAAAGTGGAACAAGAACGCGAAGAGGCTAGATGTTAGAATTAACACGAGTACTTTATTAACAACTGGGAAAAACATACAGACAGGCCTGCATACAGCATCCTGGCATTCCACCTAGCTGACCTTTAACAGGAAGCAATCCCCTGACCTTAGCAACAGCATTGGCTACTGCACCACCCAGTAGACAACTCCAACCATAACAACCCAGATCACTATAGGCACAGCAGTTATTATGGGTGACTTTAGTCTACATATAGATTGGTATAACCAAATTAGTAACAATACTGTGGAAGAGGAATCCCAAAGTGTATATGGGATGGTTTCATGGGCCAATATGTCAAGGAACCAACTGGAGATCAGAGCATCTGAGACAGGGTATTATGTAATGAGAAAGGATTAATTAGCAATCTTCTTGTGCGAGGCTCCTTGGGGAGGAGCGATCATAATATGATAGAATTCTTCATTAAGATGGAGAGTGAAGCAGTTGATTCAGTGAATTGGGTGCTGAATTTAAATTGTTAATAATAATAATAATAATCAACTTTATTGTCATTGTTAGTGCACAAGTGCAGTACAACAAAATGTAGGCTTGCGGTTCCTGAGAGTGTACATTTAGATTAAGACATTTAAACATTCAACATTCATTTGGCTTGTAATACATTAACATAAACATAATAAAGTGCATTGACAGATGTGCAGGCTTTAGAGTTTATTTGTGGAGTTCAGTAGGATGACAGCCCTGGGAAAGAAGCTGTTCCTAAATCTGGTCGTTCGGGTGTGAATGCATCTGTAGCATCTCCCAGATGGCAGGGGGCGAACAGACTGTGGCTGGGGTGGGTAGGGTCTTTGCTGATGGTCCGTGACCTCCGTAAACAGCGTTTCTGGTATATGTGCTCTATGGTCTAAGGAAACTACGATGGTATGAGGCAGGAGTTGGCTAGGATGGATTGGGGAATGTTACTTAAATGGTTGACAGTGAATAGGCAATGGCAAACATTTAAAGATTGCATGGATGAACTACAGAATTTGTTCATCCCTGTTTGGCATAAAAATAAAACAAAAAAGTGACTCAACCATGGCTAAAAAGGGAAATTAGGGATAGCATAAGATCCAAGGAGAGGACGTATAAATTGGCCAGAAAAAGCAGCAACCCTGAGGATTGGGAGCAGTTTAGGATTCAGCAAAGAGGACAATGGGATTAATTAAGGGGGTAAATAGAGTATGAGAGTAAGCTTTCAGGGAACATAAAACTGACTGTAAAACCTTCCATAGATATGTGAAGAGAAAAATATTTGTAAATTCAAGCGTAGCTCAGTTGCAGTCAGAATCAGGTGAATTTATAATGGGGAAAAAGACATTGCAGACCAATTAAATACATACTTTGGTTCTATCTTCACAAAGGAGGACACAAATAAACTCCGAGAGATGTTGGGGAAAATAGAGTCTAATGAGAGGGAGGAACTGAAAGAAATCAGTATTTGTAAGGAAATGGTGTTAGGGAAATTGACGGGATTGAAGGCCGATAGAACCCCAGGGCCTGATACTCTACATCCTAGGTACTTAAGGAAATGGCCCTAGAAATAGTAGATGCATTGCTGGTCATCTTCCGAAATTCTATAGACTCTGGAACAGTTCCCATGGATTTGAGGGTAGCTAATGTAACCCCACTATTTAAAAAAGGTGGTGTGGCGGAGCCACCAAGAGACACTGGGCAATCAGTAATCATTCCTTTAACTACCATGTAGTGCAGCTGTGGACTGCACCTTTAAACTGTATGTAGTTTCTTGCATTTTCGCGTGATGACGTCATGACACCGATCACGTGACCCCCAGTTGGCGCGGAGAGCGTGATGACGTCATGACGTCAGCTTCCAGTATTTAGTGGCAGTCTTAGAGAGGCTGTGAGGCTGCACAGACCTCTTTACATCTGCTCCTGTAGTTTTACCAGTTAAGTTGTTTGTTTATTAAACTTGGTTATTTTGTTTCACTGCGTCGAACTTCATTATTCAGATAGGAACTTCCGTTCCTACAGTGGTAGAGAAAAAACAGGGAATTATAGACCAGTAAGCCTGACATCAGTCGTGGGGAAAATGCTAGAGTCCATTATAAATGATATAATAGCAGAGCACTTGGAAAACAGTAACAGGGTCAGACAAAGTCAACATGGATTTACAAAAGATACATCATGCTTGACTAATCTACTGAAAATTTTTGACAATGTAACTGGTAGAATAGATAAGGGAGAACCAGTGGATGTGGTGTATTTGGACTTTCAGAAGGCTTCAGATAAGGTCCCGCATACGAGATTAGCGTGAAATATTAAAGCACATGGGATTGGGGGTAAGGTACTGATTGGACGAAAACTGGATGGCAGACAGGAAGCAAAGAGTTGGCATAAATGGCTTTTTCCGAGTGGAAGGCAGTGACTAGTGGGGTACCACAGGGATTAGTGCTAGGACCCCAGTTATTCACAATATATATTAATGATCTAGACGAGTGAACTAGATGTATTTTTTCCAAGTTTGCAGACAACACAAAGCTGAGTGGGCCTGTGTGCTGTGAGGAGGATGCAGAGAAACTACAGTATGATTTGGACAGGTTGGGTGATTGGGCAGATGCATTGCAGATGCAGTATAATGTGAATATATGCGAGGTTATCCACTTTGGTGGCAAACACAGGAAGGCAGATTATTATCTGAACGGCAATAGATTGGGAAAAGAGGAATTCCAACGAGGCCTGGGTGTCCTTGTGCACCAGTCGCTGAAGGTAAGCATGCAGGTGCTGCAGGTGGTTAAGCAGGCAAATGGTATGCTGGCCTTCATAGCGAGAGGATTCGAGTTAAGGAGCAAGAATGTCTTGCTGCAGTTGTACGGTGCCTTGGTGAGACCACACCTTGAATATTGTGTGCAGTTTTTGTCGCATTATCTGAGGAAGGATGTTCTTGCCATGGAGGGCGTGCAGCAAAGATTTACTAGCCTGATACCTGGGATGGCAGGAATGATGTATGAAGAGAGATTGGGTCAATTAGGCTTATATTCGCTAGGGTTTAGAAGAATGAGAGGGGGTCTCATTGAAACGTATAAAATTCTAACAGGACTAGACAGACTAGATGCAGGAACGCTGTTCCTGATGGTGGGGGAGTCCAGAACCAGGGGTCACAGTCTAAGGATAAGGGGTAAGCCATTTAGGACGTGGATGAGGAGGAATTTCTTCACCCAGAGAGTGGTGAACCTGTGGAATTCTCTACCACAGACGAGAGTTGAGGCCATTTCATTAAATATATTCAAGACGGAGTTAAATATATTTCTTATGGCTAAGTGGATCAAGGGGTATGGGGAGAAAGCAGGGACAGGGTACTGAGTTTGGATGATCAGCCATGATCTCATTGAATGGTGGAGCAGGCTCGAGGGGCCGAATGGTCTACTCCTGCTCCTATCCTCTATGTTTCTATGTTTCCCTTAAAGGAAGGCGTTCACTGGTCGAACACATGTGCCAGAGAGGCAACGCGTATACATGGAACTTCCTTTTATTACAGTTTTCTCCAGGAGGGTAAGTCTCCATCAGCTACGCTTTTAACAAGCAGTTGCAAGGCGTGCTTTTAATATGGTAAGTGCTGAATTAAGTAAAATTAAATAATTTTTTCCACAAGCTTATTATTTTTAAATACTTTAAAGAAAGGTAAGTTTATTTTTAGCCCCGTAAAAAAATGTAATTATTTTTTTCAAAAATGTAAGTTATTGTTTAAAATAGTTATTTTATGTAATTTATGGTTATTTTAAAAATAGATACTTAAAAAAAATGTATTTGAAGTTTTAGTTATCTTTTGCGGCCGAACTGTCTTCATTGATTTGACAGGTTTTCCTGTCAAATCTATGAATAGAGATTCCCTGTTACGATTGGCTCTCCATGGCCCACATGATCCCAGGGGATGCATTGAACTAACTGCGCCCCTGGGATACGGAAACGCTTAGCGCTGGCAGTTGGACCAGGCCCAGGTTTGGAATCCCATGCAGGCCCACAGCACAATGGCCGGCGTGCTAGGTAGGTGCAGGTCGGGGGCTTGCACCCGCGGGATGCCTGCGACCCGAATTTCTGGCCCATTAATGTTTCAACTTATGTCTCAAGTAACGTTCATTTGTTTGTGTGTCACTTCTGCTGATACTTGTTATACTCAGATATTTAAGCCACAACATTTCTGAAGATTCGCATTACCCAGAGTTAAATGATGCCTCCTTCTTAATGTGACCCGACAGCATCTGTGACGTCACTCCCTCATTCCTGGTCCTTCTTGTCACCAGTGCCCAGGGCCAGCTCGAAGATCGCTCGGCTATTCACCAGACTTGGGGTACAGAGCGGACAACACATGGCAATAGGGTAATGACCTACTTCCTGCTCGGATACAGCCAGGAGCATCAGCAGCATCTGCTAGAGGAAGGTTTACTGCACAAAGACAACATACTGAAAGAGTTTAGCGACACTTATAAAACCTGACTACCAAGATGCTGATGGGCCTGGAATGGTTGAGCCGATTTTATCCATCCGCCTCCTTTGTGATGAAAACCGATTCAGACATGTTTGTCAATGTTCATTATCTGAAAGAGTTCTTGTCGCGAACCAATCACAGGAACATCTTCACCGGCTACATACTGAGACACAGAAGACCTGTCAGTGACAAATCCTGTAAATGGTATGTGAGTGAACAGGAATACCATCTGGAATGGTACCCGCCATTCTGCTCTGTCACTGGGTATGTGCTCTCGACTGATGTCACCTGTGGAGTTTGGTACATTTCTAAGAGCATCCCCAATTGAAAATCGAGGACATTTTCATCAGTCTCTGTCTGGCTGAGTTGAAGATAGAGCCGGTGGAAATATACTCGCGCAAAATATTCTACAGATCAACGGTCCTGTTGTCTGTTTGTGTCTTTTGGAAACTCGTGACCACTCACAGGATGAAACCCTCCGAGCTGCTGATCTACTGGAAAGCCTTGGCAGATGCGGCAACTGAGACCTGCCCTGGAGATATGTGAAGGAGGCCACCTTTGCCCTGCCAAATATCACTTGCCCTAATACCTTTATTATGCAGCATCATCACACCCTTCTGAGATATCATCATTGCTGCTGCTGGAGTGCAGGCATAATACTCACTGCGTGTCCAAAACAACCTTTATAATGTGCTTTAAGATGTTTCTGGGAGATGCGATAAGGTGTTAGGTTTACCTGTCCTATATCAGAATTTGTACAGCTAAATTCATTTCCTCCATTCTCTTCACTTTTATTAAGGATACCTCCTGTATGAATTGGTCATGCTGTAATTACATGCTGCTTCCTATGGTGACGCTGTATAGCCTCAGTTTGATGCCTCCCAGCTCCTTGAACGATACCACAGAAAAGCCAAATTCACATCTCTGCTTTTGAAGTTGCATTTACCTCGATTTATGAACATAGATAATAATATAAATCAAAGAAATGTAAAGTGGTTTAATTTTAAGGGAATTAGCGATTGAGTCGGAGGGAAGGTGAGGTGAATTTGTCTCTCACAACAAGTTGTTATGATCTGGAACGCAATGCTTTGAAAAGGTGGTGTAAGCAGTTTCAATAGTAAATTTCAGAATGAATTGGACAATTAATTGAAGGGGAAAATGTGCAGGGCTATGGGGAGGGAGCAGAGGAGTGGCACTAAATGGAAGCTCTTTCACAGAGCCGGCACAGGAACAAGTTTATTGATCAATAAAAGAGCTTGTTGAAAATAATTTCTGTCATTTTTTTCAACAACTGAAGTGTCTAATCTTCAAAATAACGTTCTAAATAAAAACAAAAATATCATGTTCGCATCAAAATCATTAAATCTAATGATTGCATTGTATTAAATATTTATTTTTGGGTCTTCAATGAAGATTAACCTTCAAAGCCTCAGTATGTCTCAAAAACTTGGATTTACCTGAATATTTTAACCTCTGAATAGTTGAATAAGTCTTTCCAAGACATATATACATTCTGAGTTGTTTGAATTTCCGGATCCCATAAAGCCACGTTTCATATTTCCTACAGAGCCGTTCTCTGTGTTCACAAACATTTAGGCCATATTCCCAGTTCTGCCTGATCCCAGGTCTGGCCTCAGTGCTATAACATCCTGAGATATCCAATCATTTCCCCAGCGTCCTAATACAAATGTTAAACGGTGAGAACTCAATGTACACAAAAATACATCGATGTTACTACACGGAATCAATCAATTCCGCCCAACCTGTCAATGGCGTTCATTATCCTCCACACAAGCAAATAGCTCCAATCATATTCACCCGCCCTGTTCCAAACTCTTTTGCGAATTTCAAGGTAATTGACAGAAGAACCGGAGGCGACATGAGGAAACATTTTTTTGCACAACCGGTTGTTATGACCCGGAATGTAACACCTGAAAGTGTGGTCGGGGCACATTCAATATTAAATTGCAACTTGCAATTGGACCCGATGCTAACTGCTGCTGTAAAATCCGTCCTACATGACGTTACGAAACAATGAGTGTGTATTCTGTCCCGTTACAAGTTTTAAATGTTCCTGCACTCCTGATTTATAGGACAGAACAGGCTCTCGCTTCATTTCCCCTTAAACTGGGGCTACAGCTATTTCAGGTGTAACTTGCATGACAGTTTTGTGGAGGTTATGGAAGTTACCTCCCGAGTGGGGCCTCACACACAGAGGGACGATTATCGGAAATTCCCGGGTTCATTGCCCCCATTTAACCATAAGCTGATGCAATGATAAGAGACAGCTCGATGCAGCTGCAATTGAATTTGGAAAGCGAGGTTCATCGTGGTTCATCTCGGGACCAGTGACAAAGGGTAAAAAAGGGACGCGTTCTTGCTGAGGGTGTATGTGGTGTGAGGAGCTAAATTAAAAACCAGGTCTTCAAGGGTGCTAATCTCAGGAAGAGTACCCGGGCCACGTGCTACTTGTCATAGAGGCAAACAAATGTCAATGGTGAACACTTGGCTGGATGAGTGGTGTGGTGTGGGAGGGAGTGGTTCCATTTCATAAGAACATAAGAACATAAGAAGTAGGAGCAGGAGTAGGCCATACGGCCCTTTGGGCCTGCTCCGCCATTCAATAGGATCATGGCTGATCCGAACCTAGACGCATGTCCACTTCCCTGCCTACTCTGCGTAACCCCTAATTCCCTTATTAGATAGGAAACTGTCTATCTCCGTTTTAAATTTATTTAATGTCGCAGCTTCCACAACTCTCTGAGGTAGCAAATTCCATAGATTTACTACCCTCTGAGTGAAGAAGTTTCTCCTCATCTCAGTTTTGAAAGGGCAGCCCCTTATTCTAAGGTTATGCCCCCTAGTTCTAGTCTCACCCATCAGTGGAAACATCCTCCCCACATCCACCCAATCAAGCCCCCTCACAATCTTATATGTTTCGATAAGATCGCCTCTCATTCTTCTGAATTCCAATGAGTAGAGGCCCAACCTACTCAACCTTTCCTCATAAGTCAACCCCCTCATCTCCAGAATCAAACGAGTGAACCTTCTCTGAACTGCCTCGACAGCAAGTATATCTTTTCTTAAATATGGAAACCAAAACTGTACGCAGTTTTCCAGGTGTGGCCTCAGCAGTACCCTGTGTAACTGAAGCAAGACTTCCCTGCTTTTATACTCCATCCCCCTTGCAATAACAGCCAAGATTCCATTGGCCTTCCTGATCACCTGCTGTACCTGCATACTAACCTTCTGTGTTTCATGCACCAGGTCCCCCAGATCCCTTTGTACTGTAGCACTTTGCAGTTTCTCTCCATTTAGATAATAACTTGCTCTTTGCTTTTTTCTGCCAAAGTGCATAACCTCACACTTTCCAACATTATATTCCATCTGCCAAATTTCTGCCCACTCACCTAGCCTATCTATGTCCTTCTGCAGGTTTTTTATGTACTCCTCACTCACAGCTTTCCCTCCCATCTTTGTATCATCGGCAAACTTGGATATGTTGCACTTGGTCCCCTCCTCCAAATCGTTAATATAGATTGTAAAGAGTTGGGGTCCCGGCACTGAACCCTGCGGAACACCACTAGTTACTGATTGCCAACCCGAGAATGAACCATTTATCACAACTCTCTGTTTTCTGTTAGATAGCCAATCTTCCACCCATGCAAGTATATTACCCCCAATCCCGTGATTTTTATCTTGTGCATTAATCTTTTGTGTGGCACCTTGTCAAATGCCTTTTGGAAATCCAAATACACCACATCCACTGGTTCCCCTTTATCCACCCTGTTTGTTACGTCCTCAAAGAATTCGAGCAAATTTGTCAAACATGACTTCCCCTTCATAAAACCATGCTGACTCTGTCCGATTAAATTATGCTTATCCAAATGTCCAGTTACTGCTTCCTTAATAACGGACTCCAACATTTTACCAACCACAAATGTTAGGCTAACTGGTCTATAGTTTCCAGCCTTTTGTCTGCCTCGCTTTTTAAATAAGGGCGTTACATTAGCAGTTTTCCAATCTGCTGGGATCATTCCTGAATCCAGGGAGTTTTGGAAAATTACCACCAATGCATCCGCAATCCCTACCGCTACTTCTCTCAAGACCCTAGGATGTAAGCCATCAGTTCCAAGGGATTTATCCGCCTTCAGTCCCATTATCTCACCGTGTACCATTTCCTTAATGATTTTAATCATGTTTAGCTCCTCCCTCCCTATAGCCCCCTGTTTGTCCAGTGTTGGGATATTTTTAGTGTCCTCTACTGTAAAGACTGATACAAAATATTTGTTCAGCGTTTTTGCCATCTCCATGTTCCCCACTACTAATTTCCCGGTCTCGTCCTCTAAGGGACCAACATTCACTTTAGCCACCCAATGTGGCTAAATCCCCCGGACCTGATGGCCTACATCCTAGGGTCTTGAGAGAAGTGGCGGTAGGGATTGTGGATGCATTGTTGATTATTTTCCAGAACTCCCTGGACTCAGGAAAGCTCCCGGCAGATTGGAAAACTGCTAATGTAACACCCTTATTTAAGAAGGGAAGTAGACAAAAAGCTGGAAACTATAGACGAGTTAGCCTAACATCTGTGGTTGGCAAAATGTTGGAGTCGATTATTAAGGAAACAGTAACAGAGCATTTGGATCAACATAATTTAATAGGACAGAGTCAGCATGGTTTTATGAAGGGGAAGTCACGTTTGACAAATTTGCTCGAATTCTTTGAGGATCTAACATACAGGGTGGATAAAGGTGAACCAGTGGATGTAGTGTATTTGGACTTCCAAAAGGCATTTGACAAGGTTCCACACAAAAGATTACTGATCAAGATAAGAAATCACGGGATTGTGGGTAATATACTGGCATGGGTGGAAGATTGGCTATCTAACAGAAAACAAAGAGTTGGGATAAATGGTCCATTCTCGGGCTGGCAATCAGTAACTAGTGGTGTTCCGCAGGGGTCAGTGCTGGGACCCCAACTCTTTACAATCTATATTAACGATTTGGAGGAAGGGACCGAGTGCAACACATCCAAGTTTGCCGAGGATACAAAGATGGGAGGGAAAGCAACGAGTGAGGATGACATAAAAAACATGCAAAAGGACATAGACAGGCTAAGTGAGTGGGCAGAGATTTGGCAGATGCAATATAATGTTGGAAAGTGTGAGGTTATGCACTTTGGCAGAAAAAATCAAAGAGCAAGTTATTATCTAAATGGAGAGAAATTGCAAAGTGCTACAGTACAAAGGGATCTGGGGGTCCTGGTGCATGAAACACAAAAAGTTAGTATGCAGGTGCAGCAGGTGATCAGGAAGGCCAATGGAATCTTGGCTTTTATTGCAAGGAGTTTAAAAACAGGGAAGTCTTGCTGCAGTTATACAGGGTATTGGTGAGACCACACCTGGAATACTGCGTGCAGTTTTGGTTTCCATATTTAAGAAAAGATATACTTGCTCTCGAGGCAGTTCAGAGAAGGTTCACTTGGTTGATTCCGGAGATGAGGGGGTTGACGTATAAGGAAAGGTTGAATAGGTTGGGACTCTACTCATTGGAGTTCAGAAGAATGAAAGGCGATCTTATCGAAACATATAAGATTGTGAGCGGGCTTGATCGGGTGGATGCGGGGATGATGTTTCCACGGATGGGTGAGACTAGAACTAGGGGGCATAATCTAAGAATAAGAGGCTGCCCTTTCAAAACTGAAATGAGGAGAAACTTCTTCACTCAGAGGGTAGTAAATCTATGTTATTTGCTACCCCAGAGAGCTGTGGAAGCTGCAACATTAAATAAATTTTAAATGGAGATAGACAGTTTCCTAGCAGATAAGGGAATTAGGGGTTATGGGGAGAGGGCAGGGAAGTGGACGTGAGTGTAGATTCGGAGCAGCCATGATCCTATTGAGTGGCGGAGCAGGCCCGAGGGGCCATGTGGCCTACTCCTGCTCCTACTTCTTATGTTCTTATGTTCTTTTTCTTTTTATATAACTGTAGAAACTCTTGCTATCTGTTTTTATATTTTTTGCTAGTTTACTTTCATAATCTATCTTCCCTTTCTTAATTAATCTTTTAGTTATTCTTTGCTGGCTTTTAAATGCTTCCCAATCTTCTATCCTCCCACTAGATTTTGCTACTTTATATGCCCTTGTTTTCAGTCCGATACTATCCTTTATTACTTTACTTAGCCACGGATGGCTGTCTTTTCTTTTATGCTGCTTTTTCCTCAGTAGAATATATTTTTCTTGGAAGTTGTGAAATATCTCCTTGAATGTACACCACTGTTCATGTACCGTCTTACACCTTAATCTATTTTCCCAGTCCACTTTCGTCAACTCTGCTTTCATATCTTCATAGTCTCCTTTATTTAAGCTTTGTACGCTGGTTTGAGATCCAACTCTCTCACACTCCAACTGAATTTGGAATTCAACAATGTTATGGTCACTCATTCCAAGGGGATCCTTTACTAGGACATTTTTTATTAATCCTGTCTCATTAAACTGCACACTGCTACCAGTACCTGGCCAAAAGATAGCTGTACCGTTGGAACAGGCTGCACCTGAACCTGGCTGAAACCAAGGTCCTACTGGAAAGGATAAATAGCATGGCAAAAATGGACATTAAACAATTAAATGGGGTGGGCGAGGGCTCAGTCATAAACAAGTGTAAAAATTATGATTGTACGATAAAAAAGGATAAGTGCAGATTTCAGTTCACCACGTGATACTCCAGTGAAGGGAATACTAAAATAACTGAAGTAGTTAAAGCAGGCGAGACATATAGGATAGGTGTTAAGTTAAACGGTGTAAAAGTGAAAGCATCAGGTCAAATAAGTGTTTTATATACTAACGTATGGGGTGTAAGAAATAAATTGAATAAATTGGAGGCTCATATGTGTCAAATGTATCCGAGATTGCTGATGATACAAAGTTGGGTGTGAAAGTAAGGTGTGAGGCAAATGCAAAGATGATGCAAAGCGATATAGAGTGGTTAAATGAGTGGGAAAGAACATGGCAGATGTAATATAATATTGAGAAGTGTGAAGTTATCCACTTTGGTAAGAAAAATAGAAAAGCAGTATATTTTTAACTGGTGGCAGTTCGGGTCATGCTGGAATTCATAGGGAACTGGATGTCCTTCTACACTGCAAGTTAGCCTGCAGGTGCAGCAAGCCATTAGGTAAGAAAATAGTATATTAGCATTGATTTAAAAAGGATTGGAGTGTAAGGGTAAATAAGTCTTACTGCAATTATCTCAGTCCTTGCTGGCCTCTGCCATCATTGAGGATGGGGATGTTCATGGAGCCTTCTCCTCCAGTTAGTTGTTTAATTGTCCAAACCATTCATGACTGCATGTTGCAGGACTGCAGAGCTTTGATCTGATCCATTGGTTGTGGGGTCGCTTAGCTCAGTCTTTATCATGCTGCACCGCTATTTAGCATGCATACAGTCGAGATTGGCACCAAATTTTCAGGTACGTCCGGTGCTGCTCCTGGGTTGCTTTTCTACACTCTTCATTGTACCAGGGATGTTCCCTTGGCTTGATCGTAATGGCAGAGTGATGGGAATGCCAGGCCATTATAAGATTGCAGAGGGAACCTGGTTCCAAACAATTCGATTTTGAACCGTACTGGGGACAGTAATTTCTATTTATGCATCACAAGCAAGGCTTAATACATTACAGTCTTCGAACAGCAGTTTACAGAGGATACTTGAGACTGATATTACTCCGTTATCCTATGGGTAGAAGCGCAACTGTGATTAAGCTGCACCCTGTGTCTCTGGTTTCTCTTCTCTCTTTGTCTCCTGGGTGTTTCCTTGAATCTTCCTGAAATCTTCTACAATTTGTGTCTGTTAAGATTCGCTTGTTATAACTTTACTCTTATTCAAAACATTTTGGAGTATTACTGAACCAATCACTGGCTGACACCCAAAAGCCCCCAAATCCAATCACACAGATGCAACGTCCGTAACAACTTGGCTTACGCAGGTTCTAGACTTATGAGAAAATTATATCATCTGTTTTTGACCAATAAGACTCATATTTGGGGTAGTTATGTCAACACAAAGCAACATGTCTCCAGGGGAAAGATATATGGTGTCCCTGCTGTTTCTGTGAAAGGCTTAAGTTTAATTTCACTGTAGATATCATAATATTCCAACACAGTAGCAGCTATGCCTGACCTTGCTTCCCAGGCTAGCTGCACTCTATGTCTCATCCTTACTGTGGCTAATATGCACCTTTCACCCAGAGCCTCTCTTGACGGCTATAGCAAACGTCTTTCTCACCCAGGCTGTCTAGTTACAGCTAATTCACATAACTTTAATTATAAGCAAAATGATTCCATATCCTATATAATTCAGGTTACCATTGCATAAAATTGATGATAACAGATTTCATCAAGTTATGCAGTGGTGTTCCCCAGAGTTCAGTACAAGGACCACTGCTTTACTTGATATATATTAATGACTTCGACTTTGGTGTACAGGGCACCATTTCAACATTTGATGATGACACAAAACTTGCAAGTATAGTGAACAATGAGGAGGATAGTGATAGACTGGAAGAAGTCATAGACAGGCTGGTGAAATGGGTGGACACGCGGCAGATGAAATTTAACGCAGGAAAGTGTGAATTGATACATTTTTGTAGGAAGAAGGAGGAGAGGCAATATAAACTAAAGGGTACATTTCTAAAGTGGGTGCAAGAATAGTGATACCTGAGGGTGTATGTGCACACATTGTTGCAGGTGGCAGGGCAGGTTCAGAAAGCGGTTAAAAAAACATGCAGGATCCTAGGCTTCATATACAGAGGCATAGAGTACAAAAGCAAGGAAGTTATAATGAACCTTTATAAAACACTGGTTCGGCATGAACTGGAGTATTTGTCCAATTCTGGACATCACACTTTAGGAATGATGTGAAGGCCTCAGAGACGTTGCAGCAAATAATTCTGAAAATGATACCAGGGACGAGGGACTTCAGTTACGTGGATAGACTAGAAACACTGGTGTTCTCCTTAGAGCAGAGAAGGTTGAAAGGAGATTTGATAGATATATTCAAAATCATGAGGGGCCTAAACAGAGTAGATAGAGAGAAACTGTTTCCATTGGCGGAATGGTCGAGAAACAGAGGACATACATTTAAGGTGATTGGCAAAAGAACCAAAAGCAACATGAGAAATAACTTTTTTACACAGCGAGTGGTTAGGTTATGGAATGAACTGCCTGAAAGGCTGTTGAAGGCAGACACAATCGGGGCTTTCAAATTGGAATTGGATAAGTACCTGAAGGAAAAAAATTGCAGGGCTATGGAGAAAGGGCGAGCGAGTGGGACTAACTGAAGTGCGCTTGCAGAGAACCAGCATGGGCTCGACGGGCTGAATGGCCTCCATCTGTGCAGTAACCATTCTATGATTTACGATTATAAGATATTTATTATTATAAGATATTAACTCAAGTATTCTAAAATCCAATTAATAGATGAGAATCTTGCACCGTGACTTTACAGATTCTGGTGGTATACAATTTTGTTGCTGCTGATGGCCCACAGCACCTCTTAGACGCTACGTTTTGAACTGCTAAATCTGTTCTGAATCTATCCCATTTAGCAAGGTGGTAGTGCGACACAACACATTGGAGGTTGTCCTCAGTATATAGACGGGACTTCATCTCCACAAGGACTGTGCAGTGGTCACTCCTAAACATACTGACATGGGCAGATGTAAATGCGACAAGTAGATTGTTGAGAATGATTTCAAGTAGGTATTCCCTCGTGTTGTTTCTCTCACCACCTGCCCGAAACCCAGTCTCACAGCTCAGTCCTTCTGGAGTCGGCCAACTCGGTCAGTAGTGGTGCAACTGAGTCAGTTTTGGTTTTGGACATTAAAGTCCGCCTCCTAGAGAACATTCTGTGCCCTTGCTACTCTCAGGGCTTCTTCCAAATTGTGTTCAACATGAAAGAATACTGATTCATCACTGACACAGGCCAGTAGGTGGTAATCAGCATGAAGTTTCCTTGCACATGTTTGACCTGATGGCATGAGACATCATGAGGTCCGAAGTCATTGTAGAATACTCCCAGTACCACACCTTCATGACTGTATACCGCTGTGCTGGCACCTCTTGGAGGTCTGTCGCGCTGGTGGGACAGCACACACACAGAGATAGTGATGGAGGAGCCTTGGACGTTGGCTGCCTGACAGGGCATTTGGCAGGTGGTGAGAAATCCGACACGAGGGAAAAACTTACGTAACCTCGTCCTCACCATCTACCTGTTGCATATGCATCTGACCATGACAGCATTGGTAGCAGTGGCCAGCGCACAGTTCTTATGGAGATGGAATCCCATGCTAAATGGGATAGATTCAGAACAGATCTAACAGCTCAAAGCTGGGCTCTGTGAGTCACGTGGCCATCTGCAGCAGCAGAATTGTATTCCACCTGAATCTGTAAACACATGGCGCGGCATATCCCTCAATCTTCTCTTACCATCAAGCCAGGGGATCCAACTCTGGTTCAATGAAGACTGTAGAAGAGCATGCCAGGAGCAGCACCAGGTGTATCTTAAAAATGAACTTCCAACCTGGGGAAGCAGAAACATGGGACAACATGCATGCTAAACAATGGAGGCACCATGCTATAGACAGAGATCAGCGATCCCACACCTAACGCATCAGATAAGGTTCTGCAGTCCTGTCACATCCAATCGTTAATGGTGGTGAATAATTAAACAAATAATAGGAGGAGGACGCTCCATTAATATCCTCAATGACGACGGAGCCAAGCATGGGCGTGCAAAAGACAATGTTGAAGCATTCACAACCATCTTCAGCCAGTATTTCCGAGTGGATGAATCATCTCGGCCTGCTCCTGAGGTCGCCACCATCACAATGTAAGTTTCAGCCAATTTGATTCACTCCACGTGACATCAGAAAGTGACTGAGTGCACTGGATATGGCAAAGGCTGTGGCCCGACAGCCTCCGGGCTGTGGTGCTGCAGATTTGTGCTCCAGATCTAGCTGCACTTCTAGCCAAGCTGTACCAGTACAACTACAACACTGGCATCTACCGACATAGTGAAAGATCAACGTGGAACGTCCTGTCGACAAAAAGCAGGACAAATCAAATTCAGCCATTTACCGCCTCATCAACTTACTCCCAAATATCAGCAAAGTGATGGAAGGTGTCGTCATCATTGCAATCAAGCGTCCATTAATGATCAATAACCTGCTAACCCATGCTCAGTTTGGGTTCCGCCAGGATCACATGGCACCAGATCTCATTACAGCTTTGTCCAAACATGGACAAAGGATCAGAATTCCAGAGGTGAGGTAACAATGATTGCCACGGATATCAAAAAGCATTTGAACGAGTCTGAAATCCAGCAGCCCTGGTAAAATTGATGTAAATGGGTTTCAGAGGGAAAACAATTCTCTGGCTGGAGTTATACCTAGCTAAATGGAAGATTGTTGCAGGTCAGTCATATCAGCCCCAGAACATCGCTGAAGGATTTCGTCAGGGCAGTGTCCGAGACCCAACCATCGTCAGCAGCTTCATCACTGAAGGTCTGGCCATCATAAGAACAGAAGAGTCAGGATGTTCGCTGCTGCTTGCAAAATCTGTCGTTCTATTCGTAGTTCCTGGGATAATGAAGCCCACATGCTGCGAGACCAGGACAATTTGCAGGCTTGGGATGAGAAATGGCGTGAAAATTTGCTGACAGACATATGCCAGGACTTGACAATCACCAAAGAGAGAGAATGTAAACACCTCCCCTTGACATTCAACGGCATGGCCATCGTCGAAACTCCCACCACAAACATCGTACGTGACAGCAATGACCAGAAACTTAACAGGACGAGCCACATAAATAATGTGTCTGCAAGAGCAGGTCAGAGATCGGGTATCCTGCGGCGAGTAACCCACCTCCTGATTCCCGAAATCCTTTCTCCCATCTACAAGGCACAAGTCAGGAGTGTAATGGATTATTCGCCACTTGCCTGGATGACTGCAGCTCAAACAACACACAAGAAGCTCAACACCATCCAGGACAAAGCAGCCCACTTGATTGGCACCGATCCACTACTTTAACCATTCACTCTGTCCACCACCGGTGCACTGTGACTGCAGTATGTACCACTTCCAAGATGTACAGCAGCAACTCACCACGTTTCTTTGACAGCACCTCCGAAACACGCAACCTCTGCCACCTGGAAGAACAAGGGCAACAGGCGCATTGGGAACACCACCACCTGCATGTTCTCTGCCAAGTTACACACTATACAGACTTGGAAATATATCACCGTTCCTTCATTGTCATTCAGTCAAAATCCAGGAAATCCCTCCCTAACAGCACTGTGGGAGGACCTTCAACAAATGGACTGCAGCGGTTTAAGAAGGTGGCTCACCACAAAATTCTCAAGGGCAATTAGGGATGGACAATAAAGGCTGGCATTGAAAGCGACACCAACATGCAGTGAACAAATAACAAAAATGGCAACAGCAGTAATGCTAGAGAGGAGTCACCACCCATTAGTTTGGAGTATGGTTACCAGCAGTAACATTTGGGAAGAGACACTGCCAGCAATATTAGAATCGGATCACCACAAATAATGTTAGATTAGTGCCACATACATTCATATTAGAGCAAAGTAAGCACCAGTAATATGATCGTAGAGTCAGCACCAGCAATGTTAGAGTAGATTCACCACCAGTAATCTTAGAGTAGAGTCACCACCAGGAATGAAAGAGTAGATTCACCACCAGTAATGTTAGAGTAGAGTCACCACCAGTAATGTTAGAGTAGAGTCACCACCAGTAATGTTAGTGTAAGGTAACCACCAGTAATGTTAGAGTAGAGTCACCACCAGTAATGTTAGAGTAGAGTCACCAAAAGTAATGTTAGAGTAGAGTCACCACCAGTAATTTTAGAATGGAGTCACCACCAGTAATGTTAGAGTAGGGTCACCACCAGTAATGTTAGAGTAGAGTCACCACCAGTAATGTTAGAGTAGAGTCACCACCAGTAAAGTTAGAGTAGGTTCAACACCAGTAATGTTAGAGTAGAGTCACCACCAGTAATGTTAGCGTAGAGTCACCACCATTAAGTTAGAGTAGAGTCACCACCAGTAAAGTTAGAGTAGAGTCACCACCAGTAATGTTAGAGTAGAGTCACCAACAGTAATGTTAGAGTAGAGTCACCACCAGTAATGTTAGAATGGAGTCACCACCAGTAATGTTAGAGTATCGTCACCACCAGTAATGTTAGAGTAGAGTCACCACCAGCAATGTTAGAGTAGAGTCACCACCAGTAATGTTAGAGTAGGGTCACCACCAGTAATGTTAGAGTAGAGTCACCACCAGTAATGTTAGAGTAGAGTCACCACCAGTAATGTTAGAGTAGCTTCAACACCAGTAATGTTAGCGTAGAGTCACCACCAGTAATGTTAGCGTAGAGTCTCCACCAGTAAGTTAGAGCAGAGTCACCACCAGTAATATTAGAGCAGAATCACCACCAGGAATGTTAGAGTAGAGTCACCACCAGTAATGTTAGAGTAGAGTCACCACCAGTAATGATGCAGTAGAGTCACCACCAGTAATGTTAGAGTAGAGTCACCACCAGTAATGTTAGAGTAGAGTCACCGCCAGTAATGTTAGAGCAAGTCACCACCAGTAATGTTAGAATAGAGTCACCACCAGTAATGTTAGAGTAGAGTCACCACCAGTAATGCTAGAGTAGAGTCACCACCAGTAATGTTAGAATAGAGTCACCACCAGTAATGTTAGAGTAGAGTCACCACCAGTAATGTTAGAGTAGAGTCACCACCAGTAATGTTAGCGTAGAGTCTGCACCAGTAAGTTAGAGTAGATTCAACACCAGTAATGTTGCAGTAGAGTCACCACCAGTAATGTTAGAGTAGAGTCACCACCAGTAATGTTAGAATAGAGTCACCACCAGTAATGTAAGAATAGAGTCACCACCAGTAATGCTGGAGTAGAGTCACCACCAGTAATTTTAGAGTAGAGTCACCAACAGTAATGTTAGAGTAGAGTCACCACCAGTAATGTTAGAATGGAGTCACCACCAGTAATGTTAGATTAGGGTCACCACCAGTAATGTTAGAGTAGAGTCACCACCAGTAATGTTGGGGTAGAGTCACCATCAGTAATGTTAGAGTAGGGTCACCACCAGTAATGTTAGAGTAGAGTCACCACCAGTAATGTTAGAGTAGGGTCACCACCAGTAATGTTAGAGTAGAGTCACCACCAGTAATGTTAGAGTAGAGTCACCACCAGTAAAGTTAGAGTAGGTTCAACACCAGTAATGTTAGAGTAGAGTCACCACCAGTAATGTTAGCGTAGAGTCACCACCAGTAAGTTAGAGTAGAGTCACCACCAGTAAAGTTAGAGTAGAGTCACGACCAGTAATGTTAGAGTAGAGTCACCAACAGTAATGTTAGAGTAGAGTCACCAGCAGTAATGTTAGAATGGAGTCACCACCAGTAATGTTAGAGTATCGTCACCACCAGTAATGTTAGAGTAGAGTCACCACCAGTAATGTTAGAGTAGAGTCACCACCAGTAATGTTAGAGCAGGGTCACCACCAGTAATGTTAGAGTAGAGTCACCACCAGTAATGTTAGAGTAGAGTCACCACCAGTAATGTTAGAGTAGGTTCACCACCAGTAATGTTAGCGTAGAGTCTCCACCAGTAAGTTAGAGCAGAGTCACCACCAGTAATATTAGAGCAGAATCACCACCAGGAATGTTAGAGTAGAGTCACCACCAGTAATGTTAGAGTAGAGTCACCACCAGTAATGTCGCAGTAGAGTCACCACCAGTAATGTTAGAGTAGAGTCATCACCAGTAATGTTAGAGTAGAGTCACCGCCAGTAATGTTAGAGCAAGTCACCACCAGTAATGTTAGAATAGAGTCACCACCAGTAATGTTAGAGTAGAGTCACCACCAGTAATGCTAGAGTAGAGTCACCACCAGTAATGTTAGAATAGAGTCACCACCAGTAATGTTAGAGTAGAGTCACCACCAGTAATGTTAGAGTAGAGTCACCACCAGTAATGTTAGCGTAGAGTCTGCACCAGTAAGTTAGAGTAGATTCAACACCAGTAATGTTGCAGTAGAGTCACCACCAGTAATGTTAGAATAGAGTCACCACCAGTAATGTAAGAATAGAGTCACCACCAGTAATGCTGGAGTAGAGTCACCACCAGTAATTTTAGAGTAGAGTCACCAACAGTAATGTTAGAGTAGAGTCACCACAAGTAATGTTAGAATGGAGTCACCACCAGTAATGTTAGAGTAGGGTCACCACCAGTAATGTTAGAGTAGAGTCACCACCAGTAATGTTGGGGTAGAGTCACCACCAGTAATGTTAGAGTAGAGTCACCACCAGTAATGTTAGAGTAGAGTCACCACCAGTAATGTTAGAGTAGAGTCACCACCAGTAATGTGGGAGTAGGTTCAACACCAGTAATGTTAGAGTAGAGTCACCACCAGTAATGTTAGCGTAGAGTCTGCACCAGTAAGTTAGAGTAGAGTCACCATCAGTAATGTTAGAGTAGAGTCACCACCAGTAATGTTAGAGTAGAATCACCATCAGGAATGTTAGAGTAGTGTCACCACCAGTAATGTTAGAGTAGAGTCACCACCAGTAATGTTAGAGTAGATTTACCACCAGTAATGTTAGAGTAGATTCACCACCAGTAATGTTAGAGTAGAGTCACCACCAGTAATGTTAGAGTAGAGTCACCACCAGTAATGTTAGAGTAGATTCACCACCAGTGATGTTAGTGTAGAGTCACCACCAGTAATGTTGCAGTAGGGTCACCGCCAGTAATGTTAGAGCAAGTCACCACCAGTAATGTTAGAATAGAGTCACCACCAGTAATGTTAGAATAGAGTCACCACCAGTAATGTTAGAGTAGGGTCACCACCAGTAATGTTGCAGTAGAGTAACCACCAGTAATGTTAGAATAGAGTCACCACCAGTAATGTTAGAATAGAGTCACCACCAGTAATGTTAGAGTAGAGTCACCACCAGTAATGTTAGAGTAGAGTCACCGCCAATAATGTTAGAATAGAGTCACCACCAGTAATGTTAGAGTAGTGTCACCACCATTAATGTTGCAGTAGAGTCACCACCAGTAATGTTAGAGTAGAGTCACCGCCAGTAATGTTACTGTAGAGTCACCACCAGTAATGTTAGAGTAGAGTCACCACCAGTAATGTTAGAGTAGAGTCACCGCCAGTAATATTAGGGTAGAGTCACCACCAGTAATGTTAGAGTAGAGTCACCACCAGTAATGTTAGAGTAGAGTCACCACCAGTAATGTTAGAGTAGAGTCAGCACCAGTAATGTTAGAGTAGAGTCACCACCAGTAATGTTAGAGTAGAGTCACCGCCAGTAATATTAGGGTAGAGTCACCACCAGTAATGTTAGAGTAGAGTCACCACCAGGAATGTTAGAGTAGCGTCACCACCAGTAATGTTAGAGTAGAGTCAGCACCAGTAATGTTAGAGTAGAGTCAGCACCAGTAATGTTAGAGTAGAGTCACCACAAGTAATATTCGAGAATATACATCACCCGTAATGTTAGAGTAGAGTCACCACCAGGAATGTTAGAGTAGAGTCACCACCAGTAATGTTAGAGTAGAGTCAGCACCAGTAATGTTAGAGTAGAGTCAGCACCAGTAATGTTAGAGTATAGTCACCACCAGTAATGTTAGAGTAGAGTCACCACAAGTAATATTCGAGAACATACATCACCCGTAATGTTAGAGTAGAGTCACCACCAGGAATGTTAGAATAGAGTCACCACCAGTAATGATAGAGTAGAGTCACCACCAGTAATGTTAGAGCCAATTCAACATCCTTCATCATCTCAGTACAAAACAAATTTTAATTTTGCAAAGGATGAGTGACGATTTCACCAAGAAAAGATGAAGCTCCAAGAAATCAACGCAGTGTCCGGGGGAATGTTTGCTTTATCCTTCAAGGTTTACTGGATACGCCCAGAGTCTATTTCCTCTGCGATTGCTTTCCGTTCATTGATTTTAATTGACAGTTTCATGGACTGAGCAGTTGAATTTCCTCAGTGGCGGCCCGAGCTCTGATGTGGAAAATCGCTCCTTGTTTGTTAAGTGACTGTAACTAACGCCAATTATTGTGCAACCTGATTATCTCACCGGGGCACCGATTGTTCTATAAAGGGGGAGCATTTACGGATCTCAGAAACACTCCAGCCGGAACCTCAAGGCAGCGCAGAATTCACACAAATCTTCAAAACAATGGGACGGCCAATAATTGTACAGATCCGGGACATTTACTACCATATCCTCGCAGCATTTGGCATTCCCGGTAAGTCAATGTATCCTGTTGCCTAATACCTGTTGACTATCTCAGTGTTAATGTAACAGATTCCGAGAATGTCCACATTGCAGAGTCATTTATTCACCGGGATCAGTCGGTGAAAATCAGCGGCAACCCTGGTCACCCGCGCGACCGCTGAGGCGTTGTTCCGGTCGCTGGATCGCGGGCACCGGGCGCTCAATGTTCGTCCCTATACTGAGGGAGGACGCTGCTGATTCCCCGTCCTCTCCAACAACACGTAGCTCACTAAAGAATGTAATGCTCAGTGCCCATAGTAAACAAGTAATTTGTGCCGTTGTTCCCTGTCTACATTAGGTTGAACTCGGACTACAGAAACCTCCACCCAGCAGAGGATTTGGAAAGGTATTTTACGAAATAATTTCCGTTCAGGAAGGTGCTCCCCTCCTCTCGGCAGCGTTTGAGTATAATTTGAATGTTTTTTTTATCGTAGTTGAATATTTTATTTGAATTATATCTTTCTATTAATTGCCGTGGAATTATATTTAATTCGCTGGATATACGGCGGATTTTCAGTTCCTCTATATTGAATGTTCAGCGATGTCATTACTTTAAATAAAGTGTCTTCACCCTTGCCTATATTTACGATAATAATCGGTGTGCATAACGCTAAATAGGGACACATCCGAAAATTTCCCCACAATAATCTGTGAGATTTATCTGAATGATCCCGTTACTGACCTCTTTTCCCTGCTTCTTACAGCGAACCTACTGACAATCGTGATTCTCTCCAGAGGAAACTGCGGCCTTTCCAAATGTATCTCTGTCTACATGGTGGCCATGGCAACAGCAGATCTACTGGTCATTATCATCAATATATTATTGAACCGAATTTTACGTTATTACTTTACACATTCCATCTTGTCGTTAACTGCCGTCTGTGAGGTCATTATATACCTGCAATCTGTCGCCCTGTATTGGCCGGTTTGGTTTACAGTCTCGTTCACATTTGACCGATTTGTAGCTATATGTTGTAACAGGTTTAAAGCAAAGTATTGCACAGTGAGAACTGCGGCCGCGGTTATAACAACGGTTTCTGTGCTGATCTGTTTACAGAGCCTTCTGTATTGGTTTGCATTTGAACCTGAGCGAATAATTAACAATGTTCACTGGGGTTGCCGCTCCAGAGCGGGGTTTTCTTCATCACCTGTAGGAGTGGTGCTTTTCTGGTTACGTGCAATTTGTTTTACTTGGCTTAGTTTTGCGTTGATATTACTGTTTAATTGTTTGACAGCCAGATATATTTTAATGGCCAGTAGAGCCCGCAGGAGACTCCGGGGTCACAGCAGTGAGAATCAGAGCGATCCAGAGATGGAGAGCCGAAGGAAATCGATCATTTTACTGTTCTCTGTATCGGGCAGTTTTTTATTGTTGTGGCTGACAGCTGCCTTATCTTTTTCAACTACCAGACTGATAAGCACCGTGCATTACAGAGGCGATTATGCAGCCCCTGCCTATATTGCCGTTGAAACCGGATATATGCTGATGTATTTGAGTTCCTGCTCAAACACATGTATTTATGCAGCGACCAAACTAAATTCAAGAGCTGAAGCAGGTGATGAAAACTCCTTGGATGTTTATTTGCAAATTAATGAAAAAATAAAGCAAAGCTTTCCGTCCAAACTAGAGTTCAATTATTATGGTTTGCTGTTGTGAAAATAAAAAGTATTCAGAGAACATTAACTCCACTTTGTGCCGTGTGTTTGATGTCTGCTGCATTCCCCGGGTGAACATAATCGATTCCCGCTAAAACAGAGCACTTCCCGCTCAAGATCTAAAGAGAACAGTCATGACTGGGCTTCAGCAGGAGTAGAACATGTCGGCGTCAGCGTTAACTTGCTCACACCGCAGGTACTGGAATGAGACGCTCCAGTTTAATTAATAGTTAAAGTTTTCTTTACTATAGAATCTATGTGTTACAATCGTGGTTTTCTGTAATTCTGTAATCTCGGTGTGAATGTTGCAGGCGCTGGTCTCCCCATCAGACTCCGCCCCCCATTGTCTCCTGGACCAATAAAACGGGGCCCTGTCCCCTGATCAGTGTCTAATGATGGAAACAGTAGGAACTTGACTCGTCAATGTGACATTAGACATCTTTGTTCACAGATGTTTACTTAAATCCCATACTGTTCTTCAAAATGTTGTAGAATTGATAACATGAGAACAGATAATTTTACCCAACCGGTCCGTGTCCGCGTTTACACTGCACCCGAGAAAATAGCTCCATTCCCTTTACACGCCTTGTCTCAACATCCCATCAATCTATTTTTATTCATTGTTATAGCCAATTTAAACTTGAAATGGACATAATGTCTCCCTCTGTGAATTCCACAGCCTCACAACTCTCCATTTAAAGAGGGTTGTCCTACTTTCAGTTCTAAATCACTTCCATGTATCCTTTTATCTATGGCAGTCAGTTCTTGATCCTCAACTAATGGAAGCTGTCTCCTTCTATTTATGCTAACAAGTCGCTTCTTAACTTTAAGTCACCTTGGCACGACTCGTAAAAATATTTAATTCTGGAATCAATGTACAATCTCGGGAAAGTCAATAAATGTTAGTTAAGATGATTAATTGATAGCTTTCCGTTGGAGATGGTTGTGTCCTTGCTTAAACTGAATAATAAGAATAATGTAGATGATATCTTGAAACCTAACACCTACAGAATCCACCCCCACCCCCCCCGCGACCCAGATTTACAGAAAGGGCAGGAAAGTTTTGTTTCGGATGTATTGTGCTGCATGATCTTGGATTATCGCTGTGTGTGCAGAAGTGACGCGTTGGGCAGGAAGCAACTAGCTTGCGATATTCATGATGAAGATGCTTTGGCGAACAGGACCAAGACACGATCAAACATGCTGAAAACAACCCTACTTGAAAAGGTTAATGTGGTTCTGGAGAGTTTAATGTGTAAAACCAATGGTAGAGATCTGCACAAACGAATAGACCGCGATAGATATACGTTGCTGATGAGATATAGTTTAATGCTGACATTAAATACTCTAATCCTACGACAGGGGCACTGTACGGGAAGGGATAATCAGACGGTCCTGAACTTTGATAATGTTATACTGTATCGGTTTATTTTAATATTGTAGTAATGTTAACCTTTAGCCTTTGCCTTTCAAGCAGTAAAATTAAAGTAGCACTGAGCTGTTCAGCGAGGGCTCACCCTGCAGCAATGATCAGATTGAGGATGCAATAAGAAGAAATGTAATTAAAGACATAACATTGTAAACTGATTCATATATTTCAGAGAACTTTAATCATTTCATTATATTGTTGGAAAACATCTGGACTGTCATCGTCATTTTTTATTCGTTCATGGGATGTGGGTGTCACGGACAAGGCTAGCATTTATTGCCCATCCCTAATTGACCTTGCGAACGTGCTGGTGAACCGCCATCTCCAACGGTTGCAGTCCCTGTGGTGAAGGTACTCCTATAGTGTTGTTAGGGAGGAAGTTCCAGCATTTTGACCCAGCGATGATGAAGGAACGGCGAAATACTTCCAAGTCAGGATGGTGTGTAACTTGGAGGGGAACGTGGAGGTGGTGGTGCTCCCCTGCGCCTGCTGCCATAGTCCATCAAGGTGGAAACATTTGCGGATTTGGGTGGTGCTGCCGAAGGAGCCTTGGCGAGTAAATTGATACATATGGTACAGAAATAAAAACAGAGTTATAATTAAAGTATTCATTTGGTCGAATTGCAATTAAAGGAACAAGAGTGAAATTATTGGTAATATAACGAAATGAGGTAATTAAACGGGTCAGCCCAAAGGAAAACGTGCTCTTAAGTAAAGGTGACTATCATTTATGATAAAAAGTTGAGTCCATTGAATTTTCCTCATATGGAGTTGTATTTTCACTTCTCTATCATTAGATGATGCAACATTGTGAGGATTGATAAGAAGCTGCAGAGGGAATGTGACAGTTTGGAATGAGCATTCGCAATGGTCGAAGATATTGAGTTCAGAACTACAACACATTTGAATCCCCAACCAACAATCAGCAGCTGTGATAGTAGTTAGTACCTTTAATTGTAAGTTTAATTACTATTGCATATACTGTGTGCTTAAAATACCTATGCCACCTCACTTCAATGTTCATAAGAACATAAGAACATAAGAACATAAGAAGTAGGAGCAGGAGTAGACCATACGGCCCCTCCGGCCTGCTCCGCCATTCAATAGGATCATGGCTGATCCGAACTTAGACTCAAGTCCACTTCCCTGCCCTCTTCTCATAACCCCTTATTCCCTTATCAGCTAGGAAACTGTTTCAAATTTATTTAATGTCGTAGCTTCCACAACTCTCTGAGGTAGCAAATTCCATAGATTTACTACCCTCTGAGTGAAGAAATTTCTCCTCATCTCAGTTTTGAAAGGGCAGCCCCTTATTCTAAGATTATGCCCCCTAGTTCTAGTCTCACCCATCAGTGGAAACATCCTCACCGCATCCACCTGATCAAGCCCCCTCACAATCTTATATGTTCCGATAAGATCGCCTCTCATTCTTCTGAATTCCAATGAGTGGAGGACCAACCTACTCAACCTTTCCTCATAAGTCAACCCCTTCATCTTCGGAATCAACCGAGTGAACCTTCTGGGAACTGCCTCGAGAGCAAGTATATCTTTTCTTAAATATGGAAACCCAAACTGTATGCAGTATTCCAGGTGTGGCATCACCAGTACCCTGTATAACTGCAGCAAGACTTCCCTGCTTTTATACTCCATCCCCCTTGCAATAAAAGCCAAGATTCCATTGGCCTTCCTGATCACCTGCTGTACCTGCATACTAACCTTCTGTGTTTCATGCACCAGGACCCCCAGATCCCTTTGTACTGTAACACTTTGAAGTTTCTCTCCATTTAGATAATAACTTGCTCTTTGATTTTTTCTGCCAAAGTGCATAACCTCGCACTTTCCAACATTATATTCCATCTGCCAAATTTTTGCCCACTCACCCAGCCTGTCTATTTCCTTTTGCAGGTTTTTTACATCCTCCTCCGTCATTGCTTTCCCTCCTATCTTTGTATCGTCGGCAAACTTGGATACGTTGCACTCGGTCCCTTCCTCCAAATCATTAACATAGATTGTAAAGAGTTGGGGTCCCAGCACCGACCCCTGCGGAACACCACTAGTTACTGATTGCCAACCCGAGAAGGAACCATTTATCCCAACTCTCTGTTTTCTGTTACATAACCAATCTTCCACCCATGCCAGTAAATTGCCCCCAATCCCATGATTTTTTATCTTGTGCAGTAATCTTTTGTGTGGCACCTTGTCAAATGCCTTTTGGAAGTCCAAATACACCACATCCATTGGTTCCACTTTATCCACCCTGTTTGTTACGTCCTCAAAAAATTCGAGCAAATTTGTCAAACATGACTTCCCCTTTGTAAAACCATGCTGACTCTGTCGGATTAAATTATGCTTATCCAAATGTCCTGTTACTGCTTCCTTAATAATGGACTCCAACATTTTACCAACCACAGATGTTAGGCTAACTGGTCTATAGTTTCCAGACTTTTGTCTACCTCCCTTTTTAAATAAGGGCGCTACAGTAGCAGTTTTCCAATCTGCTGGCACCTTTCCTGAATCAAGGGAATTTTGGAAAATTACCACCAATGCATCCACAAACCCTACTGCTACTTCTCTCAAGACCCTAGGATGTAAGCCATCAGGTCCAGGGGACTTATCCGCCTTTAGTCCCATTATCTTACGGAGTACCACCTCCTTAGTGATTTTAATTGTATTTAGCTCCTCCCCCCTATAGCCCCTATTTGTCCAGTGTTGGTATATTTTTAGTGTCCTCTACTGTAAAGACTGATACAAAATATTTGTTCAGCGTTTCTGCCATCTCCATGATCCCCACCACTAATTTCCCGGTCTCGTCCTCTAAGGGACCAACAATCACTTCAGCCACCCTTTTCCTTTTTATCTAGCTAGAAACTCTTGCTATCTGTTTTTATATTTTTTGCTAGTTTACTTTCATAATCTGTCTTCCCTTTCTTAATTAATCTTTTAGTTATTCTTTGCTGGCTTTTAAATGCTTCCCAATCTTCTATCCTCCCACTAGATTTGGCTACTTTATATGCCCTTGTTTTCAGTTGGATGCTATCCTTTATTACTTTACTTAGCCATGGATGGCTGTCTTTTCTTTTATGTCTCTTTTTCCTCACTGGAATATATGTTTCTTGAAAGTTGTGAAATATCTCCTTGAATGTACACCACTGCTCTTGTACCGTCTTCCACTTTAATCTATTTTCCCAGTCAACTTTAGTCAACTCTGCTCTCATACCTTCATAGTCTCCTTTATTTAAGCTTAGTACGCTGGTTTAAGATCCAACTCTCTCACCCTCCAACTGAACTTGGAATTCAGCCTGATTGAAAACATTTTGCTAACAATAGCTTGAGTACTTTGTGAATGAGCTTCATTTATTAATTGTGATTAAGTGCCCTCTTTACCCGTCACTCTTCAAAGTTCCACTTGATCCTGAGCTTCTGTAAAAGCCAAACTCCACTTGGTTTCAATCACTGTGGAGCCCAGGCTTTGACAATCCGGCTGCCATCCAGCTTCTGGGGAAGTGATAATGAATTTCGAGTAATTCTGTTTAGCAGGCACATTCTCATTTAACTGGAGTCAGACGACCAACAAGTACTTACGGCACCAGTCAGGCTTCATGCAGAGGTTTTCACTCCATCAGAATCATATGCGATGCTTCTGCATCCAGCTACAATCGTGAGAATTCGATATGTAATCAACCACATCATCCAAAATCAAAAAGTAAAATAGAAAGCAAAGTTAAGCATAACATTACCTTGTCAAATTCCATCCCATGTGGTTGTTGTCCATACTTAAGAAAGGACATACTTGCTCTCGAGTCAGTACAAAGAAGGTTCACTCTGTTAATCCCGGGTTGAGGGGATGGACATATGAGGAGAGGTTGAGTAGATTGGGACTCTACTCATTGGAGTTCAGAAGAATGAGAGGCGATCTTATTGAAACATATAAGATTGTGAAGGGGTTGGATCGGGTGGATGCGGGGAAGATGTTCCCGATGATGGGTGAAACTAGAACTAGGGGGCATAGTCTTAGAATAAGGGGCTGCTTTTTCAAAACTGAGATGAGGAGGAACTACTTCACTCAGAGGGTGGTAGGTCCATGGAATATGCTGCCCCAAAAAGCTGTAGAAGCTACATCATTACATAAATTTAAAACAGAAATAGACAGTTTCCTAGAAGTAAAGGGAATTAAGGGTTACGGGGAGCGGGCAGGAATTTGGACATGAGTCTAGGTTCGGATCGGTCATGGCCCTATGGGTAGCGGAGCGGGCCCAGGGGCCGTGTAGCCTGATCCTGCTCCTATTTCATGTGTCTAATTCTGTTAGATTCAGGAGATGGTTCTGTGATAGTGGATTGGCGGTTAGGATCAGATCAGCCATGATCTTATTGAATGGCGGTGCAGGCTCGAGGGGCCGATTGGCCTACTCCTGCTACTATTTCTTATGTTCTTATGTTGTGATTCTCGCCCTCGTTTCTAATGAAACAGCCAGTACTTAAAATCTCTCTTCACTAACCTTTCCCATTTCTGACGAAGGGTTCGATCCCAAACATTGACTCTGTTTCCCTCTCCTTGACACGGCCTGACCTGCTGAGTGTTTCCAGCATTTGGTGTGTTGGCTTTGTGTATCTTTGGGAGGCAGTAGAAGTCTCCCACGTGGGGAGTACGTGGGATGAGAGCGCGTAGGATGCTTTGAAGGTCTGGATCGAAGGTCTTGATCAGTCTGTTGAGTTGGCGGGTGTGTTCTTTCGTCGGATCTCCGGGTAACTGTCTGTAGTGTTCCTGGTTGTCCAGTTGTCGGTATGCTTCTTTGCAATAGTCCGTTCTGTTCTGTATGACGATGGCTCCTCCTTCGTCGTCCAGTACTTCCCCGGAGCGGAGAAACTGCGCCATGTTCTTCACAGCCTTCAACATGTCATCGATGACAACGAACATGTCGCTAAGGCCACCCCCACGCCTCCACTACTCATCTTCAAACAGCTGCCTATCCTCAAACAGACCATCGTTCGCAGCAAATTACCCAGCTTTGAGGAGAACAGCGACCACGACACCACAGAACCCTGCCACGGCAACCTCTGCAAGACATGCCAGATCATCAACACAGATACCATAATCGCACGTGAGGACACCGCCCACCAGGTACATGGTACATACTCATGTGACTCGGCCAACGTTGTCTACCTCATACATTGCAGGAAAGGATGCCCCGGAGCATGGTACATCGGCGAGACCATGCAGACACTGCGACAACGGATGAACGGACACCGCGCAACAATCGCCAGGCAGGAGTGTTCCCTCCCAGTCGGGGAACACTTCAGCAGTCAAGGACATTCAGCCTCTGATCTTCGGGTAAGCATTCTCCAAGTCGGCCTTCGAGACACACGACAACGCAAAATTGTCGAGCAGAAACTGAGAGCCAAGTTCCGCATTCATGAGGACGGCCTCAACCACGATCTTGGGTTCATGTCATGCTACATGTAACCCCACCTGTCGTAGGGTCACCCAGACTCGAGTCGTCGTTGGCTTGTTCTCTCTACACAGATGCAGCCGGACCTGCTGTGACTTCCAGCAAAAAAAAAATGTTTTTTGGTCTGTTTTTTGTTTTTCATACAGACCCCAGCATCTGCAACATTGGATCCCTTGTGACCCCACCTCATTGTTCTTTGATGTAATGTTTTCCTGACTAACCTGTTTGGACACCATTCACACCTTTGATCGCTCTGATTATCTCTCTGCCGAGGTGCGACAAATGGCAGTTAGAAAGATTACCTGTAATCATCTAGCATTATTCTCTGACTATGTAAGCTGTGTCTTTATGCATCTCTCCACATCACCTGATGAAGGAGCAGCGCTCTGAAAGCTTGTGATTTCAAATAAAACTGTTGCACTATAAGCTGGTGTTGTGTGACTTCTTACATTTACCCCTCTACTGATGATAGTCTCCTTCAAACTATCTCTCTCTCTCTCTCTCTCTCTCTCGCTGTATCTCGCTGTCTCTCTCTTCCCTCTATCTTTGGTTCACTGTCTCATTCTGTCTCTTTCTTTTTCCCTGTCGCTCTCTTGGTCTCTTCATTCTCTGTTTCTACCTCTGTCTTTCACCTTACTCTCTCTCTGTGCTTCATTATATCTCTGTCCCCGTGTTTCGCCTCTATTTCTCTTTAAGCCCCATCTCTCTGTTTCTGTCTTTCCTTGTCGCCGTTTGTTCCCTTACATCTCGCTGTGTGTTTGCAGATGACTTTGTCTCTTTCTGACATTACATAGCTTCCTTCATATGTTACTGCTTCTCTCCCTATATCTGACTTTCAGTCTCCCTAGCCTTATCCCTTTACGTCGCTTTAGCTTTGTTTTTATTCAACTGCATCTTCCGCTGTCAGAGTATCATTTACCTGGAATAGCTCTTTGAAAGGAACATCGAAACGAACATGGATCCGATCAGCATAATCAGTGCCAGAAGGTAACTGTCTCCAGTTAACCAGTTCCAGGATTTAGAAAAACACCACCAGCCAGAAGAGACGAGTAAAAAAGTGACACATTGAGTAATAAAGGTGGAGTAAATGTCTCACATTGCAATCTTTGTAATTCACATTTATGGTAAGAAGTTATGATGATCCATTGCAAATCAGATTGAAATTCTCTTGATCAAATAAAGCGCTGGCCCCTGTTACAAGACAATAAGGGCTCGAATTTCCAAGCCCCATGGAGGCGGGTTTGTTGGAGGGAGTCATGGGACAATTGCAGAATCGGGGGGCACGTAACTGTGCCAATGTCCCAGGAGGCGGATATTCGACCTGTGCTGGGAGCCGCCTCTCCGAGGCGGGAAGGGGATTAGTGCCAATTAACTGCCTGTTAACAGGCAGTTTTTTGCCTAATCCCTATTTTTAGCCCTGAAGTGTGGGCTTCCCGACAGCTCCGAACTACACCTAGTTAGCGAGGCGGACTGCCCGTCTGCAGGGGTTGGAGGGATCGAGATCGCCATTGTGCAGGTGAGTGATGGGTGCATGTGTGCAGAGGTAAATGGGTGAGGTAAGAGTAAAGTGCTTTAATAAGTATTACTTACCTTTACTTTCTCCTGCAGGCTTCCTCCCTTGAGTTCTTGGGAGTCCCTCTGTTCACCGGCACAGAAAGCAGAACGGCCGCTGAAATGTCAAAATCTGCAGCATTCTGCTTTCTGGTCTGGAGAGATATGTAACTGAGTCTGAGTAGAAGGACACAAGTTAGAAGACATTGTCAGTGTTTGACAGCTTCACAGAGCTGTCAAACGCTGATTTGTTACCTGCCAAAAGCTCTTGACAGATGGAATGTCAATCACTGACGTCACCAGTAACCAGGTGTCCTTTAATTGGCCTGCTGAGGTCAATCAAGATAAAGTAGCGTGGGTTGGCCACAATTCGATGGAGGGGGGACTACAACCCAAAAAGTGAGAGTCCCGTCTCCATCCCATCCCCATTGACAAAATCCAGCCCTTACTTTTAGTTCTTGAGAAATCTACGGGGAAGTCAAAGACCTAAGTATCTGAGATCAACATAGCTAAAAATCAGCATGTGACGTGGCCATCACAGCAAATCTGAAATCCTATCTTACTTTGCAAGAATGAAAGTGACCGGAGAAGTGGAACAACCTCATTATTTCATTGAAATGTATTAAGTTCTTCTCGACCACCACCTCATTCTATGCCCAGAGAAAATGGTAGCATCTTATCTGCAAAGCAAGACTAAGATCTGAAAAACTCCAGCTACACCTACCATTAACTACCATTAGGTTAGGCACAGTAGGAGTTTGACACATAATAAACCTCCCTCAACATTGTACCTTCAAGCACACATAGGGCAGGTACAGCACGGGTTAGATACAAAGTAAAGCTCCCTCTACAATGTCCCAACAAATGCACACATCAATTACCATCACGATATAAGCAGTAAGGGTTAGTTAAAGCAAGCGTCAGATAGAGATTAAAGCTCCATCTATACTGTCCCATTAAACATTCACTGGGCAGGTACAGCACAAGTTCCTTACAGTTTGAAGCTTTCGCTACAATGTCCAATCAAAACCTCCCAGGGTAGGTATAGCACGGGTTAGATACTGAGTAAAGCTCCTTATACACTGTTTCATAAACTCTCCTAGGTTTGGTACAATACGTGTTTAATACACAGTTAAGCTCTATCTGTATTTTCGCCTCAAAGACTCATGGGGCAGGTACAGATTGGAATATGGAATAGTGCTCCATCTACGCAGTCCACTCAAACACATAGATGCCTAACACTGGCAGATATTCATTGGTTAGACTCAGGGTATTAAAAGAGAGTCATACCGCCCAGGTCAGCGAAATGTGGGCCAATCCTGTCCCATTATATCGGCGAGGCTTTCTCTTGATGTGTTGGAAATGATGAAACTTGTCAGCAGTGAGAGTGGTGCCAGGTATGTCAAGGAGCTGAAGAACATACGTTTCATCCAGGCTTTCCTGTTCTGAGATGCCAGTTCACTGAAATGGAAATCAGAATCATTCTCGTAAGTAACTGGTGTAAAACAGATTCCTCAAGTCCACCAAATCAGTGTAATAATGGAAACTGAGCACTGCAGATCACCAGAAATCAACAACAGTGATCCGAAGCTGGATCATGTTTTAATTTATGAGTTCAGCTATCATTACCATACATTTCTCTCAATTAGAATCTATGGGGATAATTTAACTTTGGGCGCGGGTGCAAAATGGACGTTATTGAATTGCTCACTATTTTATGCCACGCCCAACTTTTCCTTCGATTGACTTGATGGTGTATATTGAGCGGATAATTCTATATCGTCCATTTTACACCATCACACAGCGTTATAATTACCCACCACCGCATACGTTATTCCTGCTCGGTCCTACCCTGTCTCACTAATTGTTTAATTTTGTATATTTATAAAAGCCCTGACTATTTGTTGTTATGTTACCTGTTGTCAGCTTAATACCCCATTTAAACCTTCCACTCTCCCGTTTCCAAACGCCATTAAACTTTTTACATTCTACGTGATTATATTTAACATTATCAGCCCCAAACTTCATCAGATGCCTTCATTTGAAGTTTCACATTGTGGGTAAGTTTAACTCTGGGCGATAGTTGTCAATGGGCGATGTCCATTTAGCCGCCCATTATAGGCTGGTTCAATATCCTTGCTGTGGGAGTAATTCTGGTTGTGTGCCATGGTGTAAAACGGGTGATAGTGAATCGGCAGCTGGTTTTACATCTCCCCCCAATGACTCTAATTGAAAGGAAAATTTTGTGAGCTTTATCACGAGCGGTCGAACCGATATCATCCGTTTTACATTATTGTCCATAGATAAAATGGCCAACAGTCTAACGCGCCCCTTTCTCCCAACATGTGGTGGTCACTATTTCCAAGTTTCTCTCCTACTCTCAATGCAGTTATTTACCCCAGTCAAATTTCCAGAACTAAAGCAAGCGATGTTTCTTTCCTTGTTGAATTGAAACATGCTGATCTGACAAGCAGTCCCAGATCCATTCAAAGATGTGTTTTCCACTTTGACCACACATATTCAGTTTATTCCTATTTATCTTGGGATAGATAAAATCTCCCAATATGATTAAGCTTTTGTTCTTACATTATCGTTTGAATTGGCTGCAATTCTCCCCTTCTATCACATAAACTTAGTTTTCTGTTATGTCCATCGAGAATGCTTTGAGGCGTATCTGGAAGCCTCGACCGTGACTCTTGATGAAAATAAACTGAAAATCCTGGCCTCGAAGGTGAGCCACCAAGTCTATACTTTAATCCAAGATGCGACAACCTACGCGGCGGCTATCGACCTACTGAAAGGGCAGTATGCACGCCCGGTTAACATGGTCTATGCCAGGCACCATTTAAGATCTCGCAGACAGCAGCCTGGGGAATCGGTGGAAGCCTTCCTACGGGCACTGCGGGTACTCGGACGCGGCTGCAACTGCAAGGAAGTATCGGCCGCGGCACATGCGGAGGGACTGATACGAGACGCTTTCGTTGCGGGTCTAAGGTCCGACTACTCCCGGCAGAGGCTGCTGGAGAAGGGTGAAATAGACCTGACAAAGGCAGTGTCCCTCGCGCTCTCGCTCGATGTGGCCCACAGAAATATGGACGCTTTCTCCCCTCATTGCCCCGCGCCGTGGATGCCGCAATCTTGGGCCATGGGACCGCCACCTCCGACTGCTGCAGCGATGTCCAAGGCACAAAAATGCTATTTTTGTGGCCAAGCTAAACACCCTAGAGCTCGCTGCCCCGCGAAGAATGCTACCTGCTCCGGCTGTGGGAAGAAAGGTCACTACGTTAGTGCCTGCAAAGGGAAGACCGCTAACGCCAGCAGCGCTGCGTGCGAACTGTGGGCACAGCCATCTTGTCCGCCATCTTGGGCTCCCCCAGCCGCGTGGGGATCGGGACCGTGGGCACCGCCATTTTGTCCACCATCTTGGACGCCTCCGACTTCGGTTATGGGGGACCCGGACTCCACCACCGCCTCATCGGACGACCGCATCGACACGCTTGAACATACGCTGGCTTCCGTGACGCTGGATCAATCTCTCCCGCATCAACTGTCCAGGTCCATGATGGACATTACGGTAAACGGCCGCGCCACTACCTGCCTTTTTGACAGCGGGAGCACGGAGAGTTTTATACACCCCGACACGGTGTGCAGTTACTCTCTCCCGGTCCTGCCGATGCGTCATCGCATCTCTATGGCTTCCAAAGCCCAGTCAGCGGACGTCGGTGGCTACTGTATGGTGACTCTTTCAGTGCGGGGTACTGAATACAAAAATTTTGGGCATCACGGTGGCATAGTGGTTAGCACTGTTGCCTCACAGTGCCAGGGACCCGGGTTCGAATCCGGCCTCGGGTGACTGTCTGTGTGGAGTTTGCACATTCTCCCCGTGTTTGCGTGGGTTTCCTCCGGGTGCTCCGGTTTCCTCCCACAGTCCAAAGATGTGCGGGTTAGGTTGATTGGCTATGATAAATTGACCCTTAGTGTTAGGGGGATTAAATACGTGGGGTTACGGGGATAGGGTGGGATATGTGTTGGTGTAGGGGTTACAGGGATCGGGTGGGATATGTGTCGGTGCAGGCTCGATGGGCCGAAATGGCCTCTATCTGCACTGTGGGGTTTCTGTGATTTCTGTGATTTCTGTGAATTGTAATTTGGCCCTTCCTAATCCTTAAACCTGTCCATGTGAATTCTTTCTCATTGCAACGTCTGTGATGTCATTGCTTCCTAGCGCTGTAATCTAATGATTCACTAACACTGCCATGCCAGAACCTTTTGCTGCTCCTATCTCTCATGAAAGCAGCAACAACTTGCATTTATATAGCGCCTTTTACGTAGTACAACGTCCCAAGGCACTTTGCAGGAGCATAATCAGATAAAATTGACACCGAACTGAAGAAGAATACATTAGGAGGGGTGATCAAAACCTTGATGATAGGGGTAGGTTTTACAGATTGTATTATAGGAAGAGAGATTCGGAGAGGCGGAGAAGTTTAGGCAAAGATTTCCAGAGCTTAGGCCCTCGGCAGCTGAAGGCAGTGCTACCAGTGGTGGGGCAAAGAAAGTGGGGGATGCACAAGAGGACAGTGTTGGAGGAACGCAGAATTCTCAGAGGGTTGTAGGGCTTTAGAAGGTTACAGATAAGGATTAGCTGTCCATGGAGAGATTTTAACAGGAGGATGATAAATTTAAAACAGAAGTGTTGCTGAACAAGGGCACAATAAAAGTCAGCGCTCACATGGGAGATGGGTGCACGGGACTGGGTGGAAGTTAAGATAGGGGCCGCAGAGTTTACTATGAGCTCAATGTTATGGAGGGTGAAAGAAGGGAGAGCGGCCAGGAGAGCACTGGAATAGCCGAGTCCACTCTGGAGGTAACAATAGCATGGATGAGGGTTTCAGCTGCAGATGGGCCGAGGCAAGGACAAACCTGGAATATTAAGTTCCAAGGCCAGTCCAAATCTAAGTTATGTTCCCATTACAGAAACATTCTATTTTCCATAATTATTATGGATTTCAGCTCCAACTCTGTTTAGAATGTTTTGTGCATCCACACACATATCGCTCACTCCTGACTCCAGGTCCTGTGCGCTGCTCACTTCAATTCTCTTCCATGGTAAATGATTCCAGGATCTCAGTTCACTTCGGATAAAATGGGTCATCGATTTCTGTTCTTGCTCCTAATTCCCTGAATCTACCTCTCCTGCCTTGGTATATGAACAGTTCGCAATAATCTTTTCAACTGCCCCATTAACTTGACATTTTGGATAAGATCATCTTGAAGTATAATATCGGCTGAAGAAAATAAGTCCAAATTTCCTATCTAAATATTCATGATGTGATAACAGCTTATATTTATATAGCGCTTTTAATGTAGTAAAACATCGCAAGGCATTTCACAGGAGCGTTATCAAACAGAATTTGACACTGAGCCACATAAGGAGATAATAGGACAGAAGAAAAGTTTTTAATGGGCCTTTTGAAGGAGGAAAGAGCAGTAAAGAGGTGGCGAGGCTTGGAGGGTGAATTCCAAACCTTAGAGCCTCGGCAGTTGAAAGCAGGGCCGCCAATCGTGGAGCGATTAAAATCAGAGATGTACAAGAAGCCAGAATTAGAGGAGCGCAGAAAGGAATATCGAGCCCAGTCTCCTATCCCAATGCCCTCTTCAGTTATAATACTTTTTCTGTTACACTTTCTGACAATGTTGTTTATTCCTATCCTTGTTTGCCCAGTCTCACTGCACCTGTCCTGAACACAACTCACACTAAAGCCTCACCTGCTCTCCTCGAGCTGGCTCCTGGTGGTGCACATGCTCAGCTCGCAGTCCTTCTCCAGCTGGCTCAGCGTGTTCTCAACTGTCCGGTTTACCGTCTGTTCTATTGTCGTGCACACCTCTTGGATCTGATTGACGCAACGTGTTGGCTGCCAATCCAAAAGACACAAACAGACATAGGAACTACCAACTGATAAATTAGAGGCATCTCATTCCGAAGGACACACTGCATTCTCTTATCCACATCGAAGAATAACTGATCCTTCTGCGACCTCCCTACATCCAGGCTGTAGTTAACTGTGAATTCGGGGTGCTGCTTCCGACACTAACTCAATGGGGTTCATTTTAATTGTGTCCAATAGTGTGAAACTGGCGATATTGGATCGATATCGGATAACTGCAACGGGAAGGTAAATCGGGTGATGTGTATAGGACGGTCAATCCGCTATCGCCCGTTGTACTCTAACACGAACAGATAAAATTACCCTTAAGGACCCCAAAATCCAGAGGATCCTTGCCCACATGACTATTCGTTTCGTGATAGAAAACTCAAATTTTGAAAACCAAATCTGACGATGATTGACCATTATTATTCTGCTCTGCTGCTCTACTCAACATGCATCTGCTCCTTCTGATTTCTACCAGGCTTTTCAATAAAGGGGGTGATGTTAGATATTAGAATACACAAACGAAGACAGGAAAGGGCCTAATAAATATCCTCTGATCTGTAAACCCTTCACAACCAGGCATGTTGTAGCCAATGAAGAATATCAACCTCCCACCACTACTCCCCATCCCCCACCATCTGCCTCCAGGTCATACAGTCCCTCGCAGAGGTAAAACACAGAGAAAAGAACAGTTGTGAATTTAGGAAATACTCGGGGCTATTCTTTTCCGACCCGCTAAGGTAATCAAGCAAAGCTACAGGAGAGTACAGTAACCATGAGTCCTCCAGCTAGCCCGTGACTTATCAATAACAGAACTCCGATTGGGCTGTGATGAATTTACATTCATTGCATGGCCCAGTAATCTGCTGCAGAGTTTGAGGACTCTGGGTCCGAATGTCTAACCTAACACTTTGTCGACGTGCTTTATACTCACTGTCCCGAGTTCTCCCAGGGACTAAGTAACTCATACAACTGAGCAGAATTTAATCTCCACCGCGTATAACAGCCCACAATGATATCTTCACCGATCTAACATTTCTCTTATGAAAATCACCTCAATTTATGAAGCCTATCCAAATAATAGTGTCATTAGAATAGGTATCGCTTTGATCGCGCTCCTCCTGTACCTTCACTATCTGTGCCTGCCAAACTGGTCTGCAATATCCCAAGCGGAACCATGTCAAAGCATCGTTAGAGTGTTTTTAGTTTATATTGTACTATTACAGCAATACAACCTAAATGTCTACTTACCTTCCCAATGTCCTTGTAACACTACTTGTGGATCATCAGTGATTACTTGGTTATGACACCACCTTTCCTCCCTGCCTGTCAGACATTAACCGGTCCTGCTACATTGTCTACACATTCCTGGAGTTTCTGGTATAAAAATGCTCCAACCTACACTGATACACACTGAAGGATATCTGGGACCATTCCCTAAATCGACCTTTATTTGACCCAATACTAACCGCAGCACTACTGACACAATACAGCTGCTGTATATACGGTCTATTGGATGTACTGCAGCGACTTTCCGAGGTTTCTACGACAACATTTTCCTCCTCGGCGAACTCGATCGCAAATAAAAACAAGAGCAGCAGAGTAATGGGAACACCAACAACGCCAGTTTACCCTCCAAGGTACACTTCACCTCACAGGGACATATATCGCCATTTATTCACCGGATTGGGTCAATTTCGTGAAATTCCTCTCCTGACGCCACCCTGGGAGCAGCAGCATCAAAAGGCCTTCAGTGATTCAAAGAGAATGCCCGCCATCTCCTCCAGGCATCTTGGAAGGGCCAATAAAAGCAACTTATCCAGAACCACCCATATGTTGAGAACAACCAAAGAGAAAATAATTCCAACTCGTAACTCCACCGCACAAATATTTTGATAGGGAGTCTTGTTAACATTGCATCATCTCATTCAAATCAGTTATGAAGTTGGTTAACAGCAGTCACGCAACAAGAAGCACCGCATGACTGAAATTGTTATCTCGCTTCAGGTGGATTTATCCCATTGATGAAGGCCGTCTGTCTGCCTTTTTTTTATTCGTTCCTGGAATGTGGGCGCTGCTGGCAAGGCCAACATTTATTGCCCATCCATAATTGCCCTTGAGAAGGTGGTGGTGAGCCACCTTCTTCAACCGCTACAGTATTATTAACCCCGTTGCTGTTTGCTAGGGCAGTTAAGACGCAACCACATTTCTGTGGGTCTGGAGTCATATATAGGCCTGACCAGGTAAGGGCGGCAGATTCCCTTCCCTAAAGGACATTAGTGAACCAGATGGTTTTTTTTATGACAATCTGATAGTTTCAATCCTCACAATTACTGATACTAGCTTTTTATTCCAGGTTTATTTAATTATCTTAATATAAATTCCCCAGCTGCTGTGGTGGGATTCTGAACAAACGTCTCTGGATCATTAGTACAGGCCTCTTGGAATGCTAGTCCAGTAATATAACCACTGTGCTACCAGTCCCTTATCCAACGTGCAAATTGGAAACCATGCGGGCAGCATCTACAGAGCATTGTTTCTGTGAGCTCTGTATATTCCTGATTAACATTGAGGGAACACGGACCTACCTTGCTGGGATCCGGGATGTAAATGGTCGGCATATCAAAGCCACATTTGCTCAGCACAGCTCTTGCACTATCTGCATCATCACTCTCTGAGGAAAGACACAAACATATTCCACTGTAAATCTCAGCACATGTCCGGACTTCAGCAAACAACATCCCATCAGAAATAAAAAAATCCTACTGATATAGAGCTTTTCAAATCCTCAGAATGTCCCGAAGCATTTCACAATTAATTAGCTGCAGAATACAGTCACTGTTATTGTCGGGCAAACGCTGCAGCAAAGCAATACCCTGCAAATGGTATTGAGATAAATTACCAGTTAAGTTATTTTAGTGGCGTTGATTAAGGAATGAATGTTCGCTAACATCACTACCTTCTTCAAGAGTATTTTTACGTTCACGTGAACAGGCAGACGAGGCTTCAGTTTAACTTCTGGTCCAAATGATGATCGCTTCCACATGGCTGTACTCACCCAGCACTGCACTGGGCATCAACCTGCATTATGGACATAACTTCTAGAACGAGGCATGAACCGGTGTTCTTCTGATTCCGAGGCGAGTGTTTAGGAATAAATGAGAGCCGCCTGTGCAATATGTGAGATATTGGTCAAAGCCAATCAGTGCCCTGCCCCGCGATCGAACTCAAAATGCTACTACGGATCTGTAAAATTGGTATTTTATCTACAGTCAATGATTTACAAAGACTATACTTAAACCGTGAAACAAAGCAGGCAATTCTGGAGACGCAAAGCAGCTACAAAAATACTTAGATTTGGAAACACAGTTTGCTGATTCAGATCCATTATTTTGATAGAGGCAGTGAAGCTAAAATAATCTTTTTGTTTCCTATTTCACACCCTCTTCGGAATCATTGCTTACGCTGCTTTATTTTGCTGAGAATGGGGGGTTATTGGACGATCTAACTGCTGATAAAGGAGTAGAAGTAGCAAAATCGGCGTTAAAAGCTTTCATGCAATACATTCTGCCCCCCAGGTGTCATATCTCTGAGTGTCTTTACGGGATCAATGTGTAAATTTGCTCTCGCAGTGTAGCTGCATATGTTGCCCACCCTGGGTTGCGACGGGGGCATTAAGAGTTAACACATCGGAGTATATTTTGAATGTGTGTGATGGTATAAAACGGATGATTTTTCACTTACATTGAATTCAATGAAACTAAAAATCGGGGCAGATGGACGACATTCAGACAACGTGCTGTATCACGGCACGGGCAGCATTTGCCGAGTGACATGAACAAAAAGTATAGTAACAGAGCTCTGGGATCAGTTTAGCAACGCATTTAAAAGAATGGTTGGAGCGCAATGGAGGGTGCACACAGCGGATACCAGGCTGGACTCTATGGGACAGATTGGGGATCGGGTAGTCTAGGACTAGCAATCCAAATGTCGGGATTTAAACACCAGCAAGTTACTGTATCATACAAGTTACTGTATCATACAAAGTTGAAATGTACCCGGAACTGGAGTTATGTGTAATCCAAAACAGGTAGATGTGGGAGGCTTCTTTCTCTGAAGGATATTATGGCACCAGTTGAGTTTATAGAACAATGTTGAGGTTGAGATAAATGACCAGTTAATCTGTCCTTTGGTGGCTTTAGTTAAGGAATGAAGGTTAGCCGAAACTACAAGATTCATCAAATCCTGAGAGGGGATCCATTACCTCCTCCTGAACTTCAGTAACATTCACCATAATTTATTGGGCCCCAGTCGAGAAATTACCATATTTTATTGAATTCAATAGCACACCTTGCTGGTGTTTAAATCCCGACATTTGGATTGCTAGTCCTAGACTACACGACCCCCAATCTGTCCCATAGAGTCCAGCCTGGTATCCGCTGTGTGCACCCTCCATTGCGCTCCAACCATTCTTTTAAATGCGTTGCTAAACTGATCCCAGAGCTCTGTTACTATACTTTTTGTTCATGTCACTCGGCAAATGCTGCCCGTGCCGTCAATTTTGTCCCGCTGCACAGTGAGGATGGTGTACAGTTAGCGATATGGGGTGAAAAGTATCTCAGAACTTAATACGTTGAATATAAGAATCTGGAAACTTGCTCTGTTATCATGCAAAGCTTTACAACGCAGGGTTAAAATCACGTTGGCAGATATTGCTACAGACAGCTATTGGCAAGTGTTAATCCTTTTATTATCTACGACCTATTCAAAACCTATGCCTGCGTTTACTTCCTGTCTACCAAACCTAATTCCTGTTGTCACATTTCCGTATCAATCTTTCTCCTGCTAAAAATTCCTCTGTCCAAGTTTATACTAGAAAATCCATAACCACCTGTAACTATGCCCCGCCAGTGGTGACGCTGTAGCGTCTTGTGTTTACTTCTCTCGCTCCTGAGCTCCTCCAGCAGAAAAAAGTGCAAGAAGCCTCAACAAAATCAACTTCCCAAATTGCAGTAAGGTTTACTACTTAATTATAAGTAACAATATCACATCAATGAATTATATCAAAATATAGACAATATGTGTGACTTTAAAATGGGGAACCAATCATATCTACACACCCTTATCCAATTAATGAGTTGGGTGGGACACTTTTACAGTACAATGCACTCATTCAAAAGGAACACCTAAGTTTATGTGTGGGAGAACAGATTTGGGGCTCATTGTACGCATCGATTCCACATCACATATGCCTTTTATTAATTGGTGGCAAATTCTCACTGGGCACCGTGATCAAATCACGGAATTTGGAAACCCCATCCACAAAGGGGACTCGCAGGTGCAATAAAGTGACCTCTGTCTGTACCTGTCTGTCACTCTCATGACCAGCTTCATCGGCTTTGCTCAGGTAAAACTTCAGTTTATCGCCGTGTTTTTCATTCAACGTCTCCACCACGTTCAGTGTCCATTTACACAGGGCCTGGCCCATCAGAGCAAAGAAGACAAAGATCAGATCGGCCTGTTCACCTGCAGGCAGAAAACGAGTGAACAATCCGGAAACTTTCATGGTGTTAGGAGTCTCTGTCAATAATGCCCAATAAATGACCACAATGGATGGGTGAGTGCACTGAAAGGTGTGGGGCTGAAGCCTATGACGGTGCAGGCTTGTTCACAAGCTCTGCTGCTTCAACCACTCTCAGCCGGGGTTCACTGGACGCTGCAATTTTACTGAGTGGGCCCTGGGTCAGGGAGGGCCAATCAACGACTGACTCCCATAATTGATCCCTAGCTATTGACTCCTTGCGCATGCGGGTAAGGTGAGGGGACCGAATGGGCTCCATTGTATCAGACTGCAGTAAAGAAACACGAGCCCCTGCATAGTGCCTTGGCTCAAATATGGAGAGTCACTAATCACACCAGCTACCAGAGGTCAACCACGCCCATAGAACAGAACCCAGCAAGAGTTATTCTCCAAAATGGAGAAAGCAGCAAAAAGAGAAACAAAGCCCCGTTCATGAAGTGGGTGGTAGTGAAGTGGTCGTGAAGTAGAAACCCAGAGGTTGTGAATTGAAATCTCACCCTGGAGAGTTGTTAAACAGAATGAAATAATTTGGTGCCAGAAAGATGACCATGGAGGCTGCTGGATTATTATAATAAACATTCACCAGCGAGGCCCGAGACCAGTCGGGAGAGAGCAGCAGCGGAGAGGCAGCAGTCGGCGAGACTCGGGGCCATTTAAAAAACAGCTGAGGCGGAAGTCCAGCTCTTGAGCTTTTTTTCAGAAGCGGACCTGGTGGGAAGCACCCAGGTGAAAGGTATTTAAGGAGGGTGGTGGCTTAAACCCGAGTTCCTACAGAGTAGGAACCCCCACTGCCCCCCTCCTCTAACCTAGTAGTCTTTTAGCAGCTGTCTAAAAACAGAGGTCACAAATTTTTTGGTCTCAGTTTCTTTTCAGCAGGGCAGGAACCGGGAGGAGCGGGAAGTCGGCGTAGGACCAAGGGGACACAAGACCGGGAAGTCAGCGAAAGACCAGGGAGGTAAGACTAACTGGTAAGTACTTTCCTCAAACCTTCCTAGGAAGTAAAACCAAAACTAGTGGGATTTGGTGAGTTTAAAAAGGAATAAGAGGAGTACAGTATACATTGGTCTAAGTAAGCTTCGGGAAAACAAAAGTCGATAAATAAACTAAAACTAGAAAATTAAAAGTAATATAAGGGTTAAGTCATGGCAGTAGAGCTCGGACCTGTGTCATGCTCCTCCTGTAACATGTGGGAAATCAGGGACGCTTCCTGTGTCCCTGACGACTATGTGTGCAGGAAGTGTGTCCAGCTGCAGCTCATGTGGGACCGCATGACGGCCCTTGAGCTGCAGATGGACTCACTTTGGAGCATCCACGATTCTGAGAGGGGTGTGGATAGCACATTTAGTGAGTTGGTCACACCGCAGGTTAAGGCCAGCGTAGACAGTACATGGGTGACCAAAAGGCAGAGCAAGGGCAGGAAGGTAGTGCAGAAATCCCCTGGGGTTGTCTCCCTTAGCAACAGGTTCACCGCCTTAGGTACTGTTGTCGGGGGGGGTGACACATCGGGGGAAGGCACCAGCAGCCAGGCTCATGGCACCATGACTGGCTCTGTTGCAAAGAAGGGAGGGAAAAAGAGTGGCAGGGCTATAGTAATAGGGGATTCGATTGTAAGGGGAATAGATAGGGGTTTCTGTGGTCGCGACCGAGACTCCAGGATGGTATGTTGCCTCCCTGGTGCAAGGGTCAAGGATGTCTCGGCGCGGGTGCAGAACATTCTGGAGGGAGAGGGGGAACAGCCAGTTGTCGTGATACATGTTGGTACCAACGACGTAGCTAAAAAAAGGGAAGAGGTCCTACAAGTAGAATTTCGGGAGTTAGGAGCCAAGCTAAAAAGTAGGACCTCGAAGGTAGTAATCTCTGGATTACTACCAGTGCCACGTGCTAGTAAGAGTACAGAGAACAGGATAGTTAGGCTAAATACGTGGCTTGAGCAGTGGTGTAAGAGGGAGGGTTTTAAATTTTTGAGGCATTGGAACCAGTTTTGTGGTAGGTGTGACCTATACAAAAGGGACGGTCTACACCTGTGCAGAGATGGAACTGATGTTCTCGGGGTAATTTTTGATAAAGCAGTTCGGGAGCATTTAAACTAGTATGGCAGGGGGCTAGAAACCTATGTAGTGAAATAGAGGAAAGTGAAAGGCAGACAGAAATAAATGATAAAAGGGTGAGGAACAAAAAACAAAGGGCCAAACTAATTCATAAAAAATGTGAGCATAAAAAAAGCCTGAGGGTTTTATACCTTAATGCGAGAAGCATCAGGAACAAGGTAGATGAATTAGCTGTGGAAATAGAGGTTAATAATTATGACCTAATTGGGATTACGGAAACATGGTTGCAGGGTGAGCAGGGCTGGGAGCTTAACATACAGGGGTATTCAGTATTTAGGAAGGATCGACAAAAAAGAAAGGGAGGAGGGGTAGCATTGCTAGTAAAAGAGGGGATAAATGCAATTGAAAGGAAGGATATTAACTCAGTTAATACAGAATCTATATGGGTGGAGCTAAGAAATAGCGAGGGGCGAAAAACATTAATAGGAGTGGTATATAGGCCTCCAAATAGTAAAATAGAGGTTAGGGAGGGCATCACGAGGGAAATTAGAGAAGCGTGCAATAAGAGCACAGCTGTCATCATAGGTGACTTTAACTTACATATAGATTGGACTAGCCTAATCAGTAAAAATAATGAGGAGGAGGAATTCCTTGAGTGTTTGAGGGATGGTTATCTGGATCAATATGTCGAGGAACCAACTCGGGAACAGGCTATATTGGACTGGGTACTGTGCAATGAGAAGGGACTAATCAGTAATCTTGTTGTACGGGGACCCTTGGGTCAGAGCGATCATAACATGATCGATTTCTCACTCGAAATGGAGAGCGAAGAAATTGACTCAGAGACTAAGGTCCTGAATTTAAACAAGGGGAATTATGATGCCATGAGACGGGAACTGAGTAGGTCTGATTGGACAACGTTCCTGGGAGGACTGGAGGTAGATAAACAATGGCAAACATTTAAAGATAGAATGACAAAATTGCAAAAATTGTTTATACCAATCTGGCATAAAAGGAAATCTAAAAAGGTGACTCAACCGTGGATAACAGGGGAAATTAGAGACAGCATAAAATCCAAAGATAGGGCGTATAAAATAGCCAAAAAAAGCGCCAGAGCGGAAGATTGGGAACAGTTTAAGATAGAGCAAAGGAGGGCAAAGGGCATAATCAAGAGGGGCAAAATAGCTTACGAAAACAAGCTGGCGGAAAATATAAAAACTAACTCCAAAAGCTTTTATAAGTATATCAAAAGGAAAAGACTGGTGAAAACCAAAGTTGGTCCATTGCAGTCAGATACGGGGGAATATATAATGGGAAATAAGGAAATGGCAGATCAACTAAATGCATACTTTGGGTCAGTCTTTACGAAGGAAGACACAAAAAACCTCCCTGGGATATCGGGAAAAATAGGGACATTGGCAAAGGAGGAACTGACGCAAATCAATATCTCTAAGGATATGGTGTTAAGGAAGCTAAAGGGATTGAAGGTGGACAAATCCCCAGGGCCTGATAACATGCATCCTAGGGTACTGAAGGAGGTGGCCCTAGAGATAGCGGATGCACTAAGGATGATTTTTCAGAATTCATTAGACTCGGGAACAGTGCCGATGGATTGGAGGGTAGCTAACGTTACCCCACTATTCAAAAAGGGGGGTAGGGAAAAAGCAGGTAATTACAGACCTGTAAGCCTTACATCAGTTGTGGGCAAAATGCTGGAGTCCATCATTAAGGATGAAATAGCGGAGCACTTAGCAAATGGGGACAGGATAGGACAGAGTCAACATGGATTTACAAAGGGTAAATCGTGCTTGACTAATCTATTGGAATTTTTTGAGGGAGTAACTGGTAGAATAGATGGGGGAGAGCCAGTAGATGTGGTGTACCTGGACTTCCAAAAGGCCTTCGATAAGGTCCCACATAAAAGATTAGCATGGAAAATTGAGGCTCATGGGATAAAGGGGAAAGTTTTGGCGTGGATAGGGAACTGGCTGTCAGATAGAAAACAGAGAGTTGGAATAAACGGCTCATTTTCTGAATGGCAGGCAGTAACAAGTGGGGTACCACAGGGATCTGTCCTGGGCCCCCAGCTGTTCACAATTTACATTAATGACCTGGATCAGGGAGTCGGATGCAGCATTTCCAAATTTGCAGACGACACTAAACTAGGAGGGGGGGTGGGCTCAGAGGAAGAGACCAGGAAGCTCCAGAGCGATTTGGACAGACTGGGCGATTGGGCGGATAAATGGCAGATGCACTATAATGTGGACAAGTGCGAAGTTATCCACCTTGGGTGCAGGAACGGGAGGGCAAATTATTATTTAAATGGCAATAGATTGGGAGAGGGGGAAGTACAGAGAGACCTGGGTGTTCTTGTACACCAGTCACTGAAGGCGAGCATGCAGGTGCAACAGGCGGTCAAGAAGGCAAACGGTATGCTGGCCTTCATAGCAAAAGGGTTAGAATACAGGAACAGGGATACCTTGCTGCAGCTGTACAGGGCACTGGTGAGACCACACCTCGAGTACTGTGTACAGTTTTGGTCGCCTCATCTGAGGAAGGATGTTCTTGCCATGGAGGGGGTGCAGCGGCGATTCACCAGGCTGATACCAGGAATGGCGGGAATGACCTATGAGGAGAGACTATGTAGTTTAGGGATGTACACACTGGAGTTTAGAAGATTGAGAGGGGACCTCATAGAAGTGTATAAAATTCTGACAGGTCTAGACAGACTGGATGCAGAAGGAATGTTTCCCTTGGCGGGTGAGAACAGAACTAGAGGACATAATTTAAGGATAAGGGCTAAACCATTTAGGACAGAGATGAGGGGGAATTTCTTCACTCAGAGAGTGGTGAACCTGTGGAACTCATTGCCACAGAGGGCAGTGTACGCCAGCTCATTAAATATATTTAAGAGGGAATTAGATATATTTCTACGGGCAAAAGGGGTTAAGGGTTACGGAGAGAAGGCGGGGACGGGATACTGAATTAAAAGATCAGCCATGATCTCATCGAATGGCGGAGCAGGCACGAAGGGCCGAATGGCCTACTCCTGCTCCTATCTTCTATGTATCTATGTATCTATGTATTCCTTCAGAGATGCCTACCCGGTCTGGACTACATGTGACTCTAGTCCCATACTTTAAATATACTCCAGGACACTCTGAGTGACCAGCCATCACATCTTTTACTGGGATATGTGGGGTATTCTGTCGCTGGTCGGTGGTGCACTTCCGACTTCGTTTCACAGGCCCTGCTGCACAAGGCAGGCTCACCACCGGCTGAGCAATCAGCAGGCTGTCTACCGGCGACCGGTGTTGGTACCCGGTTTGGATTCCTGAGTTGATGGGTATTACAAGGAGTGAGTCTGATTGCAAACCAGGCAAACAGAAACACTACCTGAGTGGATTTTCAAATCCAGAAATCATGAAGTGTAATATTGCCAATAGACGCTTAACAAGCTCATTAAAATGTCGCCTCGCCTCCCACTTCCTGTTGCACTGAGTTTTGGTCGCCCATCACTCCCATCTTCACTGACCTACCTTGATTCCTTATTCTCCAGCGTCAGTGGGCTCGGAATTCGTCTCGGGCGGTGGCGCAAAGTGAGCGGTATCGGATCGGCCGCCCGTTATACGCAGCACCTGATATTCAGTTGACTGCAATAGAACTGAATATCAGGCACCGCATACAACGGGCAGTCGATCCGATACCGCTCGTTTTTCGCCACCGCCCGAGCCGAATTTCTAAGCCTTTAAATCCTCATCCTCGCCTACAGTTTGCTCTGCAGCTTTTACCCCACTCCTATTATCAAATTCCTTATCACTCACTCAACATTTCACTTGGCGATCCACCTTGGCTTATTTAATCTAATATTTAAATAAAAGTGTTTATTCGGTTTCTGAACCCTGTAATTGTTATCTATTGTTGGCTTTTTCTTTACCACTTGATTTATTTTTCTCTAACCTCGACGAAGCACCATTCGACATTTTCTGTACAAATGGAACCTTCTGTCATTCTGGGTAATACTGTTTCTGATCAAAGTTCATCCTGTTTCCCTTTAAATATTAGTAGCCTAGAAATTGGGTATAGCCCCGCTTGTGGCGTTAGAATTGTCGCTGCGCAAATTTTATAGCCAGACGCAAATTATCACCACCTTGCATGATATTGGGTTGCAGCGCCCCTAAAGGTGATTGAGGCGCAAAATCAGGCATTACACGGGACTCCTAAGGCGCTAACCTGGCGGCGCAACTCAATATCGGGGCGGGCAGGCGCAGCGCAGGCTGTCAAATACCGATGACCACGAGACTTTCAGGCGCCGACCAGCGCTTAAAGGGATGGGTCAGTAAGGATCAGCAGCCACACTCTGCACCTTGTAGGCCTCAAAATCGGAGCTGGCCATTCTGTGGCGCTACAAACTTTGAGAAGATGGAGAGGGTGAGGCAGAGAGCGGAGCGCTTTACCAATGGGGCATTGGATGAATTGGTAGGCGCAGTGGAGCGCCGGCGAGATGTGCTGTACCCCGACAATGGCAGGAGGCCTAATCAGAAAGAATACCGAAGAGCTTGGAGGGAAGTTTCTCAGAAGGTCAACTGCAACAGCATGGTGACCAGGAGCCCTGTGCAGTGCAGGAAGAAATTCAACGACCTCACTCGGGTCGTGAGGGTGAGTGGTGTTTCGGCAAACTTCTGCATCCCTCCATCTGCACCTGACTTTATGGCTAGAGGGTGCGCGATGCCCCAATGGCCATCTGTCAGCAAGCGCCCATGGCCCTTTCTGGGCACACACATGCACATTTAACTCAGGACATCATGGAAGGGCTATTCCACCTGGGGGGCATGAGATGGCAACTCAGGGCATCATGTAAGGGCTATTCCACCATGGGGGGCATGAGATGATAACTCAGGGCATCATGTTTCATCACTTCCCATCCTTTCTTCTGCAGGCCAAGCTGGCGAGGAACCGCAAGGAGCAGCTTCGCACCGGAGGAGGACGTCCTCAACTCCAGACTCTCATGGATCTCGAAGAGACAGTCCACCAGATTGTGGGAGGCCATCTGATTGGCCCTGTCACCACTGGAGCTGCCGACCCCATTGTGCACAGCGATGGTAAGGTCCTCACCTTTTTGACCTGTCTCCTTCCACTTGTTCCCCCCACCAGCATGCTTTTTCACTCTGGACCCATGTCATAGCATTGCAGCAATCTTGTATCCCTTGCTGCCACCCTGTCCTTTCGCTAAAGCCACTCTTCAACCTCCCTGCTTTGAGATGCTGCATCACCAGCTCGGGAGCCGGGCCCTCAAGCTGCCAGTGCCACTGCCTCCGGAGGCGACGAACAGGAGGAAGCTGGAACATCCGTGCCAGCCTCAGGGGAGCCAGCCCATCTGGAGACTGGGGATAGTAGTTCCCTGGAGGGGAGGTGGGTCTCTGATGAGGAACCAGTTGAAGGAACCAGCAGGTTGCAGCAACGCAAGAGGGGTAGGGAAGCTCGGGGGCCATCTCCCCGGAGGGCGAGGCAGCCCACGATGACTGCTGCACAGAGTGCAGAAGAGGTGCGCAGTCTTTCAGAAATGAGCACCCAGGCTCGGCTCAGGCAAACTGAGTTGATGGCTGCAGTGGGGAGGATGCCTGACTCCATCGACACACTGGCAAAGAGTGTGCAGGACTTTGGGGCAGCAATGGAAAGGACTGTTCAGGGCTTCGGGGCAGCAATGGAAAGGACTGTCCAGGGATTCGGGGCAGCAATGGAAAGGACTGTCCAGGGCTTCGGGCCAGCCCTGGAAAGGTCTGTCCAGGGCTTGTCCGAAGCAGTGGAAAGAACTGTCCCGGCCTTGTCTGAAGCAGTGGAAAGGACTGTCCAGGGCTTCTCCAAAGCACTGGCACCTGCCACGCAAGTGCTCAGTGCTGCCACACAGTCACTTGCTGGCCTCCTGCACACGCATATGGAGGCCACGCAAACACTCACTGCTGCCACCCTAGCTGGATCAGGCAGGATTACCCGGGGCCCTTGCAGCACCACAGCAGGCCATCAATCTGTGGACCAGCCAATTGTGGTGCATTCTGCGGTGCTGCCCCGCCAGAGTGCCAGTGTGTCGGCCAACCACGGAGCAGGTGCCCGCTCTCAGGATGTAAGCATTCCTGATGCCACCGCTGGAACGTCTCCACTGCAGCTGCTACCACCTGCAGGACAGACTGCTTCCAACCATGCACAGTTGGAGCAGTCAGAATCCGGGACCTCCAAGCCCAGAGGTCGTCCAGGCCATCCCTCAGGTGCTTCTGCACTTTCAAACACTCAGCAGGCATCCCCCAGCCTTGACGCATCCACTGGGGTCCAATTACGGAGGAGCTGCAGGGAGGGAAGGGGCCAATCTCGTAAGAGAAGTCGATCTCCATCAAGGGGTAAAGAGTAGAGGGAGCTGCTGAGATGTCTCATTTGTAGAATTCAAGGCCGTCTACACCTGCTGTGAATGTTAGTCATGTTTTGGGTAGTCTCGTGGGTTTTCCAGACAGTTATGTGTTAGTTCGTTAATTATGCTTTCTGTTGCCATTGCTTTGTCATGCTGGAAGGATGCACTTCTTTGAAAATAAAGAAAATGCTTTATTTACACTGGAATTCTAGACTATTTACAAGCATGGTGGCCTTCATAGGCTTCAGGCGAACTGGAGGGCACTGTTCCAATTACAACCAGCATTCCATCAGAGGGGCCTAGAACCGATTCCTTATGAGCCTCTGACGGACGGCCCTTCCAGTTTCTGGACCCCTCCCGTCTTCCTCCTCCTCCTCCTCCTCCTCCTCCTCCTCGTCCGCCTGCTCTGCTGGACCTTCAAGGTCGGCTGGCATTGGCTGGGTGCGTCGGATGGCCAGGTTGTGGAGTATGCAGCAGACCACGATGATGCATGACACTTGCTCTGGCGAGTACTGCAGGGCACCCCCCGAATGGTCGAGACAACTGAAACACTGCTTGAGCACACCGATTGTGTGCTCCACAATGTTCCTGGTCGCCTGATGGCTCGTGTTGTAATGCTCTTCTGCTGGGGTGCTGGGCAAACAGAGCGGGGTCATGAGCCATGGGCAGAGAGGATAGATCTTGTCACCAAGAAGCCAGCCTCGTGGGTGAGCCGGGGCCTTGAAAAGGTCAGCCACTGAAGTCTGCCACAGGATGAACACGTCATGGCTGCTGCCAGGGAATTGTGCGTTGACCGCGATGATCATCTGCCGGTGGTCACAGACCAGCTGCACATTAAAGAAGTGGGACCCCTTGCGGTTGCGGCACTCCTCAGGATTCTGTAATGGCGCCTGCAAAGCCACGTGTGTGCAATCAATGGCGCCCTGCACAATGGGGAAGTCCGCTATAGCCGCGAAGCCCTGTGCGCGCTCCCCCTGCTTCTCCCGGGTCAAAGGGAAGGTGATTAATTACCGGCTGCATCTATATAGGGCAGCTGTAACTTGCCAGATGCAGCAATGCACCGCAAATTGAGAAATATTTGCTATATCCCCAGTTGCTGCCTGAAACAAGCCGCTGGCGAAAAAGTTTAGGGCAACAGTGACTTTGACGGCCACCGACAGAGAGGTCCTGCACCGTAACCGTGGCTGCAGATCTTCAGCAAGCAGGTGGCACATCTCAGTCACAACATCCTTTCTGAATCGGAGCCTTCGCATACACTGCTCCTCTGACATGGTAATGTATGGCACCTGCTGCCTGAAAACCCTGGCAGCATATGGTCGCATTTGGCGACGTCCATTGGCCCTCCTCCTTCTGGCCGTTGCCGGCCCTCTCTCCCTCCACCTCTGTGCCCTTGCCATATGTTCAGCCAGGAGGACATTCCCCTCCAAAGCAGCTCCCATTATAAAGTGAAAGAAGTAAGATGCAGTAATATCTCACGAGCAAACTGTTGTGGACAAGGCTGAAGGTCCAAAGGCACTGCTGGCTCAATGAAACGTACACTTTCCCACTGAAGGTCAGCAACTCTCTCCAACAACCAGCAAGATGCCCACCCAAAATGGCTGCCGCTTTTATACTAGTGCATTCCCCTTTAAATAGCGCCCCCCTAGTCCGAGAAGGACTTGGGAACACTCCAACAAGCTGTCACTATTAGCGCCAGGCGGAACGGAGGTGGGCACCACTGAATTTCTGGTCCGAGGCGCCAAAAAGGCGTTGCACACTGAAATGACGTCATGATCTGCCTGCGCCCACGAGCGGCCGCAAAGATTTAGCACCGGCGCTAAAAGCCCACTCAATATGGCAAGAGGCGCTGGGTTCACTGCACCCGCCCGGAAATTGGGTAATGCCCCAATTCTCGGCCTCTTTAGGCACTAATCGCTGGCGCTACAAACCGAATTTCTCCCCCTAGCTCTTTCATTGAATGCAGATACACCGAAATAACTTCCAACAAGAACCTCCCTTGCTCATTGGTGTCCAGGCTCCCGAAGTGTCCCTCGGGGCTCTCCATGTTTCCTTTGTCGCATGACTTTTGAGGTTCAGTTTTGATGTTCTTAGTTATTTTCAACTTTTCAAATATTGGCAAACGTAATTTTTTTGAATAAAATTTGTAAACAGCTTAAAGTGACTTTTATGGTTTCTTAGTGCAATAAAGACATTCAAGATGGAAACTAGCTATTTTCTAATTTTCAGTTGTAATTTTAAATATTTTTGCAAACAAAAATGTTGATTTTTTTTTCAAAGTGAATAGAGGCTGCACTTTTAAATGAAATGGTTACATACGCTTTCAGTCACAAATATATATTTCAATAAAAAAGCAATGATAACATTTAAATAAAATGAAACATTAAAGAATTGAATGATTTGCCCCCTCGCATATGTGCCTGAGGGTCAAAGGAGGTGGATTGTGCAAAAGGTGACACCCTACTGTCTCCTGCACTTTCCCCCTCCCCGTGACTGGAGCCCTCTGCTGCCAATTGTGCCATCTCTTGCCCTTCAGCAATTGCCTCATGACAGGGTTGCTGCTGCCGCTGCTGCTGAAAGGCAACATTTGCTTGCATTAGGACTGGTGGAGCTGCTGTCTCGTGGGCCTGAACTGTGTCTGCGCTGGGAGCAGGTAAAGGCGGTTCTGCAGGAGTCAAAGTAATGGCATTGTTCCGCTGTCCTTAGAATGGTGGAGTTTGCGCTGACAGCCTGGGCAACTTCTGACCAAGCTGTCATCTGTCCCCTGCATGGTGCCCTGGACTTCTCATTCCCAAGGATCTGCAGGCGCTTCACCTCAACCTCATTGAGGACTGTGCTGATGTCATCCTCACTGAAATTCTGAGCTCTCTTAATCATGCGAATTTTGTTCAGTCCTTCCATTTCACTTTGCCGATTAATTAAAATGAATGAAAAAATGTTTCAGGACTTTTAATACTCTTTAAATTGCTTCAAATCACTTTAAAACTATTTAAGATTCTTCAAATCCATGTAAAAGTCCTTAAAAGTTTCTAAAAGTTTACGAAAAATTCAAAAAACTATAAAGAAACAACTTACCATTGTGTTTTGCAGCTACTTTCATTTGCCAATGCTTCTGAAGAGTTGAAAAAAATCGGGGGCGTGGCCTATGCAAATATAACTTTTGAGGGCAGGTCTCCCCTATGCTCATAGAAACATAGAAGATAGGAGCAGGAGTAGGCCATTCGGCCCTTCGAGCCTGCTTCGCCATTCAATGTGATCATGGCTGATCATCCAAATTCAGTACCCTGTCCCTGCCTTTTCCCCATATCCATTGATCCCTTTAGCCTCAAGAAATATATCCAACTCTTTCTTGAATATATTTAATGAACTAGCCTCCACCGCCCTCTGTGGCAGAGAATTCCACAGGTTCACCACTCTCTGGGTGAAGAAATTCCTCCTCATTTCAGTCCTAAATGGCTTACCCCTTATCCTTAGACTATGACCCCCGGTTCTGGACTCCCCGGCCATCCGAAACATCCTTCCTGCATCTAGTCTGTCCAGACCTGACAGAATTTTATAGGTTTCGATGAGATCCCTCTCAATCTTCTAAACTCCAGTGAGTATAAGCCCAATCGACACAATCTCTCCTCATACGTCATTCCTGCCATCCCAGGTATCAGCCTGGTGAGTCTTCGCTGCACTCCCTCCATGGCAAGAATGTCCTTCCTCAGGTAAGGTGACCAAAACTGCACACAATACTCAAGGTGCGGTCTCAGCAAGGCCCTGTACAAATGTAGCATGACATCCTTGTTCCTGTACTCGAACCCTCTTGCTACGAAGGCCAACATACCATTTGCCTTCTTTACCGCCTGCTGCACCTGCATGCTTACCCTTCAGTGACTGGTGCACAAGGACATCCAGGTCCCTTTGCACTTCCCCTTCTCCCAATCTATTGCCATTCAAATAATAATCTGCCTTCCTGTTTTTGCCACCAAAGTGGATAGCCTCACATTTATCCACATTATAGTGTATTTGCCATGTTTCTGCCCAATCACCCAACCTGTCCAAATCGTACTGGAGTTTCCCAACATCCTCCTTGCAGCTTACCCTCCCGCCCAGCTTTGTGTCGTCTGCAAATTTGGAGGTATTACATCCAATTCCCTTGTCCAGATCATTAATATATATTGTGAACAGCTGGGGTCCTAGGACCGATCCTTGCGGTACCCTACTAGTCACTGCCTGCCACTCGGAAAATGACCCATTTATTCCAACTCTTTGCTTTCTGTCCACCAACCAGTTCTCTATCCAAGTCAATACCTTGCCCCCAATCCCATGTGCCTTAATTTTGCACGCTAATCTCTTATGTGGGACCTTATTGAAAGCCTTCTGAAAGTCCAAACACAACACATCCACTGGTTCTCCCTTATCTATTTTACCAGTTACATCCTCAAAAAATTCGAGTAGATTAGTCAAGCATGATTTACCTTTTGTAAATCCATATTGACTTTGTCTGATCCTGTCACTGCTTTCCAAGTGCTCTGCTATTACACCTTTTATAATAGACTCTAGCATTTTCCCCACTACCGATGTCAGGCTTACTGGTCTATAATTCCCCACTTTTACTCTACCACATTTTTTGAATTGTGGGGTAACATTAGCTACCCTCCAATCCATGGGTACCGTTCCAGAGTCTATCGAGTTCTGGAAGATGACCAGTAATGCATCTACTCTCTAGGGCCACTTCCTTAAGTACCCTGGGATGTAGGCCATCAGGCCCTGGGGATTTATTGGCCATCAGTCCCATCAATTTTCCTAACACCATTTTCCTACAAATACTGATTTCTTTCAGTTCCTCTCTTTCATCAGACCCTATGTTCCCCGGCATCTCTGGGAGGTTATTTGTGTCCTCCTTTGTGAAGACAGAACCAAAGTATGTATTTAGTTGGTCTGCCATTTCCTTGTTTCCCATTATAAATTCCCCTGACTCTGACTGTAAGGGACCTACGTTTGACTTCACCAATCTTTTTCTCTTCACATATCTATAAAAGCTTTTACAGTCAGTTTTTATGTTCCATGCTAGCTTACTCTCATATTCTATTTTCCCTTTCTTAATTAATCCCTTTGTCCTCCTTTGTTGACTCTTAAACTGCTCCCAATCCTCAGGATTATTGCTTTTTCTAGCCAATTTATATGTCCTCTCCTTGGATCTTATGCTATCCCTAATTTCCCTTGTTAGCCACGGTTGAGTCACCGTTTTAAAAAAAAATTATGCCAAACTGGGATGAACAAATTCTGTAGCTCATCCATTCAGTCTTTGAATGTTTGGCAGAGGGGCTAGGGGAGAGAGAGAGAGACTGGGGGAGAGATAGAGTCTGGCAGAGGGGCTGGGGAGAGAGAGAGACTGGGGGAGATAGACTGGCGAGAGAGAGAGACTGGGGGAGAGATAGAGTCTGGCAGAGGTGCTAGGGGAGAGAGAGATAGGCTGGGGGAGAAATAGAGTCTGGCAGAGAGGCTAGGGAAGAGAGAGAGAGACTGGGGTAGAGAGATAGTTTGGCAGAAGGTCCAGGGGCGAGAGAGAGACTGGGTGAGTGAGACTGGCGAGAGAGAGAGACTGAGGAAGTGATAGAGTCTGGCAGAGGGGCTGCGGGAGAGAGAGAGAGGCTGGGGGAGAGATAGAGTTTGGCAGAGTGGCTGGGGGAGTGAGAGAGAGACAGCGGAAGTGATGTGGAAGCAATGGGCGAGAGAGGGAGAATGGGGGAGGGATAGACTCTGGCAGAGGGGCTGGGGGCGAGAGAGAGACTGGGAGAGAGATAGAGTCTGGCAGAGGGGCAATGGGCAAGAGGGGGAGACTGGGGGAGGGATAGAGTTTGGTTGAGTCGCTAGGGGAGAGAGAGAGAAACTGGGGGAGAGATAGAGTCTGGCAGAGAGGTTTGGGGAGAGAGAGAGACTGGGGGTGAGAGATAGTCTGGCAGAGAGGCTAGGGGAGGGAGAGAGACTGGGGGAGATATATAGAGTCTGGCAGAGAGGCTAGTGGAGAGAGAGAGAGAGACGTGGGGAGAGTTAGAGTCTGGCAGAGGGACTCGGAGAGAGTGAGAGACTGTGGGAGAGAGTCTGGCGAGAGAGAGATACTGGGGAGAGATAGAGTATGTCAGAGGGGTTAGGACAGAGAGACAGAGACTGGGGAGAGATAGAGTCATGCAGAGGGGCTAGGGGAGAGAGAGAGAGACCGGGGGAGAGATAGAGTCTGGCAGAGGGGCAAGGGGAGATAGAGAGACTGGGGGAGAGATAGAGTCTGGCAGAGGGGCGAGGGGAGAGAGAGAGAGACTGGGGGAGAGATGGTGTCTGGCAGAGGTGTTACGGGAGTGAGAGAGAGACTGGGGGAGAGATAGAGTTTGGCAGAGGGGCTAGGGGAGAGAGAGAAAGACTGGGGGATAGAGATAGAGACTGGCAGACGGGCTGGGAGAGAGAGAGAGACTGGGGAGAGATAGAGTCTGGCAGAGGGGCTAGGGGAGAGAGAGAGAGACTGGGGGATAGAGATAGAGACTGGCAGACGGGCTGGGAGAGAGAGAGAGACTGGGGAGAGATAGAGTCTGGCAGAGGGGCTAGGGGAGAGAGAGAGAGACTGGGGGATAGAGATAGAGACTGGCAGACGGGCTGGGAGAGAGAGAGAGACTGGGGAGAGATAGAGACTGGCAGAGGGGCTAGGGGAGAGAGAGAGAGACTGGGGGATAGAGATAGAGACTGGCAGACGGGCTGGGAGAGAGAGAGAGACTGGGGAGAGATAGAGTCTGGCAGAGGGGCTAGGGGAGAGAGAGAGAGACTGGGGGAGAGATAGAGTCTGGCAGAGAAGCTAGAGGATAGATAGGGAGACTGGTGAGAGAGAGAGTCTGGGGAGAGAGAGAGACTGGGGGAGAGATAGAGACTAGCAGAGTGGCTAGGGGAGAGAGATAGAGACTGGGGGAGTGATAGAGTCTGGCACAGTAGCTAGAGGAGAGAGAGAGAGACTGGGGGATAGAGATAGAGACTGGCAGACGGGCTGGGAGAGAGAGAGAGACTGGGGAGAGATAGGGTCTGGCAGATGGGCTAGGGGAGAGAGAGAGACTGGGGGGAGAGATAGAGTTTGGCAGAGGGGCTAGGAGAGAGAGAGAGAGACTGGGGAGAGATTGATTCTGGCAGAGGTTCTAGGGGATAGAGAGGGAGACTGGCGAGAGAGAGAGTCCGGGGAGAGAGAGAGACTGGGGAGAGATAGAGTCTAGCAGTGGGGCTAGGGGAGAGAGATAGAGACTGGGGGAGTGATAGAGTCTGGCAGAGTAGCTAGGTGAGAGAGAGAGAGTCAGGGGGATAGAGATAGAGACTGGCAGACGGGCTCGGAGAGAGAGAGAGACTGGGGAGAGATAGAGTCTGGCAGAGGGGCTAGGGCAGAGAGAGAGAGACTGAGGGAGAGACAGTGTCGAGAGAGAGAGACTCAGGGCAAAAGAGACTCTGGGGAATAGACTCAGGGCAAAAGAGACTCTGGGGAATAGACTCAGAGCAAAAGAGACTCTGGGGTATAGACTCAGAGCAAAAGAGACTCTGGGGAATAGACTCAGGGCAAAAGAGACTCTGGGGAATAGACTCAGGGCAAAATAGACTGTGGGGAATAGACTCAGGGCAAAAGAGACTCTAGGAAATAGACTCAGGGCAAAAGAGACTCTGGGGAATAGACTCAGGGCATAAGAGACTCTGGGGAATAGAGTCAGGGCAAAAGAGACTCTGGGGAATAGACTCAGGGCAAAAGAGACTCTGGGGAATAGACTCAGGGCATAAGAGACTCTGGGGAATAGACTCAGGGCAAAAGAGACTCTGGGGAATAGACTCAGAGCAAAAGAGACTCTGGGGAATAGACTCAGAGCAAAAGAGACTCTGGGGAATAGACTCAGGGCAAAAGAGACTCTGGGGAATAGACTCAGGGCAAAAGAGACTGTGGGGAATAGACTCAGGGCAAAAGAGACTCTGGGGAATAGACTCAGGGCAAAAGAGACTCTGGGGAATAGACTCAGAGCAAACGAGACTCTGGGGAATAGACCCAGAGCAAAAGAGACTCTGGGGAATAGACTCAGGGCAAAAGAGACTCTGGGGAATATACTCAGGGCAAAAGAGACTCTGGGGAATAGACTCAAGGCAAAAGAGACTCAGGGGAACATACTCTGGGTTAAAGATACTCTGGGGAATAGACTCAGTGCAAAAGAGACCCTGGGGTATAGACTCAGGGCAAAAGAGACTCTGGGGAATAGACTCAGAGCAAAACAGACACTGGGGAATAGATTCAGGGCAAAAGAGACTCTGGGGAATAGACTCAGGGCAAACGAGACTCTGGGGAATAGATTCAGGGTAAAGGAGACTCTGGGGAAAAGACTCAGGGCAAAAGGAACTCTGGGGAATAGACCCAGAGCAGAAGAGACTCTGGGGAATAGACCCAGAGCAAAAGAGACTCTGGGGAATAGCCTCAGAGCAAAAGAGACTCTGGGGAATAGACTCAGGGCAAAAGAGACTCTGGGGTATAGACTCAGGGCAAAAGAGACTCTGGGGAATAGACTCAGGGCAAAGGAGACTCTGGGGAATAGACTCAGGGCATAAGAGACTCTGGGGAATAGACTCAGGGCAAAAGAGACTCTGGGGAATAGACTCAGAGCAAAAGAGACTCTGGGGAATAGACTCAGAGCAAAAGAGACTCTGGGGAATAGAGTCAGGGCAAAAGAGACTCTGGGGAATAGACTCAGGGCAAAAGAGACTGTGGGGAATAGACTCAGGGCAAAAGAGACACTGGGGAATAGACTCAGATCAAAAGAGACTCTGGGGAATAGACTCAGAGCAAAAGAGACTCTGGGGAATAGACTCAGGGCAAAAGAGACTCTGGGGAATAGACTCAGGGCAAAAGAGACTGTGGGGAATAGACTCAGGGCAAAAGAGACTCTGGGGAATAGACTCAGGGCAAAAGAGACTCTGGGGAATAGACTCAGGGCAAAAGAGACTCTGGGGTATAGACTCAGGGCAAAAGAGACTCTGGGGAATAGACTCAGGGCAAAAGAGACTCTGGGGAATAGACTCAGGGCATAAGAGACTCTGGGGAATAGACTCAGGGCAAAAGAGACTCTGGGGAATATACTCAGGGCAAACGAGACTCTGGGGAATAGACCCAGAGCAAAAGAGACTCTGGGGAATAGACTCAGGGCAAAAGAGACTCTGGGGAATATACTCAGGGCAAAAGAGACTCTGGGGAATAGACTCAAGGCAAAAGAGACTCAGGGGAATAGACTCTGGGTTAAAGATACTCTGGGGAATGGACTCAGTGCAAAAGAGACCCTGGGGTATAGACTCAGGGCAAAAGAGACTCTGGGGAATAGACTCAGAGCAAAACAGACACTGGGGAATAGGTTCAGGGCAAAAGAGACTCTGGGGAATAGACTCAGGGCAAACGAGACTCTGGGGAATAGATTCAGGGTAAAGGAGACTCTGGGGAATAGACTCAGGGCAAAAGGAACTCTGGGGAATAGACCCAGAGCAGAAGAGACTCTGGGGAATAGACCCAGAGCAAAAGAGACTCTGGGGAATAGCCTCAGAGCAAAAGAACCTCTGGGGAATAGACTCAGGGCAAAAGAGACTCTGGGGTATAGACTCAGGGCAAAAGAGACTCTGGGGAATAGACTCAGGGCAAAAGAGACTCTGGGGAATAGACTCAGGGCATAAGAGACTCTGGGGAATAGACTCAGGGCAAAAGAGACTCTGGGGAATAGACTCAGAGCAAAAGAGACTCTGGGGAATAGACTCAGAGCAAAAGAGACTCTGGGGAATAGACTCAGGGCAAAAGAGACTCTGGGGAATAGACTCAAGGCAAAAGAGACTCAGGGGAACATACTCTGGGTTAAAGATACTCTGGGGAATAGACTCAGTGCAAAAGAGACCCTGGGGTATAGACTCAGGGCAAAAGAGACTCTGGGGAATAGACTCAGAGCAAAAGAGACACTGGGGAATAGATTCAGGGCAAAAGAGACTCTGGGGAATAGACTCAGGGCAAACGAGACTCTGGGGAATAGATTCAGGGTAAAGGAGACTCTGGGGAAAAGACTCAGGGCAAAAGGAACACTGGGGAATAGACCCAGAGCAGAAGAGACTCTGGGGAATAGACCCAGAGCAAAAGAGACTCTGGGGAATAGCCTCAGAGCAAAAGAGACTCTGGGGAATAGACTCAGGGCAAAAGAGACTCTGGGGTATAGACTCAGGGCAAAAGAGACTCTGGGGAATAGACTCAGGGCAAAAGAGACTCTGGGGAATAGACTCAGGGCATAAGAGACTCTGGGGAATAGACTCAGGGCAAAAGAGACTCTGGGGAATAGACTCAGAGCAAAAGAGACTCTGGGGAATAGACTCAGAGCAAAAGAGACTCTGGGGAATAGACTCAGGGCAAAAGAGACTCTGGGGAATAGACTCAGGGCAAAAGAGACTGTGGGGAATAGATTCAGGGCAAAAGAGACACTGGGGAATAGACTCAGATCAAAAGAGACTCTGGGGAATAGACTCAGAGCAAAAGAGACTCTGGGGAATAGACTCAGGGCAAAAGAGACTCTGGGGAATAGACTCAGGGCAAAAGAGACTGTGGGGAATAGACTCAGGGCAAAAGAGACTCTGGGGAATAGACTCAGGGCAAAAGAGACTCTGGGGAATAGACTCAGGGCAAAAGAGACTCTGGGGTATAGACTCAGGGCAAAAGAGACTCTGGGGAATAGACTCAGGGCAAAAGAGACTCTGGGGAATAGACTCAGGGCATAAGAGACTCTGGGGAATAGACTCAGGGCAAAAGAGACTCTGGGGAATATACTCAGGGCAAACGAGACTCTGGGGAATAGACCCAGAGCAAAAGAGACTCTGGGGAATAGACTCAGGGCAAAAGAGACTCTGGGGAATATACTCAGGGCAAAAGAGACTCTGGGGAATAGACTCAAGGCAAAAGAGACTCAGGGGAATAGACTCTGCGTTAAAGATACTCTGGGGAATAGACTCAGTGCAAAAGAGACCCTGGGGTATAGACTCAGGGCAAAAGAGACTCTGGGGAATAGACTCAGAGCAAAACAGACACTGGGGAATAGGTTCAGGGCAAAAGAGACTCTGGGGAATAGACTCAGGGCAAACGAGACTCTGGGGAATAGATTCAGGGTAAAGGAGACTCTGGGGAATAGACTCAGGGCAAAAGGAACTCTGGGGAATAGACCCAGAGCAGAAGAGACTCTGGGGAATAGACCCAGAGCAAAAGAGACTCTGGGGAATAGCCTCAGAGCAAAAGAGCCTCTGGGGAATAGACTCAGGGCAAAAGAGACTCTGGGGTATAGACTCAGGGCAAAAGAGACTCTGGGGAATAGACTCAGGGCAAAAGAGACTCTGGGGAATAGACTCAGGGCATAAGAGACTCTGGGGAATAGACTCAGGGCAAAAGATACTCTGGGGAATAGACTCAGAGCAAAAGAGACTCTGGGGAATAGACTCAGAGCAAAAGAGACTCTGGGGAATAGACTCAGGGCAAAAGAGACTCTGGGGAATAGACTCAGGGCAAAAGAGACTGTGGGGAATAGACTCAGGGCAAAGGAGACTCTGGGGAATAGACTCAGGGCAAAAGAGACTCTGGGGAATAGACTCAGGGCAAAAGAGACTCTGGGGTATAGACTCAGGGCAAAAGAGACTCTGGGGAATAGACCCAGGGCAAAAGAGACTCTGGGGAATAGACTCAGGGCATAAGAGACTCTGGGGAATAGACTCAGGGCAAAAGAGACTCTGGGGAATAGACTCAGAGCAAAAGAGACTCTGGGGAATAGACTCAGAGCAAAAGAGACTCTGGGGAATAGACTCAGGGCAAAAGAGACTCTGGGGAATAGACTCAGGGCAAAAGAGACTGTGGGGAATAGACTCAGGGCAAAAGAGACTCTGGGGAATAGACTCAGGGCAAAAGAGACTCTGGGGAATAGACTCAGAGCAAACGAGACTCTGGGGAATAGACCCAGAGCAAAAGAGACTCTGGGGAATAGACTCAGGGCAAAAGAGACTCTGGGGAATAGACTCAGGGCAAAATAGACTCTGGGGTATAGACTCAGGGCAAAAGAGACTCTGGGGAATGGACTCTGGGTTAAAGATACTCTGGGGAATAGACTCAGGGCAAAAGGAACTCTGGGGAATAGACCCAGAGCAGAAGAGACTCTGGGGAATAGACCCAGAGCAAAAGAGACTCTGGGGAATAGACCCAGAGCAAAAGAGACTCTGGGGAATAGACTCAGGGCAAAAGAGACTCTTGGGGAATAGACTCAGAGCAAAAGAGACTCTGGGGAATAGACTCAGAGCAAAAGAGACTCTGGGGAATAGACTCAGTGCAAAAGAGGCACTGGGGAATAGACTCAGGGCAAAAGAGACTCTGGGGATAGACTCAGAGCAAAAGAGACTCTGGGGAATAGACTCATAGCAAAAGAGACTCTGGGGAATAGACTCAGGGCAAAAGAGACTCTGGGGAATAGATTCAGGGCAAAAGAGACTCTGGGGAATAGACTCCGGGCAAAAGAGCCTCTGGGAAATAGACTCAGTGCAAAAGAGACTCTGGGGAATAGACTCAGGCAAAAGAGACTCTGCGGAATAGACTCAGGGCAAAAGAGACTGTGGGGAACAGACTCAGGGCAAAAGAGACTCTGGGGAATAGACTCAGGGCAAAAGAGATTCTGGGGAATAGACTCAGGGCAAATGAGTCTCTGGGGAATAAACTCAGGGCAAATGAGACTCTGGGGAATAGACTCAGGGCAAAAGGGACTCTGGGGAATAGACTCAGGGCAAAAGAGACTCTGGGGAATAGACTCAGAGCAAAAGAGACTCTGGGGAATAGACTCAGGGCAAAAGAGACTCTGGGGAATAGACTCAGGGCAGAAGAGTCTCTGGGGAATAGACTCAGGGCAAAATAGGCTCTGGGGAATAGACCCAGAGCAAAAGAGACTCTGTGGAATAGACTCAGGGCAAAAGAGACTCTGGGGAATAGACTCAGAGCAAAAGAGACTCTGGGGAATAGACACAGAGCAAAAGAGACTCTGGGGAATAGACTCAGGGCAAAAGAGACTCTGGGGAATAGACTCAGAGCAAAAGAGACTCTGGGGAATAGACTCAGGGCAAAAGAGACTCTGGGGAATAGACTCAGGGCAAAAGACACTCTGGGGAATAGACTCGGGGCAAAAGAGACTCTGGGGAATAGACTCAGAGCAAAAGAGACTCTGGGGAATAGCCTCAGGGCATAAGAGACTCTGGGGAATAGACTCAGTGCAAAGAGACTCTGGGGAATAGACTCAGGGCAAAAGAGACTCTGGGGAATAGACTCAGGGCAAAAGAGACTCTGGGGAATAGACTCAGGGCAAAAGAGACTCTGGGGAATAGACTCAGGGCAAAATAGGCTCTGGGGAATAGACTCAGGGCAAAAGAGACTCTGGGGAATAGACTCAGGGCAAAAGAGACTCTGGGGAATAGACTCAGAGCAAAAGAGACTCTGGGGAATAGACTCAGAGCAAAAGAGACTCTGGAGAATAGACTCAGGACAAAATACGCTCTGGGGAGTAGACTCAGAGCAAAAGAGACTCTGGGGAATAGACTCAGGGCAAAATAGGCTCTGGGGAATAGACCCAGAGCAAAAGAGACGCTGGGGAATAGACTCAGGGCAAAAGAGTCTCTGGGGAATAGACTCAGGGCAAAAGAGTCTCTGGGGAATAGACTCAGAGCAAAAGAGACTCTGGGGAATAGAGTCAGGGCAATAGAGACTCTGGGGAATAGACTCAGGGCAAAAGAGACTCTGGGGAAGAGACTCAGGGCAAAAGAGACTCTGGGGAATAGACTCAGGGCAAAAGAGACTCTGGGGAATAGACTCAGGGCAAAAGAGACTCTGGGGAATAGACTCAGGGCAAAAGAGACTCTGGGGAATAGACCCAGAGCAAAAGAGACTCTGGGGAATAGACTCAGGGCAAAAGAGACTCTGGGGAATAGACCCAGAGCAAAAGAGACTCTGGGGAATAGACTCAGGCCAAAGGAGACTCTGGGGAATAGACTTAGGGCAAAAGAGACTCTGGGGAATAGACTTAGGGCAAAAGAGACTCTGGGAAAGAGACTCAGGGCAAAAGAGACTCTGGGGAATAGACTCAAGGCAAAAGAGACTCTGGGGAATAGACTCAGGGGAAAAGAGACTCTGGGGAATAGACTCAGGGCAAAAGAGACTCGGGGGAATAGACTCAGGGCAAAAGAGACTCTGGGGAATAGATTCAGGGCAAAAGAGACTCTGGGGAATAGACTCCGGGCAAAAGAGACTCTGGGAAATAGACTCAGGGCAAAAGAGACTCTGGGGAATAGACTCAGGCAAAAGAGACTCTGGGGAATAGACTCAGGGCAAAAGAGACTGTGGGGAACAGACTCAGGGCAAAAGAGACTCTGGGGAATAGACTCAGGGCAAAAGAGATTCTGGGGAATAGACTCAGGGCAAATGAGTCTCTGGGGAATAAACTCAGGGCAAATGAGACCCTGGGGAATAGACTCAGGGCAAAAGAGACTCTGGGGAATAGACTCAGGGCAAAAGGGACTCTGGGGAATAGACTCAGGGCAACAGAGTCTCTGGAGAATAGACTCAGGGCAAAAGAGACTCTGGGGAATAGACTAAGAGCAAAAGAGACTCTGGGGAATAGACTCATGGCAAAAGAGACTCTGGGGAATAGACTCAGGGCAGAAGAGTCTCTGGGGAATAGACTCAGGGCAAAATAGGCTCTGGGGAATAGACCCAGAGCAAAAGAGACTCTGTGGAATAGACTCAGGGCAAAAGAGACTCTGGGGAATAGACTCAGAGCAAAAGAGACTCTGGGGAATAGACTCAGAGCAAAAGAGACTCTGGGGAATAGACTCAGGGCAAAAGAGACTCTGGGGAATAGACTCAGGGCAAAAGACACTCTGGGGAATAGACTCGGGGCAAAAGGGACTCTGGGGAATAGTCTCAGGGCAAAAGAGACTCTGGGGAATAGACTCAGGGCAAAAGAGACTCTGGGGAATAGACTCAGCGCAAAAGAGACCCTGGGGAATAGACTCAGGGCATAAGAGACTCTGGGGAACAGACTCAGTGCAAAGAGACTCTGGGGAATAGACTCAGGGCAAAAGAGACTCTGGGGAATAGACTCAGGGCAAAAGAGACGCTGGGGAATAGACTCAGGGCAAAAGAGACTCTGGGGAATAGACTCAGGGCAAAATAGGCTCTGGGGAATAGACCCAGAGCAAAAGAGACTCTGGGGAATAGACTCAGGGCAAAAGAGACTCTGGGGAATAGACTCAGGGCAAAAGAGACTCTGGGGAATAGACTCAGAGCAAAAGAGACTCTGGGGAATAGACTCAGAGCAAAAGAGACTCTGGGGAATAGACTCAGGGCAAAATAGGCTCTGGGGAGTAGACTCAGAGCAAAAGAGACTCTGGGGAATAGACTCAGGGCAAAATAGGCTCTGGGGAATAGACACAGAGCAAAAGAGACGCTGGGGAATAGACTCAGGGCAAAAGAGACTCTGGGGAATAGACTCAGGGCAAAAGAGTCTCTGGGGAATAGACTCAGAGCAAAAGAGACTCTGGGGAATAGAGTCAGGGCAATAGAGACTCTGGGGAATAGACTCAGGGCAAAAGAGACTCTGGGGAAGAGACTCAGGGCAAAAGAGACTGGGGAATAGACTCAGGGCAAAAGAGACTCTGGGGAATAGACTCAGGGCAAAAGAGACCCTGGGGAATAGACTCAGGGCAAAAGAGACTCTGGGGAATAGACCCAGAGCAAAAGAGACTCTGGGGAATAGACTCAGGGCAAAAGAGACTCTGGGGAATAGACCCAGAGCAAAAGAGACTCTGGGGAATAGACTCAGGCCAAAAGAGACTCTGGGGAATAGACTTAGGGCAAAAGAGACTCTGCGGAATAGACAGGGCAAAAGAGTCTCTGTGGAATAGTCTCAGGGCAAAAGAGTCTCTGGGGAATAGACTCAGGGCAGAAGAGACTCTGGCGAATAGACTCAGGGCAAACGAGACTCTGGGGAATAGACTCAGGGCATAAGAGACTCTGGGGAATAGACTCAGGGCAAAAGAGACTCTGGGGAATAGACCCAGAGCAAAAGAGACTCTGGGGAATAGACTCAGGGCAAAGGAGACTCTGGGGAATAGACTCAGTGCAAAAGAGACTCTGGGGAATAGACTCAGGGCAAAAGAGACTCTGGGGAATAGACTCAGGGCAAAAGAGACTCGGGGGAATAGACTCAGGGCAAAAGAGACTCTGGGGAATAGACTCAGGGCAAAAGAGACTCTGGGGAATAGATTCCGGGCAAAAGAGACTCTGGGGAATAGACTCAGGGCAAAAGAGACTCTGGGGAATAGACACAGGGCAAAAGAGACGCTGGGGAATAGACTCAGGGCAAAAGAGACTGTGGGGAACAGACTCAGGGCAAAAGAGCCTCTGGGGAATAGACTCAGGGCAAGAGAGACTCTGGGGAATAGACTCAGGGCAAATGAGTCTCTGGGGAATAGACTCAGGGCAAAAGAGACTCTGGGGAATAGACCAGAGCAAAAGAGACTCTGGGGAATAGACTCAGGGCAAAAGAGACTCTGGGGAATAGACCCAGAGCAAAAGAGACCCTGGCGAATAGAGTCAGGGCAAACAAGACTCTGGGGAATTGACTCAGGGCATAGGAGACTCTGGGGTATAGACTCAGGGTGAAAGAGACTCTGGGGAATAGACCCAGAGCAAAAGAAACTCTGGGGAATAGACTCAGGGCAAAAGAGACTCTGGGGAATAGATTCCGGGCAAAAGAGACTCTGGGGAATAGACTCAGGGCAAAAGAGACTGTGTGGAACAGACTCAGGGCAAAAGAGACTCTGGGGAATAGACTCAGGGCAAGAGAGACTCTGGGGAATAGACTCAGGGCAAATGAGCCTCTGGGGAATAGACTCAGGGAAAAATAGACCCTGGGGAATAGCAAGAGCAAAAGAGACTCAGGGGAATAGACTCAGGGCAAAAGAGACTCTGGGGAATAGACCCAGAGCAAAAGAGACTCTGGCGAATAGACTCAGGGCAAACGAGACTCTGGGGAAAAGACTCATGGCATAAGAGACTCTGGGGAATAGACTCAGGGTGAAAGAGACTCTGGGGAATAGACCCAGAGCAAAAGAGACTCTGGGGAATAGACTCAGGGCAAAGGAGAATCTGGGGAATAGACTCAGGGCAAAAGAGACTCTGGGGAATAGACCCAGAGCAAAAGAGACTCTGGCGAATAGACTCAGGGCAAAAGAGACTCTGGGGAATAGACTCAGGGCATAAGAGACTCTGGGGAACAGACTCAGTGCAAAGAGACTCTGGGGAATAGACTCAGGGCAAAAGAGACTCTGGGGAATAGACTCAGGGCAAAAGAGACTCTGGGGAATAGACTCAGGGCAAAAGAGACTCTGGGGAATAGACTCAGGGCAAAATAGGCTCTGGGGAATAGACCCAGAGCAAAAGAGACTCTGGGGAATAGACCCAGGGCAAAAGAGACTCTGGGGAATAGACTCAGGGCAAAAGAGACTCTGGGGAATAGACTCAGAGCAAAAGAGACTCTGGGGAATAGACTCAGAGCAAAAGAGACTCTGGGGAATAGACTCAGGGCAAAATAGGCTCTGGGGAGTAGACTCAGAGCAAAAGAGACTCTGGGGAATAGACTCAGGGCAAAATAGGCTCTGGGGAATAGACACAGAGCAAAAGAGACGCTGGGGAATAGACTCAGGGCAAAAGAGACTCTGGGGAATAGACTCAGGGCAAAAGAGTCTCTGGGGAATAGACTCAGAGCAAAAGAGACTCTGGGGAATAGAGTCAGGGCAAAAGAGACTGTGGGGAACAGACTCAGGGCAAAAGAGACTCTGGGGAATAGACTCAGGGCAAAATAGGCTCTGGGGAGTAGACTCAGAGCAAAAGAGACTCTGGGGAATAGACTCAGGGCAAAATAGGCTCTGGGGAATAGACACAGAGCAAAAGAGACGCTGGGGAATAGACTCAGGGCAAAAGAGACTCTGGGGAATAGACTCAGGGCAAAAGAGTCTCTGGGGAATAGACTCAGAGCAAAAGAGACGCTGGGGAATAGACTCAGGGCAAAAGAGACTGTGGGGAACAGACTCAGGGCAAAAGAGACTCTGGGGAATAGACTCAGGGCAAGAGAGACTCTGGGGAATAGACTCAGGGCAAATGAGTCTCTGGGGAATAGACTCAGGGCAAAAGAGACTCTGGGGAATAGACTCAGAGCAAAAGAGACTCTGGGGAATAGACTCAGGGCAAAATAGGCTCTGGGGAGTAGACTCAGAGCAAAAGAGACTCTGGGGAATAGACTCAGGGCAAAATAGGCTCTGGGGAATAGACACAGAGCAAAAGAGACGCTGGGGAATAGACTCAGGGCAAAAGAGACTTTGGGGAATAGACTCGGGGCAAAAGAGTCTCTGGGGAATAGACTCAGAGCAAAAGAGACTCCGGGGAATAGAGTCAGTGCAATAGAGACTCTGGGGAATAGACTCAGGGCAAAAGAGACACTGGGGAAGAGACTCAGGGCAAAAGAGACTCTGGGGAATAGACTCAGGGCAAAAGAGACTCTGGGGAATAGACTCAGGGCAAAAGAGACTCTGGGGAATAGATTCAGGGCAAAAGAGACTCTGGGGAATAGACCCAGAGCAAAAGAGACTCTGGGGAATAGACTCAGGGCAAAAGAGACTCTGGGGAATAGACCCAGAGCAAAAGAGACTCTGGGGAATAGACTCAGGCCAAAAGAGACTCTGGGGAATAGACTTAGGGCAAAAGAGACTCTGGGGAATAGACCCAGAGCAAAAGAGACTCTGGGGAATAGACCCAGAGCAAAAGAGACTCTGGGGAATAGACTCAGGGCAAAAGAGACTCTGGGGAATAGACCCAGAGCAAAAGAGACTCTGGGGAATAGACTCAGGGCAAAAGAGACTCTGGGGAATAGACCCAGAGCAAAAGAGACTCTGGGGAATAGACTCAGGCCAAAAGAGACTCTGGGGAATAGACTCAGGGCAAAAGAGACTCTGGGGAATAGACCCAGAGCAAAAGAGACTCTGGGGAATAGACTCAGGCCAAAAGAGACTCTGGGGAATAGACTCAGGGCAGAAGAGACTCTGGCGAATAGACTCAGGGCAAACGAGACTCTGGGGAATAGACTCAGGGCATAAGAGACTCTGGGGAATAGGCTCAGGGCAAAAGAGACTCTGGGGAATAGACCCAGAGCAAAAGAGACTCTGGGGAATAGACTCAGGGCAAAGGAGACTCTGGGGAATAGACTCAGTGCAAAAGAGACTCTGGGGAATAGACTCAGGGCAAAAGAGACTCTGGGGAATAGACTCAGGGCAAAAGAGACTCGGGGGAATAGACTCAGGGCAAAAGAGACTCTGGGGAATAGACTCAGGGCAAAGGAGACTCTGGGGAATAGATTCCGGGCAAAAGAGACTCTGGGGAATAGACTCAGGGCAAAAGAGACTCTGGGGAATAGACACAGGGCAAAAGAGACTGTGGGGAACAGACTCAGGGCAAAAGAGACTCTGGGGAATAGACTCAGGGCAAGAGAGACTCTGGGGAATAGACTCAGGGCAAATGAGTCTCTGGGGAATAGACTCAGGGCAAAAGAGACTCTGGGGAATAGACCAGAGCAAAAGAGACTCTGGGGAATAGACTCAGGGCAAAAGAGACTCTGGGGAATAGACTCAGGGCAAAAGAGACTCTGGGGAATAGACCCAGAGCAAAAGAGACTCTGGGGAATAGACTCAGGCCAAAAGAGACTCTGGGGAATAGACTCAGGGCAGAAGAGACTCTGGCGAATAGACTCAGGGCAAACGAGACTCTGGGGAATAGACTCAGGGCATAAGAGACTCTGGGGAATAGGCTCAGGGCAAAAGAGACTCTGGGGAATAGACCCAGAGCAAAAGAGACTCTGGGGAATAGACTCAGGGCAAAGGAGACTCTGGGGAATAGACTCAGTGCAAAAGAGACTCTGGGGAATAGACTCAGGGCAAAAGAGACTCTGGGGAATAGACTCAGGGCAAAAGAGACTCGGGGGAATAGACTCAGGGCAAAAGAGACTCTGGGGAATAGACTCAGGGCAAAGGAGACTCTGGGGAATAGATTCCGGGCAAAAGAGACTCTGGGGAATAGACTCAGGGCAAAAGAGACTCTGGGGAATAGACACAGGGCAAAAGAGACTGTGGGGAACAGACTCAGGGCAAAAGAGACTCTGGGGAATAGACTCAGGGCAAGAGAGACTCTGGGGAATAGACTCAGGGCAAATGAGTCTCTGGGGAATAGACTCAGGGCAAAAGAGACTCTGGGGAATAGACCAGAGCAAAAGAGACTCTGGGGAATAGACTCAGGGCAAAAGAGACTCTGGGGAATAGACCCAGAGCAAAAGAGACCCTGGCGAATAGAGTCAGGGCAAACAAGACTCTGGGGAATTGACTCAGGGCATAGGAGACTCTGGGGAATAGACTCAGGGTGAAAGAGACTCTGGGGAATAGACCCAGAGCAAAAGAAACTCTGGGGAATAGACTCAGGGCAAAAGAGACTCTGGGGAATAGATTCCGGGCAAAAGAGACTCTGGGGAATAGACTCAGGGCAAAAGAGACTGTGTGGAACAGACTCAGGGCAAAAGAGACTCTGGGGAATAGACTCAGGGCAAGAGAGACTCTGGGGAATAGCCTCAGGGCAAATGAGTCTCTGGGGAATAGACTCAGGGAAAAAGAGACCCTGGGGAATAGACCAGAGCAAAAGAGACTCTGGGGAATAGACTCAGGGCAAAAGAGACTCTGGGGAATAGACCCAGAGCAAAAGAGACTCTGGCGAATAGACTCATGGCAAACGAGACTCTGGGGAAAAGACTCATGGCATACGAGACTCTGGGGAATAGACTCAGGGTGAAAGAGACTCTGGGGAATAGACCCAGAGCAAAAGAGACTCTGGGGAATAGACTCAGGGCAAAGGAGAATCTGGGGAATAGACTCAGGGCAAAAGAGACTCTGGGGAATAGACTCAGAGCAAAAGAGACTCTGGGGAATAGACTCAGGACAAAATAGGCTCTGGGGAATAGACCCAGAGCAAAAGAGACTCTGGGGAATAGACTCAGGGCAAAAGAGACTCTGGGGAACAGACTCAGGGCAAAAGAGACTCTGGGGAATAGACTCAGGGCAAAAGAGACTCTTGGGAATAGACTCAGGGCAAAAGAGACTCTGGGGAATAGACTCAGGGCATAAGAGACTCTGGGGAATAGACTCAGTGCAAATAAGACTCTGGGGAATAGACTCAGTGCAAAAGAGACTCTGGGGAATAGACTCAGGGCAAAAGAGACTCTGGGGAATAGACTCAGAGCAAAAGAGACTCTGGGGAATAGACTCAGGGCAAAAGAGACTCTGGGGAATAGACTCAGGGCAAAAGAGACTCTGGGGATAGGCTCAGAGCAAAAGAGACTCTGGGGAATAGACTCAGAGCAAAAGAGACTCTGGGGAATAGACTCAGGGTAAAAGAGACTCTGGGGAATAGTCTCAGGGCAAAAGAGACTCTGGGGAATAGACTCAGGGCAAAAGAGATTCTGGGGAATAGACTCAGGGCAAAAGAGACTCTGGGGAACAGACTCAGGGCAAAAGAGACTCGGGGGAATAGACTCCGGGCAAAAGAGTCTCTGGGGAATAGACTCAGGGCAAAAGAGACTCTGGGGAATAGACTCCGGGCAAAAGAGACTCTGGTGAATAGACTCAGGGCAAAAGGGACTCTGTGGAATAGACTCAGGGCAAAAGAGACGGTGGGGAATAGACTCAGGGCAAAAGAGACTGTGGGGAGCAGACTCAGGGCAAAAGAGACTCTGGGGAATAGACTCAGGGCAAAAGAGACTCTGGGGAATAGACTCAGGGCAAAAGAGTCTCTGGGGAATAGACTCAGGGCAAAAGAGACTCTGGGGAATAGACTCAGAGCAAAAGAGACTCTGGGGAATAGACTCAGGGCAAAAGAGACTCTGGCGAATAGACTCAGGGCAGAAGAGACTCTGGGGAATAGACTCAGGGCCAAATAGGCTCTGGGGAATAGACCCAGAGCAAAAGAGACTCTGGGGAATAGACTCAGGGCAAAAGAGACTCTGGGGAATAGACCCAGAGCAAAAGAGACTCTGGGAAATAGACTCAGGGCAAAAGAGACTCTGGGGAATAGACTCAGAGCAAAAGAGACTCTGGGGAATAGACTCAGTGCAAAGAGACTCTGGGGAATAGACTCAGGGCATAAGAGACTCTGGGGAATAGACTCAGGGCAAAAGAGATTCTGGGGAATAGACTCAAGGCAAAAGAGACTCTGGGGAATAGACTCAGGGCAAAACAGAGTCTGGGGAATAGACTCAGAGCAAAAGAGACTCTGGGGAATAGACTCAAGGCAAAATAGGCTCTGGGGAATAGACCCAGAGCAAAAGAGACTCTGGGGAATAGACTCAGGGCAAAAGAGACGCTGGGGAATAGACTCAGGGCAAAAGAGACTCTGGGGAATAGACTCAGAGCAAAAGAGACTCTGGGGAATAGACTCAGAGCAAAAGAGACTCTGGGGAATAGACTCAGGGCAAAATAGGCTCTGGGGAACAGACCCAGAGCAAAAGAGACTCTGGGGAATAGACTCAGGGCAAAAGAAACTCTGGGGAATAGACTCAGGGCAAAATAGGCTCTGGGGAATAGACCCAGAGCAAAAGAGACTCTGGGGAATAGACTCAGGGCAAAGAGACTGTGGGGAATAGACTCAGGGCAAAAGAGACTCTGGGGAATAGACTCAGGGCAAAAGAGTCTCTGGGGAATAGACTCAGAGCAAAATAGACTCTGGGGAATAGACCCAGAGCAAAAGAGACTCTGGGGAATAGACTCAGGGCAAATGACACACTGGGGAATAGACTCCGGTCAAAAGAGACTCTGGGGAATAGACTCAGGGCAAAAGAGTCTCTGGGGAATAGACTCAGGGCAAAAGAGTCTCTGGGGAATAGACCAAGAGCAAAAGAGACTCTGGGGAATAGAGTCAGGGCAAAATAGGCTCTGGGGAACAGACCCAGAGCAAAAGAGACTCTGGGGAATAGACTCAGGGCAAAAGAGACTCTTGGGAATAGACTCAGGGCAAAATAGGCTCTGGGGAATAGACCCAGAGCAAAAGAGACTCTGGGGAATAGACTCAGGGCAAAAGAGACGCTGGGGAATAGACTCAGGGCAAAGGAGACTCTGGGGAATAGACTCAGAGCAAAAGAGACTCTGGGGAATAGACTCAGAGCAAAAGAGACTCTGGGGAATAGACTCAGGGCAAAATAGGCTCTGGGGAACAGACCCAGAGCAAAAGAGACTCTGGGGAATAGACTCAGGGCAAAAGAGACTCTGGGGAATAGACTCAGGGCAAAATAGGCTCTGGGGAATAGACCCAGAGCAAAAGAGACTCTGGGGAATAGACTCAGGGCAAAAGAGACTCTGGGGAATAGACTCAGGGCAAAAGAGACTCTGGGAAATAGACTCAGGGCAAAAGAGTCTCTGGGGAATAGACTCAGAGCAAAATAGACTCTGGGGAATAGACCCAGAGCAAAAGAGACTCTGGGGAATAGACTCAGGGCAAATGACACACTGGGGAATAGACTCCGGTCAAAAGAGACTCTGGGGAATAGACTCAAGGCAAAAGAGTCTCTGGGGAATAGACTCAGGGCAAAAGAGTCTCTGGGGAATAGACCAAGAGCAAAAGAGACTCTGGGGAATAGAGTCAGGGCAATAGAGACTCTGGGGAATAGACTCAGGGCAAAAGAGACTCTGGGGAATAGACTCAGGACAAAAGAGACTCTGGGGAATAGACTCAGGGCAAAAGAGACTCTGGGGAAAAGACTCAGGGCAAAAGAGACTCTGGGGAATAGACTCAGGGCAAAAGAGACTCTGGGGAATAGACCCAGAGCAAAAGACACTCTGGGAAATAGACCCAGAGCAAAAGAGACTCTGGGGAATAGACTCAGGGCAAAAGAGACTCTGGGGAATAGACTCGGGGCAATAGAGACACTGGGGAATAGATTCAGGGCAAAAGAGACTCTGTGGAATAGACTCAGGGCAAAAGAGACTCTGGGGAATAGACTTAGGGCAAAAGAGACTCTGCGGAATAGACAGGGCAAAATAGTCTCTTTGAAATAGACTCAGGGCAAAAGAGTCTCTGGGGAATAGACTCAGGGCATAAGAGACTCTGGGGAAGAGACCCCGAGCAGAAGAGACTCTGGGGAATAGACTCAGAGCAAAAGAGACTCTGGGGAATAGACTCAGAGCAAAAGGGACTCTGGGGAATAGACTCAGAGCAAAAGGGACTCTGGGGAATAGACTCAGGGCAAAATAGGCTCTGGGGAATAGACCCAGAGCAAAAGAGGCTCTGGGGAATAGACTCAGGGCAAAAGAGACTCTGGGGAATAGACTCAGAGCAAAAGAGACTCTGGGGAATAGACTCAGAGCAAAGAGACTTGGGGAATAGACTCAGAGCAAAGAGACTCTGGGGAATAGACTCAGGGTAAAGGAGGCTCTGGGGAATAGACTCAGAGCAAAAGAGACTCTGGGGAATAGACTCAGGGCAAAAGAGACTCTGGGTTATAGACTCAGGGCAAAAGAGACTCTGAAGAATACCCTCAGAGCAAAAGAGTCTCTGGGGGAATAGACTCAGGGCAGAAGAGACTCTGGGGAATAGACTCAGGGCAAAAAAGACTCTGGGGAATAGACTCACTGCAAAGGAGACTCTGGGGAATAGACTCAGGGCAAAAGACTCTGGGGAATAGACTCAGGGCAAAAGAGACTCTGGTGAATAGACTCAGGGCAAAAGAGACTCTGGGGAATAGACTCAGGGCAAAAGAGACTCTGGGGAATAGACTCAGGGCAAAAGAGACTCTGGGGAATAGACTCAGGGCAAAAGAGTCTCTGGGGGAATAGACTCAGGGCAGAAGAGACTCTGGGGAATAGACTCAGGGCAAAAGAGACTCTGGGGAATAGACTCAGGGCAAAGGAGACTCTGGGGAATAGACTCAGGGCAAAAGACTCTGGGGAATAGACTCAGGGCAAAAGAGAATCTGGGGAATAGACTCAGGGCGAAAGAGACTCTGGGGAATAGACTCAGGGCAAAAGAGACTCTGGGGAATAGACCCAGAGCAAAAGAGACACTGGGGAATAGACTCAGGGCAAAAGAGACTCTGGGGAATAGACTCAGGGCATAAGAGACTCTGGGGAATAGACTCAGTGCAATTAAGACTCTGGGGAATAGACTCAGTGCAAAAGAGACTCTGGGGAATAGACTCAGGGCAAAAGACACTCTGGGGAATAGACTCAGAGCAAAAGAGACTCTGGGGAATAGACTCAGGGCAAAAGAGACTCTGGGGAATAGACTCAGGGCAAAAGAGACTCTGGGGATAGGCTCAGAGCAAAAGAGACTCTGGGGAATAGACTCACAGCAAAAGAGACTCTGGGGAATAGACTCAGGGCAAAAGAGACTCTGGGGAACAGTCTCAGGGCAAAAGAGACTCTGGGGAATAGACTCAGGGCAAAAGAGACTCGGGGAATAGACTCAGGGCAAAAGAGATTCTGGGGAATAGACTCAGGGCAAAAGAGACTCTGGGGAACAGACTCAGGGCAAAAGAGACTCGGGGGAATAGACTCCGGGCAAAAGAGACTCTGGTGAATAGACTCAGGGCAAAAGGGACTCTGTGGAATAGACTCAGGGCAAAAGAGACTGTGGGGAATAGACTCAGGGCAAAAGAGACTGTGGGGAACAGACTCAGGGCAAAAGAGACTCTGGGGAATAGACTCAGGGCAAAAGAGACTCTGGGGAATAGACTCAGGGCAAAAGAGTCTCTAGGGAATAGACTCAGGGCAAAAGAGACTCTGGGGAATAGACTCAGAGCAAAAGAGACTCTGGGGAATAGACTCAGGGCAAAAAGACTCTGGCGAATAGACTCAGGGCAGAAGAGACTCTGGGGAATAGACTCAGGGCCAAATAGGCTCTCGGGAATAGACCCAGAGCAAAAGAGACTCTGGGGAATAGACTCAGGCCAAAAGAGACTCTGGGGAATAGACCCAGAGCAAAAGAGACTCTGGGGAATAGACTCAGGGCAAAAGAGACTCTGGGGAATAGATTCAGAGCAAAAGAGACTCTGGGGAATAGACTTAGTGCAAAGAGACTCTGGGGAATAGACTCAGGGCATAAGAGACTCTGGGGAATAGACTCAGGGCAAAAGAGACTCTGGGGAATAGACTCAGGGCAAAAGAGAGTCTGGGGAATAGACTCAGAGCAAAAGAGACTCTGGGGAATAGACTCAAGGCAAAATAGGCTCTGGGGAATAGACCCAGAGCAAAAGAGACTCTGGGGAATAGACTCAGGGCAAAAGAGACGCTGGGGAATAGACTCAGGGCAAAAGAGACTCTGGGGAATAGACTCAGAGCAAAAGAGACTCTGGGGAATAGACTCAGAGCAAAAGAGACTCTGGGGAATAGACTCAGGGCAAAATAGGCTCTGGGGAACAGACCCAGAGCAAAAGAGACTCTGGGGAATAGATTCAGGGCAAAATAGGCTCTGGGGAATAGACCCAGAGCAAAAGAGACTCTGGGGAATAGACTCAGGGCAAAAGAGACTCTGGGGAATAGACTCAGGGCAAAAGAGACTCTGGGGAATAGACTCAGGGCAAAAGAGTCTCTGGGGAATAGACTCAGAGCAAAATAGACTCTGGGGAATAGACCCAGAGCAAAAGAGACTCTGGGGAATAGACTCAGGGCAAATGACACACTGGGGAATAGACTCCGGGCAAAAGAGACTCTGGGGAATAGACTCAGGGCAAAAGAGTCTCTGGGGAATAGACTCAGGGCAAAAGAGTCTCTGGGGAATAGACCAAGAGCAAAAGAGACTCTGGGGAATAGAGTCAGGGCAATAGAGACTCTGGGGAATAGACTCAGGGCAAAAGAGACTCTGGGGAAAAGACTCAGGACAAAAGAGACTCTGGGGAATAGACTCAGGGCAAAAGAGACTCTGGGGAAAAGACTCAGGGCAAAAGAGACTCTGGGGAATAGACTCAGGGCAAAAGAGACTCTGGGGAATAGACCCAGAGCAAAAGACACTCTGGGAAATAGACCCAGAGCAAAAGAGACTCTGGGGAATAGACTCAGGGCAAAAGAGACTCTGGGGAATAGACTCGGGGCAATAGAGACACTGGGGAATAGACTCAGGGCAAAAGAGACTCTGTGGAATAGACTCAGAGCAAAAGAGACTCTGGGGAATAGACTTAGGGCAAAAGAGACTCTGCGGACTAGACAGGGCAAAATAGTCTCTGGGGAATAGACTCAGGGCAAAAGAGTCTCTGGGGAATAGACTCAGGGCATAAGAGACTCTGGGGAATAGACCCCGAGCAGAAGAGACTCTGGGGAATAGACTCAGAGCAAAAGAGACTCTGGGGAATAGACTCAGGGCAAAATAGGCTCTGGGGAATAGACCCAGAGCAAAAGAGGCTCTGGGGAATAGACTCAGGGCAAAAGAGACTCTGGGGAATAGACTCAGAGCAAAAGAGACTCTGGGGAATAGACTCAGAGCAAAGAGACTTGGGGAATAGACTCAGAGCAAAGAGACTCTGGGGAATAGACTCAGGGTAAAGGAGACTCTGGGGAATAGACTCAGAGCAAAAGAGACTCTGGGGAATAGACTCAGGGCAAAAGAGACTCTGGGTTATAGACTCAGGGCAAAAGAGACTCTGGGGAATAGACTCACTGCAAAGGAGACTCTGGGGAATAGACTCAGGGCAAAAGACTCTGGGGAATAGACTCAGGGCAAAAGAGACTCTGGTGAATAGACTCAGGGCAAAAGAGACTCTGGGGAATAGACTCAGGGCAAAAGAGACTCTGGGGAATAGACTCAGGGCAAAAGAGACTCTGGGGAATAGACTCAGGGCAAAAGAGTCTCTGGGGGAATAGACTCAGGGCAGAAGAGACTCTGGGGAATAGACTCAGGGCAAAAGAGACTCTGGGGAATAGACTCAGGGCAAAGGAGACTCTGGGGAATAGACTCAGGGCAAAAGAGAATCTGGGGAATAGACTCAGGGCAAAAGAGACTCTGGGGAATAGACTCAGGGCAAAAGAGACTCTGGGGAATAGACTCAGGGCAAAAGAGACTCTGGGGAATAGACCCAGAGCAAAAGAGACACTGGGGAATAGACTCAGGGCAAAAGAGACTCTGGGGAATAGACTCAGGGCATAAGAGACTCTGGGGAATAGACTCAGTGCAATTAAGACTCTGGGGAATAGACTCAGTGCAAAAGAGACTCTGGGGAATAGACTCAGGGCAAAAGAGACTCTGGGGAATAGACTCAGAGCAAAAGAGACTCTGGGGAATAGACTCAGGGCAAAAGAGACTCTGGGGAATAGACTCAGGGCAAAAGAGACTCTGGGGATAGGCTCAGAGAAAAAGAGACTCTGGGGAATAGACTCACAGCAAAAGAAACTCTGGGGAATTGACTCAGGGCAAAAGAGACTCTGGGGAACAGTCTCAGGGCAAAAGAGACTCTGGGGAATAGACTCAGGGCAAAAGAGACTCGGGGAATAGACTCAGGGCAAAAGAGATTCTGGGGAATAGACTCAGGGCAAAAGAGACTCTGGGGAACAGACTCAGGGCAAAAGAGACTCGGGGGAATAGACTCCGGGCAAAAGAGTCTCTGGGGAATAGACTCAGGGCAAAAGAGACTCTGGGGAATAGACTCCGGGCAAAAGAGACTCTGGTGAATAGACTCAGGGCAAAAGGGACTCTGTGGAATAGACTCAGGGCAAAAGAGACTGTGGGGAATAGACTCAGGGCAAAAGAGACTGTGGGGAACAGACTCAGGGCAAAAGAGACTCTGGGGAATAGACTCAGGGCAAAAGAGACACTGGGGAATAGACTCAGGGCAAAAGAGTCTCTAGGGAATAGACTCAGGGCAAAAGAGACTCTGGGGAATAGACTCAGAGCAAAAGAGACTCTGGGGAATAGACTCAGGGCAAAAGAGACTCTGGCGAATAGACTCAGGGCAGAAGAGACTCTGGGGAATAGACTCAGGGCCAAATAGGCTCTGGGGAATAGACCCAGAGCAAAAGAGACTCTGGGGAATAGACTCAGGGCAAAAGAGACTCTGGGGAATAGACCCAGAGCAAAAGAGACTCTGGGGAATAGACTCAGGGCAAAAGAGACTCTGGGGAATAGATTCAGAGCAAAAGAGACTCTGGGGAATAGACTTAGTGCAAAGAGACTCTGGGGAATAGACTCAGGGCATAAGAGACTCTGGGGAATAGACTCAGGGCAAAAGAGACTCTGGGGAATAGACTCAAGGCAAAAGAGACTCTGGGGAATAGACTCAGGGCAAAAGAGAGTCTGGGGAATAGACTCAGAGCAAAAGAGACTCTGGGGAATAGACTCAGGGCAAAAGAGACGCTGGGGAATAGACTCAGGGCAAAAGAGACTCTGGGGAATAGACTCAGAGCAAAAGAGACTCTGGGGAATAGACTCAGAGCAAAAGAGACTCTGGGGAATAGACTCAGGGCAAAATAGGCTCTGGGGAATAGACCCAGAGCAAAAGAGACTCTGGGGAATAGACTCAGGGCAAAAGAGACGCTGGGGAATAGACTCAGGGCAAAAGAGACTCTGGGGAATAGACTCAGAGCAAAAGAGACTCTGGGGAATAGACTCAGAGCAAAAGAGACTCTGGGGAATAGACACAGGGCAAAATAGGCTCTGGGGAACAGACCCAGAGCAAAAGAGACTCTGGGGAATAGATTCAGGGCAAAATAGGCTCTGGGGAATAGACCCAGAGCAAAAGAGACTCTGGGGAATAGACTCAGGGCAAAAGAGACTCTGGGGAATAGACTCAGGGCAAAAGAGACTCTGGGGAATAGACTCAGGGCAAAAGAGTCTCTGGGGAATAGACTCAGAGCAAAATAGACTCTGGGGAATAGACCCAGAGCAAAAGAGACTCTGGGGAATAGACTCAGGGCAAATGACACACTGGGGAATAGACTCCGGGCAAAAGAGACTCTGGGGAATAGACTCAGGGCAAAAGAGTCTCTGGGGAATAGACTCAGGGCAAAAGAGTCTCTGGGGAATAGACCAAGAGCAAAAGAGACTCTGGGGAATAGAGTCAGGGCAAAAGAGACTCTGGGGAATAGACTCAGGGCAAAAGAGACTCTGGGGAATAGACTCAGGACAAAAGAGACTCTGGGGAATAGACTCAGGGCAAAAGAGACTCTGGGGAAAAGACTCAGGGCAAAAGAGACTCTGGGGAATAGACTCAGGGCAAAAGAGACTCTGGGGAATAGACCCAGAGCAAAAGACACTCTGGGAAATAGACCCAGAGCAAAAGAGACTCTGGGGAATAGACTCAGGGCAAAAGAGACTCTGGGGAATAGACTCGGGGCAATAGAGACACTGGGGAATAGACTCAGGGCAAAAGAGACTCTGTGGAATAGACTCAGAGCAAAAGAGACTCTGGGGAATAGACTTAGGGCAAAAGAGACTCTGCGGACTAGACAGGGCAAAATAGTCTCTGGGGAATAGACTCAGGGCAAAAGAGTCTCTGGGGAATAGACTCAGGGCATAAGAGACTCTGGGGAATAGACCCCGAGCAGAAGAGACTCTGGGGAATAGACTCAGAGCAAAAGAGACTCTGGGGAATAGACTCAGAGCAAAAGAGACTCTGGGGAATAGACTCAGAGCAAAAGGGACTCTGGGGAATAGACTCAGGGCAAAATTGGCTCTGGGGAATAGACCCAGAGCAAAAGTGGCTCTGGGGAATAGTCTCAGGGCAAAAGAGACTCTGGGGAATAGACTCAGAGCAAAAGAGACTCTGGGGAATAGACTCAGAGCAAAAGAGACTCTGGGGAATAGACTCAGAGCGAAGAGACTTGGGGAATAGACTCAGAGCAAAGAGACTCTGGGGAATAGACTCAGGGCAAAGGAGTCTCTGGGGAATAGACTCAGAGCAAAAGAGTCTCTGGGGGAATAGACTCAGGGCAGAAGAGACTCTGGGGAATAGACTCAGGACAAAAAAGACTCTGGGGAATAGACTCACTGCAAAGGAGGCTCTGGGGAATAGACTCAGGGCAAAAGACTCTGGGGAATAGACTCAGGGCAAAAGAGACTCTGGGGAATAGACTCAGGGCAAAAGAGACTCTGGGGAATAGACTCAGGGCAAAAGAGACTCTGGGGAATAGACTCAGGGAAAAGAGACTCTGGGGAATAGACTCAGGGCAAAAGAGTCTCTGGGGGAATAGACTCAGGGCAGAAGAGACTCTGGGGAATAGACTCAGGGCAAAAGAGACTCTGGGGAATAGATTCAGGGCAAAGGAGACTCTGGGGAATAGACTCAGGGCAAAAGAGACTCTGGGGAATAGACTCAGGGCAAAAGAGACTCTGGGGAATAGACTCAGGGCAAAAGAGGCTCTGGGGAATAGACTCAGGGCAAAAGAGACTCTGGGGAATAGACTCAGGGCAAAGGAGACTCTGGGGAATAGACTCAGGGCAAAAGAGACTCTGGGGAATAGACTCAGGGTAAAAGAGACTCTGGGGAATAAACTCAGGGCAACAGAGACTCTGGGGAATAGACTCAAAGCAATGGAGACTCTGGGGAACAGACTCGGAGCAAAAGAGACTGTGGGGATAGACTCAGGGCAAAACAGACTCTGGGGAATAGACTCAGGGCAAAAGAGAATCTGGGGATAGACTCAGGGCAATAGAGACTGTGGGGATAGACTCAGGGCAAAACAGACTCTGGGGAATAGACTCAGGGCAAAAGAGAATCTGGGGAATAGATTCAGGGCAAAGGAGACTCTGGGGAATAGACTCAGGGCAAAAAGAAACACTGGGGAATAGACCCAGAGCAAAAGAGACTCTGGGGAAAAGACTCAGGGCAAAAGAGACTCTGGAGAATAGACTCAGGGCAAAAGAGACTCTGGCGAATAGACTCAGAGCAAAAGAGACTCTGGGGAATAGACTCAGGGCAGAAGAGACTCTGGGGAATAGACTCAGGGCAAAAGACAGTCTGGGGAATAGACTCAGGGCAAAAGAGACTCTCGGGAATAGACTCAGAGCAAAAGAGACTCTGGGGAGTAGACTCAGGGCAAAGGAGACTCTGGGGAATAGACTCAGGGCAAAAGAGACTCTGGGGAATAGACTCGGGGCAAAAGAGACTCTGGGGAATAGACTCAGGGCAAAAGAGACACTGGGGAATAGACTCAGGGCAAAAGAGATTCTGGGGAATAGACTCAGAGCAAAAGAGACTCTGGGGAATAGACTCAGAGCAAAAGAGACTCTGGGGAATAGACTCAGGGCAACAGGGTCTCTGGGGAATAGACCCAGAGCAAAAGAGACTCTGGGGAATAGACTCAGGGCAAAAGAGACTCTGGGGAATAGACTCTGGGCAAAAGAGACTCTGTGGAATAGACTCAGGGCAAAAGAGACTCTGGGGAATAGACTCGGGGCAAAAGAGACTCTGGGGAATAGTCTCGGAGCAAAAGAGACTCTGGGGAATAGACTCAGGGCAATGGAGACTCTGGGGATAGACTCCGGGCAAAAGAGACTCTGGGGAATAGACTCAGGGCAAAAGAGACTCTGGGGAATAGAGTCAGAGCAAAAGAGACTCTGGGGAATAGACTCAGGGCAATAGAGACTCTGGGGATAGACTCCACGCAAAAGAGACTCTGGGGAATAGACTCAGGGCAAAAGAGACTCTGGGGAATAGAGTCAGAGCAAAAGAGACTCTGGGGAATAGACTCAGGGCAAAAGAGACTCTTGGGAATAGACTAAGGGCAAAAGAGACTCTGGGGAATAGATTCAGGGCAAAGGAGACTCTGGGGAATAGACTCAGGGCAAAAGGAACTCTGGGGAATAGACCCAGAGCAGAAGAGACTCTGGGGAATCGACTCAGGGCAAAAGAGACTCTGGGGAAAAGACTCAGGGCAAAAGAGAATCTGGGGAATAGACTCAGGGCAAAAGAGACTCTGGGGAATAGATTCAGGGCAAAAGAGACTCTGGGGAATAGTCTCAGGCCAACAGAGACTCTGGGTAATAGACCCAGAGCAAAAGAGACCCTGGGGAATAGACTCAGGGCAAAAGAGACTCTGGGGAATAGACTCAGGGCAATAGAGACTCTGGGGAATAGACTCAGGGCAAAAGAGACTCTGGGGAATAGACTCAGGGCAAAAGAGACTCTGCGGAATAGACTCAGGGCAAAAGAGACTCTGGGGAATAGAGACAGAGCAAAAGAGACTCTGGGGAATAGACTCAGGGCAAAAGAGACTCTGGGGAATAGACTCAGGGCAAAAGAGACTCTGGGGAACAGACTCAGGCCAAAAGAGACTCTGGGGAATAGACTCAGGGCAAAAGAGACTCTGGGGAATAGACTCAGGGCAAAAGAGACTCTGGGGAATAGACTCAGGGCAAAAGAGACTCTGGGGAATAGATTCCGGGCAAAAGACACTCTGGGGAATAGACTCAGGGCAAAGGAGACTCTGGGGAATAGACACAGGGCAAAAGAGACGCTGGGGAATAGACTCAGGGCAAAAGAGACTGTGGGGAACAGACTCAGGGCAAAAGAGACTCTGGGGAATAGACTCAGGGCAAGAGAGACTCTGGGGAATAGACTCAGGGCAAATGAGTCTCTGGGGAATAGACTCAGGGCAAAAGAGACTCTGGGGAATAGACCAGAGCAAAAGAGACTCTGGGGAATAGACTCAGGGCAAAAGAGACTCTGGGGAATAGACCCAGAGCAAAAGAGACCCTGGCGAATAGAGTCAGGGCAAACAAGACTCTGGGGAATTGATTCAGGGCATAGGAGACTCTGGGGAATAGATTCAGGGTGAAAGAGACTCTGGGGAATAGACCCAGAGCAAAAGAAACTCTGGGGAATAGACTCAGGGCAAAAGAGACTCTGGGGAATAGATTCCGGGCAAAAGAGACTCTGGGGAATAGACTCAGGGCAAAAGAGACTGTGTGGAACAGACTCAGGGCAAAAGAGACTCTGGGGAATAGACTCAGGGCAAGAGAGTCCCTGGGGAATAGACTCAGGGAAAAAGAGACCCTGGGGAATAGACAAGAGCAAAAGAGACTCTGGGGAATAGACTCAGGGCAAAAGAGACTCTGGGGAATAGACCCAGAGCAAAAGAGACTCTGGCGAATAGACTCAGGGCAAACGAGACTCTGGGGAAAAGACTCATTGCATAAGAGACTCTGGGGAATAGACTCAGGGTGAAAGAGACTCTGGGGAATAGACCCAGAGCAAAAGAGACTCTGGGGAATAGACTCAGGGCAAAGGAGAATCTGGGGAATAGACTCAGGGCAAAAGAGACTCTGGGGAATAGACTCAGAGCAAAAGAGACTCTGGGGAATAGACTCAGGACAAAATAGGCTCTGGGGAATAGACCCAGAGCAAAAGAGACTCTGGGGAATAGACTCAGGGCAAAAGAGACTCTGGGGAACAGACTCAGGGCAAAAGAGACTCTGGGGAATAGACTCAGGGCAAAAGAGACTCTTGGGAATAGACTCAGGGCAAAAGAGACTCTGGGGAATAGACTCAGGGCATAAGAGACTCTGGGGAATAGACTCAGTGCAAATAAGACTCTGGGGAATAGACTCAGTGCAAAAGAGACTCTGGGGAATAGACTCAGGGCAAAAGAGACTCTGGGGAATAGACTCAGAGCAAAAGAGACTCTGGGGAATAGACTCAGGGCAAAAGAGACTCTGGGGAATAGACTCAGGGCAAAAGAGACTCTGGGGATAGGCTCAGAGCAAAAGAGACTCTGGGGAATAGACTCAGAGCAAAAGAAACTCTGGGGAATAGACTCAGGGTAAAAGAGACTCTGGGGAATAGTCTCAGGGCAAAAGAGACTCTGGGGAATAGACTCAGGGCAAAAGAGACTCGGGGAATAGATTCAGGGCAAAAGAGATTCTGGGGAATAGACTCAGGGCAAAAGAGACTCTGGGGAACAGACTCAGGGCAAAAGAGACTCGGGGGAATAGACTCCGGGCAAAAGGGTCTCTGGGGAATAGACTCAGGGCAAAAGAGACTCTGGGGAATAGACTCCGGGCAAAAGAGACTCTGGTGAATAGACTCAGGGCAAAAGGGACTCTGTGGAATAGACTCAGGGCAAAAGAGACGGTGGGGAATAGACTCAGGGCAAAAGAGACTGTGGGGAACAGACTCAGGGCAAAAGAGACTCTGGGGAATAGACTCAGGGCAAAAGAGACTCTGGGGAATAGACTCAGGGCAAAAGAGTCTCTGGGGAATAGACTCAGGGCAAAAGAGACTCTGGGGAATAGACTCAGAGCAAAAGAGACTCTGGGGAATAGACTCAGGGCAAAAGAGACTCTGGCGAATAGACTCAGGGCAGAAGAGACTCTGGGGAATAGACTCAGGGCCAAATAGGCTCTGGGGAACAGACCCAGAGCAAAAGAGACTCTGGGGAATAGACTCAGGGCAAAAGAGACTCTGGGGAATAGACCCAGAGCAAAAGAGACTCTGGGAAATAGACTCAGGGCAAAAGAGACTCTGGGGAATAGACTCAGAGCAAAAGAGACTCTGGGGAATAGACTCAGTGCAAAGAGACTCTGGGGAATAGACTCAGGGCATAAGAGACTCTGGGGAATAGACTCAGGGCAAAAGAGACTCTGGGGAATAGACTCAAGGCAAAAGAGACTCTGGGGAATAGACTCAGGGCAAAACAGAGTCTGGGGAATAGACTCAGAGCAAAAGAGACTCTGGGGAATAGACTCAAGGCAAAATAGGCTCTGGGGAATAGACCCAGAGCAAAAGAGACTCTGGGGAATAGACTCAGGGCAAAAGAGACTCTGGGGAATAGACTCAGAGCAAAAGAGACTCTGGGGAATAGACTCAGAGCAAAAGAGACTCTGGGGAATAGACTCAGGGCAAAAGAGACTCTGGGGAATAGACTCAGAGCAAAAGAGACTCTGGGGAATAGACTCAGAGCAAAAGAGACTCTGGGGAATAGACTCAGAGCAAAAGAGACTCTGGGGAATAGACTCAGGGCAAAAGAGACTCTGGGGAATAGACTCAGAGCAAAAGAGACTCTGGGGAATAGACTCAGGGCAAAAGAGACGCTGGGGAATAGACTCAGGGCAAAAGAGACTCTGGGGAATAGACTCAGAGCAAAAGAGACTCTGGGGAATAGACTCAGAGCAAAAGAGACTCTGGGGAATAGACTCAGGGCAAAATAGGCTCTGGGGAACAGACCCAGAGCAAAAGAGACACTGGGGAATAGACTCAGGGCAAAAGAAACTCTGGGGAATAGACTCAGGGCAAAATAGGCTCTGGGGAATAGACCCAGAGCAAAAGAGACTCTGGGGAATAGACTCAGGGCAAAGAGACTCTGGGGAATAGACTCAGGGCAAAAGAGACTCTGGGGAATAGACTCAGGGCAAAAGAGTCTCTGGGGAATAGACTCAGGGCAAAATAGACTCTGGGGAATAGACCCAGAGCAAAAGAGACTCTGGGGAATAGACTCAGGGCAAATGACACACTGGGGAATAGACTCCGGTCAAAAGAGACTCTGGGGAATAGACTCAGGGCAAAAGAGTCTCTGGGGAATAGACTCAGGGCAAAAGAGTCTCTGGGGAATAGACCAAGAGCAAAAGAGACTCTGGGGAATAGAGTCAGGGCAAAATAGCCTCTGGGGAACAGACCCAGAGCAAAAGAGACTCTGGGGAATAGACTCAGGGCAAAAGAGACTCTGGGGAATAGACTCAGGGCAAAATAGGCTCTGGGGAATAGACCCAGAGCAAAAGAGACTCTGGGGAATAGACTCAGGGCAAAAGAGACTCTGGGGAATAGACTCAGGGCAAAAGAGACTCTGGGAAATAGACTCAGCGCAAAAGAGTCTCTGGGGAATAGACTCAGAGCAAAATAGACTCTGGGGAATAGACCCAGAGCAAAAGAGACTCTGGGGAATAGACTCAGGGCAAATGACACACTGGGGAATAGACTCCGGTCAAAAGAGACTCTGGGGAATAGACTCAGGGCAAAAGAGTCTCTGGGGAATAGACTCAGGGCAAAAGAGTCTCTGGGGAATAGACCAAGAGCAAAAGAGACTCTGGGGAATAGAGTCAGGGCAATAGAGACTCTGGGGAATAGACTCAGGGCAAAAGAGACTCTGGGGAATAGACTCAGGACAAAAGAGACTCTGGGGAATAGACTCAGGGCAAAAGAGACTCTGGGGAAAAGACTCAGGGCAAAAGAGACTCTGGGGAATAGACTCAGGGCAAAAGAGACTCTGGAGAATAGACCCAGAGCAAAAGACACTCTGGGAAATAGACCCAGAGCAAAAGAGACTCTGGGGAATAGACTCAGGGCAAAAGAGACTCTGGGGAATAGACTCGGGGCAATAGAGACACTGGGGAATAGACTCAGGGCAAAAGAGACTCTGTGGAATAGACTCAGGGCAAAAGAGACTCTGGGGAATAGACTTAGGGCAAAAGAGACTCTGCGGAATAGACAGGGCAAAATAGTCTCTGGGGAATAGACTCAGGGCAAAAGAGTCTCTGGGGAATAGACTCAGGGCATAAGAGACTCTGGGGAAGAGACCCCGAGCAGAAGAGACTCTGGGGAATAGACTCAGAGCAAAAGAGACTCTGGGGAATAGACTCAGAGCAAAAGAGACTCTGGGGAATAGACTCAGAGCAAAAGGGACTCTGGGGAATAGACTCAGGGCAAAATAGGCTCTGGGGAATAGACTCAGAGCAAAAGAGACTCTGGGGAATAGACTCAGAGCAAAAGAGACTCTGGGGAATAGACTCAGAGCAAAAGAGACTCTGGGGAATAGACTCAGAGCAAAGAGACTTGGGGAATAGACTCAGAGCAAAGAGACTCTGGGGAATAGACTCAGGGTAAAGGAGACTCTGGGGAATAGACTCAGAGCAAAAGAGACTCTGGGGAATAGACTCAGGGCAAAAGAGACTCTGGGTTATAGACTCAGGGCAAAAAAGACTCTGGGGAATAGACTCACTGCAAAGGAGACTCTGGGGAATAGACTCAGGGCAAAAGACTCTGGGGAATAGACTCAGGGCAAAAGAGACTCTGGTGAATAGACTCAGGGCAAAAGAGACTCTGGGGAATAGACTCAGGGCAAAAGAGACTCTGGGGAATAGAATCAGGGCAAAAGATACTCTGGGGAATAGACTCAGGGCAAAAGAGTCTCTGGGGGAATAGACTCAGGGCAGAAGAGACTCTGGGGAATAGACTCAGGGCAAAAGAGACTCTGGGGAATAGACTCAGGGCAAAGGAGACTCTGGGGAATAGACTCAGGGCAAAAGACTCTGGGGAATAGACTCAGGGCAAAAGAGAATCTGGGGAATAGACTCAGGGCAAAAGAGACTCTGGGGAATAGACTCAGGGCAAAAGAGACTCTGGGGAATAGACCCAGAACAAAAGAGACACTGGGGAATAGACTCAGGGCAAAAGAGACTCTGGGGAATAGACTCAGGGCATAAGAGACTCTGGGAAATAGACTCAGTGCAATTAAGACTCTGGGGAATAGACTCAGTGCAAAAGAGACTCTGGGGAATAGACTCAGGGCAAAAGAGACTCTGGGGAATAGACTCAGAGCAAAAGAGACTCTGGGGAATAGACTCAGGGCAAAAGAGACTCTGGGGAATAGACTCAGGGCAAAAGAGACTCTGGGGATAGGCTCAGAGCAAAAGAGACTCTGGGGAATAGACTCACAGCAAAAGAGACTCTGGGGAATAGACTCAGGGCAAAAGAGACTCTGGGGAACAGTCTCAGGGCAAAAGAGACTCTGGGGAATAGACTCAGGGCAAAAGAGACTCGGGGAATAGACTCAGGGCAAAAGAGATTCTGGGGAATAGACTCAGGGCAAAAGAGACTCTGGGGAACAGACTCAGGGCAAAAGAGACTCGGGGGAATAGACTCCGGGCAAAAGAGTCTCTGGGGAATAGACTCAGGGCAAAAGAGACTCTGGGGAATAGACTCCGGGCAAAAGAGACTCTGGTGAATAGACTCAGGGCAAAAGGGACTCTGTGGAATAGACTCAGGGCAAAAGAGACTGTGGGGAATAGACTCAGGGCAAAAGAGACTGTGGGGAACAGACTCAGGGCAAAAGAGACTCTGGGAAATAGACTCAGGGCAAAAGAGACTCTGGGGAATAGACTCAGGGCAAAAGAGTCTCTAGGGAATAGACTCAGGGCAAAAGAGACTCTGGGGAATAGACTCAGAGCAAAAGAGACTCTGGGGAATAGACTCAGGGCAAAAGAGACTCTGGCGAATAGACTCAGGGCAGAAGAGACTCTGGGGAATAGACTCAGGGCCAAATAGGCTCTGGGGAATAGACCCAGAGCAAAAGAGACTCTGGGGAATAGACTCAGGGCAAAAGAGACTCTGGGGAATAGACCCAGAGCAAAAGAGACTCTGGGGAATAGACTCAGGGCAAAAGAGACTCTGGGGAATAGATTCAGAGCAAAAGAGACTCTGGGGAATAGACTTAGTGCAAAGAGACTCTGGGGAATAGACTCAGGGCATAAGAGACTCTGGGGAATAGACTCAGGGCAAAAGGGACTCTGGGGAATAGACTCAAGGCAAAAGAGACTCTGGGGAATAGACTCAGGGCAAAAGAGAGTCTGGGGAATAGACTCAGAGCAAAAGAGACTCTGGGGAATAGACTCAAGGCAAAATAGGCTCTGGGGAATAGACCCAGAGCAAAAGAGACTCTGGGGAATAGACTCAGGGCAAAAGAGACGCTGGGGAATAGACTCAGGGCAAAAGAGACTCTGGGGAATAGACTCAGAGCAAAAGAGACTCTGGGGAATAGACTCAGAGCAAAAGAGACTCTGGGGAACAGACTCAGGGCAAAATAGGCTCTGGGGAACAGACCCAGAGCAAAAGAGACTCTGGGGAATAGATTCAGGGCAAAATAGGCTCTGGGGAATAGACCCAGAGCAAAAGAGACTCTGGGGAATAGACTCAGGGCAAAAGAGACTCTGGGGAATAGACTCAGGGCAAAAGAGACTCTGGGGAATAGACTCAGGGCAAAAGAGTCTCTGGGGAATAGACTCAGAGCAAAATAGACTCTGGGGAAGAGACCCAGAGCAAAAGAGACTCTGGGGAATAGACTCAGGGCAAATGACACATTGGGGAATAGACTCCGGCAAAAGAGACTCTGGGGAATAGACTCAGGGCAAAAGAGTCTCTGGGGAATAGACTCAGGGCAAAAGAGTCTCTGGGGAATAGACCAAGAGCAAAAGAGACTCTGGGGAATAGAGTCAGGGCAATAGAGACTCTGGGGAATAGACTCAGGGCAAAAGAGACTCTGGGGAATAGACTCAGGACAAAAGAGACTCTGGGGAATAGACTCAGGGCAAAAGAGACTCTGGGGAAAAGACTCAGGGCAAAAGAGACTCTGGGGAATAGACTCAGGGCAAAAGAGACTCTGGGGAATAGACCCAGAGCAAAAGACACTCTGGGAAATAGACCCAGAGCAAAAGAGACTCTGGGGAATAGACTCAGGGCAAAAGAGACTCTGGGGAATAGACTCAGAGCAAAAGAGACTCTGGGGCATAGACTCAGAGCAAAAGAGACTCTGGGGAATAGACTCAGAGCGAAGAGACTTGGGGAATAGACTCAGAGCAAAGAGACTCTGGGGAATAGACTCAGGGCAAAGGAGTCTCTGGGGAATAGACTCAGAGCAAAAGAGTCTCTGGGGGAATAGACTCAGGGCAGAAGAGACTCTGGGGAATAGACTCAGGACAAAAAAGACTCTGGGGAATAGACTCACTGCAAAGGAGGCTCTGGGGAATAGACTCAGGGCAAAAGACTCTGGGGAATAGACTCAGGGCAAAAGAGACTCTGGGGAATAGACTCAGGGCAAAAGAGACTCTGGGGAATAGACTCAGGGCAAAAGAGACTCTGGGGAATAGACTCAGGGCAAAAGAGACTCTGGGGAATAGACTCAGGGCAAAAGAGTCTCTGGGGGAATAGACTCAGGGCAAAAGAGACTCTGGGGAATAGACTCAGGGCAAAGGAGACTCTGGGGAATAGACTCAGGGCAAAAGAGACTCTGGGGAATAGACTCAGGGCAAAAGAGACCCTGGGGAATAGACTCAGGGCAAAAGAGGCTCTGGGGAATAGACTCAGGGCAAAAGAGACTCTGGGGAATAGACTCAGGGCAAAGGAGACTCTGGGGAATAGACTCAGGGCAAAAGAGACTCTGGGGAATAGACTCAGGGTAAAAGAGACTCTGGGGAATAGACTCAGGGCAACAGAGACTCTGGGGAAGAGACTCAGAGCAAAAGAGACTCTGGGGAATAGACTCAAAGCAATGGAGACTCTGGGGAATAGACTCGGAGCAAAAGAGACTCTGGGGAATAGACTCAGGGCAATAGAGACTGTGGGGATAGACTCAGGGCAAAACAGACTCTGGGGAATAGACTCAGGGCAAAAGAGAATCTGGGGAATAGATTCAGGGCAAAGGAGACTCTGGGGAATAGACTCAGGGCAAAAAGAAACACTGGGGAATAGACCCAGAGCAAAAGAGACTCTGGGGAAAAGACTCAGGGCAAAAGAGACTCTGGAGAATAGACTCAGGGCAAAAGAGACTCTGGCGAATAGACTCAGAGCAAAAGAGACTCTGGGGAATAGACTCAGGGCAGAAGAGACTCTGGGGAATAGACTCAGGGCAAAAGACAGTCTGGGGAATAGACTCAGGGCAAAAGAGACTCTCGGGAATAGACTCAGAGCAAAAGAGACCCTGGGGAGTAGACTCAGGGCAAAGGAGACTCTGGGGAATAGACTCAGGGCAAAAGAGACTCTGGGGAATAGACTCGGGGCAAAAGAGACTCTGGGGAATAGACTCAGGGCAAAAGAGACTCTGGGGAATAGACTCAGGGCAAAAGAGATTCTGGGGAATAGACTCAGAGCAAAAGAGACTCTGGGGAATAGACTCAGAGCAAAAGAGACTCTGGGGAATAGACTCAGGGCAACAGAGTCTCTGGGGAATAGACCCAGAGCAAAAGAGACTCTGGGGAATAGACTCAGGGAAAAAGAGACTCTGGGGAATAGACTCTGGGCAAAAGAGACTCTGTGGAATAGACTCAGGGCAAAAGAGACTCTGGGGAATAGACTCGGGGCAAAAGAGACTCTGGGGAATAGTCTCGGAGCAAAAGAGACTCTGGGGAATAGACTCAGGGCAATAGAGACTCTGGGGATAGACTCCGGGCAAAAGAGACTCTGGGGAATAGACTCAGGGCAAAAGAGACTCTGGGGAATAGAGTCAGAGCAAAAGAGACTCTGGGGAATAGACTCAGGGCAATAGAGACTCTGGGGATAGACTCCACGCAAAAGAGACTCTGGGGAATAGACTCAGGGCAAAAGAGACTCTGGGGAATAGAGTCAGAGCAAAAGAGACTCTGGGGAATAGACTCAGGGCAAAAGAGACTCTGGGGAATAGACTCAGAGCAAAAGAGACTCTTGGGAATAGACTCAGGGCAAAAGAGACTCTGGGGAATAGATTCAGGGCAAAGGAGACTCTGGGGAATAGACTCAGGGCAAAAGGAACTCTGGGGAATAGACCCAGAGCAGAAGAGACTCTGGGGAATAGACTCAGGGCAAAAGAGACTCTGGGGAAAAGACTCAGGGCAAAAGAGAATCTGGGGAATAGACTCAGGGCAAAAGAGACTCTGGGGAATAGATTCAGGGCAAAAGAGACTCTGGGGAATAGTCTCAGGCCAACAGAGACTCTGGGTAATAGACCCAGAGCAAAAGAGACCCTGGGGAATAGACTCAGGGCAAAAGAGACTCTGGGGAATAGACTCAGGGCAATAGAGACTCTGGGGAATAGACTCAGGGCAAAAGAGACTCTGGGGAATAGACTCAGGGCAAAAGAGACTCTGGGGAATAGACTCAGGGCAAAAGAGACTCTGGGGAACAGACTCAGGCCAAAAGAGACTCTGGGGAATAGACTCAGGGCAAAAGAGACTCTGGGGAATAGACTCAGGGCAAAAGAGTCTCTGGGGGAATAGACTCAGGGCAGAAGAGACTCTGGGGAATAGACTCAGGGCAAAAGAGACTCTGGGGAATAGACCCAGAGCAAAAGAGACTCTGGGGAATAAACTCAGAGCAAAAGAGACTCTGGGGAATAGACTCAGGGCAAAAGAGACTTTGGGGAATAGACTCAGGGCAGAAGAGACTCTGGGGAATAGACTCAGGGCAAAAGAGACTCTGGGGAATAGACTCAGGGCAAAGGAGACTCTGGGGAATAGACTCAGGGCAAAAGACTCTGGGGAATAGACTCAGGGTAAAAGAGACTCTGGGGAATAGACTCAGGGCAAAAGAGACTCTGGGGAATACACTCAGGGCAAAAGAGTCTCTGGGGAATAGACTCAGGGCAAAAGAGACTCTGGGGAATAGACTCAGGGCAAAAGAGACTCTGGGGAATAGACTCAGGGCAAAAGAGATTCTGGGGAATAGACTCAGGGCAACAGAGACTCTGGGGAAGAGACTCAGAGCAAAAGAGACTCTGGGGAATAGACTCAGGGCAAAGGAGACTCTGGGGAATAGACTCGGAGCAAAAGAAACTCTGGGGAATAGACTCAGGGCAATAGAGACTCTGGGGATAGACTCAAGGCAAAACAGACTCTGGGGAATAGACTCAGGGCAAAAGAGAATCTGGGGAATAGATTCAGGGCAAAGGAGACTCTGGGGAATAGACTCAGGGCAAAAGAAACTCTGGGGAATAGACCCAGAGCAGAAGAGACTCTGGGGAATAGACCCAGAGCAAAAGAGACTCTGGGGAATAGACCCAGAGCAAAAGAGACTCTGGGGAATAGACTCAGGGCAAAAGAGACTCTGGGGAAAAGACTCAGGGCGAAAGAGACTCTGGAGAATAGACTCAGGGCAAAAGAGACTCTGGGGAATAGACTCAGGGCAAAAGAGACTCTGGAGAATAGACTCAGGGCAAAAGAGACTCTGGGGAATAGACTCAGGGCAAAAGAGACTCTCGGGAATAGACTCAGAGCAAAAGAGACTCTGGGGAGTAGACTCAAGGCAAAAGAGACTCTGGGGAATAGACTTAGGGCAAAAGAGACTCTGGGGAATAGACTCGGGGCAAAAGAGACTCTGGGGAATAGACTCAGGGCAAAAGAGACTCTGGGGAATAGACTCAGGGCAAAAGAGACTCTGGGGAATAGACCCAGAGCAAAAGAGACTCTGGGGAATAGACTCAGAGCAAAAGAGACTCTGGGGAATAGACTCAGGGCAAAAGAGACTCTGGGCAATAGACTCAGGGCAAAAGAGACTCTGGGGAATAGACTCAGGGCAAAATAGACTCTGGGGAATAGACTCAGAGCAAAAGAGACTCTGGGGAATAGACTCAGAGCAAAAGAGGCTCTGGGGAATAGACTCAGGGCAACAGAGTCTCTGGGGAATAGACCCAGAGCAAAAGAGACCCTGGGGAATATGCTCAGGGCAAAAGAGTCTCTGGGGAATCGACTCAGGGCAAAAGAGATTCTGGCGAATAGACCCAGAGCAAAAGAGTCTCTGGGGAATAGACTCAGGGCAAAAGAGACTCTGGGGAATAGACTCAGGGCAAAAGAGACTCTGGAGAATAGACTCTGGTCAAAAGAGACTCTGGGGAATAGACTCAGGGCAAAAGAGACTCTGGGGAATAGACTCAGGGCAAAAGGGACTCTGGGGAATAGACTCGGAGCAAAAGAGACTCTGGGGAATAGACTCAGGGCAATAGAGACTCTGGGGATAGACTCCGGGCAAAAGAGACTCTGGGGAATAGACTCAGGGCAAAAGAGACTCTGGGGAATAGAGTCAGCGCAAAAGATACTCTGGGGAATAGACTCAGGGCAATAGAGACTCTGTTGATAGACTCCGCGCAAAAGAGACTCTGGGGAATAGACTCAGGGCAAAAGAGACTCTGGGGAATAGAGTCAGAGCAAAAGAGACTCTGGGGAATAGACTCAGGGCAAAAGAGACTCTGGGGAATAGACTCAGAGCAAAAGAGACTCTTGGGAATAGACTCAGGGCAAAAGAGACTCTGGGGAATAGATTCAGGGCAAAGGAGACTCTGGGGAATAGACTCAGGGCAAAAGGAACTCTGGGGAATAGACCCAGAGCAGAAGAGACTCTGGGGAATAGACTCAGGGCAAAAGATACTCTGGGGAAAAGACTCAGGGCAAAAGAGAATGTGAGGAATAGACTCAGGGCAACAGAGACTCTGGGGAATAGATTCAGGGCAAAAGAGACTCTGGGGAACAGTCTCAGGGCAACAGAGACTCTGGGGAATAGACCCAGAGCAAAAGAGACCCTGGGGAATAGACTCAGGGCAAAAGAGACTCTGGGGAATAGACTCAGGGCAATAGAGACTCTGGGGATAGACTCAAGGCAAAACAGACTCTGGGGAATAGACTCAGGGCAAAAGAGTATCTGGGGAATAGATTCAGGGCAAAGGAGACTCTGGGGAATAGACTCAGGGCAAAAGAAACTCTGGGGAATAGACCCAGAGCAGAAGAGACTCTGGGGAATAGACCCAGAGCAAAAGAGACTCTGGGGAATAGACCCAGAGCAAAAGAGACACTGGGGAATAGACTCAGGGCAAAAGAGACTCTGGGGAAAAGACTCAGGGCGAAAGAGACTCTGGAGAATAGACTCAGGGCAAAGGAGACTCTGGGGAATAGACTCAGGGCAAAAGAGACTCTGGGGAATAGACTCAGGGCAAAAGAGACTCTGGCGAATAGACTCAGAGCAAAAGAGACTCTGGGGAATAGTCCCAGAGCAAAAGAGACTCTGGGGAATAGACTCAGAGCAAAAGAGACTCTGGGGAATAGACTCAGGGCAAAAGAGACTCTGGGCAATAGACTCAGGGCAAAAGAGACTCTGGGGAATAGACTCAGGGCAAAATAGACTCTGGGGAATAGACTCAGAGCAAAAGAGACTCTGGGGAATAGACTCAGAGCAAAAGAGGCTCTGGGGAATAGACTCAGGGCAACAGAGTCTCTGGGGAATAGACCCAGAGCAAAAGAGACCATGGGGAATATGCTCAGGGCAAAAGAGTCTCTGGGGAATCGACTCAGGGCAAAAGAGATTCTGGCGAATAGACCCAGAGCAAAAGAGTCTCTGGGGAATAGACTCAGGGCAAAAGAGACTCTGGGGAATAGACTCAGGGCAAAAGAGACTCTGGAGAATAGACTCTGGTCAAAAGAGACTCTGGGGAATAGACTCAGGGCAAAAGAGACTCTGGGGAATAGACTCAGGGCAAAAGGGACTCTGGGGAATAGACTCGGAGCAAAAGAGACTCTGGGGAATAGACTCAGGGCAATAGAGACTCTGGGGATAGACTCCGGGCAAAGGAGACTCTGGGGAATAGACTCAGGGCAAAAGAGACTCTGGGGAATAGAGTCAGCGCAAAAGATACTCTGGGGAATAGACTCAGGGCAATAGAGACACTGTTGATAGACTCCGCACAAAAGAGACTCTGGGGAATAGACTCAGGGCAAAAGAGACTCTGGGGAATAGAGTCAGAGCAAAAGAGACTCTGGGGAATAGACTCAGGGCAAAAGAGACTCTGGGGAATAGACTCAGGGCAAAAGAGACTCTGGGGAATAGTCCCAGAGCAAAAGAGACTCTGGGGAATAGACTCAGAGCAAAAGAGACTCTGGGGAATAGACTCAGGGCAAAAGAGACTCTGGGCAATAGACTCAGGGCAAAAGAGACTCTGGGGAATAGACTCAGGGCAAAATAGACTCTGGGGAATAGACTCAGAGCAAAAGAGACTCTGGGGAATAGACTCAGAGCAAAAGAGGCTCTGGGGAATAGACTCAGGGCAACAGAGTCTCTGGGGAATAGACCCAGAGCAAAAGAGACCCTGGGGAATATGCTCAGGGCAAAAGAGTCTCTGGGGAATCGACTCAGGGCAAAAGGGATTCTGGCGAATAGACCCAGAGCAAAAGAGTCTCTGGGGAATAGACTCAGGGCAAAAGAGACTCTGGGGAATAGACTCAGGGCAAAAGAGACTCTGGAGAATAGACTCTGGTCAAAAGAGACTCTGGGGAATAGACTCAGGGCAAAAGAGACTCTGGGGAATAGACTCAGGGCAAAAGGGACTCTGGGGAATAGACTCTGAGCAAAAGAGACTCTGGGGAATAGACTCAGGGCAATAGAGACTCTGGGGATAGACTCCGGGCAAAGGAGACTCTGGGGAATAGACTCAGGGCAAAAGAGACTCTGGGGAATAGAGTCAGCGCAAAAGATACTCTGGGGAATAGACTCAGGGCAATAGAGACTCTGTTGATAGACTCCGCGCAAAAGAGACTCTGGGGAATAGACTCAGGGCAAAAGAGACTCTGGGGAATAGAGTCAGAGCAAAAGAGACTCTGGGGAATTGACTCAGGGCAAAAGAGACTCTGGGGAATAGACTCAGAGCAAAAGAGACTCTTGGGAATAGACTCAGGGCAAAAGAGACTCTGGGGAATAGATTCAGGGCAAAGGAGACTCTGGGGAATAGTCTCAGGGCAACAGAGACTCTGGGGAATAGACCCAGAGCAAAAGGAACTCTGGGGAATAGACCCAGAGCAGAAGAGACTCTGGGGAATAGACTCAGGGCAACAGAGACTCTGGGGAATAGACTCAGGTCAAAAGGAACTCTGGGGAATAGACCCAGAGCAGAAGAGACTCTGGGGAATAGACTCAGGGCAAAAGATACTCTGGGGAAAAGACTCAGGGCAAAAGAGAATGTGGGGAATAGACTCAGGGCAAAAGAGACTCTGGGGAATAGATTCAGGGCAAAAGAGACTCTGGGGAACAGTCTCAGGGCAACAGAGACTCTGGGGAATAGACCCAGAGCAAAAGAGACCCTGGGGAATAGACTCAGGGCAAAAGAGACTCTGGGGAATAGACTCAGGGCAATAGAGACTCTGGGGAACAGACTCAGGGCAAAAGAGACACTAGGGAATAGACTCAGGGCAAAAGAGCCTCTGGGGAATAGACTCAGGGCAAAAGAGACTCTGGGGAATAGACTCAGAGCAAAAGAGACTCTGGGGAATAGACTCAGGGCAAAAGAGACTCTGGGGAATAGACTCAGGGCAAAAGAGACTCTGGGGAATAGACTCAGGTCAAAAGAGACTCTGGGGAATAGACTCAGGTCAAAAGAGACTCTGGGGATAGAATCAGGGCGAAAGAGACTCTGGGGAATAGACCCAGAGTAAAAGAGACTCTGGGGAATAGACTCAGGGCAAAAGGGTCTCTGGGGAATAGACTCAGGGCAAAAGAGACTCTGGGGAATAGATTCAGAGCAAAAGAGACTCTTGGGAATAGACTCAGGGCAAAAGAGACTCTGGGGAATATATTCATGGCAAAGGAGACCCTGGGGAATAGACTCAGGGCCAAAGGAACTCTGGGGAATAGACCCAGAGCAGAAGAGACTCTGGGGAATAGACTCAGGGCAAAAGAGACTCTGGGGAAAAGACTCAGGGCAAAATAGAATCTGGGGAATAGACTCAGGGCAAAAGAGACTCTGGGGAATAGATTCAGGGCAAAAGAGACTCTGGGGAATAATCTCAGGGCAACAGAGACTCTGGGGAATAGACCCAGAGCAAAAGAGACCCTGGGGAATAGACCCAGGGCAAAAGAGACTCTGGGGAATAGACTCAGGGCAAAAGAGACTCTGGGGAATAGACTCGGAGCAAAAGAGACTCTGGGGAATAGACTCAGGGCAATAGAGACTCTGGGGATAGACTCAGGGCAAAAGAGACTCTGGGGAATAGACTCAGGGCAAAAGGGAATCTGGGGAACTGAGTCAGGGCAAAAGAGACTCTGGGGAATAGACCAAGAGCAAAAGAGACTCTGGGGAATAGACTCAGGGCAGAAGAGACTCTGGGGAATAGACTCAGGGCAAAAGAGTCTCTGGGGATTAGACTCAGGGCAAAAGAAACACTGGGGAATAGACTCAGTGCAAAAGAGACAGTGGGGAATAGACTCAGGGCAAAAGAGAGTCTGGGGAATAGACTCAGGGCAAAAGAGACTCTGGGGAATAGACTCAGGGCAAAAGAGACTCTGGGGAATAGACTCAGGGCAAAAGAGACACTGGGGAATAGACTCAGGGCAAAAGAGACTCTGGGGAATAGACTCAGGGCAAAACAGACTCTGGGGAATAGACCCAGAGGAAAAGAGTCTCTGGGGAATAGACTCAGGGCAAAAGAGACTCTGGGGAATAGACTCAGGGCAAAAGAGACTCTGGGGAATAGACTCAGGGCAAAAGAGACTCTGGGGAATAGATCCAGAGCAAAAGAGACTCTGGGGAATAGACTCAGGGCAAAAGAGACTCTGGGGAATAGACTCAGAGCAAAAGAGACTCTGTGGAATAGACTCAGGGCAAAAGAGTCTCTGGGGAATAGACTCAGGGCAAAATAGACTCTGGGGAATAGACTCAGGGTAAAAGAGTGTCTGGGGAATAGACTCAGAGCAAAAGAGACTCTAGGGAATAGACTCAGGGCAAAAGAGACTCTGGGGAATAGACTCAGGGCAAAAGAGACTCTGGGGAATAGACTCAGAGCAAAAGAGACTCTGGGGAATAGACTCAGGGCAAAAGAGACTCGGGAATAGACTCAGGGCAAAAGAGACTCTGGGGAATAGACTCGGGGCAAAAGAGACAATGGGGAATAGACTCAGGGCAAAAGAGCGTCTGGGGAATAGACTCAGAGCAAAAGAGACTCTGGGGAATAGACTCAGGGCAACAGAGACTCTGCGGAATAGACTCAGGGCAAAAGAGACTCTGGGGAATAGACTCAGGGCAAAAGAGTCTCTGGGGAATCGACTCAGGGCAAAAGAGATTCTGGCGAATAGACCCAGAGCAAAAAAGAGTCTCTGGGGAATAGACTCAGGGCAAAAGAGACTCTGGGGAATAGACTCAGGGCAAAAGAGACTCTGGGGAATAGACTCAGCGCAAAAGAGACTCTGGGGAATAGACTCAGCGCAAAAGAGACTCTGGGGAATAGACTCAGAGCAAAAAAGAAACTGGGGAATAGATTCAGGGCAAAAGAGACTCTGGGGAATAGATTCAGAGCAAATAAGACTCTGGGGAATAGACTCAGAGCAAAACAGACACTGGGGAATAGATTCTGGGCTAATGAGACTCTGGGGAATAGATTCAGCGCAAAGGAGACTCTTGGGAATAGAGTCAGGGCAAAAGAGACTCTGGGGAATAGACTCAGGGCATAAGAGACTCCCGGGAATAGACTCAGGGCAAAAGAGACTCTGGGCAATAGACTCAAGGCAAAAGAGACTCTGGGGAATAGATTCAGGTCAAAGGAGACTCTGGGGAATAGACTCAGGGCAAAAGAAACTCTGGGGAATAGACTCAGGGCAAAAGAGACTCTGGGGATTAGACTCAGGGCAAAAGAGACACTGGGGAATAGACTCAGGGCAAAAGAGACAGTGGTGAATAGACTCAGGGCAAAAGAGACTCTGGGGAATAGACTCAGGGCAAAAGAGACTCTGGGGAATAGACTCAGGGCAAAAGAGACTCTGGGGAATAGACTCAGGGCAAAAGAGACACTGGGGAATAGACTCAGGGCAAAAGAGGCTCTGGGGAATAGACCCAGAGCAAAAGAGTCTCTGGGGAATAGACTCAGGGCAAAAGAGACTCTGGGGAATAGACTCAGGGCAAAAGAGACTCTGGGGAATAGATTCAGTGCAAAAGAGACTCTCGGGAATAGATCCAGAGCAAAAGAGTCTCTGGGGAATAGACTCAGGGCAAAAGAGACTCTGGGGATTAGACTCAGAGCAAAAGAGACTCTGTGGAATAGACTCAGGGCAAAAGAGTCTCTGGGGAATAGACTCAGGGCAAAAGAGTCTCTGGGGAATAGACTCAGGGCAAAAGAGTCTCTGGGGAATAGACTCAGAGCAAAAGAGGCTCTGGGGAATAGACTCAGAGCAAAAGAGACTCTGGGGAATAGACTCAGAGCAAAAGAGACTCTGGGGAATAGACTCAGGGCAAAAGAAACTCTGGGGAATAGACTCAGGGCAAAAGTGACTCTGGGGAATAGACTCAGGGCAAAAGAGACTCTGGGGAATAGACTCAGAGCAAAACAGACTCTGGGGAATAGACTCAGGGCAGAAGAGACTCTGGGGAATAGACTCAGGGCAAAAGAGACTCTGGGGAATAGACTCAGGGCAAAAGAGACTCTGGGGAATAGACTCAGGGCAAAAGAGACTCTGGGGAATAGACACAGGGCAAAAGAGACTCTGGGGAATAGACTCAGAGCAAAAGAGACTCTGGGGAATAGACTCAGGGCAAAAGAGACTCTGGGGAATAGACTCAGGGCAAAAGAGACTGTGGGGAATAGACTCAGGGCAAAAGAGACTCTGGGGAATAGACTCAGGGCAAAAGAGACTCTGGGGAATAGACTCAGAGCAAACGAGACTCTGGGGAATAGACCCAGAGCAAAAGAGACTCTGGGGAATAGACTCAGGGCAAAAGAGACTCTGGGGAATAGACTCAAGGCAAAAGAGACTCAGGGGAATAGACTCTGGGTTAAAGATACTCTGGGGAATAGACCCAGGGCAAACGAGACTCTGGGGAATAGATTCAGGGTAAAGGAGACTCTGGGGAATAGACTCAGGGCAAAAGGAACTCTGGGGAATAGACCCAGAGCAGAAGAGACTCTGGGGAATAGACCCAGAGCAAAAGAGACTCTGGGGAATAGACCCAGAGCAAAAGAGAATCTGGGGAATAGACTCGGGGCAAAAGAGATTCTTGGGGAATAGACTCAGAGCAAAAGAGACTCTGGGGAATAGATTCAGGGCAAAAGAGACTCTGGGGAATAGATTCAGAGCAAATGAGACTCTGGGGAATAGACTCAGAGCAACACAGACACTGGGGAATAGATTCAGGGCAAAAGAGACTCTGGGGAATAGATTCAGCGCAAAGGAGACTCTTGGGAATAGAGTCAGGGCAAAAGAGACTCTGGGGAATAGACTCAGGGCATAAGAGACTCCCGGGAATAGACTCAGGGCAAAAGAGACTCTGGGCAATAGACTCAAGGCAAAAGAGACTCTGGGGAATAGATTCAGGTCAAAGGAGACTCTGGGGAATAGACTCAGGGCAAAAGAAACTCTGGGGAATAGACTCAGGGCAAAAGAGACTCTGGGGATTAGACTCAGGGCAAAAGAGACACTGGGGAATAGACTCAGGGCAAAAGAGACAGCGGTGAATAGACTCAGGGCAAAAGAGACTCTGGGGAATAGACTCAGGGCAAAAGAGACTCTGGGGAATAGACTCAGGGCAAAAGAGACTCTGGGGAATAGACTCAGGGCAAAAGAGACTCTGGGGATTAGACTCAGGGCAAAAGAGACACTGGGGAATAGACTCAGGGCAAAAGAGACAGTGGTGAATAGACTCAGGGCAAAAGAGACTCTGGGGAATAGACTCAGGGCAAAAGAGACTCTGGGGAATAGACTCAGGGCAAAAGAGACTCTGGGGAATAGACTCAGGGCAAAAGAGACACTGGGGAATAGACTCAGGGCAAAAGAGGCTCTGGGGAATAGACCCAGAGCAAAAGAGTCTCTGGGGAATAGACTCAGGGCAAAAGAGACTCTGGGGAATAGACTCAGGGCAAAAGAGACTCTGGGGAATAGATTCAGTGCAAAAGAGACTCTCGGGAATAGATCCAGAGCAAAAGAGTCTCTGGGGAATAGACTCAGGGCAAAAGAGACTCTGGGGATTAGACTCAGAGCAAAAGAGACTCTGTGGAATAGACTCAGGGCAAAAGAGTCTCTGGGGAATAGACTCAGGGCAAAAGAGTCTCTGGGGAATAGACTCAGGGCAAAAGAGTCTCTGGGGAATAGACTCAGAGCAAAAGAGGCTCTGGGGAATAGACTCAGAGCAAAAGAGACTCTGGGGAATAGACTCAGAGCAAAAGAGACTCTGGGGAATAGACTCAGGGCAAAAGAAACTCTGGGGAATAGACTCAGAGCAAAAGAGGCTCTGGGGAATAGACTCAGGGCAACAGAGTCTCTGGGGAATAGACCCAGAGCAAAAGAAACCCTGGGGAATATGCTCAGGGCAAAAGAGTCTCTGGGGAATCGACTCAGGGCAAAAGAGATTCTGGCGAATAGACCCAGAGCAAAAGAGTCTCTGGGGAATAGACTCAGGGCAAAAGAGACTCTGGGGAATAGACTCAGGGCAAAAGAGACTCTGGAGAATAGACTCTGGTCAAAAGAGACTCTGGGGAATAGACTCAGGGCAAAAGAGACTCTGGGGAATAGACTCAGGGCAAAAGGGACTCTGGGGAATAGACTCGGAGCAAAAGAGACTCTGGGGAATAGACTCAGGGCAATAGAGACTCTGGGGATAGACTCCGGGCAAAGGAGACTCTGGGGAATAGACTCAGGGCAAAAGAGACTCTGGGGAATAGAGTCAGCGCAAAAGATACTCTGGGGAATAGACTCAGGGCAATAGAGACACTGTTGATAGACTCCGCACAAAAGAGACTCTGGGGAATAGACTCAGGGCAAAAGAGACTCTGGGGAATAGAGTCAGAGCAAAAGAGACTCTGGGGAATAGACTCAGGGCAAAAGAGACTCTGGGGAATAGACTCAGGGCAAAAGAGACTCTGGGGAATAGTCCCAGAGCAAAAGAGATTCTGGGGAATAGACTCAGAGCAAAAGAGACTCTGGGGAATAGACTCAGGGCAAAAGAGACTCTGGGCAATAGACTCAGGGCAAAAGAGACTCTGGGGAATAGACTCAGGGCAAAATAGACTCTGGGGAATAGACTCAGAGCAAAAGAGACTCTGGGGAATAGACTCAGAGCAAAAGAGGCTCTGGGGAATAGACTCAGGGCAACAGAGTCTCTGGGGAATAGACCCAGAGCAAAAGAGACCCTGGGGAATATGCTCAGGGCAAAAGAGTCTCTGGGGAATCGACTCAGGGCAAAAGAGATTCTGGCGAATAGACCCAGAGCAAAAGAGTCTCTGGGGAATAGACTCAGGGCAAAAGAGACTCTGGGGAATAGACTCAGGGCAAAAGAGACTCTGGAGAATAGACTCTGGTCAAAAGAGACTCTGGGGAATAGACTCAGGGCAAAAGAGACTCTGGGGAATAGACTCAGGGCAAAAGGGACTCTGGGGAATAGACTCTGAGCAAAAGAGACTCTGGGGAATAGACTCAGGGCAATAGAGACTCTGGGGATAGACTCCGGGCAAAGGAGACTCTGGGGAATAGACTCAGGGCAAAAGAGACTCTGGGGAATAGAGTCAGCGCAAAAGATACTCTGGGGAATAGACTCAGGGCAATAGAGACTCTGTTGATAGACTCCGCGCAAAAGAGACTCTGGGGAATAGACTCAGGGCAAAAGAGACTCTGGGGAATAGAGTCAGAGCAAAAGAGACTCTGGGGAATTGACTCAGGGCAAAAGAGACTCTGGGGAATAGACTCAGAGCAAAAGAGACTCTTGGGAATAGACTCAGGGCAAAAGAGACTCTGGGGAATAGATTCAGGGCAAAGGAGACTCTGGGGAATAGTCTCAGGGCAACAGAGACTCTGGGGAATAGACCCAGAGCAAAAGGAACTCTGGGGAATAGACCCAGAGCAGAAGAGACTCTGGGGAATAGACTCAGGGCAACAGAGACTCTGGGGAATAGACTCAGGGCAAAAGGAACTCTGGGGAATAGACCCAGAGCAGAAGAGACTCTGGGGAATAGACTCAGGGCAAAAGATACTCTGGGGAAAAGACTCAGGGCAAAAGAGAATGCGGGGAATAGACTCAGGGCAAAAGAGACTCTGGGGAATAGATTCAGGGCAAAAGAGACTCTGGGGAACAGTCTCAGGGCAACAGAGACTCTGGGGAATAGACCCAGCGCAAAAGAGACCCTGGGGAATAGACTCAGGGCAAAAGAGACTCTGGGGAATAGACTCAGGGCAATAGAGACTCTGGGGAACAGACTCAGGGCAAAAGAGACACTAGGGAATAGACTCAGGGCAAAAGAGACTCTGGGGAATAGACTCAGGGCAAAAGAGACTCTGGGGAATAGACTCAGAGCAAAAGAGACTCTGGGGAATAGACTCAGGGCAAAAGAGACTCTGGGGAATAGACTCAGGGCAAAAGAGACTCTGGGGAATAGACTCAGGTCAAAAGAGACTCTGGGGAATAGACTCAGGTCAAAAGAGACTCTGGGGATACAATCAGGGCGAAAGAGACTCTGGGGAATAGACCCAGAGTAAAAGAGACTCTGGGGAATAGACTCAGGGCAAAAGGGTCTCTGGGGAATAGACTCAGGGCAAAAGAGACTCTGGGGAATAGATTCAGAGCAAAAGAGACTCTTGGGAATAGACTCAGGGCAAAAGAGACTCTGGGGAATATATTCAGGGCAAAGGAGACCCTGGGGAATAGACTCAGGGCCAAAGGAACTCTGGGGAATAGACCCAGAGCAGAAGAGACTCTGGGGAATAGACTCAGGGCAAAAGAGACTCTGGGGAATAGAGTCAGAGCAAAAGAGACTCTGGGGTATAGACTCAGGGCAAAAGAGACTCTGGGGAATAGACTCAGGGCAAAAGAGACTCTGGGGAATAGTCCCAGAGCAAAAGAGACTCTGGGGAATAGACTCAGAGCAAAAGAGACTCTGGGGAATAGACTCAGGGCAAAAGAGACTCTGGGCAATAGACTCAGGGCAAAAGAGACTCTGGGGAATAGACTCAGGGCAAAATAGACTCTGGGGAATAGACTCAGAGCAAAAGAGACTCTGGGGAATAGACTCAGAGCAAAAGAGGCTCTGGGGAATAGACTCAGGGCAACAGAGTCTCTGGGGAATAGACCCAGAGCAAAAGAGACCCTGGGGAATATGCTCAGGGCAAAAGAGTCTCTGGGGAATCGACTCAGGGCAAAAGAGATTCTGGCGAATAGACCCAGAGCAAAAGAGTCTCTGGGGAATAGACTCAGGGCAAAAGAGACTCTGGGGAATAGACTCAGGGCAAAAGAGACTCTGGAGAATAGACTCTGGTCAAAAGAGACTCTGGGGAATAGACTCAGGGCAAAAGAGACTCTGGGGAATAGACTCAGGGCAAAAGGGACTCTGGGGAATAGACTCTGAGCAAAAGAGACTCTGGGGAATAGACTCAGGGCAATAGAGACTCTGGGGATAGACTCCGGGCAAAGGAGACTCTGGGGAATAGACTCAGGGCAAAAGAGACTCTGGGGAATAGAGTCAGCGCAAAAGATACTCTGGGGAATAGACTCAGGGCAATAGAGACTCTGTTGATAGACTCCGCGCAAAAGAGACTCTGGGGAATAGACTCAGGGCAAAAGAGACTCTGGGGAATAGAGTCAGAGCAAAAGAGACTCTGGGGAATTGACTCAGGGCAAAAGAGACTCTGGGGAATAGACTCAGAGCAAAAGAGACTCTTGGGAATAGACTCAGGGCAAAAGAGACTCTGGGGAATAGATTCAGGGCAAAGGAGACTCTGGGGAATAGTCTCAGGGCAACAGAGACTCTGGGGAATAGACCCAGAGCAAAAGGAACTCTGGGGAATAGACCCAGAGCAGAAGAGACTCTGGGGAATAGACTCAGGGCAACAGAGACTCTGGGGAATAGACTCAGGGCAAAAGGAACTCTGGGGAATAGACCCAGAGCAGAAGAGACTCTGGGGAATAGACTCAGGGCAAAAGATACTCTGGGGAAAAGACTCAGGGCAAAAGAGAATGTGGGGAATAGACTCAGGGCAAAAGAGACTCTGGGGAATAGATTCAGGGCAAAAGAGACTCTGGGGAACAGTCTCAGGGCAACAGAGACTCTGGGGAATAGACCCAGAGCAAAAGAGACCCTGGGGAATAGACTCAGGGCAAAAGAGACTCTGGGGAATAGACTCAGGGCAATAGAGACTCTGGGGAACAGACTCAGGGCAAAAGAGACACTAGGGAATAGACTCAGGGCAAAAGAGACTCTGGGGAATAGACTCAGGGCAAAAGAGACTCTGGGGAATAGACTCAGAGCAAAAGAGACTCTGGGGAATAGACTCAGGGCAAAAGAGACTCTGGGGAATAGACTCAGGGCAAAAGAGACTCTGGGGAATAGACTCAGGTCAAAAGAGACTCTGGGGAATAGACTCAGGTCAAAAGAGACTCTGGGGATAGAATCAGGGCGAAAGAGACTCTGGGGAATAGACCCAGAGTAAAAGAGACTCTGGGGAATAGACTCAGGGCAAAAGGGTCTCTGGGGAATAGACTCAGGGCAAAAGAGACTCTGGGGAATAGATTCAGAGCAAAAGAGACTCTTGGGAATAGACTCAGGGCAAAAGAGACTCTGGGGAATATATTCAGGGCAAAGGAGACCCTGGGGAATAGACTCAGGGCCAAAGGAACTCTGGGGAATAGACCCAGAGCAGAAGAGACTCTGGGGAATAGACTCAGGGCAAAAGAGACTCTGGGGAATAGAGTCAGAGCAAAAGAGACTCTGGGGAATAGACTCAGGGCAAAAGAGACTCTGGGGAATAGACTCAGAGCAAAAGAGGCTCTGGGGAATAGACTCAGGGCAACAGAGTCTCTGGGGAATAGACTCAGGGCAAAAGAGACTCTGGGGAATAGTCCCAGAGCAAAAGAGACTCTGGGGAATAGACTCAGAGCAAAAGAGACTCTGGGGAATAGACTCAGGGCAAAAGAGACTCTGGGCAATAGACTCAGGGCAAAAGAGACTCTGGGGAATAGACTCAGGGCAAAATAGACTCTGGGGAATAGACTCAGAGCAAAAGAGACTCTGGGGAATAGACTCAGAGCAAAAGAGGCTCTGGGGAATAGACTCAGGGCAACAGAGTCTCTGGGGAATAGACCCAGAGCAAAAGAGACCCTGGGGAATATGCTCAGGGCAAAAGAGTCTCTGGGGAATCGACTCAGGGCAAAAGAGATTCTGGCGAATAGACCCAGAGCAAAAGAGTCTCTGGGGAATAGACTCAGGGCAAAAGAGACTCTGGGGAATAGACTCAGGGCAAAAGAGACTCTGGAGAATAGACTCTGGTCAAAAGAGACTCTGGGGAATAGACTCAGGGCAAAAGAGACTCTGGGGAATAGACTCAGGGCAAAAGGGACTCTGGGGAAAAGACTCTGAGCAAAAGAGACTCTGGGGAATAGACTCAGGGCAATAGAGACTCTGGGGATAGACTCCGGGCAAAGGAGACTCTGGGGAATAGACTCAGGGCAAAAGAGACTCTGGGGAATAGAGTCAGCGCAAAAGATACTCTGGGGAATAGACTCAGGGCAATAGAGACTCTGTTGATAGACTCCGCGCAAAAGAGACTCTGGGGAATAGACTCAGGGCAAAAGAGACTCTGGGGAATAGAGTCAGAGCAAAAGAGACTCTGGGGAATTGACTCAGGGCAAAAGAGACTCTGGGGAATAGACTCAGAGCAAAAGAGACTCTTGGGAATAGACTCAGGGCAAAAGAGACTCTGGGGAATAGATTCAGGGCAAAGGAGACTCTGGGGAATAGTCTCAGGGCAACAGAGACTCTGGGGAATAGACTCAGAGCAAAAGAGACTCTTGGGAATAGACTCAGGGCAAAAGAGACTCTGGGGAATAGACTCAGGGCAACAGAGACTCTGGGGAATAGACTCAGGGCAAAAGGAACTCTGGGGAATAGACCCAGAGCAGAAGAGACTCTGGGGAATAGACTCAGGGCAAAAGATACTCTGGGGAAAAGACTCAGGGCAAAAGAGAATGTGGGGAATAGACTCAGGGCAAAAGAGACTCTGGGGAATAGATTCAGGGCAAAAGAGACTCTGGGGAACAGTCTCAGGGCAACAGAGACTCTGGGGAATAGACCCAGAGCAAAAGAGACCCTGGGGAATAGACTCAGGGCAAAAGAGACTCTGGGGAATAGACTCAGGGCAATAGAGACTCTGGGGAACAGACTCAGGGCAAAAGAGACACTAGGGAATAGACTCAGGGCAAAAGAGACTCTGGGGAATAGACTCAGGGCAAAAGAGACTCTGGGGAATAGACTCAGAGCAAAAGAGACTCTGGGGAATAGACTCAGGGCAAAAGAGACTCTGGGGAATAGACTCAGGGCAAAAGAGACTCTGGGGAATAGACTCAGGTCAAAAGAGACTCTGGGGAATAGACTCAGGTCAAAAGAGACTCTGGGGATAGAATCAGGGCGAAAGAGACTCTGGGGAATAGACCCAGAGTAAAAGAGACTCTGGGGAATAGACTCAGGGCAAAAGGGTCTCTGGGGAATAGACTCAGGGCAAAAGAGACTCTGGGGAATAGATTCAGAGCAAAAGAGACTCTTGGGAATAGACTCAGGGCAAAAGAGACTCTGGGGAATATATTCAGGGCAAAGGAGACCCTGGGGAATAGACTCAGGGCCAAAGGAACTCTGGGGAATAGACCCAGAGCAGAAGAGACTCTGGGGAATAGACTCAGGGCAAAAGAGACTCTGGGGAAAAGACTCAGGGCAAAATAGAATCTGGGGAATAGACTCAGGGCAAAAGAGACTCTGGGGAATAGATTCAGGGCAAAAGAGACTCTGGGGAATAATCTCAGGGCAACAGAGACTCTGGGGAATAGACCCAGAGCAAAAGAGACCCTGGGGAATAGACCCAGGGCAAAAGAGACTCTGGGGAATAGACTCAGGGCAAAAGAGACTCTGGGGAATAGACTCGGAGCAAAAGAGACTCTGGGGAATAGACTCAGGGCAATAGAGACTCTGGGGATAGACTCAGGGCAAAAGAGACTCTGGGGAATAGACTCAGGGCAAAAGGGAATCTGGGGAACTGAGTCAGGGCAAAAGAGACTCTGGGGAATAGACCAAGAGCAAAAGAGACTCTGGGGAATAGACTCAGGGCAGAAGAGACTCTGGGGAATAGACTCAGGGCAAAAGAGTCTCTGGGGATTAGACTCAGGGCAAAAGAAACACTGGGGAATAGACTCAGTGCAAAAGAGACAGTGGGGAATAGACTCAGGGCAAAAGAGAGTCTGGGGAATAGACTCAGGGCAAAAGAGACTCTGGGGAATAGACTCAGGGCAAAAGAGACTCTGGGGAATAGACTCAGGGCAAAAGAGACACTGGGGAATAGACTCAGGGCAAAAGAGACTCTGGGGAATAGACTCAGGGCAAAACAGACTCTGGGGAATAGACCCAGAGGAAAAGAGTCTCTGGGGAATAGACTCAGGGCAAAAGAGACTCTGGGGAATAGACTCAGGGCAAAAGAGACTCTGGGGAATAGACTCAGGGCAAAAGAGACTCTGGGGAATAGATCCAGAGCAAAAGAGACTCTGGGGAATAGACTCAGGGCAAAAGAGACTCTGGGGAATAGACTCAGAGCAAAAGAGACTCTGTGGAATAGACTCAGGGCAAAAGAGTCTCTGGGGAATAGACTCAGGGCAAAATAGACTCTGGGGAATAGACTCAGGGCAAAAGAGTCTCTGGGGAATAGACTCAGGGCAAAAGAGTCTCTGGGGAATAGACTCAGGGCAAAAGAGTCTCTGGGGAATAGACTCAGGGCAAAATAGACTCTGGGGAATAGACTCAGGGTAAAAGAGTGTCTGGGGAATAGACTCAGAGCAAAAGAGACTCTAGGGAATAGACTCAGGGCAAAAGAGACTCTGGGGAATAGACTCAGGGCAAAAGAGACTCTGGGGAATAGACTCAGAGCAAAAGAGACTCTGGGGAATAGACTCAGGGCAAAAGAGACTCGGGAATAGACTCAGGGCAAAAGAGACTCTGGGGAATAGACTCAGTGCAAAAGAGCCTCTGGGGAATAGACTCAGAGCAAAAGAGACTCTGGGGAATAGACTCAGGGCAACAGAGACTCTGCGGAATAGACTCAGGGCAAAAGAGACTCTGGGGAATAGACTCAGGGCAAAAGAGTCTCTGGGGAATCGACTCAGGGCAAAAGAGATTCTGGCGAATAGACCCAGAGCAAAAAAGAGTCTCTGGGGAATAGACTCAGGGCAAAAGAGACTCTGGGGAATAGACTCAGGGCAAAAGAGACTCTGGGGAATAGACTCAGCGCAAAAGAGACTCTGGGGAATAGACTCAGCGCAAAAGAGACTCTGGGGAATAGACTCAGAGCAAAAAAGAAACTGGGGAATAGATTCAGGGCAAAAGAGACTCTGGGGAATAGATTCAGAGCAAATAAGACTCTGGGGAATAGACTCAGAGCAAAACAGACACTGGGGAATAGATTCAGGGCTAAAGAGACTCTGGGGAATAGATTCAGCGCAAAGGAGACTCTTGGGAATAGAGTCAGGGCAAAAGAGACTCTGGGGAATAGACTCAGGGCATAAGAGACTCCCGGGAATAGACTCAGGGCAAAAGAGACTCTGGGCAATAGACTCAAGGCAAAAGAGACTCTGGGGAATAGATTCAGGTCAAAGGAGACTCTGGGGAATAGACTCAGGGCAAAAGAAACTCTGGGGAATAGACTCAGGGCAAAAGAGACTCTGGGGATTAGACTCAGGGCAAAAGAGACACTGGGGAATAGACTCAGGGCAAAAGAGACAGTGGTGAATAGACTCAGGGCAAAAGAGACTCTGGGGAATAGACTCAGGGCAAAAGAGTCTCTGGGGAATAGACTCAGGGCAAAAGAGTCTCTGGGGAATAGGCTCAGGGCAAAAGAGTCTCTGGGGAATAGACTCAGAGCAAAAGAGGCTCTGGGGAATAGACTCAGAGCATAAGAGACTCCCGGGAATAGACTCAGGGCAAAAGAGACTCTGGGCAATAGACTCAAGGCAAAAGAGACTCTGGGGAATAGATTCAGGTCAAAGGAGACTCTGGGGAATAGACTCAGGGCAAAAGAAACTCTGGGGAATAGACTCAGGGCAAAAGAGACTCTGGGGATTAGACTCAGGGCAAAAGAGACACTGGGGAATAGACTCAGGGCAAAAGAGACAGTGGTGAATAGACTCAGGGCAAAAGAGACTCTGGGGAATAGACTCAGGGCAAAAGAGTCTCTGGGGAATAGACTCAGGGCAAAAGAGTCTCTGGGGAATAGGCTCAGGGCAAAAGAGTCTCTGGGGAATAGACTCAGAGCAAAAGAGGCTCTGGGGAATAGACTCAGAGCAAAAGAGACTCTGGGGAATAGACTCAGAGCAAAAGAGACTCTGGGGAATAGACTCAGGGCAAAAGAAACTCTGGGGAATAGACTCAGGGCAAAAGTGACTCTGGGGAATAGACTCAGGGCAAAAGAGACTCTGGGGAATAGACTCAGAGCAAAACAGACTCTGGGGAATAGACTCAGGGCAGAAGAGACTCTGGGGAATAGACTCAGGGCAAAAGAGACTCTGGGGAATAGACTCAGGGCAAAAGAGACTCTGGGGAATAGACTCAGGGCAAAAGAGACTCTGGGGAATAGACACAGGGCAAAAGAGACTCTGGGGAATAGACTCAGAGCAAAAGAGACTCTGGGGAATAGACTCAGGGCAAAAGAGACTCTGGGGAATAGACTCAGGGCAAAAGAGACTGTGGGGAATAGACTCAGGGCAAAAGAGACTCTGGGGAATACACTCAGGGCAAAAGAGACTCTGGGGAATAGACTCAGAGCAAACGAGACTCTGGGGAATAGACCCAGAGCAAAAGAGACTCTGGGGAATAGACTCAGGGCAAAAGAGACTCTGGGGAATAGACTCAAGGCAAAATAGACTCTGGGTTAAAGATACTCTGGGGAATAGACCCAGGGCAAACGAGACTCTGGGGAATAGATTCAGGGTAAAGGAGACTCTGGGGAATAGACTCAGGGCAAAAGGAACTCTGGGGAATAGACCCAGAGCAGAAGAGACTCTGGGGAATAGACCCAGAGCAAAAGAGACTCTGGGGAATAGACCCAGAGCAAAAGAGAATCTGGGGAATAGACTCGGGGCAAAAGAGATTCTTGGGGAATAGACTCAGAGCAAAAGAGATTCTGGGGAATAGATTCAGGGCAAAAGAGACTCTGGGGAATAGATTCAGAGCAAATGAGACTCTGGGGAATAGACTCAGAGCAACACAGACACTGGGGAATAGATTCAGGGCAAAAGAGACTCTGGGGAATAGATTCAGCGCAAAGGAGACTCTTGGGAATAGAGTCAGGGCAAAAGAGACTCTGGGGAATAGACTCAGGGCATAAGAGACTCCCGGGAATAGACTCAGGGCAAAAGAGACTCTGGGCAATAGACTCAAGGCAAAAGAGACTCTGGGGAATAGATTCAGGTCAAAGGAGACTCTGGGGAATAGACTCAGGGCAAAAGAAACTCTGGGGAATAGACTCAGGGCAAAAGAGACTCTGGGGATTAGACTCAGGGCAAAAGAGACACTGGGGAATAGACTCAGGGCAAAAGAGACAGCGGTGAATAGACTCAGGGCAAAAGAGACTCTGGGGAATAGACTCAGGGCAAAAGAGACGCTGGGGAATAGACTCAGGGCAAAAGAGACTCTGGGGAATAGACTCAGGGCAAAAGAGACTCTGGGGATTAGACTCAGGGCAAAAGAGACACTGGGGAATAGACTCAGGGCAAAAGAGACTCTGGGGAATAGACTCAGGGCAAAAGAGACTCTGGGGAATAGACTCAGCGCAAAAGAGACTCTGGGGAATAGACTCAGAGCAAAAAAGAAACTGGGGAATAGATTCAGGGCAAAAGAGACTCTGGGGAATAGATTCAGAGCAAATAAGACTCTGGGGAATAGACTCAGAGCAAAACAGACACTGGGGAATAGATTCAGGGCTAAAGAGACTCTGGGGAATAGATTCAGCGCAAAGGAGACTCTTGGGAATAGAGTCAGGGCAAAAGAGACTCTGGGGAATAGACTCAGGGCATAAGAGACTCCCGGGAATAGACTCAGGGCAAAAGAGACTCTGGGCAATAGACTCAAGGCAAAAGAGACTCTGGGGAATAGATTCAGGTCAAAGGAGACTCTGGGGAATAGACTCAGGGCAAAAGAAATTCTGGGGAATAGACTCAGGGCAAAAGAGACTCTGGGGATTAGACTCAGGGCAAAAGAGACACTGGGGAATAGACTCAGGGCAAAAGAGACAGTGGTGAATAGACTCAGGGCAAAAGAGACTCTGGGGAATAGACTCAGGGCAAAAGAGACTCTGGGGAATAGACTCAGGGCAAAAGAGACTCTGGGGAATAGACTCAGGGCAAAAGAGACACTGGGGAATAGACTCAGGGCAAAAGAGGCTCTGGGGAATAGACCCAGAGCAAAAGAGTCTCTGGGGAATAGACTCAGGGCAAAAGAGACTCTGGGGAATAGACTCAGGGCAAAAGAGACTCTGGGGAATAGATTCAGTGCAAAAGAGACTCTCGGGAATAGATCCAGAGCAAAAGAGTCTCTGGGGAATAGACTCAGGGCAAAAGAGACTCTGGGGATTAGACTCAGAGCAAAAGAGACTCTGTGGAATAGACTCAGGGCAAAAGAGTCTCTGGGGAATAGACTCAGGGCAAAAGAGTCTCTGGGGAATAGGCTCAGGGCAAAAGAGTCTCTGGGGAATAGACTCAGAGCAAAAGAGGCTCTGGGGAATAGACTCAGAGCAAAAGAGACTCTGGGGAATAGACTCAGAGCAAAAGAGACTCTGGGGAATAGACTCAGGGCAAAAGAAACTCTGGGGAATAGACTCAGGGCAAAAGTGACTCTGGGGAATAGACTCAGGGCAAAAGAGACTCTGGGGAATAGACTCAGAGCAAAACAGACTCTGGGGAATAGACTCAGGGCAGAAGAGACTCTGGGGAATAGACTCAGGGCAAAAGAGACTCTGGGGAATAGACTCAGGGCAAAAGAGACTCTGGGGAATAGACTCAGGGCAAAAGAGACTCTGGGGAATAGACACAGGGCAAAAGAGACTCTGGGGAATAGACTCAGAGCAAAAGAGACTCTGGGGAATAGACTCAGGGCAAAAGAGACTCTGGGGAATAGACTCAGGGCAAAAGAGACTGTGGGGAATAGACTCAGGGCAAAAGAGACTCTGGGGAATACACTCAGGGCAAAAGAGACTCTGGGGAATAGACTCAGAGCAAACGAGACTCTGGGGAATAGACCCAGAGCAAAAGAGACTCTGGGGAATAGACTCAGGGCAAAAGAGACTCTGGGGAATAGACTCAAGGCAAAATAGACTCTGGGTTAAAGATACTCTGGGGAATAGACCCAGGGCAAACGAGACTCTGGGGAATAGATTCAGGGTAAAGGAGACTCTGGGGAATAGACTCAGGGCAAAAGGAACTCTGGGGAATAGACCCAGAGCAGAAGAGACCCTGGGGAATAGACCCAGAGCAAAAGAGACTCTGGGGAATAGACCCAGAGCAAAAGAGAATCTGGGGAATAGACTCGGGGCAAAAGAGATTCTTGGGGAATAGACTCAGAGCAAAAGAGATTCTGGGGAATAGATTCAGGGCAAAAGAGACTCTGGGGAATAGATTCAGAGCAAATGAGACTCTGGGGAATAGACTCAGAGCAACACAGACACTGGGGAATAGATTCAGGGCAAAAGAGACTCTGGGGAATAGATTCAGCGCAAAGGAGACTCTTGGGAATAGAGTCAGGGCAAAAGAGACTCTGGGGAATAGACTCAGGGCATAAGAGACTCCCGGGAATAGACTCAGGGCAAAAGAGACTCTGGGCAATAGACTCAAGGCAAAAGAGACTCTGGGGAATAGATTCAGGTCAAAGGAGACTCTGGGGAATAGACTCAGGGCAAAAGAAACTCTGGGGAATAGACTCAGGGCAAAAGAGACTCTGGGGATTAGACTCAGGGCAAAAGAGACACTGGGGAATAGACTCAGGGCAAAAGAGACAGCGGTGAATAGACTCAGGGCAAAAGAGACTCTGGGGAATAGACTCAGGGCAAAAGAGACGCTGGGGAATAGACTCAGGGCAAAAGAGACTCTGGGGAATAGACTCAGGGCAAAAGAGACTCTGGGGATTAGACTCAGGGCAAAAGAGACACTGGGGAATAGACTCAGGGCAAAAGAGACAGTGGTGAATAGACTCAGGGCAAAAGAGACTCTGGGGAATAGACTCAGGGCAAAAGAGACTCTGGGGAATAGACTCAGGGCAAAAGAGACTCTGGGGAATAGACTCAGGGCAAAAGAGACACTGGGGAATAGACTCAGGGCAAAAGAGGCTCTGGGGAATAGACCCAGAGCAAAAGAGTCTCTGGGGAATAGACTCAGGGCAAAAGAGACTCTGGGGAATAGACTCAGGGCAAAAGAGACTCTGGGGAATAGATTCAGTGCAAAAGAGACTCTCGGGAATAGATCCAGGGCAAAAGAGACTCTGGGGATTAGACTCAGAGCAAAAGAGACTCTGTGGAATAGACTCAGGGCAAAAGAGTCTCTGGGGAATAGACTCAGGGCAAAAGAGTCTCTGGGGAATAGACTCAGGGCAAAAGAGTCTCTGGGGAATAGACTCAGAGCAAAAGAGGCTCTGGGGAATAGACTCAGAGCAAAAGAGACTCTGGGGAATAGACTCAGAGCAAAAGAGACTCTGGGGAATAGACTCAGGGCAAAAGAAACTCTGGGGAATAGACTCAGGGCAAAAGTGACTCTGGGGAATAGACTCAGGGCAAAAGAGACTCTGGGGAATAGACTCAGAGCAAAACAGACTCTGGGGAATAGACTCAGGGCAGAAGAGACACTGGGGAATAGACTCAGGGCAAAAGAGACTCTGGGGAATAGACTCAGGGCAAAAGAGACTCTGGGGAATAGACTCGGGCAAAAGAGAGTCTGGGGAACAGACTCAGAGCAAAAGAGACTCTGGGGAATAGACTCAGCGCAAAAGAGTCTCTGGGGAATAGACTCAGGGCAAAAGAGACTCTGGGGAATAGACTCAGGGCAAAAGAGACTCTGGGGAATAGATTCAGTGCAAAAGAGACTCTCGGGAATAGATCCAGAGCAAAAGAGTCTCTGGGGAATAGACTCAGGGCAGAAGAGACTCTGGGGATTAGACTCAGAGCAAAAGAGACTCTGTGGAATAGACTCAGGGCAAAAGAGTCTCTGGGGAATAGACTCAGGGCAAAAGAGTCTCTGGGGAATAGACTCAGGGCAAAAGAGTCTCTGGGGAATAGACTCAGAGCAAAAGAGGCTCTGGGGAATAGACTCAGAGCAAAAGAGACTCTGGGGAATAGACTCAGAGCAAAAGAGACTCTGGGGAATAGACTCAGGGCAAAAGAAACTCTGGGGAATAGACTCAGAGCAAAAGAGACTCTGGGGAATAGACTCAGAGCAAAAGAGACTCTGGGGAATAGACTCAGGGCAAAAGAAACTCTGGGGAATAGACTCAGGGCAAAAGTGACTCTGGGGAATAGACTCAGGGCAAAAGAGACTCTGGGGAATAGACTCAGAGCAAAAGAGACTCTGGGGAATAGACTCAGAGCAAAAGAGACTCTGGGGAATAGACTCAGGGCAAAAGAAACTCTGGGGAATAGACTCAGGGCAAAAGTGACTCTGGGGAATAGACTCAGGGCAAAAGAGACTCTGGGGAATAGACTCAGAGCAAAACAGACTCTGGGGAATAGACTCAGGGCAGAAGAGACTCTGGGGAATAGACTCAGGGCAAAAGAGACTCTGGGGAATAGACTCAGGGCAAAAGAGACTCTGGGGAATAGACTCGGGCAAAAGAGAGTCTGGGGAATAGACTCAGAGCAAAAGAGACTCTGGGGAATAGACTCAGCGCAAAAGAGACTCTGGGGAATAGACTCAGGGCAAAAGAGACTCTGGGGAATAGACTCAGGGCAAAAGAGGGTCTGGGGAATAGACTCAGGGCAAAAGAGACTCTGGGGAATAGACTCAGGGCAAAAGAGACTCTGGGGAATAGACTCAGAGCAAAAGGGACTCTGGGGAATAGACTCAGAGCAAAAGAGACTCTGGGGAATAGACTCAGGGCAGAAGAGACTCTGGGGAATAGACTCAGAGCAAAAGAGGCTCTGGGGAATAGACTCAGGGCAAAAGAGACTCTGGGGAATAGACTCAGAGCAAAAGAGACTCTGGGGAATAGACAGAGCAAAAGAGACTGGGGAATAGACTCAGAGCAAAAGAGACTCTGGGGAATAGTCTCAGAGCAAAAAAGACTCTGGGGAATAGACTCAGGGCAAAAGAGACTCGGGAATAGACTCAGGGCAAAAGAGACTCTGGGGAATAGACTCGGGGCAAACGAGACTCTGGGGAATAGACTCAGGGCAAAAGAAATTCTGGGGAATAGACTCAGGGCGAAAGAGTCTCTGGGGAATAGACTCAGGGCAAAAGAGACTCTGGGGAATAGACTCAGGGCAAAAGAGACTCTGGGGAATAGACTCAGGGCATAAGAGACTCTGGGGAATAGACTCAGAGCAAAAGAGACTCTGGGGAATAGACCCAGGGCAAAAGAGACTCTGGGGAATAGAAACAGGGCAAAAGAGACTCTGGGGAATAGACTCAGAGCAAAAGAGACTCTGGGGAATAGACTCAGGGCAAAAGAGACTCTGGGGAATAGACTCAGGGCAAAAGAGTCTGTGGGGAATAGACTCAGGGCAAAAGAGACTCTGGGGAATAGACTCAGGGCAAAAGAGACTCTGGGGAATAGACTCAGAGCAAACGAGACTCTGGGGAATAGACCCAGAGCAAAGGAGACTCTGGGGAATAGACTCAGGGCAAAAGAGACTCTGGGGAATAGACTCAAGGCAAAAGAGACTCAGGGGAATAGACTCTGGGTTAAAGATACTCTGGGGAATAGACTCAGTGCAAAAGAGACCCTGGGGTATAGACTCAGGGCAAAAGAGACTCTGGGGAATAGACTCAGAGCAAAACAGACACTGGGGAATAGATTCAGGGCAAAAGAGACTCTGGGGAATAGACCCAGGGCAAACGAGACTCTGGGGAATAGATTCAGGGTAAAGGAGACTCTGGGGAATAGACTCAGGGCAAAAGGAACTCTGGGGAATAGACCCAGAGCAGAAGAGACTCTGGGGAATAGACCCAGAGCAAAAGAGACTCTGGGGAATAGACCCAGAGCAAAAGAGACTCTGGGGAATAGACTGGGGGCAAAAGAGATTCTTGGGGAATAGACTCAGAGCAAAAGAGACTCTGGGGAATAGACTCAGAGCAAAAGAGACTCTGGGGAATAGACTCAGGGCAGAAGAGACTCTGGGGAATAGACTCAGAGCAAATGAGACTCTGGGGAATAGACTCAGGGCAAAAGAGACTCTGGGGAATAGACTCAGAGCAAAAGAGACTCTGGGGAATAGACAGAGCAAAAGAGACTGGGGAATAGACTCAGAGCAAAAGAGACTCTGGGGAATAGACTCGGGGCAAAAGAGACTCTGGGGAATAGGCTCAGGGCAAAAGAGATTCTGGGGAATAGTCTCAGGGCAAAAGAGACCCTGGGGAATAGACTCAGGGCAAAAGATACTCTGGGGAATAGACTCAGGGCAAAAGAGACTCTGGGGAATAGACTCAGGGCAAAAGGGTCTCTGGGGAATAGACTCAGGGCAAAAGAGACTCTGGGGAATAGATTCAGAGCAAAAGAGACTCTTGGGAATAGACTCAGAGCAAAAGAGACTCTGGGGAATAGATTCAGGGCAAAGGAGACCCTGGGGAATAGACTCAGGGCCAAAGGAACTCTGGGGAATAGACCCAGAGCAGAAGAGACTCTGGGGAATAGACTCAGGGCAAAAGAGACTCTGGGGAAAAGGCTCAGGGCAAAATAGAATCTGGGGAATAGACTCAGGGCAAAAGAGACTCTGCGAATAGATTCAGGGCAAAAGAGACTCTGGGGAATAATCTCAGGGCAACAGAGACTCTGGGGAATAGACCCAGAGCAAAGGAGACCCTGGGGAATAGACCCAGGGCAAAAGAGACTCCGGGGAATAGACTCAGGGCAAAAGAGACTCTGGGGAATAGACTCAGGGCAATAGAGACTCTGGGGATAGACTCAGGGCAAAAGAGACTCTTGGGAATAGACTCAGGGCAAAAGGGAATCTGGGGAACTGAGTCAGGGCAAAAGAGACTCTGGGGAATAGACCAAGAGCAAAAGAGATTCTGGGGAATAGACTCAGGGCAGAAGGGACTCTGGGGAATAGACTCAGGGCAAAAGAGTCTCTGGGGATTAGACTCAGGGCAAAAGAGACACTGGGGAATAGACTCAGGGCAAAAGAGACAGTGGGGAATAGACTCAGGGCAAAAGAGAGTCTGGGGAATAGACTCAGGGCAAAAGAGACTCTGGGGAATAGACTCAGGGCAAAAGAGACTCTGGGGAATAGACTCAGGGCAAAAGAGACACTGGGGAATAGACTCAGGGCAAAAGAGACTCTGGGGAATAGACCCAGAGGAAAAGAGTCTCTGGGGAATAGACTCAGGGCAAAAGAGACTCTGGGGAATAGACTCAGGGCAAAAGACACTCTGGGGAATAGACTCAGGGCAAAAGAGACTCTGGGGAATAGATCCAGAGCAAAAGAGACTCTGGGGAATAGACTCAGGGCAAAAGAGACTCTGGGGAATAGACTCAGAGCAAAAGAGACTCTGTGGAATAGACTCAGGGCAAAAGAGTCTCTGGGGAATAGACTCAGGGCAAAATAGACTCTGGGGAATAGGCTCAGGGTAAAAGAGAGTCTGGGGAATAGACTCAGAGCAAAAGAGACTCTGGGGAATAGACTCAGGGCAAAAGAGACTCTGGGGAATAGACTCAGAGCAAAAGAGACTCTGGGAAATAGACTCAGGGCAAAAGAGACTCGGGAATAGACTCAGGGCAAAAGAGACTCTGGGGAATAGACTCGGGGCAAAAGAGACTCTGGGGAATAGACTCAGGGCAAAAGAGCCTCTGGGGAATAGACTCAGAGCAAAAGAGACTCTGGGGAATAGACTCAGGGCAACAGAGACTCTGCGGAATAGACTCAGGGCAAAAGAGACTCTGGGGAATAGACTCAGGGCAAAAGAGTCTCTGGGGAATCGACTCAGGGCAAAAGAGATTCTGGCGAATAGACCCAGAGCAAAAGAGACTCTGGGGAATAGACTCAGGGCAAAAGAGACTCTGGGGAATAGACTCAGGGCAAAAGAGACTCGGGAATAGACTCAGGGCAAAAGAGACTCTGGGGAATAGACTCGGGGCAAAAGAGACTCTGGGGAATAGACTCAGGGCAAAAGAGCCTCTGGGGAATAGACTCAGAGCAAAAGAGACTCTGGGGAATAGACTCAGGGCAACAGAGACTCTGCGGAATAGACTCAGGGCAAAAGAGACTCTGGGGAATAGACTCAGGGCAAAAGAGTCTCTGGGGAATCGACTCAGGGCAAAAGAGATTCTGGCGAATAGACCCAGAGCAAAAGAGACTCTGGGGAATAGACTCAGGGCAAAAGAGACTCTGGGGAATAGACTCAGGGCAAAAGAGACTCTGGGGAATAGACTCAGCGCAAAAGAGACTCTGGGGAATAGACTCAGCGCAAAAGAGACTCTGGGGAATAGACTCAGAGCAAAAAAGAAACTGGGGAATAGATTCAGGGCAAAAGAGACTCTGGGGAATAGATTCAGAGCAAATGAGACTCTGGGGAATAGACTCAGAGCAAAACAGACACTGGGGAATAGATTCAGGGCAAAAGAGACTCTGGGGAATAGATTCAGGGCAAAGGAGACTCTTGGGAATAGAGTCAGGGCAAAAGAGACTCTGGGGGATAGACTCAGGGCATAAGAGACTCCCGGGAATAGACTCAGGGCAAAAGAGACTCTGGGCAATAGACTCAAGGCAAAAGAGACTCTGGGGAATAGATTCAGGTCAAAGGAGACTCTGGGGAATAGACTCAGGGCAAAAGAAGCTCTGGGGAATAGACTCAGGGCAAAAGAGACTCTGGGGATTAGACTCAGGGCAAAAGAGACACTGGGGAATAGACTCAGGGCAAAAGAGACAGTGGTGAATAGACTCAGGGCAAAAGAGACTCTTGGGAATAGAGTCAGGGCAAAAGAGACTCTGGGGAATAGACTCAGGGCATAAGAGACTCCCGGTAATAGACTCAGGGCAAAAGAGACTCTGGGCAATACACTCAAGGCAAAAGAGACACTGGGGAATAGATTCAGGTCAAAGGAGACACTGGGGAATAGACTCAGGGCAAAAGAAGCTCTGGGGAATAGACTCAGGGCAAAAGAGACTCTGGGGATTAGACTCAGGGCAAAAGAGACACTGGGGAATAGACTCAGGGCAAAAGAGACAGTGGTGAATAGACTCAGGGCAAAAGAGACTCTGTGGAATAGACTCAGGGCAAAAGAGGCTCTGGGGAATAGACCCAGAGCAAAAGAGTCTCTGGGGAATAGACTCAGGGCAAAAGAGACTCTGGGGAATAGATTCAGTGCAAAAGAGACTCTCGGGAATAGATCCAGAGCAAAAGAGTCTCTGGGGAATAGACTCAGGGCAAAAGAGACTCTGGGGATTAGACTCAGAGCAAAAGAGACTCTGTGGAATAGACTCAGGGCAAAAGAGTCTCTGGGGAATCGACTCAGGGCAAAAGAGTCTCTGGGGAATAGACTCAGGGCAAAAGAGTCTCTCGGGAATAGACTCAGAGCAAAAGAGGCTCTGGGGAATAGACTCAGAGCAAAAGAGACTCTGGGGAATAGACTCAGGTCAAAAGAGACTCTGGGGAATAGACTCAGGGCAAAAGTGACTCTGGGGAATAGACTCAGGGCAAAAGAGACTCTGGGGAATAGACTCAGAGCAAAATAGACTCTGGAGAATAGACTCAGGGCAGAAGAGACTCTGGGGAATAGACTCAGGGCAAAAGAGACTCTGGGGAATAGACTCAGGGCAAAAGAGACTCTGGGGAGTAGACTCGGGCAACAGAGAGTCTGGGGAATAGACTCAGAGCAAAAGAGACTCTGGGGAATAGACTCAGCGCAAAAGAGACTCTGGGGAATAGACTCAGGGCAAAAGAGACTCTGGAGAATAGACTCAGGGCAAAAGAGAGTCTGGGGAATAGACTCAGGGCAAAAGAGACTCTGGGGAATAGACTCAGGGCAAAAGAGACTCTGGGGAACAGACTCAGAGCAAAAGGGACTCTGGGGAATAGACTCAGAGCAAAAGAGACTCTGGGGAATAGAGTCAGGGCAGAAGAGACTCTGGGGAATAGACTCAGAGCAAAAGAGGCTCTGGGGAATAGACTCAGGGCAAAAGAGACTCTGGGGAATAGACTCAGAGCAAAAGAGACTCTGGGGAATAGACTCAGAGCAAAAAAGACTCTGGGGAATAGACTCAGGGCAAAAGAGACTCGGGAATAGACTCAGGGCAAAAGAGACTCTGGGGAATAGACTCGGGGCAAACGAGACTCTGGGGAATAGACTCAGGGCAAAAGAGATTCTGGGGAATAGACTCAGGGCAAAAGAGTCTCTGGGGAATAGACTCAGGGCAAAAGAGACTCTGGGGAATAGACTCAGGGCGAAAGAGTCTCTGGGGAATAGACTCAGGGCAAAAGAGACTCTGGGGAATAGACTCAGGGCAAAAGAGACTCTGGGGAATAGACTCAGGGCATAAGAGACTCTGGGGAATAGACTCAGAGCAAAAGAGACTCTGGGGAATAGACCCAGGGCAAAAGAGACTCTGGGGAATAGAAACAGGGCAAAAGAGACTCTGGGGAATAGACTCAGAGCAAAAGAGACTCTGGGGAATAGACTCAGGGCAAAAGAGACTCTGGGGAATAGACTCAGGGCAAAAGAGTCTGTGGGGAATAGACTCAGGGCAAAAGAGACTCTGGGGAATAGACTCAGGGCAAAAGAGACTCTGGGGAATAGACTCAGAGCAAACGAGACTCTGGGGAATAGACCCAGAGCAAAGGAGACTCTGGGGAATAGACTCAGGGCAAAAGAGACTCTGGGGAATAGACTCAAGGCAAAAGAGACTCAGGGGAATAGACTCTGGGTTAAAGATACTCTGGGGAATAGACTCAGTGCAAAAGAGACCCTGGGGTATAGACTCAGGGCAAAAGAGACTCTGGGGAATAGACTCAGAGCAAAACAGACACTGGGGAATAGATTCAGGGCAAAAGAGACTCTGGGGAATAGACCCAGGGCAAACGAGACTCTGGGGAATAGATTCAGGGTAAAGGAGACTCTGGGGAATAGACTCAGGGCAAAAGGAACTCTGGGGAATAGACCCAGAGCAGAAGAGACTCTGGGGAATAGACCCAGAGCAAAAGAGACTCTGGGGAATAGACCCAGAGCAAAAGAGACTCTGGGGAATAGACTGGGGGCAAAAGAGATTCTTGGGGAATAGACTCAGAGCAAAAGAGACTCTGGGGAATAGACTCAGAGCAAAAGAGACTCTGGGGAATAGACTCAGGGCAGAAGAGACTCTGGGGAATAGACTCAGAGCAAATGAGACTCTGGGGAATAGACTCAGGGCAAAAGAGACTCTGGGGAATAGACTCAGAGCAAAAGAGACTCTGGGGAATAGACAGAGCAAAAGAGACTGGGGAATAGACTCAGAGCAAAAGAGACTCTGGGGAATAGACTCGGGGCAAAAGAGACTCTGGGGAATAGGCTCAGGGCAAAAGAGATTCTGGGGAATAGTCTCAGGGCAAAAGAGACCCTGGGGAATAGACTCAGGGCAAAAGATACTCTGGGGAATAGACTCAGGGCAAAAGAGACTCTGGGGAATAGACTCAGGGCAAAAGGGTCTCTGGGGAATAGACTCAGGGCAAAAGAGACTCTGGGGAATAGATTCAGAGCAAAAGAGACTCTTGGGAATAGACTCAGAGCAAAAGAGACTCTGGGGAATAGATTCAGGGCAAAGGAGACCCTGGGGAATAGACTCAGGGCCAAAGGAACTCTGGGGAATAGACCCAGAGCAGAAGAGACTCTGGGGAATAGACTCAGGGCAAAAGAGACTCTGGGGAAAAGGCTCAGGGCAAAATAGAATCTGGGGAATAGACTCAGGGCAAAAGAGACTCTGCGAATAGATTCAGGGCAAAAGAGACTCTGGGGAATAATCTCAGGGCAACAGAGACTCTGGGGAATAGACCCAGAGCAAAGGAGACCCTGGGGAATAGACCCAGGGCAAAAGAGACTCCGGGGAATAGACTCAGGGCAAAAGAGACTCTGGGGAATAGACTCAGGGCAATAGAGACTCTGGGGATAGACTCAGGGCAAAAGAGACTCTTGGGAATAGACTCAGGGCAAAAGGGAATCTGGGGAACTGAGTCAGGGCAAAAGAGACTCTGGGGAATAGACCAAGAGCAAAAGAGATTCTGGGGAATAGACTCAGGGCAGAAGGGACTCTGGGGAATAGACTCAGGGCAAAAGAGTCTCTGGGGATTAGACTCAGGGCAAAAGAGACACTGGGGAATAGACTCAGGGCAAAAGAGACAGTGGGGAATAGACTCAGGGCAAAAGAGAGTCTGGGGAATAGACTCAGGGCAAAAGAGACTCTGGGGAATAGACTCAGGGCAAAAGAGACTCTGGGGAATAGACTCAGGGCAAAAGAGACACTGGGGAATAGACTCAGGGCAAAAGAGACTCTGGGGAATAGACCCAGAGGAAAAGAGTCTCTGGGGAATAGACTCAGGGCAAAAGAGACTCTGGGGAATAGACTCAGGGCAAAAGACACTCTGGGGAATAGACTCAGGGCAAAAGAGACTCTGGGGAATAGATCCAGAGCAAAAGAGACTCTGGGGAATAGACTCAGGGCAAAAGAGACTCTGGGGAATAGACTCAGAGCAAAAGAGACTCTGTGGAATAGACTCAGGGCAAAAGAGTCTCTGGGGAATAGACTCAGGGCAAAATAGACTCTGGGGAATAGGCTCAGGGTAAAAGAGAGTCTGGGGAATAGACTCAGAGCAAAAGAGACTCTGGGGAATAGACTCAGGGCAAAAGAGACTCTGGGGAATAGACTCAGAGCAAAAGAGACTCTGGGAAATAGACTCAGGGCAAAAGAGACTCGGGAATAGACTCAGGGCAAAAGAGACTCTGGGGAATAGACTCGGGGCAAAAGAGACTCTGGGGAATAGACTCAGGGCAAAAGAGCCTCTGGGGAATAGACTCAGAGCAAAAGAGACTCTGGGGAATAGACTCAGGGCAACAGAGACTCTGCGGAATAGACTCAGGGCAAAAGAGACTCTGGGGAATAGACTCAGGGCAAAAGAGTCTCTGGGGAATCGACTCAGGGCAAAAGAGATTCTGGCGAATAGACCCAGAGCAAAAGAGACTCTGGGGAATAGACTCAGGGCAAAAGAGACTCTGGGGAATAGACTCAGGGCAAAAGAGACTCGGGAATAGACTCAGGGCAAAAGAGACTCTGGGGAATAGACTCGGGGCAAAAGAGACTCTGGGGAATAGACTCAGGGCAAAAGAGCCTCTGGGGAATAGACTCAGAGCAAAAGAGACTCTGGGGAATAGACTCAGGGCAACAGAGACTCTGCGGAATAGACTCAGGGCAAAAGAGACTCTGGGGAATAGACTCAGGGCAAAAGAGTCTCTGGGGAATCGACTCAGGGCAAAAGAGATTCTGGCGAATAGACCCAGAGCAAAAGAGACTCTGGGGAATAGACTCAGGGCAAAAGAGACTCTGGGGAATAGACTCAGGGCAAAAGAGACTCTGGGGAATAGACTCAGCGCAAAAGAGACTCTGGGGAATAGACTCAGCGCAAAAGAGACTCTGGGGAATAGACTCAGAGCAAAAAAGAAACTGGGGAATAGATTCAGGGCAAAAGAGACTCTGGGGAATAGATTCAGAGCAAATGAGACTCTGGGGAATAGACTCAGAGCAAAACAGACACTGGGGAATAGATTCAGGGCAAAAGAGACTCTGGGGAATAGATTCAGGGCAAAGGAGACTCTTGGGAATAGAGTCAGGGCAAAAGAGACTCTGGGGGATAGACTCAGGGCATAAGAGACTCCCGGGAATAGACTCAGGGCAAAAGAGACTCTGGGCAATAGACTCAAGGCAAAAGAGACTCTGGGGAATAGATTCAGGTCAAAGGAGACTCTGGGGAATAGACTCAGGGCAAAAGAAGCTCTGGGGAATAGACTCAGGGCAAAAGAGACTCTGGGGATTAGACTCAGGGCAAAAGAGACACTGGGGAATAGACTCAGGGCAAAAGAGACAGTGGTGAATAGACTCAGGGCAAAAGAGACTCTTGGGAATAGAGTCAGGGCAAAAGAGACTCTGGGGAATAGACTCAGGGCATAAGAGACTCCCGGTAATAGACTCAGGGCAAAAGAGACTCTGGGCAATACACTCAAGGCAAAAGAGACACTGGGGAATAGATTCAGGTCAAAGGAGACACTGGGGAATAGACTCAGGGCAAAAGAAGCTCTGGGGAATAGACTCAGGGCAAAAGAGACTCTGGGGATTAGACTCAGGGCAAAAGAGACACTGGGGAATAGACTCAGGGCAAAAGAGACAGTGGTGAATAGACTCAGGGCAAAAGAGACTCTGTGGAATAGACTCAGGGCAAAAGAGGCTCTGGGGAATAGACCCAGAGCAAAAGAGTCTCTGGGGAATAGACTCAGGGCAAAAGAGACTCTGGGGAATAGATTCAGTGCAAAAGAGACTCTCGGGAATAGATCCAGAGCAAAAGAGTCTCTGGGGAATAGACTCAGGGCAAAAGAGACTCTGGGGATTAGACTCAGAGCAAAAGAGACTCTGTGGAATAGACTCAGGGCAAAAGAGTCTCTGGGGAATCGACTCAGGGCAAAAGAGTCTCTGGGGAATAGACTCAGGGCAAAAGAGTCTCTCGGGAATAGACTCAGAGCAAAAGAGGCTCTGGGGAATAGACTCAGAGCAAAAGAGACTCTGGGGAATAGACTCAGGTCAAAAGAGACTCTGGGGAATAGACTCAGGGCAAAAGTGACTCTGGGGAATAGACTCAGGGCAAAAGAGACTCTGGGGAATAGACTCAGAGCAAAATAGACTCTGGAGAATAGACTCAGGGCAGAAGAGACTCTGGGGAATAGACTCAGGGCAAAAGAGACTCTGGGGAATAGACTCAGGGCAAAAGAGACTCTGGGGAGTAGACTCGGGCAACAGAGAGTCTGGGGAATAGACTCAGAGCAAAAGAGACTCTGGGGAATAGACTCAGCGCAAAAGAGACTCTGGGGAATAGACTCAGGGCAAAAGAGACTCTGGAGAATAGACTCAGGGCAAAAGAGAGTCTGGGGAATAGACTCAGGGCAAAAGAGACTCTGGGGAATAGACTCAGGGCAAAAGAGACTCTGGGGAACAGACTCAGAGCAAAAGGGACTCTGGGGAATAGACTCAGAGCAAAAGAGACTCTGGGGAATAGAGTCAGGGCAGAAGAGACTCTGGGGAATAGACTCAGAGCAAAAGAGGCTCTGGGGAATAGACTCAGGGCAAAAGAGACTCTGGGGAATAGACTCAGAGCAAAAGAGACTCTGGGGAATAGACTCAGAGCAAAAAAGACTCTGGGGAATAGACTCAGGGCAAAAGAGACTCGGGAATAGACTCAGGGCAAAAGAGACTCTGGGGAATAGACTCGGGGCAAACGAGACTCTGGGGAATAGACTCAGGGCAAAAGAGATTCTGGGGAATAGACTCAGGGCAAAAGAGTCTCTGGGGAATAGACTCAGGGCAAAAGAGACTCTGGGGAATAGACTCAGGGCAAAAGAGACTCTGGGGAATAGACTCAGGGCATAAGAGACTCTGGGGAATAGACTCAGGGCAAAAGAGACTCTGGGGAATAGACCCAGGGCAAAAGAGACTCTGGGGAATAGACTCAGGGCAAAAGAGACTCTGGGGAATAGACTCAGAGCAAAAGAGACTCTGGGGAATAGACTCAGGGCAAAAGAGACTCTGGGGAATAGACTCAGAGCAAACGAGACTCTGGGGAATAGACCCAGAGCAAAAGAGACTCTGGGGAATAGACTCAGGGCAAAAGAGACTCTGGGGAATAGACTCAAGGCAAAAGAGACTCAGGGGAATAGACTCTGGGTTAAAGATACTCTGGGGAATAGACTCAGTGCAAAAGAGACCCTGGGGTATAGACTCAGGGCAAAAGAGACTCTGGGGAATAGACCCAGGGCAAACGAGACTCTGGGGAATAGATTCAGGGTAAAGGAGACTCTGGGGAATAGACTCAGGGCAAAAGGAACTCTGGGGAATAGACCCAGAGCAGAAGAGACTCTGGGGAATAGACCCAGAGCAAAAGAGACTCTGGGGAATAGACCCAGAGCAAAAGAGACTCTGGGGAATAGACTCGGGGCAAAAGAGACTCTTGGGGAATAGACTCAGAGAAAAAGAGAATCTGGGGAATAGACTCAGAGCAAAAGAGACTCTGGGGAATAGACTCAGGGCAGAAGAGACTCTGGGGAATAGACTCAGAGCAAATGAGACTCTGGGGAATAGACTCAGGGCAAAAGAGTCTCTGGGGAATAGACTCAGAGCAAAAGAGACTCTGGGGAATAGACAGAGCAAAAGAGACTGGGGAATAGACTCAGAGCAAAAGAGACTCTGGGGAATAGACTCAGGGCAAAAGAGTCTCTGGGGAATAGACTCGGGGCAAAAGAGACTCTGGGGAATAGGCTCAGGGCAAAAGAGATTATGGGGAATAGTCTCAGGGCAAAAGAGACGCTGGGGAATAGACTCAGGGCAAAAGATACTCTGGGGAATAGACTCAGGGCAAAAGAGACTCTGGGACATAGACTCAGGGCAAAAGAGACTCTGGGGAATAGACTCAGAGCAAAAGAGACTCTGGGGAATAGACTCAGGGCAAAAGAAACTCTGGGGAATAGACTCAGGGCAAAAGTGACTCTGGGGAATAGACTCAGGGCAAAAGAGACTCTGGGGAATAGACTCAGAGCAAAACAGACTCTGGGGAATAGACTCCGGGCAGAAGAGACTCTGGGGAATAGACTCAGGGCAAAAGAGACTCTGGGGAATAGACTCAGGGCAAAAGAGACTCTGGGGAATAGACTCGGGCAAAAGAGAGTCTGGGGAATAGACTCAGAGCAAAAGAGACTCTGGGGAATAGACTCAGCGCAAAAGAGACTCTGGGGAATAGACTCAGGGCAAAAGAGACTCTGGGGAATAGACTCAGGGCAAAAGAGAGTCTGGGGAATAGACTCAGGGCAAAAGAGACTCTGGGGAATAGACTCAGGGCAAAAGAGACTCTGGGGAATAGACTCAGAGCAAAAGAGACTCTGGGGAATAGACTCAGGGCAGAAGAGACTCTGGGGAATAGACTCAGAGCAAAAGAGGCTCTGGGGAATAGACTCAGGGCAAAAGAGACTCTGGGGAATAGACTCAGAGCAAAAGAGACTCTGGGGAATAGACAGAGCAAAAGAGACTGGGGAATAGACTCAGAGCAAAAGAGACTCTGGGGAATAGACTCAGAGCAAAAAAGACTCTGGGGAATAGACTCAGGGCAAAAGAGACTCGGGAATAGACTCAGGGCAAAAGAGACTCTGGGGAATAGACTCGGGGCAAACGAGACTCTGGGGAATAGACTCAGGGCAAAAGAAATTCTGGGGAATAGACTCAGGGCGAAAGAGTCTCTGGGGAATAGACTCAGGGCAAAAGAGACTCTGGGGAATAGACTCAGGGCAAAAGAGACTCTGGGGAATAGACTCAGGGCATAAGAGACTCTGGGGAATAGACTCAGAGCAAAAGAGACTCTGGGGAATAGACCCAGGGCAAAAGAGACTCTGGGGAATAGAAACAGGGCAAAAGAGACTCTGGGGAATAGACTCAGAGCAAAAGAGACTCTGGGGAATAGACTCAGGGCAAAAGAGACTCTGGGGAATAGACTCAGGGCAAAAGAGACTGTGGGGAATACACTCAGGGCAAAAGAGACTCTGGGGAATAGACTCAGGGCAAAAGAGACTCTGGGGAATAGACTCAGAGCAAACGAGACTCTGGGGAATAGACCCAGAGCAAAGGAGACTCTGGGGAATAGACTCAGGGCAAAAGAGACTCTGGGGAATAGACTCAAGGCAAAAGAGACTCAGGGGAATAGACTCTGGGTTAAAGATACTCTGGGGAATAGACTCAGTGCAAAAGAGACCCTGGGGTATAGACTCAGGGCAAAAGAGACTCTGGGGAATAGACTCAGAGCAAAACAGACACTGGGGAATAGATTCAGGGCAAAAGAGACTCTGGGGAATAGACCCAGGGCAAACGAGACTCTGGGGAATAGATTCAGGGTAAAGGAGACTCTGGGGAATAGACTCAGGGCAAAAGGAAATCTGGGGAATAGACCCAGAGCAGAAGAGACTCTGGGGAATAGACCCAGAGCAAAAGAGACTCTGGGGAATAGACCCAGAGCAAAAGAGACTCTGGGGAATAGACTCGGGGCAAAAGAGATTCTTGGGGAATAGACTCAGAGCAAAAGAGACTCTGGGGAATAGACTCAGAGCAAAAGAGACTCTGGGGAATAGACTCAGGGCAGAAGAGACTCTGGGGAATAGACTCAGAGCAAATGAGACTCTAGGGAATAGACTCAGGGCAAAAGAGACTCTGGGGAATAGACTCAGAGCAAAAGAGACTCTGGGGAATAGACAGAGCAAAAGAGACTGGGGAATAGACTCAGAGCAAAAGAGACTCTGGGGAATAGACTCAGGGCAAAAGAGACTCGGTAATAGACTCAGGGCAAAAGAGACTCTGGGGAATAGACTCGGGGCAAAAGAGACTCTGGGGAATAGGCTCAGGGCAAAAGAGATTCTGGGGAATAGTCTCAGGGCAAAAGAGACCCTGGGGAATAGACTCAGGGCAAAAGATACTCTGGGGAATAGACTCAGGGCAAAAGAGACTCTGGGGAATAGACTCAGGGCAAAAGGCTCTCTGGGGAATAGACTCAGGGCAAAAGAGACTCTGGGGAATAGATTCAGAGCAAAAGAGACTCTTGGGAATAGACTCAGGGCAAAAGAGACTCTGGGGAATAGATTCAGGGCAAAGGAGACCCTGGGGAATAGACTCAGGGCCAAAGGAACTCTGGGGAATAGACCCAGAGCAGAAGAGACTCTGGGGAATAGACTCAGGGCAAAAGAGACTCTGGGGAAAAGGCTCAGGGCAAAATAGAATCTGGGGAATAGACTCAGGGCAAAAGAGACTCTGCGAATAGATTCAGGGCAAAAGAGACTCTGGGGAATAATCTCAGGGCAACAGAGACTCTGGGGAATAGACCCAGAGCAAAGGAGACCCTGGGGAATAGACCCAGGGCAAAAGAGAATCCGGGGAATAGACTCAGGGCAAAAGAGACTCTGGGGAATAGACTCAGGGCAATAGAGACTCTGGGGATAGACTCAGGGCAAAAGGGAATCTGGGGAACTGAGTCAGGGCAAAAGAGACTCTGGGGAATAGACCAAGAGCAAAAGAGATTCTGGGGAATAGACTCAGGGCAGAAGAGACTCTGGGGAATAGACTCAGGGCAAAAGAGTCTCTGGGGATTAGAATCAGGGCAAAAGAGACACTGGGGAATAGACTCAGGGCAAAAGAGACAGTGGGGAATAGACTCAGGGCAAAAGAGAGTCTGGGGAATAGACTCAGGGCAAAAGAGACTCTGGGGAATAGACTCAGGGCAAAAGAGACTCTGGGGAATAGACTCACGGCAAAAGAGACACTGGGGAATAGACTCAGGGCAAAAGAGACTCTGGGGAATAGACTCAGGGCAAAACAGACTCTGGGGAATAGACCCAGAGGAAAAGAGTCCCTGGGGAATAGACTCAGGGCAAAAGAGACTCTGGGGAACAGACTCAGGGCAAAAGAGACTCTGGGGAATAGACTCAGGGCAAAAGAGACTCTGGGGAATAGATCCAGAGCAAAAGAGACTCTGGGGAATAGACTCAGGGCAAAAGAGACTCTGGGGAATAGACTCAGATCAAAAGAGACTCTGTGGAATAGACTCAGGGCAAAAGAGTCTCTGGGGAATAGACTCAGGGCAAAATAGACTCTGGGGAATAGACTCAGGGTAAAAGAGAGTCTGGGGAATAGACTCAGAGCAAAAGAGACTCTGGGGAATAGACTCAGGGCAAAAGAGACTCTGGGGAATAGACTCAGAGCAAAAGAGACTCTGGGGAATAGACTCAGGGCAAAAGAGACTCGGGAATAGACTCAGGGCAAAAGAGACTCTGGGGAATAGACTCGGGGCAAAAGAGACTCTGGGGAATAGACTCAGGGCAAAAGAGCCTCTGGGGAATAGACTCAGAGCAAAAGAGACTCTGGGGAATAGACTCAGGGCAACAGAGACTCTGCGGAATAGACTCAGGGCAAAAGAGACTCTGGGGAATAGACTCAGGGCAAAAGAGTCTCTGGGGAATCGACTCAGGGCAAAAGAGATTCTGGCGAATAGACCCAGAGCAAAAGAGTCTCTGGGGAATAGACTCAGGGCAAAAGAGACTCTGGGGAATAGACTCAGGGCAAAAGAGACTCTGGGGAATAGACTCAGCGCAAAAGAGACTCTGGGGAATAGACTCAGCGCAAAAGAGACTCTGGGGAATAGACTCAGAGCAAAAAAGAAACTGGGGAATAGATTCAGGGCAAAAGAGACTCTGGGGAATAGATTCAGAGCAAATGAGACTCTGGGGAATAGACTCAGAGCAAAACAGACACTGGGGAATAGATTCAGGGCAAAAGAGACTCTGGGGAATAGATTCAGGGCAAAGGAGACTCTTGGGAATAGAGTCAGGGCAAAAGAGACTCTGGGGAATAGACTCAGGGCATAAGAGACTCCCGGGAATAGACTCAGGGCAAAAGAGACTCTGGGCAATAGACTCAAGGCAAAAGAGACTCTGGGGAATAGATTCAGGTCAAAGGAGACTCTGGGGAATAGACTCAGGGCAAAAGAAGCTCTGGGGAATAGACTCAGGGCAAAAGAGACTCTGGGGATTAGACTCAGGGCAAAAGAGACACTGGGGAATAGACTCAGGGCAAAAGAGACAGTGGTGAATAGACTCAGGGCAAAAGAGACTCTTGGGAATAGAGTCAGGGCAAAAGAGACTCTGGGGAATAGACTCAGGGCATAAGAGACTCCCGGTAATAGACTCAGGGCAAAAGAGACTCTGGGCAATACACTCAAGGCAAAAGAGACACTGGGGAATAGATTCAGGTCAAAGGAGACTCTGGGGAATAGACTCAGGGCAAAAGAAGCTCTGGGGAATAGACTCAGGGCAAAAGAGACTCTGGGGATTAGACTCAGGGCAAAAGAGACACTGGGGAATAGACTCAGGGCAAAAGAGACAGTGGTGAATAGACTCAGGGCAAAAGAGACTCTGTGGAATAGACTCAGGGCAAAAGAGGCTCTGGGGAATAGACCCAGAGCAAAAGAGTCTCTGGGGAATAGACTCAGGGCAAAAGAGACTCTGGGGAATAGATTCAGTGCAAAAGAGACTCTCGGGAATAGATCCAGAGCAAAAGAGTCTCTGGGGAATAGACTCAGGGCAAAAGAGACTCTGGGGATTAGACTCAGAGCAAAAGAGACTCTGTGGAATAGACTCAGGGCAAAAGAGTCTCTGGGGAATCGACTCAGGGCAAAAGAGTCTCTGGGGAATAGACTCAGGGCAAAAGAGCCTCTCGGGAATAGACTCAGAGCAAAAGAGGCTCTGGGGAATAGACTCAGAGCAAAAGAGACTCTGGGGAATAGACTCAGGTCAAAAGAGACTCTGGGGAATAGACTCAGGGCAAAAGTGACTCTGGGGAATAGACTCAGGGCAAAAGAGACTCTGGGGAATATACTCAGAGCAAAATAGACTCTGGAGAATAGACTCAGGGCAGAAGAGACTCTGGGGAATAGACTCAGGGCAAAAGAGACTCTGGGGAATAGACTCAGGGCAAAAGAGACACTGGGGAGTAGACTCGGGCAACAGAGAGTCTGGGGAATAGACTCAGAGCAAAAGAGACTCTGGGGAATAGACTCAGCGCAAAAGAGACTATGGGGAATAGACTCAGGGCAAAAGAGACTCTGGAGAATAGACTCAGGGCAAAAGAGAGTCTGGGGAATAGACTCAGGGCAAAAGAGACTCTGGGGAATAGACTCAGGGCAAAAGAGACTCTGGGGAACAGAGTCAGAGCAAAAGGGACTCTGGGGAATAGACTCAGAGCAAAAGAGACTCTGGGGAATAGAGTCAGGGCAGAAGAGACTCTGGGGAATAGACTCAGAGCAAAAGAGGCTCTGGGGAATAGACTCAGGGCAAAAGAGACTCTGGGGAATAGACTCAGAGCAAAAGAGACTCTGGGGAATAGACTCAGAGCAAAAAAGACTCTGGGGAATAGACTCAGGGCAAAAGAGACTCGGGAATAGACTCAGGGCAAAAGAGACTCTGGGGAATAGACTCGGGGCAAACGAGACTCTGGGGAATAGACTCAGGGCAAAAGAGATTCTGGGGAATAGACTCAGGGCAAAAGAGTCTCTGGGGAATAGACTCAGGGCAAAAGAGACTCTGGGGAATAGACTCAGGGCAAAAGAGACTCTGGGGAATAGACTCAGGGCATAAGAGACTCTGGGGAATAGACTCAGGGCAAAAGAGACTCTGGGGAATAGACCCAGGGCAAAAGAGACTCTGGGGAATAGACTCAGGGCAAAAGAGACTCTGGGGAATAGACTCAGAGCAAAAGAGACTCTGGGGAATAGACTCAGGGCAAAAGAGACTCTGGGGAATAGACTCAGAGCAAACGAGACTCTGGGGAATAGACCCAGAGCAAAAGAGACTCTGGGGAATAGACTCAGGGCAAAAGAGACTCTGGGGAATAGACTCAAGGCAAAAGAGACTCAGGGGAATAGACTCTGGGTTAAAGATACTCTGGGGAATAGACTCAGTGCAAAAGAGACCCTGGGGTATAGACTCAGGGCAAAAGAGACTCTGGGGAATAGACCCAGGGCAAACGAGACTCTGGGGAATAGATTCAGTGTAAAGGAGACTCTGGGGAATAGACTCAGGGCAAAAGGAACTCTGGGGAATAGACCCAGAGCAGAAGAGACTCTGGGGAATAGACCCAGAGCAAAAGAGACTCTGGGGAATAGACCCAGAGCAAAAGAGACTCTGGGGAATAGACTCGGGGCAAAAGAGACTCTTGGGGAATAGACTCAGAGAAAAAGAGACTCTGGGGAATAGACTCAGAGCAAAAGAGACTCTGGGGAATAGAATCAGGGCAGAAGAGACTCTGGGGAATAGACTCAGAGCAAATGAGACTCTGGGGAATAGACTCAGGGCAAAAGAGTCTCTGGGGAATAGACTCAGAGCAAAAGAGACTCTGGGGAATAGACAGAGCAAAAGAGACTGGGGAATAGACTCAGAGCAAAAGAGACTCTGGGGAATAGACTCAGGGCAAAAGAGTCTCTGGGGAATAGACTCGGGGCAAAAGAGACTCTGGGGAATAGGCTCAGGGCAAAAGAGATTATGGGGAATAGTCTCAGGGCAAAAGAGACCCTGGGGAATAGACTCAGGGCAAAAGATACTCTGGGGAATAGACTCAGGGCAAAAGAGACTCTGGGGAATAGACTCAGGGCATAAGAGACTCTGGGGAATAGACTCAGGGCAAAAGAGACTCTGGGGAATAGACTCAGAGCAAAACAGACACTGGGGAATAGATTCAGGGCAAAAGAGACTCTGGGGAATAGACTCAGGGCAAACGAGACCCTGGGAAATAGATTCAGGGCAAAGGAGACTCTGGGGAATAGACTCAGGGCAAAAGGAACACTGGGGAATAGACCCAGAGCAGAAGAGACTCTGGGGAATAGACTCAGAGCAAAAGAGACTCTGGGGAATAGACTCAGGGCAAAAGAGACTCGGGAATAGACTCAGGGCAAAAGAGACTCTGGGGAATAGACTCGGGGCAAAAGAGTCTCTGGGGAATCGACTCAGGGCAAATGAGACACTGGCGAATAGACTCAGGGCAAAAGAGACTCTGGGGAATAGACTCAGGGCAAAAGAGTCTCTGGGGAATCGACTCAGGGCAAAAGAGATTCTGGCGAATAGACCCAGAGCAAAAGAGTCTCTGGGGAATAGACTCAGGGCAAAAGAGACTCTGGGGAATAGACTCAGGGCAAAAGAGACTCTGGGGAATAGACTCCGGGCAAAAGAGACTCTGGGGAATAGACTGAGAGCAAACGAGCCTCTGGGGAATAGACCCAGAGCAAAAGAGACTCTGGGGAATAGACTCAGGGCAAAAGAGACTCTGGGGAATAGACTCAGAGCAAAAAAGAAACTGGGGAATAGAGTCAGGGCAAAAGAGACTCTGGGGAATAGATTCAGAGCAAAACAGACACTGGGGAATAGATTCAGGGCAAAAGAGACTCTGGGGAATAGATTCAGGGCAAAGGAACTCTTGGGGATATAGTCAGGGCAAAAGAGACTCTGGGGAATAGACTCAGGGCATAAGAGACTCTGGGGAATAGACTCAGGGCATAAGATACTCTGGGCAATAGACTCAAGGCAAAAGAGACTCTAGGGAACAGATTCAAGGCAAAGGAGACTCTGGGGAACAGACTCAGGGCAAAAGAAACTCTGGGGAATAGACTCAGGGCAAAAGAGACTCTGGGGATTAGACTCAGGGCAAAAGAGACACTGTGGAATAGACTCAGGGCAAAAGAGACAGTGGTGAATAGACTCAGGGCAAAAGAGACCCTGGGGAATAGACTCAGGGCAAAAGAGACTCTGGGGAATAGACTCAGGGCAAAATAGACTCTGGGGAATAGACTCAGGGCAAAAGAGACACTGGGGAATAGACTCAGGGCTAAAGAGACTCTGGGGAATAGACCCAGAGCAAAAGACTCTCTGGGGAATAGACTCAGGGCAAAAGAGACTCTGGGGAATAGACTCAGGCAAAAGAGACTCTGGGGAATAAACTCAGGGCAAAAGAGACTCTGGGGAATAGATCCAGAGCAAAAGAGACTCTGGGGAATAGACTCAGGGCAAAAGAGACTCTGGGGATTAGACTCAGAGCAAAAGAGACTCTGTGGAATAGACTCAGGGCAAAAGAGAGTCTGGGGAATAGACTCAGAGCAAAAGAGACTCTGGGGAATAGACTCAGGGCAAAAGAGACTCTGGGGAATAGACGCAGGGCAAAAGAGACTCAGGGGAATAGACTCAGGGCAAAAGAGAGTCTGGGGAATAGACTCAGAGCATAAGAGACTCTGGGGAATAGATTCAGGGCAAAAGAGACTCTGGGGAATAGACTCAGAGCAAAAGAGACTCTGGGGAATAGACTCAGAGCAAATAGACTCTGGGGAATAGACTCAGGGCAGAAGAGTCTCTGGGGAATAGACTCAGAGCAAAAGAGGCTCTGGGGAATAGACTCAGAGCAAAAGAGACTCTGGGGAATAGACAGAGCAAAAGAGACTGGGGAATAGACTCAGAGCAAAAGAGACTCTGGGGAATAGACTCAGAGCAAAAAAGACTCTGGGGAATAGACTCAGGGCAAAAGAGGCTCGGGAATAGACTCAGGGCAAAAGAGACTCTGGGGAATAGACTCGGGGCAAAAGAGACTCTGGGGAATAGACTCAGGGCAAAAGAGATTCTGGGGAATAGACTCAGGGCAAAAGAGACTCTGGGGTATAGACTCAGGGCAAAAGAGACTCTGGGGAATAGACTCAGGGCAAAAGAGACTCTGGGGAATAGACTCAGGGCAGAAGAGTCTCTGGGGAATAGACTCAGGGCAAAAGAGGCTCTGGGGAATAGACTCAGAGCAAAAGAGACTCTGGGGAATAGACAGAGCAAAAGAGACTGGGGAATAGAGTCAGAGCAAAAGAGACTCTGGGGAATAGACTCAGAGCAAAAAAGACTCTGGGGAATAGCCTCAGGGCAAAAGAGGCTCGGGAATAGACTCAGGGCAAAAGAGACTCTGGGGAATAGACTCGGGGCAAAAGAGACTCTGGGGAATAGACTCAGGGCAAAAGAGATTCTGGGGAATAGACTCAGGGCAAAAGAGACTCTGGGGTATAGACTCAGGGCAAAAGAGACTCTGGGGAATAGACTCAGGGCAAAAGAGACTCTGGGGAATAGACTCAGGGCTAAAGAGACTCTGGGGAATAGACTCAGGGCAAAAGAGACTCTGGGGTATAGACTCAGGGCAAAAGAGACTCTGGGGAATAGACTCAGGGCAAAAGAGACTCTGGGGAATAGACTCAGGGCATAAGAGACTCTGGGGAATAGACTCAGGGCAAAAGAGACTCTGGGGAATAGACTCAGAGCAAAAGAGACTCTGGGGAATAGACTCAGAGCAAAAGAGACTCTGGGGAATAGACTCAGGGCAAAAGAGACTCTGGGGAATAGACTCAGGGCAAAAGAGACTGTGGGGAATAGACTCAGGGCAAAAGAGACTCTGGGGAATAGACTCAGGGCAAAAGAGACTCTGGGGAATAGACTCAGAGCAAACGAGACTCTGGGGAATAGACCCAGAGCAAAAGAGACTCTGGGGAATAGACTCAGGGCAAAAGAGACTCTGGGGAATAGACTCAGGGCAAAAGAGACTCTGGGGAATAGACTCAAGGCAAAAGAGACTCTGGGGAATAGACTCTGGGTTAAAGATACTCTGGGGAATAGACTCAGTGCAAAAGAGACCCTGGGGTATAGACTCAGGGCAAAAGAGACTCTGGGGAATAGACTCAGAGCAAAACAGACACTGGGGAATAGATGCAGGGCAAAAGAGACTCTGGGGAATAGATTCAGGGCAAAGGAGACTCTGGGGAATAGACTCAGGGCAAAAGGAACTCTGGGGATTAGACCCAGAGCAGAAGAGACTCTGGGGAATAGACACAGAGCAAAAGAGACTCTGGGGAATAGACCCAGAGCAAAAGAGATTCTGGGGAATAGACTCAGGGCAAAAGAGACTCTTGGGGAATAGACTCAGAGCAAAAGAGACTCTGGGGAATAGACTCAGAGCAAAAGAGACTCTGGGGAATAGACTCGTCGCAAAAGAGACTCTGGGGAATAGACTCAGAGCAAAAGAGACTCTGTGGAATAGACTCAGGGCAAAAGAGTCTCTGGGGAATAGACTCAGGGAAAAGAGTCTCTGGGGAATAGACTCAGAGCAAAAGAGACTCTGGGGAATAGACTCAGAGCAAAAGAGACTCTGGGGAATAGACTCAGAGCAAAAGAGACTCTGGGGAATAGACTCAGGGCAAAAGAGACTCTGGGGAATAGACTCAGGGCAAAAGTGACTCTGGGGAATAGGCTCAGGGCATAAGAGACTCTGGGGAATAGACTCAGAGCAAAAGAAACTCTGGGGAATAGACTCAGGGCAGAAGAGACTCTGGGGAATAGACTCAGGGCAAAAGAGACTCTGGGGAATAGACTCAGGGCAAAAGAGACTCTGGGGAGTAGACTCAGGGCAAAAGAGAGTCTGGGGAATAGACTCAGAGCAAAAGAGACTCTGGGGAATAGACTCAGGGCAAAAGAGACTCTGGGGAATAGACGCAGGGCAAAAGAGACTCAGGGGAATAGACTCAGGGCAAAAGAGAGTCTGGGGAATAGACTCAGAGCATAAGAGACTCTGGGGAATAGATTCAGGGCAAAAGAGACTCTGGGGAATAGACTCAGAGCAAAAGAGACTCTGGGGAATAGACTCAGAGCAAATAGACTCTGGGGAATAGACTCAGGGCAGAAGAGTCTCTGGGGAATAGACTCAGAGCAAAAGAGACTCTGGGGAATAGACAGAGCAAAAGAGACTCTGGGGAATAGACTCAGAGCAAAAAAGACTCTGGGGAATAGACTCAGGGCAAAAGAGACTCGGGAATAGACTCAGGGCAAAAGTGACTCTGGGGAATAGACTCGGGGCAAAAGAGACTCTGGGGAATAGACTCAGGGCAAAAGAGATTCTGGGGAATAGACTCAGGGCAAAAGAGACTCTGGGGAATAGACTCAGGGCAAAAGAGACTCTGTGGAATAGATTCAGGGCAAAAGAGACTCTGGGGAATAGACTCAGGGCAAAAGAGACTCTGGGGAATAGACTCAGAGCAAACGAGACTCTGGGGAATAGACCCAGAGCAAAAGAGACTCTGGGGAATAGACTCAGGGCAAAAGAGACTCTGGGGAATAGACTCAGGGCAAAAGAGACTCTGGGGAATAGACACAAGGCAAAAGAGACTCTGGGGAATAGACTCTGGGTTAAAGATACTCTGGGGAATAGACTCAGTGCAAAAGAGACCCTGGGGTATAGACTCAGGGCAAAAGAGACTCTGGGGAATAGACTCAGAGCAAAACAGACACTGGGGAATAGATGCAGGGCAAAAGAGACTCTGGGGAATAGATTCAGGGCAAAGGAGACTCTGGGGAATAGACTCAGGGCAAAAGGAACTCTGGGGATTAGACCCAGAGCAGAAGAGACTCTGGGGAATAGACACAGAGCAAAAGCGACTCTGGGGAATAGACCCAGAGCAAAAGAGATTCTGGGGAATAGACTCAGGGCAAAAGAGACTCTTGGGGAATAGACTCAGAGCAAAAGAGACTCTGGGGAATAGACTCAGAGCAAAAGAGACTCTGGGGAATTGACTCGTCGCAAAAGAGACTCTGGGGAATAGACTCAGAGCAAAAGAGACTCTGTGGAATAGACTCAGGGCAAAAGAGTCTCTGGGGAATAGACTCAGGGAAAAGAGTCTCTGGGGAATAGACTCAGAGCAAAAGAGACTCTGGGGAATAGACTCAGAGCAAAAGAGACTCTGGGGAATAGACTCAGAGCAAAAGAGACTCTGGGGAATAGACTCAGGGCAAAAGAGACTCTGGGGAATAGACTCAGGGCAAAAGTGACTCTGGGGAATAGGCTCAGGGCATAAGAGACTCTGGGGAATAGACTCAGAGCAAAAGAAACTCTGGGGAATAGACTCAGGGCAGAAGAGACTCTGGGGAATAGACTCAGGGCAAAAGAGACTCTGGGGAATAGACTCAGGGCAAAAGAGACTCTGGGGAATAGACTCAGGGCAAAAGAGAGTCTGGGGAATAGACTCAGAGCAAATGAGACTCTGGGGAATAGACTCAGGGCAAAAGAGACTCTGGGGAATAGACGCAGGGCAAAAGAGACATAGGGGAATAGACTCAGGGCAAAAGAGAGTCTGGGGAATAGACTCAGAGCATAAGAGACTCTGGGGAATAGATTCAGGGCAAAAGAGACTCTGGGGAATAGACTCAGAGCAAAAGAGACTCTGGGGAATAGACTCAGAGCAAATAGACTCTGGGGAATAGACTCAGGGCAGAAGAGTCTCTGGGGAATAGACTCAGAGCAAAAGAGACTCTGGGGAATAGACTCAGAGCAAAAAAGACTCTGGGGAATAGACTCAGGGCAAAAGAGACTCGGGAATAGACTCAGGGCAAAAGAGACTCTGGGGAATAGACTCGGGGCAAAAGAGACTCTGGGGAATAGACTCAGGGCAAAAGAGATTCTGGGGAATAGACTCAGGGCAAAAGAGACTCTGGGGTATAGACTCAGGGCAAAAGAGACTCTGGGGAATAGACTCAGAGCAAAAGAGACTCTGGGGAATAGACTCAGAGCAAAAGAGCCTCTGGGGAATAGACTCAGGGCAAAAGAGACTCTGGGGAATAGACTCAGGGCAAAAGAGACTGTGGGGAATAGACTCAGGGCAAAAGAGACTCTGGGGAATAGACTCAGGGCTAAAGAGACTCTGGGGAATAGACTCAGGGCAAAAGAGACTCTGGGGTATAGACTCAGGGCAAAAGAGACTCTGGGGAATAGACTCAGGGCAAAAGAGACTCTGGGGAATAGACTCAGGGCATAAGAGACTCTGGGGAATAGACTCAGGGCAGAAGAGTCTCTGGGGAATAGACTCAGAGCAAAAGAGGCTCTGGGGAATAGACTCAGGGCAAAAGAGGCTCTGGGGAATAGACTCAGAGCAAAAGAGACTCTGGGGAATAGACAGAGCAAAAGAGACTGGGGAATAGAGTCAGAGCAAAAGAGACTCTGGGGAATAGACTCAGAGCAAAAAAGACTCTGGGGAATAGACTCAGGGCAAAAGAGACTCGGGAATAGACTCAGGGCAAAAGAGACTCTGGGGAATAGACTCGGGGCAAAAGAGACTCTGGGGAATAGACTCAGGGCAAAAGAGATTCTGGGGAATAGACTCAGGGCAAAAGAGACTCTGGGGAATAGACTCGGGGCAAAAGAGACTCTGGGGAATAGACTCAGGGCAAAAGAGATTCTGGGGAATAGACTCAGGGCAAAAGAGACTCTGGGGTATAGACTCAGGGCAAAAGAGACTTTGGGGAATAGACTCAGTGCAAAAGAGACCCTGGGGTATAGACTCAGGGCAAAAGAGACTCTGGGGAATAGACTCAGAGCAAAACAGACACTGGGGAATAGATGCAGGGCAAAAGAGACTCTGTGGAATAGATTCAGGGCAAAGGAGACTCTGGGGAATAGACTCAGGGCAAAAGGAACTCTGGGGATTAGACCCAGAGCAGAAGAGACTCTGGGGAATAGACACAGAGCAAAAGAGACTCTGGGGAATAGACCCAGAGCAAAAGAGATTCTGGGGAATAGACTCAGGGCAAAAGAGACTCTTGGGGAATAGACTCAGAGCAAAAGAGACTCTGGGGAATAGACTCAGAGCAAAAGAGACTCTGGGGAATAGACTCGTCGCAAAAGAGACTCTGGGGAATAGACTCAGAGCAAAAGAGACTCTGTGGAATAGACTCAGGGCAAAAGAGTCTCTGGGGAATAGACTCAGGGAAAAGAGTCTCTGGGGAATAGACTCAGAGCAAAAGAGACTCTGGGGAATAGACTCAGAGCAAAAGAGACTCTGGGGAATAGACTCAGAGCAAAAGAGACTCTGGGGAATAGACTCAGGGCAAAAGAGACTCTGGGGAATAGACTCAGGGCAAAAGTGACTCTGGGGAATAGGCTCAGGGCATAAGAGACTCTGGGGAATAGACTCAGAGCAAAAGAAACTCTGGGGAATAGACTCAGGGCAGAAGAGACTCTGGGGAATAGACTCAGGGCAAAAGAGACTCTGGGGAATAGACTCAGGGCAAAAGAGACTCTGGGGAATAGACTCAGGGCAAAAGAGAGTCTGGGGAATAGACTCAGAGCAAAAGAGACTCTGGGGAATAGACTCAGGGCAAAAGAGACTCTGGGGAATAGACGCAGGGCAAAAGAGACTCAGGGGAATAGACTCAGGGCAAAAGAGAGTCTGGGGAATAGACTCAGAGCATAAGAGACTCTGGGGAATAGATTCAGGGCAAAAGAGACTCTGGGGAATAGACTCAGAGCAAAAGAGACTCTGGGGAATAGACTCAGAGCAAATAGACTCTGGGGAATAGACTCAGGGCAGAAGAGTCTCTGGGGAATAGACTCAGAGCAAAAGAGACTCTGGGGAATAGACAGAGCAAAAGAGACTCTGGGGAATAGACTCAGAGCAAAAAAGACTCTGGGGAATAGACTCAGGGCAAAAGAGACTCGGGAATAGACTCAGGGCAAAAGAGACTCTGGGGAATAGACTCGGGGCAAAAGAGACTCTGGGGAATAGACTCAGGGCAAAAGAGATTCTGGGGAATAGACTCAGGGCAAAAGAGACTCTGGGGTATAGACTCAGGGCAAAAGAGACTCTGGGGAATAGACTCAGAGCAAAAGAGACTCTGGGGAATAGACTCAGAGCAAAAGAGCCTCTGGGGAATAGACTCAGGGCAAAAGAGACTCTGGGGAATAGACTCAGGGCAAAAGAGACTGTGGGGAATAGACTCAGGGCAAAAGAGACTCTGGGGAATAGACTCAGGGCTAAAGAGACTCTGGGGAATAGACTCAGGGCAAAAGAGACTCTGGGGAATAGACTCAGAGCATAAGAGACTCTGGGGAATAGATTCAGAGCATAAGAGACTCTGGGGAATAGACTCAGGGCAAAAGAGACTCTGGGGAATAGACTCAGAGCATAAGAGACTCTGGGGAATAGATTCAGGGCAAAAGAGACTCTGGGGAATAGACTCAGAGCAAAAGAGACTCTGGGGAATAGACTCAGAGCAAATAGACTCTGGGGAATAGACTCAGGGCAGAAGAGTCTCTGGGGAATAGACTCAGAGCAAAAGAGACTCTGGGGAATAGACAGAGCAAAAGAGACTCTGGGGAATAGACTCAGAGCAAAAAAGACTCTGGGGAATAGACTCAGGGCAAAAGAGACTCGGGAATAGACTCAGGGCAAAAGAGACTCTGGGGAATAGACTCGGGGCAAAAGAGACTCTGGGGAATAGACTCAGGGCAAAAGAGATTCTGGGGAATAGACTCAGGGCAAAAGAGACTCTGGGGTATAGACTCAGGGCAAAAGAGACTCTGGGGAATAGACTCAGAGCAAAAGAGACTCTGGGGAATAGACTCAGAGCAAAAGAGCCTCTGGGGAATAGACTCAGGGCAAAAGAGACTCTGGGGAATAGACTCAGGGCAAAAGAGACTGTGGGGAATAGACTCAGGGCAAAAGAGACTCTGGGGAATAGACTCAGGGCTAAAGAGACTCTGGGGAATAGACTCAGGGCAAAAGAGACTCTGGGGTATAGACTCAGGGCAAAAGAGACTCTGGGGAATAGACTCAGGGCAAAAGAGACTCTGGGGAATAGACTCAGGGCATAAGAGACTCTGGGGAATAGACTCAGGGCAGAAGAGTCTCTGGGGAATAGACTCAGAGCAAAAGAGGCTCTGGGGAATAGACTCAGGGCAAAAGAGGCTCTGGGGAATAGACTCAGAGCAAAAGAGACTCTGGGGAATAGACAGAGCAAAAGAGACTGGGGAATAGAGTCAGAGCAAAAGAGACTCTGGGGAATAGACTCAGAGCAAAAAAGACTCTGGGGAATAGACTCAGGGCAAAAGAGACTCGGGAATAGACTCAGGGCAAAAGAGACTCTGGGGAATAGACTCGGGGCAAAAGAGACTCTGGGGAATAGACTCAGGGCAAAAGAGATTCTGGGGAATAGACTCAGGGCAAAAGAGACTCTGGGGAATAGACTCGGGGCAAAAGAGACTCTGGGGAATAGACTCAGGGCAAAAGAGATTCTGGGGAATAGACTCAGGGCAAAAGAGACTCTGGGGTATAGACTCAGGGCAAAAGAGACTTTGGGGAATAGACTCAGTGCAAAAGAGACCCTGGGGTATAGACTCAGGGCAAAAGAGACTCTGGGGAATAGACTCAGAGCAAAACAGACACTGGGGAATAGATGCAGGGCAAAAGAGACTCTGTGGAATAGATTCAGGGCAAAGGAGACTCTGGGGAATAGACTCAGGGCAAAAGGAACTCTGGGGATTAGACCCAGAGCAGAAGAGACTCTGGGGAATAGACACAGAGCAAAAGAGACTCTGGGGAATAGACCCAGAGCAAAAGAGATTCTGGGGAATAGACTCAGGGCAAAAGAGACTCTTGGGGAATAGACTCAGAGCAAAAGAGACTCTGGGGAATAGACTCAGAGCAAAAGAGACTCTGGGGAATAGACTCGTCGCAAAAGAGACTCTGGGGAATAGACTCAGAGCAAAAGAGACTCTGTGGAATAGACTCAGGGCAAAAGAGTCTCTGGGGAATAGACTCAGGGAAAAGAGTCTCTGGGGAATAGACTCAGAGCAAAAGAGACTCTGGGGAATAGACTCAGAGCAAAAGAGACTCTGGGGAATAGACTCAGAGCAAAAGAGACTCTGGGGAATAGACTCAGGGCAAAAGAGACTCTGGGGAATAGACTCAGGGCAAAAGTGACTCTGGGGAATAGGCTCAGGGCATAAGAGACTCTGGGGAATAGACTCAGAGCAAAAGAAACTCTGGGGAATAGACTCAGGGCAGAAGAGACTCTGGGGAATAGACTCAGGGCAAAAGAGACTCTGGGGAATAGACTCAGGGCAAAAGAGACTCTGGGGAATAGACTCAGGGCAAAAGAGAGTCTGGGGAATAGACTCAGAGCAAAAGAGACTCTGGGGAATAGACTCAGGGCAAAAGAGACTCTGGGGAATAGACGCAGGGCAAAAGAGACTCAGGGGAATAGACTCAGGGCAAAAGAGAGTCTGGGGAATAGACTCAGAGCATAAGAGACTCTGGGGAATAGATTCAGGGCAAAAGAGACTCTGGGGAATAGACTCAGAGCAAAAGAGACTCTGGGGAATAGACTCAGAGCAAATAGACTCTGGGGAATAGACTCAGGGCAGAAGAGTCTCTGGGGAATAGACTCAGAGCAAAAGAGACTCTGGGGAATAGACAGAGCAAAAGAGACTCTGGGGAATAGACTCAGAGCAAAAAAGACTCTGGGGAATAGACTCAGGGCAAAAGAGACTCGGGAATAGACTCAGGGCAAAAGAGACTCTGGGGAATAGACTCGGGGCAAAAGAGACTCTGGGGAATAGACTCAGGGCAAAAGAGATTCTGGGGAATAGACTCAGGGCAAAAGAGACTCTGGGGTATAGACTCAGGGCAAAAGAGACTCTGGGGAATAGACTCAGAGCAAAAGAGACTCTGGGGAATAGACTCAGAGCAAAAGAGCCTCTGGGGAATAGACTCAGGGCAAAAGAGACTCTGGGGAATAGACTCAGGGCAAAAGAGACTGTGGGGAATAGACTCAGGGCAAAAGAGACTCTGGGGAATAGACTCAGGGCTAAAGAGACTCTGGGGAATAGACTCAGGGCAAAAGAGACTCTGGGGTATAGACTCAGGGCAAAAGAGACTCTGGGGAATAGACTCAGGGCAAAAGAGACTCTGGGGAATAGACTCAGGGCATAAGAGACTCTGGGGAATAGACTCAGGGCAGAAGAGTCTCTGGGGAATAGACTCAGAGCAAAAGAGGCTCTGGGGAATAGACTCAGGGCAAAAGAGGCTCTGGGGAATAGACTCAGAGCAAAAGAGACTCTGGGGAATAGACAGAGCAAAAGAGACTGGGGAATAGAGTCAGAGCAAAAGAGACTCTGGGGAATAGACTCAGAGCAAAAAAGACTCTGGGGAATAGACTCAGGGCAAAAGAGACTCGGGAATAGACTCAGGGCAAAAGAGACTCTGGGGAATAGACTCGGGGCAAAAGAGACTCTGGGGAATAGACTCAGGGCAAAAGAGATTCTGGGGAATAGACTCAGGGCAAAAGAGACTCTGGGGTATAGACTCAGGGCAAAAGAGACTTTGGGGAATAGACTCAGGGCAAAAGAGACTCTGGGGAATAGACTCAGGGCATAAGAGACTCTGGGGAATAGGCTCAGGGCAAAAGAGACTCTGGGGAATAGACTCAGGGCAAAAGAGACTCTGGGGAATAGACTCAGAGCAAAAGAGACTCTGGGGAATAGACTCAGAGCAAAAGAGCCTCTGGGGAATAGACTCAGGGCAAAAGAGACTCTGGGGAATAGACTCAGGGCAAAAGAGACTGTGGGGAATAGACTCAGGGCAAAAGAGACTCTGGGGAATAGACTCAGGGCTAAAGAGACCCTGGGGAATAGACTCAGGGCAAAAGAGACTCTGGGGTATAGACTCAGGGCAAAAGAGACTCTGGGGAATAGACTCAGGGCAAAAGAGACTCTGGGGAATAGACTCAGGGCATAAGAGACTCTGGGGAATAGACTCAGGGCAAAAGAGACTCTGGGGAATAGACTCAGAGCAAAAGAGACTCTGGGGAATAGACTCAGAGCAAAAGAGACTCTGGGGAATAGACTCAGGGCAAAAGAGACTCTGGGGAATAGACTCAGGGCAAAAGAGACTGTGGGGAATAGACTCAGGGCAAAAGAGACTCTGGGGAATAGACTCAGGGCAAAAGAGACTCTGGGGAATAGACTCAGAGCAAACGAGACTCTGGGGAATAGACCCAGAGCAAAAGAGACTCTGGGGAATAGACTCAGGGCAAAAGAGACTCTGGGGAATAGACTCAGGGCAAAAGAGACTCTGGGGAATAGACTCAAGGCAAAAGAGACTCTGGGGAATAGACTCTGGGTTAAAGATACTCTGGGGAATAGACTCAGTGCAAAAGAGACCCTGGGGTATAGACTCAGGGCAAAAGAGACTCTGGGGAATAGACTCAGAGCAAAACAGACACTGGGGAATAGATGCAGGGCAAAAGAGACTCTGGGGAATAGACTCAGGGCAAACGAGACTCTGGGGAATAGATTCAGGGCAAAGGAGACTCTGGGGAATAGACTAAGGGCAAAAGGAACTCTGGGGATTAGACCCAGAGCAGAAGAGTCTCTGGGGAATAGACACAGAGCAAAAGAGACTCCGGGGAATAGACCCAGAGCGAAAGAGATTCTGGGGAATAGACTCAGGGCAAAAGAGACTCTTGGGGAATAGACTCAGAGCAAAAGAGACTCTGGGGAATAGACTCAGAGCAAAAGAGACTCTGGGGAATAGACTCGTGGCAAAAGAGACTCTGGGGAATAGACTCAGAGCAAAAGAGACTCTGTGGAATAGACTCAGGGCAAAAGAGTCTCTGGGGAATAGACTCAGGGCAAAAGAGTCTCTGGGGAATAGACTCAGGGAAAAGAGTCTCTGGGGAATAGACTCAGAGCAAAAGAGACTCTGGGGAATAGACTCAGTGCAAAAGAGACTCTGGGGAATAGACTCAGAGCAAAAGAGACTCTGGGGAATAGACTCAGGGCAAAAGAGACTCTGGGGAATAGACTCAGGGCAAAAGTGACTCTGGGGAATAGGCTCAGGGCATAAGAGACTCTGTGGAATAGACTCAGAGCAAAAGAAACTCTGGGGAATAGACTCAGGGCAGAAGAGACTCTGGGGAATAGACTCAGGGCAAAAGAGACTCTGGGGAATAGACTCAGGGCAAAAGAGACTCTGGGGAATAGACTCAGGGCAAAAGAGAGTCTGGGGAATAGACTCAGAGCAAAAGAGACTCTGGGGAATAGACTCAGGGCAAAAGAGACTCTGGGGAATAGACGCAGGGCAAAAGAGACTCAGGGGAATAGACTCAGGGCAAAAGAGAGTCTGGGGAATAGACTCAGAGCATAAGAGACTCTGGGGAATAGATTCAGGGCAAAAGAGACTCTGGGGAATAGACTCAGAGCAAAAGAGACTCTGGGGAATAGACTCAGAGCAAATAGACTCTGGGGAATAGACTCAGGGCAGAAGAGACTCTGGGGAATAGACAGAGCAAAAGAGACTGGGGAATAGACTCAGAGCAAAAGAGACTCTGGGGAATAGACAGAGCAAAAGAGACTGGGGAATAGACTCAGAGCAAAAGAGACTCTGGGGAATAGACTCAGAGCAAAAAAGTCTCTGGGGAATAGACTCAGGGCAAAAGAGACTCGGGAATAGACTCAGGGCAAAAGAGACTCTGGGGAATAGACTCGGGGCAAAAGAGACTCTGGGGAATAGACTCAGGGCAAAAGAGATTCTGGGGAATAGACTCAGGGCAAAAGAGACTCTGGGGTATAGACTCAGGGCAAAAGAGACTCTGGGGAATAGACTCAGGGCAAAAGAGACTCTGGGGAATAGACTCAGGGCAAAAGAGACTCTGGGGAATAGACTCAGGGCAAAAGAGACTGTGGGGAATAGACTCAGGGCAAAAGAGACTCTGGGGAATAGACTCAGGGCTAAAGAGACTCTGGGGAATAGACTCAGGGCAAAAGAGACTCTGGGGAATAGACTCAGGGAAAAAGAGCCTCTGGGGAATAGACTCAGGGCATAAGAGACTCTGGGGAATAGACTCAGGGCAAAAGAGTCTCTGGGGAATAGACTCAGAGCAAAAGAGGCTCTGGGGAATAGACTCAGGGCAAAAGAGGCTCTGGGGAATAGACTCAGAGCAAAAGAGACTCTGGGGAATAGACAGAGCAAAAGAGACTGGGGAATAGAGTCAGAGCAAAAGAGACTCTGGGGAATAGACTCAGAGCAAAAAAGACTCTGGGGAATAGACTCAGGGCAAAAGAGACTCGGGAATAGACTCAGGGCAAAAGAGACTCTGGGGAATAGACTCGGGGCAAAAGAGACTCTGGGGAATAGACTCAGGGCAAAAGAGATTCTGGGGAATAGACTCAGGGCAAAAGAGTCTCTGGGGTATAGACTCAGGGCAAAAGAGACTTTGGGGAATAGACTCAGGGCAAAAGAGACTCTGGGGAATAGACTCAGGGCATAAGAGACTCTGGGGAATAGGCTCAGGGCAAAAGAGACTCTGGGGAATAGACTCAGAGCAAAAGAGACTCTGGGGAATAGACTCAGAGCAAAAGAGCCTCTGGGGAATAGACTCAGGGCAAAAGAGACTCTGGGGAATAGACTCAGGGCAAAAGAGACTGTGGGGAATAGACTCAGGGCAAAAGAGACTCTGGGGAATAGACTCAGGGCTAAAGAGACCCTGGGGAATAGACTCAGGGCAAAAGAGACTCTGGGGTATAGACTCAGGGCAAAAGAGACTCTGGGGAATAGACTCAGGGCAAAAGAGACTCTGGGGAATAGACTCAGGGCATAAGAGACTCTGGGGAATAGACTCAGGGCAAAAGAGACTCTGGGGAATAGACTCAGAGCAAAAGAGACTCTGGGGAATAGACTCAGAGCAAAAGAGACTCTGGGGAATAGACTCAGGGCAAAAGAGACTCTGGGGAATAGACTCAGGGCAAAAGAGACTGTGGGGAATAGACTCAGGGCAAAAGAGACTCTGGGGAATAGACTCAGGGCAAAAGAGACTCTGGGGAATTGACTCAGAGCAAACGAGACTCTGGGGAATAGACCCAGAGCAAAAGAGACTCTGGGGAATAGACTCAGGGCAAAAGAGACTCTGGGGAATAGACTCAGGGCAAAAGAGACTCTGGGGAATAGACTCAAGGCAAAAGAGACTCTGGGGAATAGACTCTGGGTTAAAGATACTCTGGGGAATAGACTCAGTGCAAAAGAGACCCTGGGGTATAGACTCAGGGCAAAAGAGACTCTGGGGAATAGACTCAGAGCAAAACAGACACTGGGGAATAGATGCAGGGCAAAAGAGACTCTGGGGAATAGACTCAGGGCAAACGAGACTCTGGGGAATAGATTCAGGGCAAAGGAGACTCTGGGGAATAGACTCAGGGCAAAAGGAACTCTGGGGATTAGACCCAGAGCAGAAGAGACGCTGGGGAATAGACACAGAGCAAAAGAGACTCTGGGGAATAGACCCAGAGCAAAAGAGATTCTGGGGAATAGACTCAGGGCAAAAGAGACTCTTGGGGAATAGACCCAGAGCAAAAGAGACTCTGGGGAATAGACTCAGAGCAAAAGAGACTCTGGGGAATAGACTCGTGGCAAAAGAGACTCTGGGGAATAGACTCAGAGCAAAAGAGACTCTGGGGAATAGACTCAGAGCAAAAGATACTCTGGGGAATAGACTCAGCGCAAAAGAGACTCTGGGGAATAGACTCAGGGCAAAAGAGACTGTGGGGAATAGACTCAGGGCAAAAGAGACTCTGGGGAATAGACTCAGGGCAAAAGAGACTCTGGGGAATAGACTCAGAGCAAACGAGACTCTGGGGAATAGACCCAGAGCAAAAGAGACACTGGGTAATAGACTCAGGGCAAAAGAGACTCTGGGGAATAGACTCAGGGCAAAAGAGATTCTGGGGAATAGACTCAGGGCAAAAGAGACTCTGGGGAATAGACTCAGAGCAAAAGAGACTCTGGGGAATAGACTCAGAGCAAAAGAGCCTCTGGGGAATAGACTCAGGGCAAAAGAGACTCTGGGGAATAGACTCAGGGCAAAAGAGACTGTGGGGAATAGACTCAGGGCAAAAGAGACTCTGGGGAATAGACTCAGGGCTAAAGAGACTCTGGGGAATAGACTCAGGGCAAAAGAGACTCTGGGGAAGAGACTCAGGGAAAAAGAGCCTCTGGGGAATAGACTCAGGGCATAAGAGACTCTGGGGAATAGACTCAGGGCAGAAGAGTCTCTGGGGAATAGACTCAGAGCAAAAGAGGCTCTGGGGAATAGACTCAGGGCAAAAGAGGCTCTGGGGAATAGACTCAGAGCAAAAGAGACTCTGGGGAATAGACAGAGCAAAAGAGACTGGGGAATAGAGTCAGAGCAAAAGAGACTCTGGGGAATAGACTCAGAGCAAAAAAGACTCTGGGGAATAGACTCAGGGCAAAAGAGACTCGGGAATAGACTCAGGGCAAAAGAGACTCTGGGGAATAGACTCGGGGCAAAAGAGACTCTGGGGAATAGACTCAGGGCAAAAGAGATTCTGGGGAATAGACTCAGGGCAAAAGAGACTCTGGGGTATAGACTCAGGGCAAAAGAGACTTTGGGGAATAGACTCAGGGCAAAAGAGACTCTGGGGAATAGACTCAGGGCATAAGAGACTCTGGGGAATAGGCTCAGGGCAATAGAGACTCTGGGGAATAGACTCAGAGCAAAAGAGACTCTGGGGAATAGACTCAGAGCAAAAGAGCCTCTGGGGAATAGACTCAGGGCAAAAGAGACTCTGGGGAATAGACTCAGGGCAAAAGAGACTGTGGGGAATAGACTCAGGGCAAAAGAGACTCTGGGGAATAGACTCAGGGCTAAAGAGACCCTGGGGAATAGACTCAGGGCAAAAGAGACTCTGGGGTATAGACTCAGGGCAAAAGAGACTCTGGGGAATAGACTCAGGGCAAAAGAGACCCTGGGGAATAGACTCAGGGCATAAGAGACTCTGGGGAATAGACTCAGTGCAAAAGAGACTCTGGGGAATAGACTCAGAGCAAAAGAGACTCTGGGGAATAGACTCAGAGCAAAAGAGACTCTGGGGAATAGACTCAGGGCAAAAGAGACTCTGGGGAATAGACTCAGGGCAAAAGAGACTGTGGGGAATAGACTCAGGGCAAAAGAGACTCTGGGGAATAGACTCAGGGCAAAAGAGACTCTGGGGAATAGACTCAGAGCAAACGAGACTCTGGGGAATAGACCCAGAGCAAAAGAGACTCTGGGGAATAGACTCAGGGCAAAAGAGACTCTGGGGAATAGACTCAGGGCAAAAGAGACTCTGGGGAATAGACTCAAGGCAAAAGAGACTCTGGGGAATAGACTCTGGGTTAAAGATACTCTGGGGAATAGACTCAGTGCAAAAGAGACCCTGGGGTATAGACTCAGGGCAAAAGAGACTCTGGGGAATAGACTCAGAGCAAAACAGACACTGGGGAATAGATGCAGGGCAAAAGAGACTCTGGGGAATAGACTCAGGGCAAACGAGACTCTGGGGAATAGATTCAGGGCAAAGGAGACTCTGGGGAATAGACTCAGGGCAAAAGGAACTCTGGGGATTAGACCCAGAGAAGAAGAGACTCTGGGGAATAGACACAGAGCAAAAGAGACTCTGGGGAATAGACCCAGAGCAAAAGAGATTCTGGGGAATAGACTCAGGGCAAAAGAGACTCTTGGGGAATAGAGCCAGAGCAAAAGAGACTCTGGGGAATAGACTCAGAGCAAAAGAGACTCTGGGGAATAGACTCGTGGCAAAAGAGACTCTGGGGAATAGACTCAGAGCAAAAGAGACTCTGGGGAATAGACTCAGAGCAAAAGATACTCTGGGGAATAGACTCAGCGCAAAAGAGACTCTGGGGAATAGACTCAGGGCAAAAGAGACTGTGGGGAATAGACTCAGGGCAAAAGAGACTCTGGGGAATAGACTCAGGGCAAAAGAGTCTCTGGGGAATAGACTCAGAGCAAACGAGACTCTGGGGAATAGACCCAGAGCAAAAGAGACACTGGGTAATAGACTCAGGGCAAAAGAGACTCTGGGGAATAGACTCAGGGCAAAAGAGACTCTGGGGAATAGACTCAAGGCAAAAGAGACTCTGGGGAATAGACTCTGGGTTAAAGATACTCTGGGGAATAGACTCAGTGCAAAAGAGACCCTGGGGTATAGACTCAGGGCAAAAGAGACTCTGGGGAATAGACTCAGAGCAAAACAGACACTGGGGAATAGATTCAGGGCAAAAGAGACTCTGGGGAATAGACTAAGGGCAAACGAGACTCTGGGGAATAGATTCAGGGCAAAGGAGACTCTGGGGAATAGACTCAGGGCAAAAGGAACTCTGGGGAATAGACCCAGAGCAGAAGAGACTCTGGGGAATAGACTCAGAGCAAAAGAGAATCTGGGGAATAGACCCAGAGCAAAAGAGATTCTGGGGAATAGACTCAGGGCAAAAGAGACTCTTGGGGAATAGACTCAGAGCAAAAGAGACTCTGGGGAATAGACTCAGAGCAAAAGAGACTCTGGGGAATAGACTCGTGGCAAAAGAGACTCTAGGGAATAGACTCAGGGGAAAAGAGATTCTGGCGAATAGACCCAGAGCAAAAGAGTCTCTGGGGAATAGACTCAGGGCAAAAGAGTCTCTGGGGAATCGACTCAGGGCAAAAGAGATTGTGGCGAATATACCCAGAGCAAAAGAGTCTCTGGGGAATAGACTCAGGGCAAAAGAGACTCTGGGGAATAGACTCAGGGCAAAAGAGACGCGGGAATAGACTCAGGGCAAAAGAGACTCTGGGGAATAGACTCGTGGCAAAAGAGACTCTGGGGAATAGACTCAGGGCAAAAGAGACTCTGGGGAATAGACTAAGAGCAAAAGAGACTCTGGGGAATAGACTCAGGGCAAAAGAGACTCGGGAATAGACTCAGGGCAAAAGAGACTCTGGGGAATAGACTCGTGGCAAAAGAGACTCTGGGGAATAGACTCAGGGCAAAAGAGACTCTGGGGAATAGACTCAGAGCAAAAGAGACTCTGGCGAATAGACTCAGGGCAAAAGAGACTCTGGGGAATAGACTCAGGGCAAAAGAGACTCTGGGGAATAGACTCAGGGCAAAAGAGTCTCTGGGGAATCGACTCAGGGCAAAAGAGATTCTGGCGAATAGACCCAGAGCAAAAGAGTCTCTGCGGAATAGACTCAGGGCAAAAGAGACTCTGGGGAATAGACTCAGGGCAAAAGAGACTCGCGGAATAGACTCAGGGCAAAAGAGACTCTGGGGAATAGACTGAGAGCAAACGAGACTCTGGGGAATAGACCCAGAGCAAAAGAGACTCTGCGGAATAGACTCAGGGCAAAAGAGACTCTGGGGAATAGACTCAGCGCAAAAGAGACTCTGGGGAATAGACTCAGCGCAAAAGAGACTCTGGGGAATAGACACAGAGCAAAAAAGAAACTGGGGAATAGATTCAGGGCAAAAGAGACTCTGGGGAATAGATTCAGAGCAAAAGAGACTCTGGGGAATGGACTCAGAGCAAAACAGGCACTGGGGAATAGACTCAGGGCAAAAGAGACTCTGGGGAATAGACTCAAGGCAAAAGAAACTCTGGGGAATAGATTCAGGGCAAAAGAAACTCTGGGGAATAGATTCAGAGCAAAAGAAACTCTGGGGAATAGACTCAGGGCAAAAGAGACTCTGGGGATTAGACTCAGGGCAAAAGAGACACAGAGGAATAGACTCAGGGCAAAAGAGACCCTGTGGAATAGACTCAGGGCAAAAGAGACTCTAGGGAATAGACTCAGGGGAAAAGAGATTCTGGCGAATAGACCCAGAGCAAAAGAGTCTCTGGGGAATAGACTCAGGGCAAAAGAGTCTCTGGGGAATCGACTCAGGGCAAAAGAGATTGTGGCGAATATACCCAGAGCAAAAGAGTCTCTGGGGAATAGACTCAGGGCAAAAGAGACTCTGGGGAATAGACTCAGGGCAAAAGAGACGCGGGAATAGACTCAGGGCAAAAGAGACTCTGGGGAATAGACTCGTGGCAAAAGAGACTCTGGGGAATAGACTCAGGGCAAAAGAGACTCTGGGGAATAGACTAAGAGCAAAAGAGACTCTGGGGAATAGACTCAGGGCAAAAGAGACTCGGGAATAGACTCAGGGCAAAAGAGACTCTGGGGAATAGACTCGTGGCAAAAGAGACTCTGGGGAATAGACTCAGGGCAAAAGAGACTCTGGGGAATAGACTCAGAGCAAAAGAGACTCTGGCGAATAGACTCAGGGCAAAAGAGACTCTGGGGAATAGACTCAGGGCAAAAGAGACTCTGGGGAATAGACTCAGGGCAAAAGAGTCTCTGGGGAATCGACGCAGGGCAAAAGAGATTCTGGCGAATAGACCCAGAGCAAAAGAGTCTCTGCGGAATAGACTCAGGGCAAAAGAGACTCTGGGGAATTGACTCAGGGCAAAAGAGACTCGCGGAATAGACTCAGGGCAAAAGAGACTCTGGGGAATAGACTGAGAGCAAACGAGACTCTGGGGAATAGACCCAGAGCAAAAGAGACTCTGCGGAATAGACTCAGGGCAAAAGAGACTCTGGGGAATAGACTCAGCGCAAAAGAGACTCTGGGGAATAGACTCAGCGCAAAAGAGACTCTGGGGAATAGACACAGAGCAAAAAAGAAACTGGGGAATAGATTCAGGGCAAAAGAGACTCTGGGGAATAGATTCAGAGCAAAAGAGACTCTGGGGAATAGACTCAGAGCAAAACAGGCACTGGGGAATAGATTCAGGGCAAAAGAGACTCTGGGGAATAGACTCAAGGCAAAAGAAACTCTGGGGAATAGATTCAGGGCAAAAGAAACTCTGGGGAATAGATTCAGAGCAAAAGAAACTCTGGGGAATAGACTCAGGGCAAAAGAGACTCTGGGGATTAGACTCAGGGCAAAAGAGACACAGAGGAATAGACTCATGGCAAAAGAGACAGTGGTGAATAGAATCAGGGCAAAAGAGACCCTGTGGAATAGACTCAGGGCAAAAGAGACTCTGGGGAATAGACTCAGGGCAAAAGAGACACTGGGGAATAGACTCAGGGCAAAAGAGACACTGGGGAATAGACTCAGGGCAAAAGAGACTCTGGGGAATAGACCCAGAGCAAAAGAGTATCTGGGGAATAGACTCAGGGCGAAAGAGACTCTGGGGAATAGACTCAGGGCAAAAGAGACTCTGGGGAATAGACTCAGGGCAAAAGAGACTCTGGGGAATAGATCAAGAGCAAAAGAGACTCTGGGGAATAGACACAGGGCAAAAGAGACTCTGGGGATTAGACTCAGAGCAAAAGAGATATTGTGGAATAGACTCAGGGCAAAAGAGTCTCTGGGGAACAGACTCAGGGCAAAAGAGTCTCTGGGGAATAGACACAGGGCAAATGAGTCTCTGGGGAATAGACTCAGAGCAAAAGAGACTCTGGGGAATAGAATCAGAGCAAAAGAGACTCTGGGGAATAGACTCAGAGCAAAAGAGACTCTGGGGAATAGACTCAGGGCAAAAGAGACTCTGGGGAATAAACTCAGGGGAAAAGTGACTCTGGGGAATAGACTCAGGGCAAAAGAGACTCTGGGGAATAGACTCAGAGCAAAAGAGACTCTGGGGAATAGACTCAGGGCAGAAGAGACTCTGGGGAATAGACTCAGGGCAAAAGAGACTCTGGGGAATAGACTAAGGCAAAAGAGACTCTGGGGAATAGACTCAGGGCAAAAGAGAGTCTGGGGAATAGACTCAGGGCAAAAGAGGCTCTGGGGAATAGACTCAGAGCAAAAGAGACTCTGGGGAATAGACTCAGAGCAAAAGAGACTCTGGGGAATAGACTCAGAGCAAAAGAGACTCTGGGGAATAGACTCAGGGCAGAAGAGACTCTGGGGGATAGACTCAGAGCAAAAGAGGCTCTGGGGAATAGAGTCAGGGCAAAAGAGACTGGGGAATAGACTCAGAGAAAAAGAGACTCTGGGGAATAGACTCAGAGCAAAAAAGACTCTGGGGAATAGACTCAGGGCAAAAGAAACTCTGGGGAATAGACTCAGGGCATAAGAGACTCTGGGGAATAGACTCAGGGCAAAAGGGAATCTGGGGAATAGACTCAGGGCAAAAGAGACTCTGGGGAATAGACTCAGGGCAAAAGAGACTCTGGGGAATAGACTCAGGGCAAAAGAGACTCTGGGGAATAGACTCAGGGCAAAAGAGACTGTGGGGTTTAGACTCAGGGTAAAAAGAGACTCTGGGGAATAGACTCAGAGCAAAACAGACACTGGGGAATAGATTCAGTGCAAAAGAGACTCTGGGGAATAGACTCAGGTCAAACGAGTCTCTGGGGAATAGCTTCAGGGCAAAGGAGACTCTGGGGAATAGACTCAGGGCAAAAGGAACTCTGGGGAATAGACCCAGAGCAGAAGAGACTCTGGGGAATAGACCCAGAGCAAAAGAGACTCTGGGGAATAGACCCAGAGCAAAAGAGACTCTGGGGAATAGACTCAGCGCAAAAGAGACTCTTGAAGAATAGACTCAGAGCAAAAGAGACTCTGGGGAATAGACTCATAGCAAAAGAGACTCTGGGGAATAGACTCAGGGCAGAAGAGACTCTGGGGAATAGACTCAGAGCAAAAGAGACTCTGGGGAATAGACTCAGGGCAAAAGAGACTCTGGGGAATAGACTCAGAGCAAAAGAGACTCTGGGGAATCGACAGAGCAAAAGAGACTGGGGAATAGACTCAGAGCAAAAGAGACTCTGGGGAATAGACTCGGGGCAAAAGAGACTCTGGGTAATAGGCTCAGGGCAAAAGAGACTCTGGGGAATAGACTCAGGGCAAAAGAGACTCTGGGGAATAGACTCAGGGCATAAGAGACTCTGGGGAATAGACTCAGGGCAAAAGAGACTCTGGGGAATAGACTCAGAGCATAAGAGACTCTGGGGAATAGACTCAGGGCAAAAGAGACTCTGGGGAATAGACTCAGGGCAAAAGAGACTCTGGGGAATAGACTCAGGGCATAAGAGTCTCTGGGGAATAGACTCAGGGCAAAAGAGACTCTGGGGAATAGACTCAGGGCAAAAGAGACTCTGGGGAATAGACTCAGGGCAACAGAGTCTCTGGGGAATAGACCCATAGCAAAAGAGACTCTGGGGAATAGACTCAGAGCAAAAGAGACTCTGGGGAATAGGCTCAGAGCAAAAGAGACTCTGGGGAACAGACTCAGGGCAAAAGACACTCTGGGGAATAGACTCAGGGCAAAAGAGACTCTGGGGAATAGACTCAGGGCAAAAGAGACTCTGGGGAATAGACTCAGGGCAAAAGAGACTCTGGGGAATAGACTCAGGGCAAACGAGACTCTGGGGAATAGACCCAGAGCAAAAGAGACTCTGGGGAATAGACTCAGGGCAAAAGAGACGCTGGGGAATAGACTCAGGGCAAAAGAGACTCTGGGGAATAGACTCAGGGCAAAAGAGACTCTGGGGAATAGACTCAGGGCATAAGAGACTCTGGGGAATAGACTCAGGGCAAAAGAGACTCTGGGGAATAGACTCAGGGCAAAAGAGACTCTGGGGAGCAGACTCAGGGCAAAAGAGACTCTGGGGAATAGACTCAGGGCAAAAGAGACTCTGGGGAATAGACTCAGGGCAAAAGAGACTCTGGGGAATAGAGTCAGAGCAAACGAAACTCTGGGGAATAGACCCAGAGCAAAAGAGACTCTGGGGAATAGACTCAGGGCAAAAGAGACTCTGGGGAATAGACTCAGGGCAAAAGAGACTCTGGGGAATAGACTCAAGGCAAAAGAGACTCTGGGGAATAGACTCTGGGTTAAAGATACTCTGGGGAAAAGACTCAGTGCAAAAGAGACCCTGGGGTATAGACTCAGGGCAAAAGAGACTCTGGGGAATAGACTCAGGGTAAACGAGACTCTGGGGAATAGATTCAGGGCAAAGGAGACTCTGGGGAATAGACTCAGGGCAAAAGGAACACTGGGGAATAGACCCAGAGCAGAAGAGACTCTGGGGAATAGACCCATAGCAAAAGAGACACTTGGGAATAGACCCAGAGCAAAAGAGACGCTGGGGAATAGACTCAGAGCAAAAGAGACTCTTGGGGAATAGATTCAGGGCAAAAGAGACTCTGGGGAATAGACTCAGAGCAAAAGAGACTCTGGGGAATAGACTCAGAGCAAAAGCGACTCTGGGGAATAGACTCAGGGCAGAAGAGACTCTGGGGAATAGACTCAGGGCAAAAGAGACTCTGGGGAATAGACTCAGAGCAAAAGAGACTCTGGGGAATAGAAAGAGCAAAAGAGACTGGGGAATAGACTCAGAGCAAAAGAGACTCTGGGGAACAGACTCAGGGCAAAAGAGACTCTGGGGAATAGAAAGAGCAAAAGAGACTGGGGAATAGACTCAGAGCAAAAGAGACTCTGGGGAATAGACTCAGGGCAAAAGAGACTCTGGGGAATAGACTCGGGGCAAAAGAGACTCTGGGGAATAGACTCAGGGCAAAAGAGATTCTGGGGAATAGACTCAGGGCAAAAGAGACTCTGGAGAATAGACTCAGGGCAAAAGAGACTCTGGGGAATAGACTCAGGGCAAAAGAGACTCTGGGGAATAGACTCAGGGCATAAGAGACTCTGGGGAATAGACTCAGGGCAAAAGAGACTCTGGGGAATAGACTCAGGGCAAAAGAGACTCTGGGGAATAGACTCAGGGCAACAGAGTCTTTGGGGAATAGACCCATAGCAAAAGAGACTCTGGGGAATAGACTCAGAGCAAAAGAGACTCTGGGGAATAGACTCAGAGCAAAAGAGACTCTGGGGAATAGACTCAGGGCAAAAGAGACTCTGGGGAATAGACTCAGGGCAAAAGAGACTCTGTGGAATAGATTCAGGGCAAAAGAGACTCTGGGGAATAGACTCAGGGCAAAAGAGACTCTGGGGAATAGACTCAGAGCAAACGAGACTCTGGGGAATAGACCCAGAGCAAAAGAGACTCTGGGGAATAGACTCAGGGCAAAAGAGACTCTGGGGAATAGACTCAGGGCAAAAGAGACTCTGGGGAATAGACTCAGGGCAAAAGAGACTCTGGGGAATAGACTCTGGGTAAAAGATACTCTGGGGTATATACTCAGTGCAAAAGAGACCCTGGGGTATAGACTCAGGGCAAAAGAGACTCTGGGGAATAGACTCAGAGCAAAACAGACACTGGGGAATAGATTCAGGGCAAAAGAGACTCTGGGGAATAGACTCAGGGCAAACGAGACTCTGGGGAATAGATTCAGGGCAAAGGAGACTCTGGGAAATAGACTCAGGGCAAAAGGAACTCTGGGGAATAGACCCAGAGCAGAAGAGACTCTGGGGAATAGACCCAGAGCAAAAGAGACTCTGGGGAATAGACCCAGAGCAGAAGAGACTCTGGGGAATAGACTCAGGGCAACAGAGACTCTTGGGGAAAAGACTCATGGCAAAAGAGATTCTGGGGAATAGACTCAGGGCAAAAGGGACTCCGGGGAATAGACTCAGGGCAAAAGGGACTCTGGGGAATAGACTCAGGGCAACAGAGACTCTGGGGAATAGAGCCAGAGCAAAAGAGTCTCTGGGGAATAGACTCAGGGCAAAAGAGACTCTGGGGAATAGACTCAGGGCAATAGAGACTCTGGGGAATAGGCTCAGGGCAAAAGAGTCTCTGGGGAATGGACTCAGAGCAAAAGAGACTCTGGGGAATAGACTCAGGGCAAAAGAGACTCTGGGGAATAGACTCAGGGCAAAAGAGACTCTGGGGAATAGACTCAGGGCAAAAGAGACTCTGGGGAATAGACTCAGAGCAAAAGAGACCCTGGGGAATGGACTCAGAGCAAAAGAGACTCTGGGGAATAGACTCAGAGCAAAAGAGACTCTGAGGAATAGACTCAGGGCAAAAGAGACTCTGGGGAATAGACTCAGAGCAAAAGAGACTCTGGGGAATAGACTCAGAGCAAAAAGGACTCTGGGGAACAGACTCAGGGCAAAAGAGACTCTGGGGAATAGACTCAGGGCAAAAGAGACTCTGGGGAATAGACTCAGGGCAAAAGAGACTCTGGGGAATAGACTCAGGGCAAAAGAGAATCTGGGGTATAGACTCAGGGCAAAAGAGACTCGGGAATAGACTCAGGGCAAAAGAGACTCTGGGGAATAGTCTCGGGGCAAAAGAGACTCTGGGGAATAGACTCAGGGCAAAAGAGATTCTGGGGAATAGACTCAGGGCAAAAGAGACTCTGGGGAATAGACTCAGGGCAAAAGAGACTCTGGGGAATAGACTCAGGGCAAAAGAGACTCTGGGGAATAGACTCAGGGCAACAGAGTCTCTGGGGAATAGACCATCGCAAAAGAGACTCGGGAATAGACTCAGGGCAAAAGAGACTCTGGGGAATAGTCTCGGGGCAAAAGAGACTCTGGGGAATAGACTCAGGGCAAAAGAGATTCTGGGGAATAGACTCAGGGCAAAAGAGACTCTGGGGAATAGACTCAGGGCAAAAGAGACTCTGGGGAATAGACTCAGGGCAAAAGAGACTCTGGGGAATAGACTCAGGGCAACAGAGTCTCTGGGGAATAGACCATCGCAAAAGAGACTCTGGGGAATAGACTCAGGGCAAAAGAGACTCTGGGGAATAGACTCAGGGCAAAAGAGACTCTGGGGAATAGACTCAGAGGAAACGAGACTCTGGGGAATAGACTCTGGGTAAAAGATACTCTGGGGAATAGACTCAGTGCAAAAGAGACCCTGGGGTATAGAGTCAGGGCAAAAGAGGCTCTGGGGAATAGACTCAGGGCAAAAGGAACACTGGGGAATAGACCCAGAGCAGAAGAGACTCTGGGGAATAGACCCATAGCAAAAGAGACACTTGGGAATAGACCCAGAGCAAAAGAGACGCTGGGGAATAGACTCAGAGCAAAAGAGACTCTTGGGGAATAGATTCAGGGCAAAAGAGACTCTGGGGAATAGACTCAGAGCAAAAGAGACTCTGGGGAATAGACTCAGAGCAAAAGCGACTCTGGGGAATAGACTCAGGGCAGAAGAGACTCTGGGGAATAGACTCAGGGCAAAAGAGACTCTGGGGAATAGACTCAGAGCAAAAGAGACTCTGGGGAATAGAAAGAGCAAAAGAGACTGGGGAATAGACTCAGAGCAAAAGAGACTCTGGGGAACAGACTCAGGGCAAAAGAGACTCGGGAATAGACTCAGGGCAAAAGAGACTCTGGGGAATAGACTCGGGGCAAAAGAGACTCTGGGGAATAGACTCAGGGCAAAAGAGATTCTGGGGAATAGACTCAGGGCAAAAGAGACTCTGGAGAATAGACTCAGGGCAAAAGAGACTCTGGGGAATAGACTCAGGGCAAAAGAGACTCTGGGGAATAGACTCAGGGCATAAGAGACTCTGGGGAATAGACTCAGGGCAAAAGAGACTCTGGGGAATAGACTCAGGGCAAAAGAGACTCTGGGGAATAGACTCAGGGCAACAGAGTCTTTGGGGAATAGACCCATAGCAAAAGAGACTCTGGGGAATAGACTCAGAGCAAAAGAGACTCTGGGGAATAGACTCAGAGCAAAAGAGACTCTGGGGAATAGACTCAGGGCAAAAGAGACTCTGGGGAATAGACTCGGGGCAAAAGAGACTCTGTGGAATAGATTCAGGGCAAAAGAGACTCTGGGGAATAGACTCAGTGCAAAAGAGACTCTCGGGAATAGACTCAGAGCAAACGAGACTCTGGGGAATAGACCCAGAGCAAAAGAGACTCTGGGGAATAGACTCAGGGCAAAAGAGACTCTGGGGAATAGACTCAGGGCAAAAGAGACTCTGGGGAATAGACTCAGGGCAAAAGAGACTCTGGGGAATAGACTCTGGGTAAAAGATACTCTGGGGAATAGACTCAGTGCAAAAGAGACCCTGGGGAATAGACTCAGGGCAAAAGAGACTCTGGGGAATAGACTCAGAGCAAAACAGACACTGGGGAATAGACTCAGGGCAAACGAGACTCTGGGGAATAGATTCAGGGCAAAGGAGACTCTGGGGAATAGACTCAGGGCAAAAGGAAATCTGGGGAATAGACCCAGAGCAGAAGAGACTCTGGGGAATAGACCCAGAGCAAAAGAGACTCTGGGGAATAGACTCAGAGCAAAAGAGATTCTGGGGAATAGACTCAGGCCAAAAGAGACTCTGGGGAAATAGATTCAGGGCAAAAGGGACTCTGGGGAACAGACTCAGGGCAACAGATACTCTGGGGAATAGAGCCAGAGCAAAAGAGTCTCTGGGGAATAGACTCAGGGCAAAAGAGACTCTGGGGAATAGACTCGGGGCAAAAGAGACTCTGGGGAATAGACTCAGGGCAAAAGAGATTCTGGGGAATATACTCAGGGCAAAAGAGACTCTGGAGAATAGACTCAGGGCAAAAGAGACTCTGGGGAATAGACTCAGGGCAAAAGAGACTCTGGGGAATAGACTCAGGGCATAAGAGACTCTGGAGAATAGACTCAGGGCAAAAGAGACTCTGGGGAATAGACTCAGGGCAAAAGAGACTCTGGGGAATAGACTCAGGGCAACAGAGTCTTTGGGGAATAGACCCATAGCAAAAGAGACTCTGGGGAATAGACTCAGAGCAAAAGAGACTCTGGGGAATAGACTCAGAGCAAAAGAGACTCTGGGGAATAGACTCAGGGCAAAAGAGACTCTGGGGAATAGACTCAGGGCAAAAGAGACTCTGTGGAATAGATTCAGGGCAAAAGAGACTCTGGGGAATAGACTCAGTGCAAAAGAGACTCTGGGGAATAGACTCAGAGCAAACGAGACTCTGGGGAATAGACCCAGAGCAAAAGAGACTCTGGGGAATAGACTCAGGGCAAAAGAGACTCTGGGGAATAGACTCAGGGCAAAAGAGACTCTGGGGAATAGACTCAGGGCAAAAGAGACTCTGGGGAATAGACTCTGGGTAAAAGATACTCTGGGGAATAGACTCAGTGCAAAAGAGACCCTGGGGTATAGACTCAGGGCAAAAGAGACTCTGGGGAATAGACTCAGAGCAAAACAGACACTGGGGAATAGATTCAGGGCAAAAGAGACTCTGGGGAATAGACTCAGGGCAAACGAGACTCTGGGGAATAGATTCAGGGCAAAGGAGACTCTGGGGAATAGACTCAGGGCAAAAGGAAATCTGGGGAATAGACCCAGAGCAGAAGAGACTCTGGGGAATAGACCCAGAGCAAAAGAGACTCTGGGGAATAGACCCAGAGCAGAAGAGACTCTGGGGAAAAGACTCAGGCCAAAAGACACTCTGGGGAAATAGATTCAGGGCAAAAGGGACTCTGGGGAATAGACTCAGGGCAACAGATACTCTGGGGAATAGAGCCAGAGCAAAAGAGTCTCTTGGGAATAGACTCAGGGCAAAAGAGACTCTGGGGAATAGACTCAGGGCAATAGAGACTCTGGGGAATAGGCTCAGGGCAAAAGAGTCTCTGGGGAATAGACTCAGGGCAAAAGAGACTCTGGGGAATAGACTCAGGGCAAAAGAGACTCTGGGGAATAGACTCAGAGCAAAAGAGACTCTGGGGAATAGACTCAGAGCAAAAGAGACTCTGGGGAATAGACTCAGAGCAAAAGAAACTCTGGGGAATAGACTCAGGGCAAAAGAGACTCTGGGGAATAGACTCAGAGCAAAAGAGACTCTGGGGAATAGACTCAGAGCAAAAGAGACTCTGGGGAATAGACTCAGAGCAAAAAGGACTCTGGGGAACAGACTCAGGGCAAAAGAGACTCTGGGGAATAGACTCAGGGCAAAAGAGACTCTGGGGAATAGACTCAGGGCAAAAGAGAATATGGGGTATAGACTCAGGGCAAAAGAGACTCGGGAATAGACTCAGGGCAAAAGAGACTCTGGGGAATAGTCTCGGGGCAAAAGAGACTCTGGGGAATAGACTCAGGGCAAAAGAGATTCTGGGGAATAGACTCAGGGCAAAAGAGACTCTGGGGAATAGACTCAGGGCAAAAGAGACTCTGGGGAATAGACTCAGGGCAACAGAGTCTCTGGGGAATAGACCATCGCAAAAGAGACTCTGGGGAATAGACTCAGGGCAAAAGAGACTCTGGGGAATAGACTCAGGGCAAAGAGTCTCTGGGGAATAGACTCAGGGCAAAAGAGATTCTGGGGAATAGACCCAGAGCAAAAGAGACTCAGGGGAATAGACTCAGGGCAAAAGAGACTCTGGGGAATAGACTCAGGGCAAAAGAGACTCTGGGGAATAGACTCAGAGGAAACGAGACTCTGGGGAATAGACCCAGAGCAAAAGAGACTCTGGGGAATAGACTCAGGGCAAAAGAGACTCTGGGGAATAGACTCAGGGCAAAAGAGACTCTGGGGAATAGACTCAGGGCAAAAGAGACTCTGGGGAATAGACTCTGGGTAAAAGATACTCTGGGGAATAGACTCAGTGCAAAAGAGACCCTGGGGTATAGAGTCAGGGCAAAAGAGGCTCTGGGGAATAGACCCAGAGCAAAACAGGCACTGGGGAATAGATTCAGGGCAAAAGAGACTCTGGGGAATAGATTCAGGGCAAAGGAGACTCTTGGGAATAGAGTCAGGGCAAAAGAGACTCTGGGGAATGGACTCTGGGCAAAAGAGACTCTGGGGAACAAATTCAGGGCAAAGGAGACTCTGGGGAATAGACTCAGGGCAAAAGGAACTCTGGGGAATAGACCCAGAGCAGAAGAGACTCTGGGGAATAGACCCAGAGCAAACGAGACTCTGGGGAATAGACCCAGATCAAAAGAGACTCTGGGGAATAGACTCAGGGCAAAAGAGACTCTGGGGAATAGACTCAGGGCAAAGGAGACTCTGGGGAATAGACTCAGGGCAACAGAGACTCTGGGGAATAGACCCAGAGCAAAAGAGACTCTGGGGAATAGACTCAGGGCAAAAGAGACTCTGGCGAATAGACTCAGGGCAAAAGAGACTCTGGGGAATAGACTCAGGGCAAAAGAGACTCTGGGGAATAGACTCAGGGCAAAAGAGACTCTGGGGAATAGATTCAGGGCAAAAGAGACTCTGGGGAATAGACTCAGGTCAAAAGAGACCCTGGGGATAGACTCAGGGCAAAAGAGTCTCTGGGGAATAGACAAAGAGCAAAAGAGACTCTGGGGAATAGACCCAGAGCAAAAGAGACTCTGGGGAATAGACTCAGGGCAAAAGAGACTCTGGGGAATAGACTCAGGGCAAAAGAGACTCTGGGGAATAGACTCAGGGCAAAAGAGACTCTGGGGAATAGACTCTGGGTAAAAGATACTCTGGGGAATAGACTCAGTGCAAAAGAGACCCTGGGGAATAGACTCAGGGCAAAAGAGACTCTGGGGAATAGACTCAGAGCAAAACAGACACTGGGGAATAGACTCAGGGCAAACGAGACTCTGGGGAATAGATTCAGGGCAAAGGAGACTCTGGGGAATAGACTCAGGGCAAAAGGAAATCTGGGGAATAGACCCAGAGCAGAAGAGACTCTGGGGAATAGACCCAGAGCAAAAGAGACTCTGGGGAATAGACTCAGAGCAAAAGAGATTCTGGGGAATAGACTCAGGCCAAAAGAGACTCTGGGGAAATAGATTCAGGGCAAAAGGGACTCTGGGGAACAGACTCAGGGCAACAGATACTCTGGGGAATAGAGCCAGAGCAAAAGAGTCTCTGGGGAATAGACTCAGGGCAAAAGAGACTCTGGGGAATAGACTCGGGGCAAAAGAGACTCTGGGGAATAGACTCAGGGCAAAAGAGATTCTGGGGAATATACTCAGGGCAAAAGAGACTCTGGAGAATAGACTCAGGGCAAAAGAGACTCTGGGGAATAGACTCAGGGCAAAAGAGACTCTGGGGAATAGACTCAGGGCATAAGAGACTCTGGAGAATAGACTCAGGGCAAAAGAGACTCTGGGGAATAGACTCAGGGCAAAAGAGACTCTGGGGAATAGACTCAGGGCAACAGAGTCTTTGGGGAATAGACCCATAGCAAAAGAGACTCTGGGGAATAGACTCAGAGCAAAAGAGACTCTGGGGAATAGACTCAGAGCAAAAGAGACTCTGGGGAATAGACTCAGGGCAAAAGAGACTCTGGGGAATAGACTCAGGGCAAAAGAGACTCTGTGGAATAGATTCAGGGCAAAAGAGACTCTGGGGAATAGACTCAGAGCAAACGAGACTCTGGGGAATAGACCCAGAGCAAAAGAGACTCTGGGGAATAGACTCAGGGCAAAAGAGACTCTGGGGAATAGACTCAGGGCAAAAGAGACTCTGGGGAATAGACTCAGGGCAAAAGAGACTCTGGGGAATAGACTCTGGGTAAAAGATACTCTGGGGAATAGACTCAGTGCAAAAGAGACCCTGGGGTATAGACTCAGGGCAAAAGAGACTCTGGGGAATAGACTCAGAGCAAAACAGACACTGGGGAATAGATTCAGGGCAAAAGAGACTCTGGGGAATAGACTCAGGGCAAACGAGACTCTGGGGAATAGATTCAGGGCAAAGGAGACTCTGGGGAATAGACTCAGGGCAAAAGGAAATCTGGGGAATAGACCCAGAGCAGAAGAGACTCTGGGGAATAGACCCAGAGCAAAAGAGACTCTGGGGAATAGACCCAGAGCAGAAGAGACTCTGGGGAAAAGACTCAGGCCAAAAGACACTCTGGGGAAATAGATTCAGGGCAAAAGGGACTCTGGGGAATAGACTCAGGGCAACAGATACTCTGGGGAATAGAGCCAGAGCAAAAGAGTCTCTTGGGAATAGACTCAGGGCAAAAGAGACTCTGGGGAATAGACTCAGGGCAATAGAGACTCTGGGGAATAGGCTCAGGGCAAAAGAGTCTCTGGGGAATAGACTCAGGGCAAAAGAGACTCTGGGGAATAGACTCAGGGCAAAAGAGACTCTGGGGAATAGACTCAGAGCAAAAGAGACTCTGGGGAATAGACTCAGAGCAAAAGAGACTCTGGGGAATAGACTCAGAGCAAAAGAAACTCTGGGGAATAGACTCAGGGCAAAAGAGACTCTGGGGAATAGACTCAGAGCAAAAGAGACTCTGGGGAATAGACTCAGAGCAAAAGAGACTCTGGGGAATAGACTCAGAGCAAAAAGGACTCTGGGGAACAGACTCAGGGCAAAAGAGACTCTGGGGAATAGACTCAGGGCAAAAGAGACTCTGGGGAATAGACTCAGGGCAAAAGAGAATATGGGGTATAGACTCAGGGCAAAAGAGACTCGGGAATAGACTCAGGGCAAAAGAGACTCTGGGGAATAGTCTCGGGGCAAAAGAGACTCTGGGGAATAGACTCAGGGCAAAAGAGATTCTGGGGAATAGACTCAGGGCAAAAGAGACTCTGGGGAATAGACTCAGGGCAAAAGAGACTCTGGGGAATAGACTCAGGGCAACAGAGTCTCTGGGGAATAGACCATCGCAAAAGAGACTCTGGGGAATAGACTCAGGGCAAAAGAGACTCTGGGGAATAGACTCAGGGCAAAGAGTCTCTGGGGAATAGACTCAGGGCAAAAGAGATTCTGGGGAATAGACCCAGAGCAAAAGAGACTCAGGGGAATAGACTCAGGGCAAAAGAGACTCTGGGGAATAGACTCAGGGCAAAAGAGACTCTGGGGAATAGACTCAGAGGAAACGAGACTCTGGGGAATAGACCCAGAGCAAAAGAGACTCTGGGGAATAGACTCAGGGCAAAAGAGACTCTGGGGAATAGACTCAGGGCAAAAGAGACTCTGGGGAATAGACTCAGGGCAAAAGAGACTCTGGGGAATAGACTCTGGGTAAAAGATACTCTGGGGAATAGACTCAGTGCAAAAGAGACCCTGGGGTATAGAGTCAGGGCAAAAGAGGCTCTGGGGAATAGACCCAGAGCAAAACAGGCACTGGGGAATAGATTCAGGGCAAAAGAGACTCTGGGGAATAGATTCAGGGCAAAGGAGACTCTTGGGAATAGAGTCAGGGCAAAAGAGACTCTGGGGAATGGACTCTGGGCAAAAGAGACTCTGGGGAACAAATTCAGGGCAAAGGAGACTCTGGGGAATAGACTCAGGGCAAAAGGAACTCTGGGGAATAGACCCAGAGCAGAAGAGACTCTGGGGAATAGACCCAGAGCAAACGAGACTCTGGGGAATAGACCCAGATCAAAAGAGACTCTGGGGAATAGACTCAGGGCAAAAGAGACTCTGGGGAATAGACTCAGGGCAAAGGAGACTCTGGGGAATAGACTCAGGGCAACAGAGACTCTGGGGAATAGACCCAGAGCAAAAGAGACTCTGGGGAATAGACTCAGGGCAAAAGAGACTCTGGCGAATAGACTCAGGGCAAAAGAGACTCTGGGGAATAGACTCAGGGCAAAAGAGACTCTGGGGAATAGACTCAGGGCAAAAGAGACTCTGGGGAATAGATTCAGGGCAAAAGAGACTCTGGGGAATAGACTCAGGTCAAAAGAGACCCTGGGGATAGACTCAGGGCAAAAGAGTCTCTGGGGAATAGACAAAGAGCAAAAGAGACTCTGGGGAATAGACCCAGAGCAAAAGAGACTCTGGGGAATAGACCCAGAGCAAAAGATACTCTGGGGAATAGACTCAGAGCAGAAGAGACTCTGGGGAATAGACCCAGAGCAGAAGAGACTCTGGGGAATAGACTCAGGGCAACAGAGACTCTTGGGGAAAAGACTCAGGGCAAAAGAGATTCTGGGGAATAGACTCAGGCCAAAAGAGACTCTGGGGTATAGACTCAGGGCAAAAGAGACTCTGGGGAATAGACTCAGGGCAAAAGAGACTCTGGGGAATAGACTCAGGGCAACAGAGACTCTGGGGAATAGAGCCAGAGCAAAAGAGTCTCTGGGGAATAGACTCAGGGCAAAAGAGACTCTGGGGAATAGACTCAGGGCAATAGAGACTCTGGGGAATAGGCTCAGGGCAAAAGAGTCTCTGGGGAATAGACTCAGGGCAAAAGAGACTCTGGGGAATAGACTCAGGGCAAAAGAGACTCTGGGGAATAGACTCAGAGCAAAAGAGACTCTGGGGAATAGACTCAGAGCAAAAGAGACTCTGGGGAATAGACTCAGAGCAAAAAGGACTCTGGGGAACAGACTCAGGGCAAAAGAGACTCGGGAATAGACTCAGGGCAAAAGAGACTCTAGGGAATACTCTCGGGGCAAAAGAGACTCTGGGGAATAGACTCAGGGCAAAAGAGATTCTGGGGAATAGACTCAGGGCAAAAGAGACTCTGGGGAATAGACTCAGGGCAAAAGAGACTCTGGGGAATAGACTCAGGGCAAAAGAGACTCTGGGGAATAGACTCAGGGCAACAGAGTCTCTGGGGAATAGACCATCGCAAAAGAGAATCTGGGGAATAGACTCAGGGCAAAAGAGACTCTGGGGAATAGACTCAGGGCAAAGAGTCTCTGGGGAATAGACTCAGGGCAAAAGAGATTCTGGGGAATAGACCCAGAGCAAAAGAGACTCAGGGGAATAGACTCAGGGCAAAAGAGACTCTGGGGAATAGACTCAGGGCAAAAGAGACTCTGGGGAATAGACTCAGAGGAAACGAGACTCTGGGGAATAGACCCAGAGCAAAAGAGACTCTGGGGAATAGACTCAGGGCAAAAGAGACTCTGGGGAATAGACTCAGAGCAAAAGAGACTCTGGGGAATAGACTCAGGGCAAAAGAGACTCTGGGGAATAGACTCAGTGCAAAAGAGACCCTGGGGTATAGAGTCAGGGCAAAAGAGGCTCTGGGGAATAGACTCAGAGCAAAACAGGCACTGGGGAATAGATACAGGGCAAAAGAGACTCTGGGGAATAGATTCAGGGCAAAGGAGACTCTTGGGAATAGAGTCAGGGCAAAAGAGACTCTGGGGAATGGACTCTGGGCAAAAGAGACTCTGGGGAACAAACTCAGGGCAAAGGAGACTCTGGGGAATAGACTCAGGGCAAAAGGAACTCTGGGGAATAGACCCAGAGCAGAAGAGACTCTGGGGAATAGACCCAGAGCAAACGAGACTCTGGGGAATAGACCCAGATCAAAAGAGACTTTGGGGAATAGACTCAGGGCAAAAGAGACTCTGGGGAATAGACTCAGGGCAAAGGAGACTCTGGGGAATAGACTCAGGGCAACAGAGACTCTGGGGAATAGACCCAGAGCAAAAGAGACTCTGGGGAATAGACTCAGGGCAAAAGAGACTCTGGCGAATAGACTCAGGGCAAAAGAGACTCTGGGGAATAGACTCAGGGCAAAAGAGACTCTGGGGAATAGACTCAGGGCAAAAGAGACTCTGGGGAATAGATTCAGGGCAAAAGAGACTCTGGGGAATAGACTCAGGTCAAAAGAGACCCTGGGGATAGACTCAGGGCAAAAGAGTCTCTGGGGAATAGACAAAGAGCAAAAGAGACTCTGGGGAATAGACTCAGAGCAAAAGAGACTCTGGGGAATAGACTCAGAGCAAAAGCGGCTCTGGGGAATAGACTCAGAGCAAAAGAGACTCTGGGGAATAGACTCAGGGCAAAAGAGACTCTGGGGAATAGACTCAGGGCAAAAGAGACTCTGGGGAATAGACTCAGGGCAAAAGAGACTCTGGGGAATAGACTCTGGGTAAAAGATACTCTGGGGAATAGACTCAGTGCAAAAGAGACCCTGGGGTATAGAGTCAGGGCAAAAGAGGCTCTGGGGAATAGACCCAGAGCAAAACAGGCACTGGGGAATAGATTCAGGGCAAAAGAGACTCTGGGGAATAGATTCAGGGCAAAGGAGACTCTTGGGAATAGAGTCAGGGCAAAAGAGACTCTGGGGAATGGACTCTGGGCAAAAGAGACTCTGGGGAACAAATTCAGGGCAAAGGAGACTCTGGGGAATAGACTCAGGGCAAAAGGAACTCTGGGGAATAGACCCAGAGCAGAAGAGACTCTGGGGAATAGACCCAGAGCAAACGAGACTCTGGGGAATAGACCCAGATCAAAAGAGACTCTGGGGAATAGACTCAGGGCAAAAGAGACTCTGGGGAATAGACTCAGGGCAAAGGAGACTCTGGGGAATAGACTCAGGGCAACAGAGACTCTGGGGAATAGACCCAGAGCAAAAGAGACTCTGGGGAATAGACTCAGGGCAAAAGAGACTCTGGCGAATAGACTCAGGGCAAAAGAGACTCTGGGGAATAGACTCAGGGCAAAAGAGACTCTGGGGAATAGACTCAGGGCAAAAGAGACTCTGGGGAATAGATTCAGGGCAAAAGAGACTCTGGGGAATAGACTCAGGTCAAAAGAGACCCTGGGGATAGACTCAGGGCAAAAGAGTCTCTGGGGAATAGACAAAGAGCAAAAGAGACTCTGGGGAATAGACCCAGAGCAAAAGAGACTCTGGGGAATAGACTCAGGGCAAAAGAGACTCTGGGGAATAGACTCAGGGCAAAAGAGACTCTGGGGAATAGACTCAGGGCAAAAGAGACTCTGGGGAATAGACTCTGGGTAAAAGATACTCTGGGGAATAGACTCAGTGCAAAAGAGACCCTGGGGAATAGACTCAGGGCAAAAGAGACTCTGGGGAATAGACTCAGAGCAAAACAGACACTGGGGAATAGACTCAGGGCAAACGAGACTCTGGGGAATAGATTCAGGGCAAAGGAGACTCTGGGGAATAGACTCAGGGCAAAAGGAAATCTGGGGAATAGACCCAGAGCAGAAGAGACTCTGGGGAATAGACCCAGAGCAAAAGAGACTCTGGGGAATAGACTCAGAGCAAAAGAGATTCTGGGGAATAGACTCAGGCCAAAAGAGACTCTGGGGAAATAGATTCAGGGCAAAAGGGACTCTGGGGAACAGACTCAGGGCAACAGATACTCTGGGGAATAGAGCCAGAGCAAAAGAGTCTCTGGGGAATAGACTCAGGGCAAAAGAGACTCTGGGGAATAGACTCGGGGCAAAAGAGACTCTGGGGAATAGACTCAGGGCAAAAGAGATTCTGGGGAATATACTCAGGGCAAAAGAGACTCTGGAGAATAGACTCAGGGCAAAAGAGACTCTGGGGAATAGACTCAGGGCAAAAGAGACTCTGGGGAATAGACTCAGGGCATAAGAGACTCTGGAGAATAGACTCAGGGCAAAAGAGACTCTGGGGAATAGACTCAGGGCAAAAGAGACTCTGGGGAATAGACTCAGGGCAACAGAGTCTTTGGGGAATAGACCCATAGCAAAAGAGACTCTGGGGAATAGACTCAGAGCAAAAGAGACTCTGGGGAATAGACTCAGAGCAAAAGAGACTCTGGGGAATAGACTCAGGGCAAAAGAGACTCTGGGGAATAGACTCAGGGCAAAAGAGACTCTGTGGAATAGATTCAGGGCAAAAGAGACTCTGGGGAATAGACTCAGTGCAAAAGAGACTCTGGGGAATAGACTCAGAGCAAACGAGACTCTGGGGAATAGACCCAGAGCAAAAGAGACTCTGGGGAATAGACTCAGGGCAAAAGAGACTCTGGGGAATAGACTCAGGGCAAAAGAGACTCTGGGGAATAGACTCAGGGCAAAAGAGACTCTGGGGAATAGACTCTGGGTAAAAGATACTCTGGGGAATAGACTCAGTGCAAAAGAGACCCTGGGGTATAGACTCAGGGCAAAAGAGACTCTGGGGAATAGACTCAGAGCAAAACAGACACTGGGGAATAGATTCAGGGCAAAAGAGACTCTGGGGAATAGACTCAGGGCAAACGAGACTCTGGGGAATAGATTCAGGGCAAAGGAGACTCTGGGGAATAGACTCAGGGCAAAAGGAAATCTGGGGAATAGACCCAGAGCAGAAGAGACTCTGGGGAATAGACCCAGAGCAAAAGAGACTCTGGGGAATAGACCCAGAGCAGAAGAGACTCTGGGGAAAAGACTCAGGCCAAAAGACACTCTGGGGAAATAGATTCAGGGCAAAAGGGACTCTGGGGAATAGACTCAGGGCAACAGATACTCTGGGGAATAGAGCCAGAGCAAAAGAGTCTCTTGGGAATAGACTCAGGGCAAAAGAGACTCTGGGGAATAGACTCAGGGCAATAGAGACTCTGGGGAATAGGCTCAGGGCAAAAGAGTCTCTGGGGAATAGACTCAGGGCAAAAGAGACTCTGGGGAATAGACTCAGGGCAAAGGAGACTCTGGGGAATAGACTCAGAGCAAAAGAGACTCTGGGGAATAGACTCAGAGCAAAAGAGACTCTGGGGAATAGACTCAGAGCAAAAGAAACTCTGGGGAATAGACTCAGGGCAAAAGAGACTCTGGGGAATAGACTCAGAGCAAAAGAGACTCTGGGGAATAGACTCAGAGCAAAAGAGACTCTGGGGAATAGACTCAGAGCAAAAAGGACTCTGGGGAACAGACTCAGGGCAAAAGAGACTCTGGGGAATAGACTCAGGGCAAAAGAGACTCTGGGGAATAGACTCAGGGCAAAAGAGAATATGGGGTATAGACTCAGGGCAAAAGAGACTCGGGAATAGACTCAGGGCAAAAGAGACTCTGGGGAATAGTCTCGGGGCAAAAGAGACTCTGGGGAATAGACTCAGGGCAAAAGAGATTCTGGGGAATAGACTCAGGGCAAAAGAGACTCTGGGGAATAGACTCAGGGCAAAAGAGACTCTGGGGAATAGACTCAGGGCAACAGAGTCTCTGGGGAATAGACCATCGCAAAAGAGACTCTGGGGAATAGACTCAGGGCAAAAGAGACTCTGGGGAATAGACTCAGGGCAAAGAGTCTCTGGGGAATAGACTCAGGGCAAAAGAGATTCTGGGGAATAGACCCAGAGCAAAAGAGACTCAGGGGAATAGACTCAGGGCAAAAGAGACTCTGGGGAATAGACTCAGGGCAAAAGAGACTCTGGGGAATAGACTCAGAGGAAACGAGACTCTGGGGAATAGACCCAGAGCAAAAGAGACTCTGGGGAATAGACTCAGGGCAAAAGAGACTCTGGGGAATAGACTCAGGGCAAAAGAGACTCTGGGGAATAGACTCAGGGCAAAAGAGACTCTGGGGAATAGACTCTGGGTAAAAGATACTCTGGGGAATAGACTCAGTGCAAAAGAGACCCTGGGGTATAGAGTCAGGGCAAAAGAGGCTCTGGGGAATAGACCCAGAGCAAAACAGGCACTGGGGAATAGATTCAGGGCAAAAGAGACTCTGGGGAATAGATTCAGGGCAAAGGAGACTCTTGGGAATAGAGTCAGGGCAAAAGAGACTCTGGGGAATGGACTCTGGGCAAAAGAGACTCTGGGGAACAAATTCAGGGCAAAGGAGACTCTGGGGAATAGACTCAGGGCAAAAGGAACTCTGGGGAATAGACCCAGAGCAGAAGAGACTCTGGGGAATAGACCCAGAGCAAACGAGACTCTGGGGAATAGACCCAGATCAAAAGAGACTCTGGGGAATAGACTCAGGGCAAAAGAGACTCTGGGGAATAGACTCAGGGCAAAGGAGACTCTGGGGAATAGACTCAGGGCAACAGAGACTCTGGGGAATAGACCCAGAGCAAAAGAGACTCTGGGGAATAGACTCAGGGCAAAAGAGACTCTGGCGAATAGACTCAGGGCAAAAGAGACTCTGGGGAATAGACTCAGGGCAAAAGAGACTCTGGGGAATAGACTCAGGGCAAAAGAGACTCTGGGGAATAGATTCAGGGCAAAAGAGACTCTGGGGAATAGACTCAGGTCAAAAGAGACCCTGGGGATAGACTCAGGGCAAAAGAGTCTCTGGGGAATAGACAAAGAGCAAAAGAGACTCTGGGGAATAGACCCAGAGCAAAAGAGACTCTGGGGAATAGACCCAGAGCAAAAGATACTCTGGGGAATAGACTCAGAGCAGAAGAGACTCTGGGGAATAGACCCAGAGCAGAAGAGACTCTGGGGAATAGACTCAGGGCAACAGAGACTCTTGGGGAAAAGACTCAGGGCAAAAGAGATTCTGGGGAATAGACTCAGGCCAAAAGAGACTCTGGGGTATAGACTCAGGGCAAAAGAGACTCTGGGGAATAGACTCAGGGCAAAAGAGACTCTGGGGAATAGACTCAGGGCAACAGAGACTCTGGGGAATAGAGCCAGAGCAAAAGAGTCTCTGGGGAATAGACTCAGGGCAAAAGAGACTCTGGGGAATAGACTCAGGGCAATAGAGACTCTGGGGAATAGGCTCAGGGCAAAAGAGTCTCTGGGGAATAGACTCAGGGCAAAAGAGACTCTGGGGAATAGACTCAGGGCAAAAGAGACTCTGGGGAATAGACTCAGAGCAAAAGAGACTCTGGGGAATAGACTCAGAGCAAAAGAGACTCTGGGGAATAGACTCAGAGCAAAAAGGACTCTGGGGAACAGACTCAGGGCAAAAGAGACTCGGGAATAGACTCAGGGCAAAAGAGACTCTAGGGAATACTCTCGGGGCAAAAGAGACTCTGGGGAATAGACTCAGGGCAAAAGAGATTCTGGGGAATAGACTCAGGGCAAAAGAGACTCTGGGGAATAGACTCAGGGCAAAAGAGACTCTGGGGAATAGACTCAGGGCAAAAGAGACTCTGGGGAATAGACTCAGGGCAACAGAGTCTCTGGGGAATAGACCATCGCAAAAGAGAATCTGGGGAATAGACTCAGGGCAAAAGAGACTCTGGGGAATAGACTCAGGGCAAAGAGTCTCTGGGGAATAGACTCAGGGCAAAAGAGATTCTGGGGAATAGACCCAGAGCAAAAGAGACTCAGGGGAATAGACTCAGGGCAAAAGAGACTCTGGGGAATAGACTCAGGGCAAAAGAGACTCTGGGGAATAGACTCAGAGGAAACGAGACTCTGGGGAATAGACCCAGAGCAAAAGAGACTCTGGGGAATAGACTCAGGGCAAAAGAGACTCTGGGGAATAGACTCAGAGCAAAAGAGACTCTGGGGAATAGACTCAGGGCAAAAGAGACTCTGGGGAATAGACTCTGGGTAAAAGATACTCTGGGGAATAGACTCAGTGCAAAAGAGACCCTGGGGTATAGAGTCAGGGCAAAGGAGGCTCTGGGGAATAGACTCAGAGCAAAACAGGCACTGGGGAATAGATACAGGGCAAAAGAGACTCTGGGGAATAGATTCAGGGCAAAGGAGACTCTTGGGAATAGAGTCAGGGCAAAAGAGACTCTGGGGAATGGACTCTGGGCAAAAGAGACTCTGGGGAACAAACTCAGGGCAAAGGAGACTCTGGGGAATAGACTCAGGGCAAAAGGAACTCTGGGGAATAGACCCAGAGCAGAAGAGACTCTGGGGAATAGACCCAGAGCAAACGAGACTCTGGGGAATAGACCCAGATCAAAAGAGACTCTGGGGAATAGACTCAGGGCAAAAGAGACTCTGGGGAATAGACTCAGGGCAAAGGAGACTCTGGGGAATAGACTCAGGGCAACAGAGACTCTGGGGAATAGACCCAGAGCAAAAGAGACTCTGGGGAATAGACTCAGGGCAAAAGAGACTCTGGCGAATAGACTCAGGGCAAAAGAGACTCTGGGGAATAGACTCAGGGCAAAAGAGACTCTGGGGAATAGACTCAGGGCAAAAGAGACTCTGGGGAATAGATTCAGGGCAAAAGAGACTCTGGGGAATAGACTCAGGTCAAAAGAGACCCTGGGGATAGACTCAGGGCAAAAGAGTCTCTGGGGAATAGACAAAGAGCAAAAGAGACTCTGGGGAATAGACTCAGAGCAAAAGAGACTCTGGGGAATAGACTCAGAGCAAAAGCGGCTCTGGGGAATAGACTCAGAGCAAAAGAGACTCTGGGGAATAGACTCAGGGCAAAAGAGACTCTGGGGAATAGACTCAGGGCAAAAGAGACTCTGGGGTATAGACTCAGGGCAAAAGAGACTCTGGGGAATAGACTCAGGGCAAAAGAGACTCTGGGGAATAGAATCAGGGCAAAAGAGGCTCTGGGGAATAGATTCAGGGCAAAAGAGACTCTGGGGAATAGACTCGGAGCAAAAGAGACTCTGGGGAATAGACTCAGGGCAATAGAGACTCTGGGGATAGACTCAGGGCAAAAGAGACTCTGGAGAATAGACTCAGGGCAAAAGAGAATCTGGGGAGCAGAGTCAGGGCAAAAGAGACTCTGGGGAATAGACCAAGAGCAAAGAGATTCTGGGGAATAGACTCAGGGCAGAAGAGACTCTGGGGAATAGGCTCAGGGCAAAAGAGACTCTGGGGAATAGACTCAGGGCAAAAGAGACTCTGGGGAACAGACTCAGGGCAAAAGAGACTCTGGGGAATAGACGAAAGGCAAAAGAGACTCTGGGGAATAGATTCAGGGCAAAGGAGACTCTGGGGAATAGACTCAGGGCAAAAGAAACTCTGGGGAATAGACCCAGAGCAGAAGAGACTCTGGGGAATAGACCCAGAGCAAAAGAGACTCTGGGGAATAGACACAGAGCAAAAGAGACTCTGGGGAATAGACTCAGGGCAAAAGAGACTCTGGGGATTAGACTCAGGGCAAACGAGACACTGGGGAATAGACTCAGGGCAAAAGAGACAGTGGGGAATAGACTCAGGGCAAAAGAGACTCTGGGGAATAGACTCAGGGCAAAAGAGACTCTGGGGAATAGACTCAGGGCAAAAGAGACTCTGGGGAATAGACTCAGGGCAAAAGAGACACTGGGGAATAGACTCAGGGCAAAAGAGACTCTGCAGAATAGACTCAGGGCAAAAGAGACTCGGGGGAATAGACTCAGGGCAAAAGAGACTCTGGGGAATAGACTCAGGTCAAAAGAGACACTGGGGAATAGACTCAGGGCAAAAGAGACTCTGGGGAATAGATCCAGAGCAAAAGAGACTCTGGGGAATAGACTCAGGGCAAAAGAGACTCTGGGGAATAGACTCAGGGCAAAAGAGACTCTGGGGAATAGACTCAGGGCAAAAGAGACTCTGGGGAATAGACTCAAGGCAAAAGGGTCTCTGGGGAATAGACTCAGGGCAAAAGAGACTCTGGGGAATAGACCCAGAGCAATAGAGACTCTGGGGAATAGACTCGGGGCAAAAGAGAACCTGGGGAATAGACCCAGAGCAATCGAGTCTCTGGGGAATAGACTCAGGGCAAAAGGGACTCTGGGGAATAGACTCAGAGCAAAAGAGACTCTGGGGAATAGACCCAGGGCAAAAGAGACTTTGGGGAATAGACCCAGAACAAAGAAGTCTCTGGGGAATAGACTCAGGGCAAAAGAGACTCTGGGGAATAGACTCAGGGCAAAAGAGACTCTGGGGAATAGACTCAGGGCAAAAGAGACTCTGGGGAATAGACTCAGGGCAAAAGAGACTCTGGGGAATAGATCCAGAACAAAAGAGACTCTGGGGAATATACTCAGAGCAAAAGAGACTCTGGGGAATAGACTCAGAGCAAAAGAGACTCTGGGGAATAGACTCAGGGCAAAAGAGACTCTGGGGAATAGACTCAGGGCAAAAGAGACTCTGGGGAATAGACTCAGGGCAAAAGAGAGTCTGGGGAATAGACTCAGAGCAAAAGAGACTCTGGGGAATAGACTCAGGGCAAAAGAGACTCTGGGGAATAGACTCAGAGCAAAAGAGACTCTGGGGAATAGACTCAGAGCAAAAGAGACTCTGGGGAATAGACTCAGAGCAAAAGAGACTCTGGGGAATAGACTCAGGGCAAAAGAGACTCTGGGGAATAGACTCAGAGCAAAAGAGACTCTGGGGAATAGACTCAGGGCAAAAGAGACTCTGGGGAATAGACTCAGAGCAAAAGAGACTCTGGGGAATAGACTCAGGGCAAAAGAGACTCTGGGGAATAGACTCAGAGCAAAAGAAACTCTGGGGAATAGACTCAGAGCAAAAGAGACTCTGGGGAATTGACTCAGGGCAAAAGAGACTCTGGGGAATAGACTCAGGGCAAAAGAGAATCTGGGGCATAGACTCAGAGCAAAAGAGATTCTGGGGAATAGACACAGAGCAAAAAAGACTCTGGGGAATAGACTCAGGGCAAAAGAGACTCGGGAATAGACTCAGGGCAAAAGAGACTCTGGGGAATAGACTCAGGGCAAAAGAGATTCTGGGGAATAGCCTCAGGGCAAAAGAGACTCTGGGGAATAGACTCAGGGCAAAAGAGACTCTGGGGAATAGACTCAGGGCAAAAGAGACTCTGGGGAATAGACTCAGGGCAAAAGAGACTCTGGGGAATAGACTCAGGGCAAAAGAGACTCTGGGGAATAGACTCAGGGAAAAAGAGAGTCTGGGAAATTGACTCAGGGCAACAGAGTCTCTGGGGAATAGACCCATAGCAAAAGAGACCCTGGGGAATATACTCAGAGCAAAAGAGACTCTGGGGAATAGACTCAGGGCAAAAGAGACTCTGGGGAATAGACTCAGGGCAAAAGAGACTCTGGGGAATAGACTCAGGGAAAAAGAGAGTCTGGGAAATAGACTCAGGGCAACAGAGTCTCTGGGGAATAGACCCAGGGCAAAAGAGACTCTGGGGATAGACCCAGAGCAAAAGAGACCCTGGGGAAGAGACTCAGAGCAAAAGAGACTCTGGGGAATAGGCTCGGGGCAAAAGAGACTCTGGGGAATAGACTCAGGGCAAAAGAGACTCTGGGGAATAGACTCAGGGCAAAAGAGACTCTGGGGAACAGACTCTGGGTAAAAGATACTCTGGGGAATAGACTCAGTGCAAAAGAGACCCTGGGGTATAGACTCAGGGCAAAAGAGACTCTGGGGAATAGACTCAGAGCAATACAGACACTGGGGAATAGATTCAGGGCAAAGGAGACTCTGGGGAATAGATTCAGGGCAATGGAGACTCTTGGGAATAGACTCAGGGCAAAAGAGACTCTGGGGAAAAGACTCAGGGCAAAAGAGACTCTGGGGAATAGATTCAGGGCAAAGGAGACTCTGGGGAATAGACTCAGGGCAAAAGGAACTCTGGGGCATAGACCCAGAGCAAAAGAGACTCTGGGGAATAGACTCAGGGCAAAAGAGACTCTGGGGAATAGATTCAGAGCAAAAGAGACTCTGCGGAATAGACTCAGGGCAAAAGACAATCTGGGGAGTAGACTCAGGGCAAAAGAGACTCTGGGGAATAGACTCGGAGCAAAAGAGACTCTGGGGAATAGACTCAGGGCAATAGAGACTCTGGGGATAGACTCAGGGGAAAAGAGACTCTGGGGAATAGACTCAGGGCAAAAGAGAATCTGGGGAACAGAGTCAGGGCAGAAGACACTCTGGGGAATAGAATCAGGGCAAAAGAGACTCTGGGGAATAGACTCAGGGGAAAGGAGACTCTGGGGAATAGACTCAGGGCAAAAGAGACTCTGGGGAATAGACTCAAGGCAAAAGAGACTCTGTGGAATAGGTTCAGGGCCAAGGAGACTCTGTTGAATAGACTCAGGGCAAAATAAACTCTGGGGAATAGACCCAGAGCAAAAGAGACTCTGGGGAATAGACTCAAGGCAAAAGAGACTCTGGGGAATAAATTCAGGGCCAAGGAGACTCTGGGGAATAGACCCAGAGCAAAAGAGACTCTGGGGAATAGACCCAGAGCAAAAGAGACTCTGGGGAATAGGCTCAGGGCAAAAGAGACACTGGGGAATAGACTCAGGGCAAAAGAGACAGCGGGGAACAGACTCAGGGCAAAAGAGACTCTGGGGAATAGACTCAGGGCAAAAGAGACTCTGTGGAAAAACTCAGGGCAAAAGACACTCTGGGGAATAGACTCAGGGCAAAAGAGACTCTGGGATAGAGACTCTGGGGAATAGACCCAAGGCAAAAGAGACTCTGGGGAATAGACTCAGAGCAAAAGAGACTCTGTGGAATAGACTCAGGGCAAAAAGACTCTGGGGAATAGACCCAGAGCAATAGAGTCTCTGGGGAATAGACTCAGGGCAAAAGAGACTCTGGGGAATAGACTCAGAGCAAAAGAGACTCTGTGGAATAGGCTCAGGGCAAAAGTGTCTCTGGGGAATAGATTCAGGGCAAAAGAGACTCTGGGGAATAGACCCAGAGCAATGGAGACTCTGGGGAATAGACTCGGGGCAAAAGAGACCCTGGGGAATAGACTCAGGGCAAAAGTGACTCTGGGGAATAGACCCAGAGCAAAAGAGACTCTGGGGAATAGACTCAGGGCAAAAGAGACTCTGGGATAGAGACTCTGGGGAATAGACCCAAGGCAAAAGAGACTCTGGGGAATAGACTCAGAGCAAAAGAGACTCTGTGGAATAGACTCAGGGCAAAAAGACTCTGGGGAATAGACCCAGAGCAATAGAGTCTCTGGGGAATAGACTCAGGGCAAAAGAGACTCTGGGGAATAGACTCAGGGCAAAAGAGACTCGGAGGTATAGACTCAGGGCAAAAGAGACCCTGGGGAATAGACTCAGGGCAAAAGAGACTCTGGGGAATAGACTCAGGGCAAAAGAGACTCTGGGGAAAAGACTCAGGGCAAAAGAGGCTCTGGGGAAAAGACTCAGGGCAAAAGAGACTCTGGGGAATAGACTCAGGGCAAAAGAGACTCTGGGGAATAGACTCAGGGCAAAAATGTCTCTGGGGAATAGACTCAGGGCAAAAGATTCTCTGGGGAATAGACTCAGAGCAAAAGAAACTCTGGGGAATAGACTCAGGGCAAATGAGTCTCTGGGGAATAGACTCAGGGCAAAAGAGACTCTGGGGAATAGACTAAGGGCAAAGGAGACTCTGGGGATAATACTCAGGGCAAAGGAGACTCTGGGGAATAGACTCAGGGCAAAAGAGTCTCTGGGGAATAGATTCAGAGCAAACGAGACTCTGGGGAATAGACCCAGAGCAAAAGAAACTCTGGGGAATAGACTCCGGGCAAAAGAGACTCTGGGGAATAGACTCAGGGCAAAAGAGACTCTGGGGAATAGACTCAGAGCAAAAGAGACTCTGGGGAATAGACTCAGGGCAAAAGAGACACTGAGGAATAGACCCAGAGCAAAAGAGACTCTGGGGAATAGACTCAGGGCAAAAGAGACTCTGGGGAAAAGACTCAGGGCAAAAGAGGCTCTGGGGAAAAGACTCAGGGCAAAAGAGACTCTGGGGAATAGACTCAGGGCAAAAGAGACTCTGGGGAATAGACTCAGGGCAAAAGAGACTCTGGGGAATAGACTCAGGGCAACAGAGACTCTGGGAAAGAGACTCAGAGCAAAAGAGACTCTGGGGAATAGACTCAGGGCAACAGAGTCTCTGGGGAATAGACTCAGGGCAAAAGAGACTCTGGGGAATAGACTCAGAGCAAAAGAGACACTGCGGAATAGACTCAGGGCAAAAGAGAATCTGGGGAATAGACTCAGGGCAAAAGAGACTCTGGGGAATAGACTCAGGGCAAAAGAGACTCTGGGGAATAGACTCAGGGCAAAAGAGACTCTGGGGAATAGACTCAGAGCAAAAGAGACTCTGGGGAATAGACTCAGGGCAATAGAGACTCTGGGGATAGACTCAGGGGAAAAGAGACTCTGGGGAATAGACTCAGGGCAAAAGAGAATCTGGGGAACAGAGTCAGGGCAGAAGAGACTCTGGGGAATAGAATCAGGGCAAAAGAGACTCTGGGGAATAGACTCAGGGCAAAGGAGACTCTGGGGAATAGACTCAGGGCAAAAGAGACTCTGGGGAATAGACTCAAGGCAAAAGAGACTCTGTGGAATAGGTTCAGGGCCAAGGAGACTCTGGGGAATAGACTCAGGGCAAAATAAACTCTGGGGAATAGACCCAGAGCAAAAGAGACTCTGGGGAATAGACTCAAGGCAAAAGAGACTCTGGGGAATAAATTCAGGGCCAAGGAGACTCTGGGGAATAGACACAGAGCAAAAGAGACGCTGGGGAATAGACCCAGAGCAAAAGAGACTCTGGGGAATAGGCTCAGGGCAAAAGAGACACTGGGGAATAGACTCAGGGCAAAAGAGACAGTGGGGAACAGACTCAGGGCAAAAGAGACTCTGGGGAATAGACTCAGGGCAAAAGAGACTCTGTGGAATAGACTCAGGGCAAAAGACACTCTGGGGAATAGACCCAGAGCAAAAGAGTCTCTGGGGAATAGACTCAGGGCAAAAGAGACTCTGGGATAGAGACTCTGGGGAATAGACCCAGGGCAAAAGAGAACCTGGGGAATTGACTCAGAGCAAAAGAGACTCTGTGGAATAGGCTCAGGGCAAAAGAGTCTCTGGGGAATAGACTCAGGGCAAAAGAGACTCTGGGGAATAGACTCGGGGCAAAAGAGACCCTGGGGAATAGACTCAGGGCAAAAGTGACTCTGGGAAATAGACCCAGAGCAAAAGAGACTCTGGGGAATAGACTCAGGGCAAAAGAGACTCTGGGATAGAGACTCTGGGGAATAGACCCAAGGCAAAAGAGACTCTGGGGAATAGACTCAGAGCAAAAGAGACTCTGTGGAATAGACTCAGGGCAAAAAGACTCTGGGGAATAGACCCAGAGCAATAGAGTCTCTGGGGAATAGACTCAGGGCAAAAGAGACTCTGGGGAATAGACACAGGGCAAAAGAGACTCGGAGGTATAGACTCAGGGCAAAAGAGACTCTGGGGAATAGACTCAGGGCAAAAGAGACTCTGGGGAATAGACTCAGGGCAAAGAAGTCTCTGGGGAATAGACTCAGGGCAAAAGATTCTCTGGCGAATAGACTCAGAGCAAAAGAAACTCTGGGGAATAGACTCAGAGCAAAAGAGACTCTGGGGAATAGATTCAGGGCAAAAGAGACTCTGGGGAATAGACTAAGGGCAAAGGAGACTCTGGGGATTATACTCAGGGCAAAGGAGAATCTGGGGAATAGACTCAGGGCAAAAGCGTCTCTGGGGAATAGACTCAGGGCAAAAGAGACTCTGGGGAATAGATTCAGGGCAAAAGAGACTCTGGGGAATAGACTAAGGGCAAAGGAGACTCTGGGGATTATACTCAGGGCAAAGGAGAATCTGGGGAATAGACTCAGGGCAAAAGCGTCTCTGGGGAATAGATTCAGAGCAAACGAGACTCTGGGGAATAGACCCAGAGCAAAAGAAACTCTGGGGAATAGACTCCGGGCAAAAGAGACTCTGGGGAATAGACTCAGGGCAAAAGAGACTCTGGGGAATAGACTCAGAGCAAAAGAGACGCTGGGGAATAGACTCAGGGCAAAAGAGACTCTGGGGAATAGACTCAGAGCAAAAGAGACTCTGGGGAATAGACTCAGGGCAAAAGAGACTCTGGGGAAAAGACTCAGTGCAAAAGAGACTCTGGGGAATAGACTCAGGGCAAAAGAGACTCTGGGGAAAAGACTCAGTGCAAAAGAGACTCTGGGGAATAGACTCAGGGCAAAAGAGACTCTGGGGAATAGACTCAGGGCAAAAGAGACTCTGGGGAATAGACTCAGGGCAACAGAGACTCTGGGGAAGAGACTCAGAGCAAAAGAGACACTGGGGAATAGACTCAGGGCAACAGAGTCTCTGGGGAATAGACTCAGGGCAAAAAAGACTCTGGGGAATAGACTCAGGGCAAAAGAGACTCTGGGGAATAGAGACAGAGCAAAAGAGACTCTGGGGAATAGACTCAGGGCAAAAGAGACTCTGGGGAATAGACTGAGGGCAGAAGAGACTCTGGGGAATAGAATCAGGGCAAAAGAGACTCTGGGGAATAGACTCAGGGCAAAAGAGACTCTGGGGAATAGACCCAGGGCAAAAGAGACTCTGGGGAATAGACTCGGAGGAAAAGAGTCTCTGTGGAATAAACTCAGGGCAAAAGAGTCTCTGGGGAATAGAGTCAGGGCAAAAGACACTCTGGGGAATAGACCCAGAGCAATAGAGACTCTGGGGAATAGACTCAGGGCAAAAGAGACTCTGGGGAATAGACCCAGAGCAATAGAGTCTCTGGGGAATAGATGCGGGGCAAAAGAGATTCTGGGGAATAGACTCAGGGCAAAAGCGACTCTGGGTAATAGACTCAGGGCAAAAGAGAGTCTGGGGAATAGACTCAGGGCAAAAGAGACTCTGGGGAATAGACTCAGAGCAATAGAGTCTCTGGGGAATAGATTCAGGGCAAAAGAGACTCTGGGGAATAGACTCAGGGCAAAAGAGACTCTGGGAATAGACTCAGGGCGAAAGAGACTCTGGGGAATAGACTCAGAGCAAAAGAGACTCTGGGGAATAGATTCAGGGCAAAAGAGACTCTGGGGAATAGACTCAGGGCAAAAGAGACTCTGGGGAATAGACTCAGAGCAAAAGAGACTCTGGGCAATAGACTCAGGGCAAAAGAGACTCTGGGGAATAGCCTCAGGGCAAAAAAGACTCTGGGCAATAGACTCAGAGCAAAAGAGTCTCTGGGGAATAGACTCAGGGCAAAAGAGACTCTGGGGAATAGACTCAGGGCAAAAGAGACTCTGGGGAATAGACTCAGGGCAAAAGAGACTCTGGGGAATAGACTCAGGGCAAAAGAGACTCTGGGGAATAGACTCAGGGCAAAAGAGACACTGGGGAATAGACTCAGGGCAAAAGAGACTCTGGGGAATAGACTCAGGGCAAAAGAGACTCTGGGGAATAGACCAAGAGGAAAAGAGACTCTGGGGAATAGACTCAGGGCAAAAGAGACTCTGGGGAATAGACTCTGAGCAAAAGAGACTCTGGGGAATAGACTCAGCGCTAAAGAGACTCTGGGGAATAGACTCAGGGCAAAAGAGACTCTGGGGAATAGACTCAGGGCAAAAGAGACACTGGGGAATAGACTCAGAGCAAAAGAGACTCTGTGGAATAGACTCAGTGCAAAAGAGACTCTGGGGAATAGACTCAGGGCAAAAGAGACTCTGGGGAATAGACTCAGGGCAAAAGAGACTCTGGCGAATAGACTAAGGGCAAAAGAGACTCTGGGGAATAGACTCAGGGCAGAAGAGAGTCTGGGGATTAGACTCAGAGCAAAAGAGACTCTGGGGAATAGACTCAGGGCAAAAGAGACTCTGGGGAATAGACTCAGGGCAAAAGAGACTCTGGGGATTAGACTCTGAGCAAAAGAGACTCTGGGGATTAGACTCTGAGCAAAAGAGACTCTGGGGAATAGACTCAGGGCTAAAGAGATTCTGGGGAATAGACTCAGGGCAAAAGAGACTCTGGGGAATAGACTCAGGGCTAAAGAGACTCTGGGGAATAGACTCAGGGCAAAAGAGACTCTGGGGAATAGATTAAGGGCAAAAGAGACTCTGGGGAATAGACTCAGAGCAAAAGAGTCTCTGTGGAATAGACTCAGAGCAAAAGAGACTCTGGGGAATAGACTCAGGGCAAAAGAGACTCTGGGGAATAGACTCAGGGCAAAAGAGACTCTGGGGAATAGACTAAGTGCAGAAGAGACTCTGGGGAATAGACTCAGAGCAAAAGAGACTCTGGGAAATAGACTCAGGGCTGAAGAGAGTCTGGGGAATAGACTCAGAGCAAAAGAGACTCTGGGGAACAGACTCAGGGCAAAAGAGACTCTGGGGAATAGACTCAGGGCAAAAGAGACTCTGGGGAATAGACTCAGGGCAAAAGAGACTCTGGGGAATAGACTCAGGGCAAAAGAGACTCTGGGGAATAGACTCAGGGTAAAAGAGACACTGGGGAATAGACTCAGGGCAAAAGGGACGCTGGGAAATAGAATCAGATCAACAGAGTCTCTGGGGAATAGACCCATAGCAAAGGAGACTCTGGGGAATAGACTCAGGGCAAAAGAGACTCTGGGGAATAGACTCAGGGCAAAAGAGATTCTGGGGAATAGACTCAGGGCAGAAGAGACTCTGGGGAATAGACTCAGGGCAAAAGAGACACTGGGGAATAGACTCAGGGCAAAAGCTACTCTGGGGATAGACTCAGGGCAAAAGAGACTCTGGGGAATAGACTCTGAGCAAAAGAGTCTCTGGGGAATAGACTCAGGGCTAAAGAGACTCTGGGGAATAGACTCAGGGCAAAAGAGACTCTGGGGTTTAGACTCGGAGCAAAAGAGACTCTGTGGAATATACTCAGAGCAAAAGAGACTCTGGGGAATAGACTCAGGGCAAAGGAGACTCTGGGGAATAGACTCAGGGCAAAAGAGACTCTGGGGAATAGACTAAGGGCAAAAGAGACTCTGGGGAATAGACTCAGGGCAAAAGAGACTCTGTGGAATAGACTCAGAGCAAAAGAGGCTCTGGGGAATAGACTCAGGGCAAAAGACACTCTGGGGAATAGACTCAGGGCAAAAGAGACTCTGGGGAATAGACTCAGAGCACAAGAGACTCTGGGGAAAAAACTCAGGGCAAAAGAGACTCTGGGGAATAGACTCAGAGCAAAAGAGACTCTGGGGAATAGACTCAGGGCAAAAGAGACTCTGGGGAATAGACTCAGGGCAAAAGCGACTCTGGGCAATAGACTCAGGGCAAAAGACACTCTGGGGAATAGACTCAGGGCAAAAGAGACTCTGGGGAATAGACTCAGGGCAAAAGAGACACTGGGGAATAGACTCAGGGCAAAAGAGACTCTGGGGATAGACTCAGGGCAAAAGAGACTCTGGTGAATAGACTCTCAGCAAAAGAGACCCTGGGGAATAGACTCAGGGCTAAAGAGACTCTGGGGAATAGACTCAGGGCAAAAGAGACTCTGGGGAATAGACTCAGAGCAAAAGAGACTCTGTGGAATAGACTCAGAGCAAAAGAGACTCTGGGGAATAGACTCAGGGCAAAAGAGACTCTGGGGAATAGACTCAGGGCAGAAGAGACTCTGGGGAATAGACTCAGAGCAAAAGAGACTCTGGGGAATAGACTCAGGGCAAAAGAGACTCTGAGGAATAGACTCAGGGCAAAAGAGACTCTGGGGAATAGACTCAGGGCAAAAGAGACTCTGGGGAATAGACTCAGGGCAAAAGAGACTCTGGGGAATAGACTCAGGGCAATAGAGTCTCTGGGGAATAGATTCAGGGCAAAAGAGACTCTGGGGAATAGACTCAGGGCAAAAGAGACTCTGGGGAATAGACTCAGGGCGAAAGAGACTCTGGGGAATAGACTCAGAGCAAAAGAGACTCTGGGGAATAGATTCAGGGCAAAAGAGACTCTGGGGAATAGACTCAGGGCAAAAGAGACTCTGGGGAATAGACTCAGAGCAAAAGAGACTCTGGGGAATAGATTCAGGGCAAAAGAGACTCTGGGGAATAGACTCAGGGCAAAAGAGAGTCTGGGGAATAGACTCAGGGCAAAAGTGACTCTGGGGAATAGACTCAGAGCAATAGAGTCTCTGGGGAATAGATTCAGGGCAAAAGAGACTCTGGGGAATAGACTCAGGGCAAAAGAGACTCTGGGGAATAGACTCAGGGCGAAAGAGACTCTGGGGAATAGATTCAGGGCAAAAGAGACTCCGGGGGATAGACTCAGGGCAAAAGAGACTCTGGGGAATAGACTCAGAGCAAAAGAGACTCTGGGCAATAGACTCAGGGCAAAAGAGACTCTGGGGAATAGACTCAGGGCAAAAGAGATTCTGGTGAATAGACTCTCAGCAAAAGAAACTCTGGGGAATAGACTCAGGGCTAAAGAGACTCTGGGGAATAGACTCAGGGCAAAAGAGACTCTGGGGAATAGACTCAGAGCAAAAGAGACTCTGTGGAATAGACTCAGAGCAAAAGAGACTCTGGGGAATAGACTCAGGGCAAAAGAGACTCTGGGGAATAGACTCAGGGCAAAAGAGACTCTGGGGAATAGACTCAGAGCAAAAGAGGCTCTGGGGAATAGACTCAGGGCAAAAGACACTCTGGGGAATAGACTCAGGGCAAAAGAGACTCTGGGGAATAGACTCAGAGCACAAGAGACTCTGGGGAATAGACTCAGGGCAAAAGAGAGTCTGGGGAATAGACTGAGAGCAGAAGAGACTCTGGGGAATAGACTCAGGGCAAAAGAGACTCTGGGGAATAGACTCAGGGCAAAAGAGACTCTGGGGAATAGACTCAGGGCAAAAGAGACTCTGGGGAATAGACTCAGGGCAATAGAGTCTCTGGGGAATAGATTCAGGGCAAAAGAGACTCTGGGGAATAGACTCAGGGCAAAAGAGACTCTGGGGAATAGACTCAGGGCGAAAGAGACTCTGGGGAATAGAGTCAGAGCTAAAGAGACTCTGGGGAATAGATTCAGGGCAAAAGAGACTCTGGGGAATAGACTCAGGGCAAAAGAGACTCTGGGGAATAGACTCAGAGCAAAAGAGACTCTGGGGAATAGATTCAGGGCAAAAGAGACTCTGGGGAATAGACTCAGGGCAAAAGAGAGTCTGGGGAATAGACTCAGGGCAAAAGTGACTCTGGGGAATAGACTCAGAGCAATAGAGTCTCTGGGGAATAGATTCAGGGCAAAAGAGACTCTGGGGAATAGACTCAGGGCAAAAGAGACTCTGGGGAATAGACTCAGGGCGAAAGAGACTCTGGGGAATAGATTCAGGGCAAAAGAGACTCTGGGGAATAGACTCAGGGCAAAAGAGACTCTGGGGAATAGACTCAGAGCAAAAGAGACTCTGGGCAATAGACTCAGGGCAAAAGAGACTCTGGGGAATAGACTCAGGGCAAAAGAGATTCTGGTGAATAGACTCTCAGCAAAAGAAACTCTGGGGAATAGACTCAGGGCTAAAGAGACTCTGGGGAATAGACTCAGGGCAAAAGAGACTCTGGGGAATAGACTCAGAGCAAAAGAGACTCTGTGGAATAGACTCAGAGCAAAAGAGACTCTGGGGAATAGACTCAGGGCAAAAGAGACTCTGGGGAATAGACTCAGGGCAAAAGAGACTCTGGGGAATAGACTAAGGGCAAAAGAGACTCTGGGGAATAGACTCAGGGCAAAAGAGACTCTGGGGAATAGACTCAGAGCAAAAGAGGCTCTGGGGAATAGACTCAGGGCAAAAGACACTCTGGGGAATAGACTCAGGGCAAAAGAGACTCTGGGGAATAGACTCAGAGCACAAGAGACTCTGGGGAATAGACTCAGGGCAAAAGAGACTCTGGGGAATAGACTCAGAGCAAAAGAGACTCTGGGGAATAGACTCAGGGCAAAAGAGACTCTGGGGAATAGACTCAGGGCAAAAGAGACTCTGGGCAATAGACTCAGGGCAAAAGACACTCTGGGGAATAGACTCAGGGCAAAAGAGACTCTGGGGAATAGACTCAGGGCAAAAGAGACACTGGGGAATAGACTCAGGGCAAAAGAGTCTCTGGGGATAGACTCAGGGCAAAAGAGACTCTGGTGAATAGACTCTCAGCAAAAGAAACTCTGGGGAATAGACTCAGGGCTAAAGAGACTCTGGGGAATAGACTCAGAGCAAAAGAGGCTCTGTGGAATAGATTCAGGGCAAAAGAGACTCTGGGGAATAGACTCAGGGCAAAAGAGACTCTGGGGAATACACTCAGAGCAAAAGAGACTCTGGGGAATAGATTCAGGGCAAAAGAGACCCTGGGGAATAGACTCAGGGCAAAAGAGAGTCTGGGGAATAGACTCAGGGCAAAAGAGACTCTGGGGAATAGACTCAGAGCAATAGAGTCTCTGGGGAATAGATTCAGGGCAAAAGAGACTCTGGGGAATAGACTCAGGGCAAAAGAGACTCTGGGGAATAGACTCAGGGCGAAAGAGACTCTGGGGAATAGACTCAGAGCAAAAGAGACTCTGGGGAATAGATTCAGGGCAAAAGAGACTCTGGGGAATAGACACAGGGCAAAAGAGACTCTGGGGAATAGACTCAGAGCAAAAGAGACTCTGGGCAATAGACTCAGGGCAAGAGAGTCTCTGGGGAATAGACTCAGGGCAAAAAAGACTCTGGGCAATAGACTCAGAGCAAAAGAGACTCTGGGGAATAGACTCAGGGCAAAAGAGACTCTGAGGAATAGACTCAGGGCAAAAGAGACTCTGGGGAATAGACTCAGGGCAAAAGAGACTCTGGGGAATAGACTCAGGGCAATAGAGTCTCTGGGGAATAGATTCAGGGCAAAAGAGACTCTGGGGAATAGACTCAGGGCAAAAGAGACTCTGGGGAATAGACTCAGGGCGAAAGAGACTCTGGGGAATAGACTCAGAGCAAAAGAGGCTCTGGGGAATAGATTCAGGGCAAAAGAGACTCTGGGGAATAGACTCAGGGCAAAAGAGACTCTGGGGAATACACTCAGAGCAAAAGAGACTCTGGGGAATAGATTCAGGGCAAAAGAGACTCTGGGGAATAGACTCAGGGCAAAAGAGAGTCTGGGGAATAGACTCAGGGCAAAAGAGACTCTGGGGAATAGACTCAGAGCAATAGAGTCTCTGGGGAATAGATTCAGGGCAAAAGAGACTCTGGGGAATAGACTCAGGGCAAAAGAGACTCTGGGGAATAGACTCAGGGCGAAAGAGACTCTGGGGAATAGACTCAGAGCAAAAGAGACTCTGGGGAATAGATTCAGGGCAAAAGAGACTCTGGGGAATAGACACAGGGCAAAAGAGACTCTGGGGAATAGACTCAGAGCAAAAGAGACTCAGGGCAAAAGAGTCTCTGGGGAATAGACTCAGGGCAAAAGAGTCTCTGGGGATAGACTCAGGGCAAAAGAGACTCTGGTGAATAGACTCTCAGCAAAAGAAACTCTGGGGAATAGACTCAGGGCTAAAGAGACTCTGGGGAATAGACTCAGGGCAAAAGAGACTCTGGGGAATAGACTCAGGGCAAAAGAGACTCTGGGGAATAGACTCAGGGCAGAAGAGACTCTGGGGAATAGACTCAGAGCAAAAGAGACTCTGGGGAATAGACTCAGGGCAAAAGAGACTCTGAGGAATAGACTCAGGGCAAAAGAGACTCTGGGGAATAGACTCAGGGCAAAAGAGACTCTGGGGAATAGACTCAGGGCAATAGAGTCTCTGGGGAATAGATTCAGGGCAAAAGAGACTCTGGGGAATAGACTCAGGGCAAAAGAGACTCTGGGGAATAGACTCAGGGCGAAAGAGACTCTGGGGAATAGACTCAGAGCAAAAGAGGCTCTGGGGAATAGATTCAGGGCAAAAGAGACTCTGGGGAATAGACTCAGGGCAAAAGAGACTCTGGGGAATACACTCAGAGCAAAAGAGACTCTGGGGAATAGATTCAGGGCAAAAGAGACTCTGGGGAATAGACTCAGGGCAAAAGAGAGTCTGGGGAATAGACTCAGGGCAAAAGAGACTCTGGGGAATAGACTCAGAGCAATAGAGTCTCTGGGGAATAGATTCAGGGCAAAAGAGACTCTGGGGAATAGACTCAGGGCAAAAGAGACTCTGGGGAATAGACTCAGGGCGAAAGAGACTCTGGGGAATAGACTCAGAGCAAAAGAGACTCTGGGGAATAGATTCAGGGCAAAAGAGACTCTGGGGAATAGACACAGGGCAAAAGAGACTCTGGGGAATAGACTCAGAGCAAAAGAGACTCTGGGCAATAGACTCAGGGCAAAAGAGACTCTGGGGAATAGACTCAGGGCAAAAGAGTCTCTGGGGAATAGACTCAGGGCAAAAGAGACTCTGGGGAATAGACTCAGGGCAAAAGAGACTCTGGGGAATAGATTCAGGGCAAAAGAGACTCTGGGGAATAGACACAGGGCAAAAGAGACTCTGGGGAATAGACTCAGAGCAAAAGAGACTCTGGGGAATAGATTCAGGGCAAAAGAGACTCTGGGGAATAGACTCAGGGCAAAAGAGTCTCTGGGGAATAGACTCAGGGCAAAAAAGACTCTGGGCAATAGACTCAGAGCAAAAGAGTCTCTGGGGAATAGACTCAGAGTAAAAGAGACTCTGGGGAATAGACTCAGGGCAAAAGAGACTATGGGGAATAGACTCAGGGCAAAAGAGACTCTGGGGAATAGACTCAGGGCAAAAGAGACTCTGGGGAATAGACTTAGGGCAAAAGAGACTCTGGGGAATAGACTCAGAGCAATAGAGTCTCTGGGGAATAGATTCAGGGCAAAAGAGACTCTGGGGAATAGACACAGGGCAAAAGAGACTCTGGGGAATAGACTCAGAGCAAAAGAGACTCTGGGGAATAGACTCAGGGCAAAAAAGTCTCTGGGGAATAGACTCAGGGCAAAAGAGTCTCTGGGGAATAGACTCAGGGCAAAAAAGACTCTGGGCAATAGACTCAGAGCAAAAGAGTCTCTGGGGAATAGACTCAGAGTAAAAGAGACTCTGGGGAATAGACTCAGGGCAAAAGAGACTATGGGGAATAGACTCAGGGCAAAAGAGACTCTGGGGAATAGACTCAGGGCAAAAGAGACTCTGGGGAATAGACTTAGGGCAAAAGTGACTCTGGGGAATAGACTCAGAGCAATAGAGTCTCTGGGGAATAGATTCAGGGCAAAAGAGACTCTGGGGAATAGACTCAGGGCAAAAGAGACTCTGGGGAATAGACTCAGGGCGAAAGAGACTCTGGGGAATAGATTCAGGGCAAAAGAGACTCCGGGGGATAGACTCAGGGCAAAAGAGACTCTGGGGAATAGACTCAGAGCAAAAGAGACTCTGGGCAATAGACTCAGGGCAAAAGAGACTCTGGGGAATAGACTCAGGGCAAAAGAGATTCTGGTGAATAGACTCTCAGCAAAAGAAACTCTGGGGAATAGACTCAGGGCTAAAGAGACTCTGGGGAATAGACTCAGGGCAAAAGAGACTCTGGGGAATAGACTCAGAGCAAAAGAGACTCTGTGGAATAGACTCAGAGCAAAAGAGACTCTGGGGAATAGACTCAGGGCAAAAGAGACTCTGGGGAATAGACTCAGGGCAAAAGAGACTCTGGGGAATAGACTCAGAGCAAAAGAGGCTCTGGGGAATAGACTCAGGGCAAAAGACACTCTGGGGAATAGACTCAGGGCAAAAGAGACTCTGGGGAATAGACTCAGAGCACAAGAGACTCTGGGGAATAGACTCAGGGCAAAAGAGAGTCTGGGGAATAGACTCAGAGCAGAAGAGACTCTGGGGAATAGACTCAGGGCAAAAGAGACTCTGGGGAATAGACTCAGGGCAAAAGAGACTCTGGGGAATAGACTCAGGGCAAAAGAGACTCTGGGGAATAGACTCAGGGCAATAGAGTCTCTGGGGAATAGATTCAGGGCAAAAGAGACTCTGGGGAATAGACTCAGGGCAAAAGAGACTCTGGGGAATAGACTCAGGGCGAAAGAGACTCTGGGGAATAGAGTCAGAGCTAAAGAGACTCTGGGGAATAGATTCAGGGCAAAAGAGACTCTGGGGAATAGACTCAGGGCAAAAGAGACTCTGGGGAATAGACTCAGAGCAAAAGAGACTCTGGGGAATAGATTCAGGGCAAAAGAGACTCTGGGGAATAGACTCAGGGCAAAAGAGAGTCTGGGGAATAGACTCAGGGCAAAAGTGACTCTGGGGAATAGACTCAGAGCAATAGAGTCTCTGGGGAATAGATTCAGGGCAAAAGAGACTCTGGGGAATAGACTCAGGGCAAAAGAGACTCTGGGGAATAGACTCAGGGCGAAAGAGACTCTGGGGAATAGATTCAGGGCAAAAGAGACTCTGGGGAATAGACTCAGGGCAAAAGAGACTCTGGGGAATAGACTCAGAGCAAAAGAGACTCTGGGCAATAGACTCAGGGCAAAAGAGACTCTGGGGAATAGACTCAGGGCAAAAGAGATTCTGGTGAATAGACTCTCAGCAAAAGAAACTCTGGGGAATAGACTCAGGGCTAAAGAGACTCTGGGGAATAGACTCAGGGCAAAAGAGACTCTGGGGAATAGACTCAGAGCAAAAGAGACTCTGTGGAATAGACTCAGAGCAAAAGAGACTCTGGGGAATAGACTCAGGGCAAAAGAGACTCTGGGGAATAGACTCAGGGCAAAAGAGACTCTGGGGAATAGACTAAGGGCAAAAGAGACTCTGGGGAATAGACTCAGGGCAAAAGAGACTCTGGGGAATAGACTCAGAGCAAAAGAGGCTCTGGGGAATAGACTCAGGGCAAAAGACACTCTGGGGAATAGACTCAGGGCAAAAGAGACTCTGGGGAATAGACTCAGAGCACAAGAGACTCTGGGGAATAGACTCAGGGCAAAAGAGACTCTGGGGAATAGACTCAGAGCAAAAGAGACTCTGGGGAATAGACTCAGGGCAAAAGAGACTCTGGGGAATAGACTCAGGGCAAAAGAGACTCTGGGCAATAGACTCAGGGCAAAAGACACTCTGGGGAATAGACTCAGGGCAAAAGAGACTCTGGGGAATAGACTCAGGGCAAAAGAGACACTGGGGAATAGACTCAGGGCAAAAGAGTCTCTGGGGATAGACTCAGGGCAAAAGAGACTCTGGTGAATAGACTCTCAGCAAAAGAAACTCTGGGGAATAGACTCAGGGCTAAAGAGACTCTGGGGAATAGACTCAGGGCAAAAGAGACTCTGGGGAATAGACTCAGGGCAAAAGAGACTCTGGGGAATAGACTCAGGGCAGAAGAGACTCTGGGGAATAGACTCAGAGCAAAAGAGACTCTGGGGAATAGACTCAGGGCAAAAGAGACTCTGAGGAATAGACTCAGGGCAAAAGAGACTCTGGGGAATAGACTCAGGGCAAAAGAGACTCTGGGGAATAGACTCAGGGCAATAGAGTCTCTGGGGAATAGATTCAGGGCAAAAGAGACTCTGGGGAATAGACTCAGGGCAAAAGAGACTCTGGGGAATAGACTCAGGGCGAAAGAGACTCTGGGGAATAGACTCAGAGCAAAAGAGGCTCTGTGGAATAGATTCAGGGCAAAAGAGACTCTGGGGAATAGACTCAGGGCAAAAGAGACTCTGGGGAATACACTCAGAGCAAAAGAGACTCTGGGGAATAGATTCAGGGCAAAAGAGACCCTGGGGAATAGACTCAGGGCAAAAGAGAGTCTGGGGAATAGACTCAGGGCAAAAGAGACTCTGGGGAATAGACTCAGAGCAATAGATTCTCTGGGGAATAGATTCAGGGCAAAAGAGACTCTGGGGAATAGACTCAGGGCAAAAGAGACTCTGGGGAATAGACTCAGGGCGAAAGAGACTCTGGGGAATAGACTCAGAGCAAAAGAGACTCTGGGGAATAGATTCAGGGCAAAAGAGACTCTGGGGAATAGACACAGGGCAAAAGAGACTCTGGGGAATAGACTCAGAGCAAAAGAGACTCTGGGCAATAGACTCAGGGCAAGAGAGTCTCTGGGGAATAGACTCAGGGCAAAAAAGACTCTGGGCAATAGACTCAGAGCAAAAGAGACTCTGGGGAATAGACTCAGGGCAAAAGAGACTCTGAGGAATAGACTCAGGGCAAAAGAGACTCTGGGGAATAGACTCAGGGCAAAAGAGACTCTGGGGAATAGACTCAGGGCAATAGAGTCTCTGGGGAATAGATTCAGGGCAAAAGAGACTCTGGGGAATAGACTCAGGGCAAAAGAGACTCTGGGGAATAGACTCAGGGCGAAAGAGACTCTGGGGAATAGACTCAGAGCAAAAGAGGCTCTGGGGAATAGATTCAGGGCAAAAGAGACTCTGGGGAATAGACTCAGGGCAAAAGAGACTCTGGGGAATACACTCAGAGCAAAAGAGACTCTGGGGAATAGATTCAGGGCAAAAGAGACTCTGGGGAATAGACTCAGGGCAAAAGAGAGTCTGGGGAATAGACTCAGGGCAAAAGAGACTCTGGGGAATAGACTCAGAGCAATAGAGTCTCTGGGGAATAGATTCAGGGCAAAAGAGACTCTGGGGAATAGACTCAGGGCAAAAGAGACTCTGGGGAATAGACTCAGGGCGAAAGAGACTCTGGGGAATAGACTCAGAGCAAAAGAGACTCTGGGGAATAGATTCAGGGCAAAAGAGACTCTGGGGAATAGACACAGGGCAAAAGAGACTCTGGGGAATAGACTCAGGGCAAAAGAGTCTCTGGGGATAGACTCAGGGCAAAAGAGACTCTGGTGAATAGACTCTCAGCAAAAGAAACTCTGGGGAATAGACTCAGGGCTAAAGAGACTCTGGGGAATAGACTCAGGGCAAAAGAGACTCTGGGGAATAGACTCAGGGCAAAAGAGACTCTGGGGAATAGACTCAGGGCAGAAGAGACTCTGGGGAATAGACTCAGAGCAAAAGAGACTCTGGGGAATAGACTCAGGGCAAAAGAGACTCTGAGGAATAGACTCAGGGCAAAAGAGACTCTGGGGAATAGACTCAGGGCAAAAGAGACTCTGGGGAATAGACTCAGGGCAATAGAGTCTCTGGGGAATAGATTCAGGGCAAAAGAGACTCTGGGGAATAGACTCAGGGCAAAAGAGACTCTGGGGAATAGACTCAGGGCGAAAGAGACTCTGGGGAATAGACTCAGAGCAAAAGAGGCTCTGGGGAATAGATTCAGGGCAAAAGAGACTCTGGGGAATAGACTCAGGGCAAAAGAGACTCTGGGGAATACACTCAGAGCAAAAGAGACTCTGGGGAATAGATTCAGGGCAAAAGAGACTCTGGGGAATAGACTCAGGGCAAAAGAGAGTCTGGGGAATAGACTCAGGGCAAAAGAGACTCTGGGGAATAGACTCAGAGCAATAGAGTCTCTGGGGAATAGATTCAGGGCAAAAGAGACTCTGGGGAATAGACTCAGGGCAAAAGAGACTCTGGGGAATAGACTCAGGGCGAAAGAGACTCTGGGGAATAGACTCAGAGCAAAAGAGACTCTGGGGAATAGATTCAGGGCAAAAGAGACTCTGGGGAATAGACACAGGGCAAAAGAGACTCTGGGGAATAGACTCAGAGCAAAAGAGACTCTGGGCAATAGACTCAGGGCAAAAGAGTCTCTGGGGAATAGACTCAGGGCAAAAAAGACTCTGGGCAATAGACTCAGAGCAAAAGAGTCTCTGGGGAATAGACTCAGAGTAAAAGAGACTCTGGGGAATAGACTCAGGGCAAAAGAGACTATGGGGAATAGACTCAGGGCAAAAGAGACTCTGGGGAATAGACTCAGGGCAAAAGAGACTCTGGGGAATAGACTTAGGGCAAAAGAGACTCTGGGGAATAGACTCAGGGCAAAAGATACTCTGGGGAATAGACTCAGGGCAAAAGAGACTCTGGGGAATAGACCAAGAGGAAAAGAGACTCTGAGGAATAGACTCAGGGCAAAAGAGACTCTGGGGAATAGACTCTGAGCAAAAGAAACTCTGTGGAATAGACTCAGGGCAAAAGAGACTCTGGGGAATAGACTCTGAGCAAAAGAGACTCTGGGGTATAGACTCAGCTCTAAAGAGACTCTGGGGAATAGACTCGGGGCAAAAGAGACTCTGGGGAATAGACTCAGGGCAAAAGAGACTCTGGGGAATAGACTCAGAGCAAAAGAGACTCTGGGGAATAGACTCAGGGCAAAGGAGACTCTGGGGAATAGACTCAGGGCAAAAGACACTCTGGGGAATAGACTAAGGGCAAAAGAGACTCTGGGGAATAGACTCAGAGCAAAAGAGACACTGGGGAATAGACTCAGGGCAGAAGAGAGTCTGGGGAATAGACACAGAGCAAAAGAGACACTGGGGAATAGACTCAGGGCAAAAGAGACTCTGGGGAATAGACTCAGGGCAAAAGAGACTCTGGGGAATAGACTCAGAGCAAAAGAGACTCTGGGGAATAGACTCAGAGCAGAAGAGACTCTGGGGAATAGACTCAGGGCAAAAGAGACTCGGGAATAGACTCAGCGCAAAAGAGACTCTGGGGAATAGACTCTGAGCAAAAGAGACTCTGGGGAATAGACTCAGGGCTAAAGAGATTCTGGGGAATAGACTCAGGGCAAAAGAGACTGTGGGGAATAGACTCAGGGCTAAAGAGACTCTGGGGAATAGGCTCAGGGCAAAAGAGACTCTGGGGAATAGATTAAGGGCAAAAGAGACTCTGGGGAATAGACTCAGAGCAAAAGAGACTCTGGGGAATAGACTCAGGGCTGAAGAGAGTCTGGGGAATAGACTCAGAGCAAAGGAGACTCTGGGGAATAGACTCAGGGCAAAAGAGACACTGGGGAATAGACTCAGGGCAAAAGAGACTCTGGGGATAGACTCAGGGCAAAAGAGACTCTGGTGAATAGACTCTCAGCAAAAGAAACTCTGGGGAATAGACTCAGGGCTAAAGAGACTCTGGGGAATAGACTCAGGGCAAAAGAGACTCTGGGGAATAGACTCAGAGCAAAAGAGACACTGTGGAATAGACTCAGAGCAAAAGAGACTCTGGGGAATAGACTCAGGGCAAAAGAGACTCTGGGGAATAGACTCAGGGCAGAAGAGACTCTGGGGAATAGACTCAGAGCAAAAGAGACTCTGGGGAATAGACTCAGGGCAAAAGAGACTCTGAGGAATAGACTCAGGGCAAAAGAGACTCTGGGGAATAGACTCAGGGCAAAAGAGACTCTGGGGAATAGACACAGGGCAATAGAGTCTCTGGGGAATAGATTCAGGGCAAAAGAGACTCTGGGGAATAGACTCAGGGCAAAAGAGACTCTGGGGAATAGACTCAGGGCGAAAGAGACTCTGGGGAATAGACTCAGAGCAAAAGAGACTCTGGGGAATAGATTCAGGGCAAAAGAGACTCTGGGGAATAGACTCAGGGCAAAAGAGACTCTGGGGAATACACTCAGAGCAAAAGAGACTCTGGGGAATAGATTCAGGGCAAAAGAGACTCTGGGGAATAGACTCGGGGCAAAAGAGAGTCTGGGGAATAGACTCAGGGCAAAAGAGACTCTGGGGAATAGACTCAGAGCAAAAGAGACTCTGGGGAATAGACTCAGGGCTGAAGAGAGTCTGGGGAATAGACTCAGAGCAAAGGAGACTCTGGGGAATAGACTCAGGGCAAAAGAGACTCTGGGGAATAGACTCAGGGCAAAAGAGATTCTGGGGAATAGACTCAGGGCAAAAGAATCTCTGGGGAATAGACTCGGGGAAAAGAGATGCTGGGGAATAGACTCAGGGCAAAAGAGACTCTGGGGAATAGATTCAGGGCAAAAGAGTCTCTGGGGAATAGACTCAGGGCAAAAGAGACTCTGGGGAATAGACTCAGGGCAAAAGGGACTCTGGGGAATAGAATCAGATCAACAGAGTCTCTGGGGAATAGACCCATAGCAAAGGAGACTCTGGGGAATAGACTCAGGGCAAAAGAGACTCTGGGGAATAGACTCAGGGCAAAAGAGGCTCTGGGGAATAGACTCAGGGCAAAAGAGACTCTGGGGAATAGACTCAGGGCAAAAGAGACTCTGGGGAATAGACTCAGGGCAGAAGAGACTCTGGGGAATAGACTCAGGGCAAAAGAGACACCGGGGGATAGACTCAGGGCAAAAGCTACTCTGGGGATGGACTCAGGGCAAAAGAGACTCTGGGGAATAGACTCTGAGCAAAAGAGACTCTGGGGAATAGACTCAGGGCTAAAGAGACTCTGGGGAATAGACTCAGGGCAAAAGAGACTCTGGGGTTTAGACTCAGAGCAAAAGAGACTCTGTGGAATAGACTCAGAGCAAAAGAGACTCTGGGGAATAGACTCAGGGCAAAAGAGTCTCTGGGGAATAGACTCAGGGCAAAAGAGACTCTGGGGAATAGACTATGGGCAAAAGAGACCCTGGGGAATAGACTCAGGGCAAAAGAGACTCTGGGGAATAGACTCAGAGCAAAAGAGGCTCTGGGGAATAGACTCAGGGCAAAAGACACTCTGGGGAATAGACTCAGGGCAAAAGAGAATCTGGGGAATAGACTCAGAGCAAAAGAGACTCTGGGGAATAGACTCAGGGCAAAAGAGACTCTGGGGAATAGACTCAGGGCAAAAGAGACTCTGGGCAATAGACTCAGGGCAAAAGACAATCTGGGGAATAGACTCAGGGCAAAAGAGACTCTGGGGAATAGACTCAGGGCAAAAGAGACACTGGGGAATAGACTCAGGGCAAAAGAGACTCTGGGGATAGACTCAGGGCAAAAGAGACTCTGGTGAATAGACTCTGAGCAAAAGAGACTCTGGGGAATAGACAAAGGGCTAAAGAGACTCTGGGGAATAGACTCAGAGCAAAAGAGACTCTGGGGAATAGACTCAGGGCAAAAGAGACTCTGAGGAATAGACTCAGGGCAAAAGAGACTCTGGGGAATAGACTCAGGGCAAAAGAGACTCTGGGGAATAGTCTCAGGGCAAAAGAGACTCTGGGGAATAGACTCAGGGCAGAAGAGACTCTGGGGAATAGACTCAGGGCAAAAGAGACTCTGGGGAATAGAATCAGGGCAAAAGAGACTCTGGGGAATAGACTCTGAGCAAAAGAGACTCTGGGGAATAGACTCAGGGCAGAAGAGAGTCTGGGGAATAGACTCAGAGCAAAAGAGACTCTGGGGAATAGACTCAGGGCAAAAGAGACTCTGGGGAATAGACTCAGGGCAAAGGAGACTCTGGGGAATAAACTCAGGGCAAAAGAGACTCTGGGGAATAGACTCAGAGCAAAAGAAACTCTGGGGAATAGACTCAGAGCAAAAGAGACTCTGGGGAATAGACTCAGTTCAAAAGAGACTCTGGGGAATAGACTCAGAGCAAAAGAGACTCTGGGGAATATACTCAGAGCAAAAGAGACCCTGGGGAATATACTCAGGGCAAAAGAGACTCGGGAATATACTCAGGGCAAAAGAGACTCTGGGGAATAGACTCAGAGCAAAAGAAACTCTGGGGAATAGACTCAGAGCAAAAGAGACTCTGGGGAATAGACTCAGTTCAAAAGAGACTCTGGGGAATAGACTCAGAGCAAAAGAGTCTCTGGGGAATATACTCAGAGCAAAAGAGACTCTGGGGAATATACTCAGGGCAAAAGAGACTCGGGAATAGACTCAGGGCAAAAGAGACTCTGGGGAATAGACTCAGGGCAAAATAGACTCTGGGATAGAGACTCTGGGGAATAGACCCAGGGCAAAAGAGACTCTGGGGAATAGACTCAGAGCAAAAGAGTCACTGTGGAATAGACTCAGGGCAAAAGAGTCTCTGGGGAATAGACTCAGGGCAAAAGACACTCTGGGGAATAGACCCAGAGCAATAGAGACTCTGGGGAATAGACTCAGGGCAAAAGAGACTCTGGGGAATAGACCCAGAGCAATAGAGTCTCTGGGGAATAGACTCAGGGCAAAAGAGACTCTGGGGAATAGACTCAGGGCAAAAGACACTCTGGGGAATAGACTCAGGGCAAAAGAGACCCTGGGGAATAGATTCAGGGCAAAAGAGACTCTGGGGAATAGACTCAGGGCAAAAGAGACTCTGGGGAATAGACTCAGGGCAAAAGAGACTCTGGGGAATAGACCAAGAGGAAAAGAGACTCTGGGGAATAGACTCAGGGCAAAAGAGACTCTGGGGAATAGACTCTGAGCAAAAGAGACTCTGGGGAATAGACTCAGCGCTAAAGAGTCTCTGGGGAATAGACTCAGGGCAAAAGAGACTCTGGGCAATAGACTCAGGGCAAAAGAGACACTGGGGAATAGACTCAGGGCAAAAGAGACACTGGGGAATAGATTCAGGGCAATAGCTACTCTGGGGATGGACTCAGGGCAAAAGAGACTCTGGGGAATAGACTCTGAGCAAAAGAGACTCTGGGGAATAGACTCAGGGCTAAAGAGACTCTGGGGAATAGACTCAGGGCAAAAGAGACTCTGTGGTTTAGACTCAGAGCAAAAGAGACTCTGGGGAATAGACTCAGAGCAAAAGAGACTCTGGGGAATAGACTCAGGGCAAAAGAGACTCTGGGGAATAGACTCAGGGCAAAAGAGACTCTGGGCAATAGACTCAGGGCAAAAGACACTCTGGGGAATAGACTCAGGGCAAAAGAGACTCTGGGGAATAGACTCAGGGCAAAAGAGACTCTGGTGAATAGACTCTCAGCAAAAGAGACTCTGGGGAATAGACTCAGGGCTAAAGAGACTCTGGGGAATAGACTCAGGGCAAAAGAGACTCTGGGGAATAGACTCAGAGCAAAAGAGACTCTGTGGAATAGACTCAGAGCAAAAGAGACTCTGGGGAATAGACTCAGGGCAAAAGAGACTCTGGGGAATAGACTCAGGGCAGAAGAGACTCTGGGGAATAGACTCAGAGCAAAAGAGACTCTGGGGAATAGACTCAGGGCAAAAGAGACTCTGAGGATTAGACTCAGGGCAAAAGAGACTCTGGGGAATAGACTCAGGGCAAAAGAGACTCTGGGGAATAGACTCAGGGCAAAAGAGACTCTGGGGAATAGACTCAGGGCAATAGAGTCTCTGGGGAATAGATTCAGGGCAAAAGAGACTCTGGGGAATAGACTCAGGGCAAAAGAGACTCTGGGGAATAGACTCAGGGCGAAAGAGACTCTGGGGAATAGACTCAGGGCAAAAGAGACTCTGGGGAATAGACTCAGGGCAATAGAGTCTCTGGGGAATAGATTCAGGGCAAAAGAGACTCTGGGGAATAGACTCAGGGCAAAAGAGACTCTGGGGAATAGACTCAGGGCGAAAGAGACTCTGGGGAATAGACTCAGAGCAAAAGAGACTCTGGGGAATAGATTCAGGGCAAAAGAGACTCTGGGGAATAGACTCAGGGCAAAAGAGACTCTGGGGAATAGACTCAGAGCAAAAGAGACTCTGGGCAATAGACTCAGGGCAAAAGAGACTCTGGGGAATAGACTCAGGGCAAAAGAGACTCTGGTGAATAGACTCTCAGCAAAAGAAACTCTGGGGAATAGACTCAGGGCTAAAGAGACTCTGGGGATAGACTCAGGGCAAAAGAGACTCTGGGGAATAGACTCAGAGCAAAAGAGACTCTGTGGAATAGACTCAGTGCAAAAGAGACTCTGGGGAATAGACTCAGGGCAAAAGAGACTCTGGGGAATAGACTCAGGGCAAAAGAGACTCTGGGGAATAGACTAAGGGCAAAAGAGACTCTGGGGAATAGACTCAGGGCAAAAGAGACTCTGGGGAATAGACTCATTGCAAAAGAGGCTCTGGGGAATAGACTCAGGGCAAAAGACACTCTGGGGAATAGACTCAGGGCAAAAGAGACTCTGGGGAATAGACTCAGAGCACAAGAGACTCTGGGGAATAGACTCAGGGCAAAAGAGACTCTGGGGAATAGACTCAGAGCAAAAGAGACTCTGGGGAATAGACTCAGGGCAAAAGAGACTCTGGGGAATAGACTCAGGGCAAAAGCGACTCTGGGCAATAGACTCAGGGCAAAAGACACTCTGGGGAATAGACTCAGGGCAAAAGAGACTCTGGGGAATAGACTCAGGGCAAAAGAGACACTGGGGAATAGACTCAGGGCAAAAGAGACTCTGGGGATAGACTCAGGGCAAAAGAGACTCTGGTGAATAGACTCTCAGCAAAAGAAACTCTGGGGAATAGACTCAGGGCTAAAGAGACTCTGGGGAATAGACTCAGGGCAAAAGAGACTCTGGGGAATAGACTCAGAGCAAAAGAGACTCTGTGGAATAGACTCAGAGCAAAAGAGACTCTGGGGAATAGACTCAGGGCAAAAGAGACTCTGGGGAATAGACTCAGGGCAGAAGAGACTCTGGGGAATAGACTCAGAGCAAAAGAGACTCTGGGGAATAGACTAAGGGCAAAAGAGACTCTGAGGAATAGACTCAGGGCAAAAGAGACTCTGGGGAATAGACTCAGGGCAAAAGAGACTCTGGGGAATAGACTCAGGGCAATAGAGTCTCTGGGGAATAGATTCAGGGCAAAAGAGACACTGGGGAATAGACTCAGGGCAAAAGAGACTCTGGGGAATAGACTCAGGGCGAAAGAGACTCTGGGGAATAGACTCAGAGCAAAAGAGACTCTGGGCAATAGATTCAGGGCAAAAGAGACTCTGGGGAATAGACTCAGGGCAAAAGAGACTCTGGGGAATACACTCAGAGCAAAAGAGACTCTGGGGAATAGATTCAGGGCTAAAGAGACTCTGGGGAATAGACTCAGAGCAATAGAGTCTCTGGGGAATAGATTCAGGGCAAAAGAGACTCTGGGGAATAGACTCAGGGCAAAAGAGACTCTGGGGAATAGACTCAGGGCGAAAGAGACTCTGGGGAATAGACTCAGAGCAAAAGAGACTCTGGGGAATAGATTCAGGGCAAAAGAGACTCTGGGGAATAGACTCAGGGCAAAAGAGACTCTGGGGAATAGACTCAGAGCAAAAGAGACTCTGGGCAATAGACTCAGGGCAAAAGAGTCTCTGGGGAATAGACTCAGGGCAAAAAAGACTCTGGGCAATAGACTCAGAGCAAAAGAGTCTCTGGGGAATAGACTCAGAGCAAAAGAGACTCTGGGGAATAGACTCAGGGCAAAAGAGACTATGGGGAATAGACTCAGGGCAAAAGAGACTCTGGGGAATAGACTCAGGGCAAAAGAGACTCTGGGGAATAGACTCAGGGCAAAGGAGACTCTGGGGAATAGACTCAGGGCAAAAGACACTCTGGGGAATAGACTAAGGGCAAAAGAGACTCTGGGGAATAGACTCAGAGCAAAAGAGACACTGGGGAATAGACTAAGGGCAAAAGAGACTCTGGGGAATAGACTCAGGGCAGAAGAGGGTCTGGGGAATAGACTCAGAGCAAAAGAGACACTGGGGAATAGACTCAGGGCAAAAGAGACTCTGGGGAATAGACTCAGGGCAAAAGAGACTCTGGGGAATAGACTCAGAGCAAAAGAGACTCTGGGGAATAGACTCAGAGCAGAAGAGACTCTGGGGAATAGACTCAGGGCAAAAGAGACTCGGGAATAGACTCAGGGCAAAAGAGACTCTGGGGAATAGACTAAGGGCAAAAGAGACTCTGGGGAATAGACTCAGAGCAAAAGAGTCTCTGGGGAATAGACTCAGGGCTAAAGAGACTCTGGGGAATAGACTCAGGGCTAAAGAGATTCTGGGGAATAGACTCAGGGCAAAAGAGACTCTGGGGAATAGACTCAGGGCTAAAGAGACTCTGGGGAATAGGCTCAGGGCAAAAGAGACTCTGGGGAATAGATTAAGGGCAAAAGAGACTCTGGGGAATAGACTCAGAGCAAAAGAGACTCTGTGGAATAGACTCAGAGCAAAAGAGACTCTGGGGAATAGACTCAGGGCAAAAGAGACTCTGGGGAATAGACTCAGGGCAAAAGAGACTCTGGGGAATAGACTAAGGGCAAAAGAGACTCTGGGGAATAGACTCAGAGCAAAAGAGACTCTGGGGAATAGACTCAGGGCTGAAGAGAGTCTGGGGAATAGACTCAGAGCAAAGGAGACTGGGGAATAGAGTCAGGGCAAAAGAGACTCTGGGGAATAGACTCAGGGCAAAAGAGACTCTGGGGAATAGACTCAGAGCAAAAGAGACTCCGGGGAATAGACTCAGAGCAAAAGAGACTCTGGGGAATAGACTCAGAGCAGAAGAGACTCTGGGGAATAGACTCAGGGCAAAAGAGACTCGGGAATAGACTCAGGGCAAAAGAGACTCTGGGGAATAGACTCGGGGCAAAAGAGACTCTGGGGAATAGACTCAGGGCAAAAGAGATTCTGGGGAATAGACTCAGGGCAAAAGAATCTCTGGGGAATAGACTCGGGGCAAAAGAGACGCTGGGGAATAGACTCAGGGCAAAAGAGACTCTGGGGAATAGATTCAGGGCAAAAGAGTCTCTGGGGAATAGACTCAGGGCAAAAGAGACTCTGGGGAATAGACTCAGGGCAAAAGGGACTCTGGGGAATAGAATCAGATCAACAGAGTCTCTGGGGAATAGACCCATAGCAAAGGAGACTCTGGGGAATAGACTCAGAGCAAAGGAGACTGGGGAATAGAGTCAGGGCAAAAGAGACTCTGGGGAATAGACTCAGGGCAAAAGAGACTCTGGGGAATAGACTCAGAGCAAAAGAGACTCCGGGGAATAGACTCAGAGCAAAAGAGACTCTGGGGAATAGACTCAGAGCAGAAGAGACTCTGGGGAATAGACTCAGGGCAAAAGAGACTCGGGAATAGACTCAGGGCAAAAGAGACTCTGGGGAATAGACTCGGGGCAAAAGAGACTCTGGGGAATAGACTCAGGGCAAAAGAGATTCTGGGGAATAGACTCAGGGCAAAAGAATCTCTGGGGAATAGACTCGGGGCAAAAGAGACGCTGGGGAATAGACTCAGGGCAAAAGAGACTCTGGGGAATAGATTCAGGGCAAAAGAGTCTCTGGGGAATAGACTCAGGGCAAAAGAGACTCTGGGGAATAGACTCAGGGCAAAAGGGACTCTGGGGAATAGAATCAGATCAACAGAGTCTCTGGGGAATAGGCCCATAGCAAAGGAGACTCTGGGGAATAGACTCAGGGCAAAAGAGACTCTGGGGAATAGACTCAGGGCAAAAGAGGCTCTGGGGAATAGACTCAGGGCAAAAGAGACTCTGGGGAATAGACTCAGGGCAAAAGAGACTCTGGGGAATAGACTCAGGGCAGAAGAGACTCTGGGGAATAGACTCAGGGCAAAAGAGACACTGGGTAATAGACTCAGGGTAAAAGCTACTCTGGGGATGGACTCAGGGCAAAAGAGACTCTGGGGAATAGACTCTGAGCAAAAGAGACTCTGGGGAATAGACTCAGGGCTAAAGAGACTCTGGGGAAGAGACTCAGGGCAAAAGAGACTCTGGGGTTTAGACTCAGAGCAAAAGAGACCCTGTGGAATAGACTCAGAGCAAAAGAGTCTCTGGGGAATAGACTCAGGGCAAAAGACACTCTGGGGAATAGACTCAGGGCAAAAGAGACTCTGGGGAATAGACTATGGGCAAAAGAGACCCTGGGGAATAGACTCAGGGCAAAAGAGACTCTGGGGAATAGACTCAGAGCAAAAGAGGCTCTGGGGAATAGACTCAGGGCAAAAAACACTCTGGGGAATAGACTCAGGGCAAAAGAGACTCTGGAGAATAGACTCAGAGCAAAAGAGACTCTGGGGAATAGACTCAGGGCAAAAGAGACTCTGGGGAAAAGACTCAGAGCAAAAGAGACTCTGGGGAATAGACTCAGGGCAAAAGAGACTCTGGGGAATAGACTCAGGGCAAAAGACAATCTGGGGAATAGACTCAGGGCAAAAGAGACTCTGGGGAATAGACTCAGGGCAAAAGAGACACTGGGGATAGACTCAGGGCAAAAGAGACTCTGGTGAATAGACTCAGGGCAAAAGAGACACTGGGGAATAGACTCAGGGCAAAAGAGACTCTGGGGATAGACTCAGGGCAAAAGAGACTCTGGTGAATAGACTCTGAGCAAAAGAGACTCTGGGGAATAGACTCAGGGCTAAAGAGACTCTGGGGAATAGACTCAGGGCAAAAGAGAATCTGGGGAATAGAGTCAGAGCAAAAGAGACTCTGTGGAATAGACTCAGAGCAAAAGAGACTCTGGGGAATAGACTCAGGGCAAAAGAGACTCTGGGGAATAGACTCAGGGCAGAAGAGACTCTGGGGAATAGACTCAGAGCAAAAGAGACTCTGGGGAATAGACTCAGGGCAAAAGAGACTCTGAGGAATAGACTCAGGGCAAAAGAGACTCTGGGGAATAGACTCAGGGCAAAAGAGACTCTGGGGAATAGTCTCAGGGCAAAAGAGACTCTGGGGAATAGACTCAGGGCAGAAGAGACTCTGGGGAATAGACTCAGGGCAAAAGAGACTCTGGGGAATAGAATCAGGGCAAAAGAGACTCTGGGGAATAGACTCTGAGCAAAAGAGACTCTGGGGAATAGACTCAGAGCAAAAGAGACTCTGGGGAATAGACTCAGTTCAAAAGAGACTCTGGGGAATAGACTCAGAGCAAAAGAGACTCTGGGGAATATACTCAGAGCAAAAGAGACTCTGGGGAATATACTCAGGGCAAAAGAGACTCGGGAATATACTCAGGGCAAAAGAGACTCTGGGGAATAGACTCAGAGCAAAAGAAACTCTGGGGAATAGACTCAGAGCAAAAGAGACTCTGGGGAATAGACTCAGTTCAAAAGAGACTATGGGGAATAGACTCAGAGCAAAAGAGTCTCTGGGGAATATACTCAGAGCAAAAGAGACTCTGGGGAATATACTCAGGGCAAAAGAGACTCGGGAATAGACTCAGGGCAAAAGAAACTCTGGGGAATAGACTCAGGGCAAAATAGACTCTGGGATAGAGACTCTGGGGAATAGACCCAGGGCAAAAGAGACTCTGGGGAATAGACCCAGAGCAATAGAGACTCTGGGGAATAGACTCAGGGCAAAAGAGACTCTGGGGAATACACCCAGAGCAATAGAGTCTCTGGGGAATAGACTCGGGGCAAAAGAGATTCTGGGGAATAGAGTCAGGGCAAAAGAGACTCTGGGGAATAGACTCTGAGCAAAAGAGACTCTGGGGAATAGACTCAGAGCAAAAGAGACTCTGGGGAATAGAGTCAGTTCAAAAGAGACTCTGGGGAATAGACTCAGAGCAAAAGAGACTCTGGGGAATATACTCAGAGCAAAAGAGACTCTGGGAAATATACTCAGGGCAAAAGAGACTCTGGGGAATAGACTCAGGGCGAAAGAGACTCTGGGGAATAGACTCAGAGCAAAAGAGACTCTGGGGAATAGATTCAGGGCAAAAGAGACTCTGGGGAATAGACACAGGGCAAAAGAGACACTGGGGAATAGACTCAGAGCAAAAGAGACTCTGGGCAATAGACTCAGGGCAAAAGAGTCTCTGGGGAATAGACTCAGGGCAAAAAAGACTCTGGGCAATAGACTCAGAGCAAAAGAGTCTCTGGGGAATAGACTCAGGGTAAAAGAGACTCTGGGGAATAGACTCAGGGCAAAAGAGACTATGGGGAATAGACTCAGGGCAAAAGAGACTCTGGGGAATAGACTTAGGGCAAAAGAGACTCTGGGGAATAGACTCAGGGCAAAAGATACTCTGGGGAATAGACTCAGGGCAAAAGAGACTCTGGGGAATAGACCAAGAGGAAAAGAGACTCTGGGGAATAGACTCAGGGCAAAAGAGACTCTGGGGAATAGACTCTGAGCAAAAGAAACTCTGTGGAATAGACTCAGGGCAAAAGAGACTCTGGGGAATAGACTCTGAGCAAAAGAGACTCTGGGGAATAGACTCAGCTCTAAAGAGACTCTGGGGAATAGACTCGGGGCAAAAGAGACTCTGGGGAATAGACTCAGGGCAAAAGAGACTCTGGGGAATAGACTCAGAGCAAAAGAGACTCTGGGGAATAGACTCAGGGCAAAGGAGACTCTGGGGAATAGACTCAGGGCAAAAGACACTCTGGGGAATAGACTAAGGGCAAAAGAGACTCTGGGGAATAGACTCAGAGCAAAAGAGAGACTGGGGAATAGACTCAGGGCAGAAGAGAGTCTGGGGAATAGACTCAGAGCAAAAGAGACACTGGGGAATAGACTCAGGGCAAAAGAGATTCTGGGGAATAGACTCAGGGCAAAAGAGACTCTGGGGAATAGACTCAGAGCAAAAGAGACTCTGGGGAATAGACTCAGAGCAGAAGAGACTCTGGGGAATAGACTCAGGGCAAAAGAGACTCGGGAATAGACTCAGCGCAAAAGAGACTCTGGGGAATAGACTCTGAGCAAAAGAGACTCTGGGGAATAGACTCAGGGCTAAAGAGATTCTGGGGAATAGACTCAGGGCAAAAGAGACTCTGGGGAATAGACTCAGGGCTAAAGAGACTCTGGGGAATAGGCTCAGGGCAAAAGAGACTCTAGGGAATAGATTAAGGGCAAAAGAGACTCTGGGGAATAGACTCAGAGCAAAAGAGACTCTGGGGAATAGACTCAGGGCTGAAGAGAGTCTGGGGAATAGACTCAGAGCAAAGGAGACTCTGGGGAATAGACTCAGGGCAAAAGAGACACTGGGGAATAGACTCAGGGCAAAAGAGACTCTGGGGATAGACTCAGGGCAAAAGAGACTCTGGTGAATAGACTCTCAGCAAAAGAAACTCTGGGGAATAGACTCAGGGCTAAAGAGACTCTGGGGAATAGACGCAGGGCAAAAGAGACTCTGGGGAATAGACTCAGAGCAAAAGAGACACTGTGGAATAGACTCAGAGCAAAAGAGACTCTGGGGAATAGACTCAGGGCAAAAGAGACTCTGGGGAATAGACTCAGGGCAGAAGAGACTCTGGGGAATAGACTCAGAGCAAAAGAGACTCTGGGGAATAGACTCAGGGCAAAAGAGACTCTGAGGAATAGACTCAGGGCAAAAGAGACTCTGGGGAATAGACTCAGGGCAAAAGAGACTCTGGGGAATAGACTCAGGGCAATAGAGTCTCTGGGGAATAGATTCAGGGCAAAAGAGACTCTGGGGAATAGACTCAGGGCAAAAGAGACTCTGGGGAATAGACTCAGGGCGAAAGAGACTCTGGGGAATAGACTCAGAGCAAAAGAGACTCTGGGGCATAGATTCAGGGCAAAAGAGACTCTGGGGAATAGACTCAGGGCAAAAGAGACTCTGGGGAATACACTCAGAGCAAAAGAGACTCTGGGGAATAGATTCAGGGCAAAAGAGACTCTGGGGAATAGACTCAGGGCAAAAGAGAGTCTGGGGAATAGACTCAGGGCAAAAGAGACTCTGGGGAATAGACTCAGAGCAAAAGAGACTCTGGGGAATAGACTCAGGGCTGAAGAGAGTCTGGGGAATAGACTCAGAGCAAAGGAGACTCTGGGGAATAGACTCAGGGCAAAAGAGACTCTGGGGAATAGACTCAGGGCAAAAGAGATTCTGGGGAATAGACTCAGGGCAAAAGAATCTCTGGGGAATAGACTCGGGGAAAAGAGACGCTGGGGAATAGACTCAGGGCAAAAGAGACTCTGTGGAATAGATTCAGGGCAAAAGAGTCTCTGGGGAATAGACTCAGGGCAAAAGAGACTCTGGGGAATAGACTCAGGGCAAAAGGGACTCTGGGGAATAGAATCAGATCAACAGAGTCTCTGGGGAATAGACCCATAGCAAAGGAGACTCTGGGGAATAGACTCAGGGCAAAAGAGACTCTGGGGAATAGACTCAGGGCAAAAGAGGCTCTGGGGAATAGACTCAGGGCAAAAGAGACTCTGGGGAATAGACTCAGGGCAAAAGAGACTCTGGGGAATAGACTCAGGGCAGAAGAGACTCTGGGGAATAGACTCAGGGCAAAAGAGACACCGGGGGATAGACTCAGGGCAAAAGCTACTCTGGGGATGGACTCAGGGCAAAAGAGACTCTGGGGAATAGACTCTGAGCAAAAGAGACTCTGGGGAATAGACTCAGGGCTAAAGAGACTCTGGGGAATAGACTCAGGGCAAAAGAGACTCTGGGGTTTAGACTCAGAGCAAAAGAGACTCTGTGGAATAGACTCAGAGCAAAAGAGACTCTGGGGAATAGACTCAGGGCAAAAGAGTCTCTGGGGAATAGACTCAGGGCAAAAGAGACTCTGGGGAATAGACTATGGGCAAAAGAGACCCTGGGGAATAGACTCAGGGCAAAAGAGACTCTGGGGAATAGACTCAGAGCAAAAGAGGCTCTGGGGAATAGACTCAGAGCAAAAGGGACTCTGGGGAATAGACTCAGGGCAAAAGAGACTCTGAGGAAAAGACTCAGAGCAAAAGAGACTCTGGGGAATAGACTCAGGGCAAAAGAGACTCTGGGGAATAGACTCAGGGCAAAAGAGACTCTGGGCAATAGACTCAGGGCAAAAGACAATCTGGGGAATAGACTCAGGGCAAAAGAGACTCTGGGGAATAGACTCAGGGCAAAAGAGACACTGGGGAATAGACTCAGGGCAAAAGAGACTCTGGGGATAGACTCAGGGCAAAAGAGACTCTGGTGAATAGACTCTGAGCAAAAGAGACTCTGGGGAATAGACAAAGGGCTAAAGAGACTCTGGGGAATAGACTCAGAGCAAAAGAGACTCTGGGGAATAGACTCAGGGCAAAAGAGACTCTGAGGAATAGACTCAGGGCAAAAGAGACTCTGGGGAATAGACTCAGGGCAAAAGAGACTCTGGGGAATAGTCTCAGGGCAAAAGAGACTCTGGGGAATAGACTCAGGGCAGAAGAGACTCTGGGGAATAGACTCAGGGCAAAAGAGACTCTGGGGAATAGAATCAGGGCAAAAGAGACTCTGGGGAATAGACTCTGAGCAAAAGAGACTCTGGGGAATAGACTCAGGGCAGAAGAGAGTCTGGGGAATAGACTCAGAGCAAAAGAGACTCTGGGGAATAGACTCAGGGCAAAAGAGACTCTGGGGAATAGACTCAGGGCAAAGGAGACTCTGGGGAATAAACTCAGGGCAAAAGAGACTCTGGGGAATAGACTCAGAGCAAAAGAAACTCTGGGGAATAGACTCAGAGCAAAAGAGACTCTGGGGAATAGACTCAGTTCAAAAGAGACTCTGGGGAATAGACTCAGAGCAAAAGAGACTCTGGGGAATATACTCAGAGCAAAAGAGACTCTGGGGAATATACTCAGGGCAAAAGAGACTCGGGAATATACTCAGGGCAAAAGAGACTCTGGGGAATAGACTCAGAGCAAAAGAAACTCTGGGGAATAGACTCAGAGCAAAAGAGACTCTGGGGAATAGACTCAGTTCAAAAGAGACTCTGGGGAATAGACTCAGAGCAAAAGAGACTCTGGGGAATATACTCAGAGCAAAAGAGACTCTGGGGAATATACTCAGGGCAAAAGAGACTCGGGAATAGACTCAGGGCAAAAGAGACTCTGGGGAATAGACTCAGGGCAAAATAGACTCTGGGATAGAGACTCTGGGGAATAGACCCAGGGCAAAAGAGACTCTGGGGAATAGACTCAGAGCAAAAGAGTCTCTGTGGAATAGACTCAGGGCAAAAGAGTCTCTGGGGAATAGGCTCAGGGCAAAAGACACTCTGGGGAATAGACCCAGAGCAATAGAGACTCTGGGGAATAGACTCAGGGCAAAAGAGACTCTGGGGAATAGACCCAGAGCAATAGAGTCTCTGGGTAATAGACTCAGGGCAAAAGAGAGTCTGGGGAATAGACTCAGGGCAAAAGAGACTCTGGGGAATAGACTCAGAGCAATAGAGTCTCTGGGGAATAGATTCAGGGCAAAAGAGACTCTGGGGAATAGACTCAGGGCAAAAGAGACTCTGGGGAATAGATTCAGGGCGAAAGAGACTCTGGGGAATAGACTCAGAGCAAAAGAGACTCTGGGGAATAGACTCAGGGCAAAAGAGACTCTGGGGAATAAACTCAGAGCAAAAGAGACTCTGGGCAATAGACTCAGGGCAAAAGAGACTCTGGGGAATAGCCTCAGGGCAAAAAAGACTCTGGGCAATAGACTCAGAGCAAAAGAGTCTCTGGGGAATAGACTCAGGGCAAAAGAGACTCTGGGGAATAGACTCAGGGCAAAAGACACTCTGGGGAATAGACTCAGGGCAAAAGAGACTCTGGGGAATAGACTCAGGGCAAAAGATACTCTGGGGAATAGACTCAGGGCAAAAGAGACTCTGGGGAATAGACTCAGGGCAAAAGAGACTCTGGGGAATAGACCAAGAGGAAAAGAGACTCTGGGGAATAGACTCAGGGCAAAAGAGACTCTGGGGAATAGACTCTGAGCAAAAGAGACTCTGGGGAATAGACTCAGCGCTAAAGAGTCTCTGGGGAATAGACTCAGGGCAAAAGAGACTCTGGGGAATAGACTCAGGGCAAAAGAGACACTGGGGAATAGACTCAGGGCAAAAGAGACACTGGGGAATAGATTCAGGGCAATAGCTACTCTGGGGATGGACTCAGGGCAAAAGAGACTCTGGGGAATAGACTCTGAGCAAAAGAGACTCTGGGGAATAGACTCAGGGCTAAAGAGACTCTGGGGAATAGACTCAGGGCAAAAGAGACTCTGTGGTTTAGACTCAGAGCAAAAGAGACTCTGGGGAATAGACTCAGAGCAAAAGAGACTCTGGGGAATAGACTCAGGGCAAAAGAGACTCTGGGGAATAGACTCAGGGCAAAAGAGACTCTGGGCAATAGACTCAGGGCAAAAGACACTCTGGGGAATAGACTCAGGGCAAAAGAGACTCTGGGGAATAGACTCAGGGCAAAAGAGACTCTGGTGAATAGACTCTCAGCAAAAGAGACTCTGGGGAATAGACTCAGGGCTAAAGAGACTCTGGGGAATAGACTCAGGGCAAAAGAGACTCTGGGGAATAGACTCAGAGCAAAAGAGACTCTGTGGAATAGACTCAGAGCAAAAGAGACTCTGGGGAATAGACTCAGGGCAAAAGAGACTCTGGGGAATAGACTCAGGGCAGAAGAGACTCTGGGGAATAGACTCAGAGCAAAAGAGACTCTGGGGAATAGACTCAGGGCAAAAGAGACTCTGAGGATTAGACTCAGGGCAAAAGAGACTCTGGGGAATAGACTCAGGGCAAAAGAGACTCTGGGGAATAGACTCAGGGCAAAAGAGACTCTGGGGAATAGACTCAGGGCAATAGAGTCTCTGGGGAATAGATTCAGGGCAAAAGAGACTCTGGGGAATAGACTCAGGGCAAAAGAGACTCTGGGGAATAGACTCAGGGCGAAAGAGACTCTGGGGAATAGACTCAGGGCAAAAGAGACTCTGGGGAATAGACTCAGGGCAATAGAGTCTCTGGGGAATAGATTCAGGGCAAAAGAGACTCTGGGGAATAGACTCAGGGCAAAAGAGACTCTGGGGAATAGACTCAGGGCGAAAGAGACTCTGGGGAATAGACTCAGAGCAAAAGAGACTCTGGGGAATAGATTCAGGGCAAAAGAGACTCTGGGGAATAGACTCAGGGCAAAAGAGACTCTGGGGAATAGACTCAGAGCAAAAGAGACTCTGGGCAATAGACTCAGGGCAAAAGAGACTCTGGGGAATAGACTCAGGGCAAAAGAGACTCTGGTGAATAGACTCTCAGCAAAAGAAACTCTGGGGAATAGACTCAGGGCTAAAGAGACTCTGGGGATAGACTCAGGGCAAAAGAGACTCTGGGGAATAGACTCAGAGCAAAAGAGACTCTGTGGAATAGACTCAGAGCAAAAGAGACTCTGGGGAATAGACTCAGGGCAAAAGAGACTCTGGGGAATAGACTCAGGGCTAAAGAGACTCTGGGGAATAGACTCAGGGCAAAAGAGACTCTGTGGTTTAGACTCAGAGCAAAAGAGACTCTGGGGAATAGACTCAGAGCAAAAGAGACTCTGGGGAATAGACTCAGGGCAAAAGAGACTCTGGGGAATAGACTCAGGGCAAAAGAGACTCTGGGCAATAGACTCAGGGCAAAAGACACTCTGGGGAATAGACTCAGGGCAAAAGAGACTCTGGGGAATAGACTCAGGGCAAAAGAGACTCTGGTGAATAGACTCTCAGCAAAAGAGACTCTGGGGAATAGACTCAGGGCTAAAGAGACTCTGGGGAATAGACTCAGGGCAAAAGAGACACTGGGGAATAGACTCAGAGCAAAAGAGACTCTGTGGAATAGACTCAGAGCAAAAGAGACTCTGGGGAATAGACTCAGGGCAAAAGAGACTCTGGGGAATAGACTCAGGGCAGAAGAGACTCTGGGGAATAGACTCAGAGCAAAAGAGACTCTGGGGAATAGACTCAGGGCAAAAGAGACTCTGAGGATTAGACTCAGGGCAAAAGAGACTCTGGGGAATAGACTCAGGGCAAAAGAGACTCTGGGGAATAGACTCAGGGCAAAAGAGACTCTGGGGAATAGACTCAGGGCAATAGAGTCTCTGGGGAATAGATTCAGGGCAAAAGAGACTCTGGGGAATAGACTCAGGGCAAAAGAGACTCTGGGGAATAGACTCAGGGCGAAAGAGACTCTGGGGAATAGACTCAGGGCAAAAGAGACTCTGGGGAATAGACTCAGGGCAATAGAGTCTCTGGGGAATAGATTCAGGGCAAAAGAGACTCTGGGGAATAGACTCAGGGCAAAAGAGACTCTGGGGAATAGACTCAGGGCGAAAGAGACTCTGGGGAATAGACTCAGAGCAAAAGAGACTCTGGGGAATAGATTCAGGGCAAAAGAGACTCTGGGGAATAGACTCAGGGCAAAAGAGACTCTGGGGAATAGACTCAGAGCAAAAGAGACTCTGGGCAATAGACTCAGGGCAAAAGAGACTCTGGGGAATAGACTCAGGGCAAAAGAGACTCTGGTGAATAGACTCTCAGCAAAAGAAACTCTGGGGAATAGACTCAGGGCTAAAGAGACTCTGGGGATAGACTCAGGGCAAAAGAGACTCTGGGGAATAGACTCAGAGCAAAAGAGACTCTGTGGAATAGACTCAGAGCAAAAGAGACTCTGGGGAATAGACTCAGGGCAAAAGAGACTCTGGGGAATAGACTCAGGGCAAAAGAGACTCTGGGGAATAGACTAAGGGCAAAAGAGACTCTGGGGAATAGACTCAGGGCAAAAGAGACTCTGGGGAATAGACTCAGAGCAAAAGAGGCTCTGGGGAATAGACTCAGGGCAAAAGACACTCTGGGGAATAGACTCAGGGCAAAAGAGACTCTGGGGAATAGACTCAGAGCACAAGAGACTCTGGGGAATAGACTCAGGGCAAAAGAGACTCTGGGGAATAGACTCAGAGCAAAAGAGACTCTGGGGAATAGACTCAGGGCAAAAGAGACTCTGGGGAATAGACTCAGGGCAAAAGCGACTCTGGGCAATAGACTCAGGGCAAAAGACACTCTGGGGAATAGACTCAGGGCAAAAGAGACTCTGGGGAATAGACTCAGGGCAAAAGAGACACTGGGGAATAGACTCAGGGCAAAAGAGACTCTGGGGATAGACTCAGGGCAAAAGAGACTCTGGTGAATAGACTCTCAGCAAAAGAAACTCTGGGGAATAGACTCAGGGCTAAAGAGACTCTGGGGAATAGACTCAGGGCAAAAGAGACTCTGGGGAATAGACTCAGAGCAAAAGAGACTCTGTGGAATAGACTCAGAGCAAAAGAGACTCTGGGGAATAGACTCAGGGCAAAAGAGACTCTGGGGAATAGACTCAGGGCAGAAGAGACTCTGGGGAATAGACTCAGAGCAAAAGAGACTCTGGGGAATAGACTAAGGGCAAAAGAGACTCTGAGGAATAGACTCAGGGCAAAAGAGACTCTGGGGAATAGACTCAGGGCAAAAGAGACTCTGGGGAATAGACTCAGGGCAATAGAGTCTCTGGGGAATAGATTCAGGGCAAAAGAGACTCTGGGGAATAGACTCAGGGCAAAAGAGACTCTGGGGAATAGACTCAGGGCGAAAGAGACTCTGGGGAATAGACTCAGAGCAAAAGAGACTCTGGGCAATAGATTCAGGGCAAAAGAGACTCTGGGGAATAGACTCAGGGCAAAAGAGACTCTGGGGAATACACTCAGAGCAAAAGAGACTCTGGGGAATAGATTCAGGGCTAAAGAGACTCTGGGGAATAGACTCAGAGCAATAGAGTCTCTGGGGAATAGATTCAGGGCAAAAGAGACTCTGGGGAATAGACTCAGGGCAAAAGAGACACTGGGGAATAGACTCAGGGCGAAAGAGACTCTGGGGAATAGACTCAGAGCAAAAGAGACTCTGGGGAATAGATTCAGGGCAAAAGAGACTCTGGGGAATAGACTCAGGGCAAAAGAGACTCTGGGGAATAGACTCAGAGCAAAAGAGACTCTGGGCAATAGACTCAGGGCAAAAGAGTCTCTGGGGAATAGACTCAGGGCAAAAAAGACTCTGGGCAATAGACTCAGAGCAAAAGAGTCTCTGGGGAATAGACTCAGAGCAAAAGAGACTCTGGGGAATAGAGTCAGGGCAAAAGAGACTATGGGGAATAGACTCAGGGCAAAAGAGACTCTGGGGAATAGACTCAGGGCAAAAGAGACTCTGGGGAATAGACTCAGGGCAAAGGAGACTCTGGGGAATAGACTCAGGGCAAAAGACACTCTGGGGAATAGACTAAGGGCAAAAGAGACTCTGGGGAATAGACTCAGAGCAAAAGAGACACTGGGGAATAGACTAAGGGCAAAAGAGACTCTGGGGAATAGACTCAGGGCAGAAGAGGGTCTGGGGAATAGACTCAGAGCAAAAGAGACACTGGGGAATAGACTCAGGGCAAAAGAGACTCTGGGGAATAGACTCAGGGCAAAAGAGACTCTGGGGAATAGACTCAGAGCAAAAGAGACTCTGGGGAATAGACTCAGAGCAGAAGAGACTCTGGGGAATAGACTCAGGGCAAAAGAGACTCGGGAATAGACTCAGGGCAAAAGAGACTCTGGGGAATAGACTAAGGGCAAAAGAGACTCTGGGGAATAGACTCAGAGCAAAAGAGACTCTGGGGAATAGACTCAGGGCTAAAGAGACTCTGGGGAATAGACTCAGGGCTAAAGAGATTCTGGGGAATAGACTCAGGGCAAAAGAGACTCTGGGGAATAGACTCAGGGCTAAAGAGACTCTGGGGAATAGGCTCAGGGCAAAAGAGACTCTGGGGAATAGATTAAGGGCAAAAGAGACTCTGGGGAATAGACTCAGAGCAAAAGAGACTCTGTGGAATAGACTCAGAGCAAAAGAGACTCTGGGGAATAGACTCAGGGCAAAAGAGACTCTGGGGAATAGACTCAGGGCAAAAGAGACTCTGGGGAATAGACTAAGGGCAAAAGAGACTCTGGGGAATAGACTCAGAGCAAAAGAGACTCTGGGGAATAGACTCAGGGCTGAAGAGAGTCTGGGGAATAGACTCAGAGCAAAGGAGACTCTGGGGAATAGAGTCAGGGCAAAAGAGACTCTGGGGAATAGACTCAGGGCAAAAGAGACTCTGGGGAATAGACTCAGAGCAAAAGAGACTCCGGGGAATAGACTCAGAGCAAAAGAGACTCTGGGGAATAGACCCAGAGCAGAAGAGACTCTGGGGAATAGACTCAGGGCAAAAGAGACTCGGGAATAGACTCAGGGCAAAAGAGACTCTGGGGAATAGACTCGGGGCAAAAGAGACTCTGGGGAATAGACTCAGGGCAAAAGAGATTCTGGGGAATAGACTCAGGGCAAAAGAATCTCTGGGGAATAGACTCGGGGCAAAAGAGACGCTGGGGAATAGACTCAGGGCAAAAGAGACTCTGGGGAATAGATTCAGGGCAAAAGAGTCTCTGGGGAATAGACTCAGGGCAAAAGAGACTCTGGGGAATAGACTCAGGGCAAAAGGGACTCTGGGGAATAGAATCAGATCAACAGAGTCTCTGGGGAATAGACCCATAGCAAAGGAGACTCTGGGGAATAGACTCAGGGCAAAAGAGACTCTGGGGAATAGACTCAGGGCAAAAGAGGCTCTGGGGAATAGACTCAGGGCAAAAGAGACTCTGGGGAATAGACTCAGGGCAAAAGAGACTCTGGGGAATAGAATCAGGGCAGAAGAGACTCTGGGGAATAGACTCAGGGCAAAAGAGACACTGGGTAATAGACTCAGGGTAAAAGCTACTCTGGGGATGGACTCAGGGCAAAAGAGACTCTGGGGAATAGACTCTGAGCAAAAGAGCCTCTGGGGAATAGACTCAGGGCTAAAGAGACTCTGGGGAAGAGACTCAGGGCAAAAGAGACTCTGGGGTTTAGACTCAGAGCAAAAGAGACCCTGTGGAATAGACTCAGAGCAAAAGAGTCTCTGGGGAATAGACTCAGGGCAAAAGACACTCTGGGGAATAGACTCAGGGCAAAAGAGACTCTGGGGAATAGACTATGGGCAAAAGAGACCCTGGGGAATAGACTCAGGGCAAAAGAGACTCTGGGGAATAGACTCAGAGCAAAAGAGGCTCTGGGGAATAGACTCAGGGCAAAAAACACTCTGGGGAATAGACTCAGGGCAAAAGAGACTCTGGAGAATAGACTCAGAGCAAAAGAGACTCTGGGGAATAGACTCAGGGCAAAAGAGACTCTGGGGAAAAGACTCAGAGCAAAAGAGACTCTGGGGAATAGACTCAGGGCAAAAGAGACTCTGGGGAATAGACTCAGGGCAAAAGAGACTCTGGGCAATAGACTCAGGGCAAAAGACAATCTGGGGAATAGACTCAGGGCAAAAGAGACTCTGGGGAATAGACTCAGGGCAAAAGAGACACTGGGGAATAGACTCAGGGCAAAAGAGACTCTGGGGATAGACTCAGGGCAAAAGAGACTCTGGTGAATAGACTCTGAGCAAAAGAGACTCTGGGGAATAGACTCAGGGCTAAAGAGACTCTGGGGAATAGACTCAGGGCAAAAGAGAATCTGGGGAATAGAGTCAGAGCAAAAGAGACTCTGTGGAATAGACTCAGAGCAAAAGAGACTCTGGGGAATAGACTCAGGGCAAAAGAGACTCTGGGGAATAGACTCAGGGCAGAAGAGACTCTGGGGAATAGACTCAGAGCAAAAGAGACTCTGGGGAATAGACTCAGGGCAAAAGAGACTCTGAGGAATAGACTCAGGGCAAAAGAGACTCTGGGGAATAGACTCAGGGCAAAAGAGACTCTGGGGAATAGTCTCAGGGCAAAAGAGACTCTGGGGAATAGACTCAGGGCAGAAGAGACTCTGGGGAATAGACTCAGGGCAAAAGAGACTCTGGGGAATAGAATCAGGGCAAAAGAGACTCTGGGGAATAGACTCTGAGCAAAAGAGACTCTGGGGAATAGACTCAGAGCAAAAGAGACTCTGGGGAATAGACTCAGTTCAAAAGAGACTCTGGGGAATAGACTCAGAGCAAAAGAGACTCTGGGGAATATACTCAGAGCAAAAGAGACTGGGGAATATACTCAGGGCAAAAGAGACTCGGGAATATACTCAGGGCAAAAGAGACTCTGGGGAATAGACTCAGAGCAAAAGAAACTCTGGGGAATAGACTCAGAGCAAAAGAGACTCTGGGGAATAGACTCAGTTCAAAAGAGACTATGGGGAATAGACTCAGAGCAAAAGAGTCTCTGGGGAATATACTCAGAGCAAAAGAGACTCTGGGGAATATACTCAGGGCAAAAGAGACTCGGAAATAGACTCAGGGCAAAAGAAACTCTGGGGAATAGACTCAGGGCAAAATAGACTCTGGGATAGAGACTCTGGGGAATAGACCCAGGGCAAAAGAGACTCTGGGGAATAGACCCAGAGCAATGGAGACTCTGGGGAATAGACTCAGGGCAAAAGAGACTCTGGGGAATAGACCCAGAGCAATAGAGTCTCTGGGGAATAGACTCGGGGCAAAAGAGATTCTGGGGAATAGAATCAGGGCAAAAGAGACTCTGGGGAATAGACTCTGAGCAAAAGAGACTCTGGGGAATAGACTCAGAGCAAAAGAGACTCTGGGGAATAGACTCAGTTCAAAAGAGACTCTGGGGAATAGACTCAGAGCAAAAGAGACTCTGGGGAATATACTCAGAGCAAAAGAGACTCTGGGAAATATACTCAGGGCAAAAGAGACTCGGGAATATACTCAGGGCAAAAGAGACTCTGGGGAATAGACTCAGAGCAAAAGAAACTCTGGGGAATAGACTCAGAGCAAAAGAGACTCTGGGGAATAGACTCAGTTCAAAAGAGACTATGGGGAATAGACTCAGAGCAAAAGAGTCTCTGGGGAATATACTCAGAGCAAAAGAGACTCTGGGGAATATACTCAGGGCAAAAGAGACTCGGGAATAGACTCAGGGCAAAAGAAACTCTGGGGAATAGACTCAGGGCAAAATAGACTCTGGGATAGAGACTCTGGGGAATAGACCCAGGGCAAAAGAGACTCTGGGGAATAGACCCAGAGCAATAGAGACTCTGGGGAATAGACTCAGGGCAAAAGAGACTCTGGGGAATAGACCCAGAGCAATAGAGTCTCTGGGGAATAGACTCGGGGCAAAAGAGATTCTGGGGAATAGAATCAGGGCAAAAGAGACTCTGGGGAATAGACTCTGAGCAAAAGAGACTCTGGGGAATAGACTCAGAGCAAAAGAGACTCTGGGGAATAGACTCAGTTCAAAAGAGACTCTGGGGAATAGACTCAGAGCAAAAGAGACTCTGGGGAATATACTCAGAGCAAAAGAGACTCTGGGAAATATACTCAGGGCAAAAGAGACTCGGGAATATACTCAGGGCAAAAGAGACTCTGGGGAATAGACTCAGAGCAAAAGAAACTCTGGGGAATAGACTCAGAGCAAAAGAGACTCTGGGGAATAGACTCAGTTCAAAAGAGACTATGGGGAATAGACTCAGAGCAAAAGAGTCTCTGGGGAATATACTCAGAGCAAAAGAGACTCTGGGGAATATACTCAGGGCAAAAGAGACTCGGGAATAGACTCAGGGCAAAAGAAACTCTGGGGAATAGACTCAGGGCAAAATAGACTCTGGGATAGAGACTCTGGGGAATAGACCCAGGGCAAAAGAGACTCTGGGGAATAGACCCAGAGCAATAGAGACTCTGGGGAATAGACTCAGGGCAAAAGAGACTCTGGGGAATAGACCCAGAGCAATAGAGTCTCTGGGGAATAGACTCGGGGCAAAAGAGATTCTGGGGAATAGACTCAGGGCAAAAGCGACTCTGGGTAATAGACTCAGGGCAAAAGAGAGTCTGGGGAATAGACTCAGGGCAAAAGAGACTCTGGGGAATAAACTCAGAGCAATAGAGTCTCTGGGGAATAGATTCAGGGCAAAAGAGACTCTGGGGAATAGACTCAGGGCAAAAGAGACTCTGGGGAATAGATTCAGGGCGAAAGAGACTCTGGGGAATAGACTCAGAGCAAAAGAGACTCTGGGGAATAGACCCAGGCCAAAAGAGATTCTGGGGAATAAACTCAGAGCAAAAGAGACTCTGGGGAATAGCCTCAGGGCAAAAAAGACTCTGGGCAATAGACTCAGAGCAAAAGGGTCTCTGGGGAATAGACTCAGGGCAAAAGAGACTCTGGGGAATAGACTCAGGGCAAAAGAGACTCTGGGGAATAGACTCAGGGCAAAAGATACTCTGGGGAATAGACTCAGGGCAAAAGAGACTCTGGGGAATAGACTCAGGGCAAAAGAGACTCTGGGGAATAGACCAAGAGGAAAAGAGACTCTGGGGAATAGACTCAGGGCAAAAGAGACTCTGGGGAATAGACTCTGAGCAAAAGAGACTCTGGGGAATAGATTCAGCGCTAAAGAGTCTCTGGGGAATAGACTCAGGGCAAAAGAGACTCTGGTGAATAGACTCAGGGCAAAAGAGACACTGGGGAATAGACTCAGGGCAAAAGAGACACTGGGGAATAGACTCAGGGCAAAAGCTACTATGGGGATGGACTCAGGGCAAAAGAGACTCTGGGGAATAGACTCTGAGCAAAAGAGACTCTGGGGAATAGACTCAGGGCAAAAGAGACTCTGTGGTTTAGACTCAGAGCAAAAGAGACTCTGTGGAATAGACTCAGAGCAAAAGAGACTCTGGGGAATAGACTCAGGGCAAAAGAGACTCTGGGGAATAGACTCAGGGCAAAAGAGACTCTGGGGAATAGACGATGGGCAAAAGAGACCCTGGGGAATAGACTCAGGGCAAAAGAGACTCTGGGGAATAGACTCAGAGCAAAAGAGGCTCTGGGGAATAGACTCAGGGCAAAAGACACTCTGGGGAATAGACTCAGGGCAAAAGAGACTCTGGGGAATAGACTCAGAGCAAAAGAGACTCTGGGGAATAGACTCAGGGCAAAAGAGACTCTGGGGAAAAGACTCAGAGAAAAAGAGACTCTGGGGAATAGACTCAGTTCAAAAGAGCCTATGGGGAATAGACTCAGAGCAAAAGAGTCTCTGGGGAATATACTCAGAGCAAAAGAGACTCTGGGGAATATACTCAGGGCAAAAGAGACTCGGGAATAGACTCAGGGCAAAAGAGACTCTGGGGAATAGACTCAGGGCAAAATAGACTCTGGGATAGAGACTCTGGGGAATAGACCCAGGGCAAAAGAGACTCTGGGGAATAGACTCAGAGCAAAAGAGTCTCTGTGGAATAGACTCAGGGCAAAAGAGTCTCTGGGGAATAGACTCAGGGCAAAAGACACTCTGGGGAATACACCCAGAGCAATAGAGACTCTGGGGAATAGACTCAGGGCAAAAGAGACTCTGGGGAATAGACCCAGAGCAATAGATTATCTGGGGAATAGACTCAGGGCAAAAGAGACTCTGGGGAATAGACTCAGGGCAAAAGACACTCTGGGGAATAGACTCAGGGCAAAAGAGACCCTGGGGAATAGATTCAGGGCAAAAGAGACTCTGGGGAATAGACTCAGGGCAAAAGAGACTCTGGGGAATAGACTCAGGGCAAAAGAGACTCTGGGGAATAGACCAAGAGGAAAAGAGACTCTGGGGAATAGACTCAGGGCAAAAGAGACTCTGGGGAATAGACTCTGAGCAAAAGAGACTCTGGGGAATAGACTCAGCGCTAAAGAGTCTCTGGGGAATAGACTCAGGGCAAAAGAGACTCTGGGCAATAGACTCAGGGCAAAAGAGACACTGGGGAATAGACTCAGGGCAAAAGAGACACTGGGGAATAGATTCAGGGCAATAGCTACTCTGGGGATGGACTCAGGGCAAAAGAGACTCTGGGGAATAGACTCTGAGCAAAAGAGACTCTGGGGAATAGACTCAGGGCTAAAGAGACTCTGGGGAATAGACTCAGGGCAAAAGAGACTCTGTGGTTTAGACTCAGAGCAAAAGAGACTCTGGGGAATAGACTCAGAGCAAAAGAGACTCTGGGGAATAGACTCAGGGCAAAAGAGACTCTGGGGAATAGACTCAGGGCAAAAGAGACTCTGGGCAATAGACTCAGGGCAAAAGACACTCTGGGGAATAGACTCAGGGCAAAAGAGACTCTGGGGAATAGACTCAGGGCAAAAGAGACTCTGGTGAATAGACTCTCAGCAAAAGAGACTCTGGGGAATAGACTCAGGGCTAAAGAGACTCTGGGGAATAGACTCAGGGCAAAAGAGACTCTGGGGAATAGACTCAGAGCAAAAGAGACTCTGTGGAATAGACTCAGAGCAAAAGAGACTCTGGGGAATAGACTCAGGGCAAAAGAGACTCTGAGGATTAGACTCAGGGCAAAAGAGACTCTGGGGAATAGACTCAGGGCAAAAGAGACTCTGGGGAATAGACTCAGGGCAAAAGAGACTCTGGGGAATAGACTCAGGGCAATAGAGTCTCTGGGGAATAGATTCAGGGCAAAAGAGACTCTGGGGAATAGACTCAGGGCAAAAGAGACTCTGGGGAATAGACTCAGGGCGAAAGAGACTCTGGGGAATAGACTCAGGGCAAAAGAGACTCTGGGGAATAGACTCAGGGCAATAGAGTCTCTGGGGAATAGATTCAGGGCAAAAGAGACTCTGGGGAATAGACTCAGGGCAAAAGAGACTCTGGGGAATAGACTCAGGGCGAAAGAGACTCTGGGGAATAGACTCAGAGCAAAAGAGACTCTGGGGAATAGATTCAGGGCAAAAGAGACTCTGGGGAATAGACTCAGGGCAAAAGAGACTCTGGGGAATAGACTCAGAGCAAAAGAGACTCTGGGCAATAGACTCAGGGCAAAAGAGACTCTGGGGAATAGACTCAGGGCAAAAGAGACTCTGGTGAATAGACTCTCAGCAAAAGAAACTCTGGGGAATAGACTCAGGGCTAAAGAGACTCTGGGGATAGACTCAGGGCAAAAGAGACTCTGGGGAATAGACTCAGAGCAAAAGAGACTCTGTGGAATAGACTCAGTGCAAAAGAGACTCTGGGGAATAGACTCAGGGCAAAAGAGACTCTGGGGAATAGACTCAGGGCAAAAGAGACTCTGGGGAATAGACTAAGGGCAAAAGAGACTCTGGGGAATAGACTCAGGGCAAAAGAGACTCTGGGGAATAGACTCATTGCAAAAGAGGCTCTGGGGAATAGACTCAGGGCAAAAGACACTCTGGGGAATAGACTCAGGGCAAAAGAGACTCTGGGGAATAGACTCAGAGCACAAGAGACTCTGGGGAATAGACTCAGGGCAAAAGAGACTCTGGGGAATAGACTCAGAGCAAAAGAGACTCTGGGGAATAGACTCAGGGCAAAAGAGACTCTGGGGAATAGACTCAGGGCAAAAGCGACTCTGGGCAATAGACTCAGGGCAAAAGACACTCTGGGGAATAGACTCAGGGCAAAAGAGACTCTGGGGAATAGACTCAGGGCAAAAGAGACACTGGGGAATAGACTCAGGGCAAAAGAGACTCTGGGGATAGACTCAGGGCAAAAGAGACTCTGGTGAATAGACTCTCAGCAAAAGAAACTCTGGGGAATAGACTCAGGGCTAAAGAGACTCTGGGGAATAGACTCAGGGCAAAAGAGACTCTGGGGAATAGACTCAGAGCAAAAGAGACTCTGTGGAATAGACTCAGAGCAAAAGAGACTCTGGGGAATAGACTCAGGGCAAAAGAGACTCTGGGGAATAGACTCAGGGCAGAAGAGACTCTGGGGAATAGACTCAGAGCAAAAGAGACTCTGGGGAATAGACTAAGGGCAAAAGAGACTCTGAGGAATAGACTCAGGGCAAAAGAGACTCTGGGGAATAGACTCAGGGCAAAAGAGACTCTGGGGAATAGACTCAGGGCAATAGAGTCTCTGGGGAATAGATTCAGGGCAAAAGAGACACTGGGGAATAGACTCAGGGCAAAAGAGACTCTGGGGAATAGACTCAGGGCGAAAGAGACTCTGGGGAATAGACTCAGAGCAAAAGAGACTCTGGGCAATAGATTCAGGGCAAAAGAGACTCTGGGGAATAGACTCAGGGCAAAAGAGACTCTGGGGAATACACTCAGAGCAAAAGAGACTCTGGGGAATAGATTCAGGGCTAAAGAGACTCTGGGGAATAGACTCAGAGCAATAGAGTCTCTGGGGAATAGATTCAGGGCAAAAGAGACTCTGGGGAATAGACTCAGGGCAAAAGAGACTCTGGGGAATAGACTCAGGGCGAAAGAGACTCTGGGGAATAGACTCAGAGCAAAAGAGACTCTGGGGAATAGATTCAGGGCAAAAGAGACTCTGGGGAATAGACTCAGGGCAAAAGAGACTCTGGGGAATAGACTCAGAGCAAAAGAGACTCTGGGCAATAGACTCAGGGCAAAAGAGTCTCTGGGGAATAGACTCAGGGCAAAAAAGACTCTGGGCAATAGACTCAGAGCAAAAGAGTCTCTGGGGAATAGACTCAGAGCAAAAGAGACTCTGGGGAATAGACTCAGGGCAAAAGAGACTATGGGGAATAGACTCAGGGCAAAAGAGACTCTGGGGAATAGACTCAGGGCAAAAGAGACTCTGGGGAATAGACTCAGGGCAAAGGAGACTCTGGGGAATAGACTCAGGGCAAAAGACACTCTGGGGAATAGACTAAGGGCAAAAGAGACTCTGGGGAATAGACTCAGAGCAAAAGAGACACTGGGGAATAGACTAAGGGCAAAAGAGACTCTGGGGAATAGACTCAGGGCAGAAGAGGGTCTGGGGAATAGACTCAGAGCAAAAGAGACACTGGGGAATAGACTCAGGGCAAAAGAGACTCTGGGGAATAGACTCAGGGCAAAAGAGACTCTGGGGAATAGACTCAGAGCAAAAGAGACTCTGGGGAATAGACTCAGAGCAGAAGAGACTCTGGGGAATAGACTCAGGGCAAAAGAGACTCGGGAATAGACTCAGGGCAAAAGAGAATCTGGGGAATAGACTAAGGGCAAAAGAGACTCTGGGGAATAGACTCAGAGCAAAAGAGACTCTGGGGAATAGACTCAGGGCTAAAGAGACTCTGGGGAATAGACTCAGGGCTAAAGAGATTCTGGGGAATAGACTCAGGGCAAAAGAGACTCTGGGGAATAGACTCAGGGCTAAAGAGACTCTGGGGAATAGGCTCGGGGCAAAAGAGACTCTGGGGAATAGATTAAGGGCAAAAGAGACTCTGGGGAATAGACTCAGAGCAAAAGAGACTCTGTGGAATAGACTCAGAGCAAAAGAGACTCTGGGGAATAGACTCAGGGCAAAAGAGACTCTGGGGAATAGACTCAGGGCAAAAGAGACTCTGGGGAATAGACTAAGGGCAAAAGAGACTCTGGGGAATAGACTCAGAGCAAAAGAGACTCTGGGGAATAGACTCAGGGCTGAAGAGAGTCTGGGGAATAGACTCAGAGCAAAGGAGACTGGGGAATAGAGTCAGGGCAAAAGAGACTCTGGGGAATAGACTCAGGGCAAAAGAGACTCTGGGGAATAGACTCAGAGCAAAAGAGACTCCGGGGAATAGACTCAGAGCAAAAGAGACTCTGGGGAATAGACTCAGAGCAGAAGAGACTCTGGGGAATAGACTCAGGGCAAAAGAGACTCGGGAATAGACTCAGGGCAAAAGAGACTCTGGGGAATAGACTCGGGGCAAAAGAGACTCTGGGGAATAGACTCAGGGCAAAAGAGATTCTGGGGAATAGACTCAGGGCAAAAGAATCTCTGGGGAATAGACTCGGGGCAAAAGAGACGCTGGGGAATAGACTCAGGGCAAAAGAGACTCTGGGGAATAGATTCAGGGCAAAAGAGTCTCTGGGGAATAGACTCAGGGCAAAAGAGACTCTGGGGAATAGACTCAGGGCAAAAGGGACTCTGGGGAATAGAATCAGATCAACAGAGTCTCTGGGGAATAGACCCATAGCAAAGGAGACTCTGGGGAATAGACTCAGAGCAAAGGAGACTGGGGAATAGAGTCAGGGCAAAAGAGACTCTGGGGAATAGACTCAGGGCAAAAGAGACTCTGGGGAATAGACTCAGAGCAAAAGAGACTCCGGGGAATAGACTCAGAGCAAAAGAGACTCTGGGGAATAGACTCAGAGCAGAAGAGACTCTGGGGAATAGACTCAGGGCAAAAGAGACTCGGGAATAGACTCAGGGCAAAAGAGACTCTGGGGAATAGACTCGGGGCAAAAGAGACTCTGGGGAATAGACTCAGAGCAAAAGAGACTCTGGGGAATAGACTCAGGGCAAAAGAGACTCTGGGGAATAGACTCAGGGCAAAAGAGACTCTGGGCAATAGACTCAGGGCAAAAGACACTCTGGGGAATAGACTCAGGGCAAAAGAGACTCTGGGGAATAGACTCAGGGCAAAAGAGACTCTGGTGAATAGACTCTCAGCAAAAGAGACTCTGGGGAATAGACTCAGGGCTAAAGAGACTCTGGGGAATAGACTCAGGGCAAAAGAGACACTGTGGAATAGACTCAGAGCAAAAGAGACTCTGGGGAATAGACTCAGGGCAAAAGAGACTCTGGGGAATAGACTCAGGGCAGAAGAGACTCTGGGGAATAGACTCAGAGCAAAAGAGACTCTGGGGAATAGACTCAGGGCAAAAGAGACTCTGAGGATTAGACTCAGGGCAAAAGAGACTCTGGGGAATAGACTCAGGGCAAAAGAGACTCTGGGGAATAGACTCAGGGCAAAAGAGACTCTGGGGAATAGACTCAGGGCAATAGAGTCTCTGGGGAATAGATTCAGGGCAAAAGAGACTCTGGGGAATAGACTCAGGGCAAAAGAGACTCTGGGGAATAGACTCAGGGCGAAAGAGACTCTGGGGAATAGACTCAGGGCAAAAGAGACTCTGGGGAATAGACTCAGGGCAATAGAGTCTCTGGGGAATAGATTCAGGGCAAAAGAGACTCTGGGGAATAGACTCAGGGCAAAAGAGACTCTGGGGAATAGACTCAGGGCGAAAGAGACTCTGGGGAATAGACTCAGAGCAAAAGAGACTCTGGGGAATAGATTCAGGGCAAAAGAGACTCTGGGGAATAGACTCAGGGCAAAAGAGACTCTGGGGAATAGACTCAGAGCAAAAGAGACTCTGGGCAATAGACTCAGGGCAAAAGAGACTCTGGGGAATAGACTCAGGGCAAAAGAGACTCTGGTGAATAGACTCTCAGCAAAAGAAACTCTGGGGAATAGACTCAGGGCTAAAGAGACTCTGGGGATAGACTCAGGGCAAAAGAGACTCTGGGGAATAGACTCAGAGCAAAAGAGACTCTGTGGAATAGACTCAGAGCAAAAGAGACTCTGGGGAATAGACTCAGGGCAAAAGAGACTCTGGGGAATAGACTCAGGGCAAAAGAGACTCTGGGGAATAGACTAAGGGCAAAAGAGACTCTGGGGAATAGACTCAGGGCAAAAGAGACTCTGGGGAATAGACTCAGAGCAAAAGAGGCTCTGGGGAATAGACTCAGGGCAAAAGACACTCTGGGGAATAGACTCAGGGCAAAAGAGACTCTGGGGAATAGACTCAGAGCACAAGAGACTCTGGGGAATAGACTCAGGGCAAAAGAGACTCTGGGGAATAGACTCAGAGCAAAAGAGACTCTGGGGAATAGACTCAGGGCAAAAGAGACTCTGGGGAATAGACTCAGGGCAAAAGCGACTCTGGGCAATAGACTCAGGGCAAAAGACACTCTGGGGAATAGACTCAGGGCAAAAGAGACTCTGGGGAATAGACTCAGGGCAAAAGAGACACTGGGGAATAGACTCAGGGCAAAAGAGACTCTGGGGATAGACTCAGGGCAAAAGAGACTCTGGTGAATAGACTCTCAGCAAAAGAAACTCTGGGGAATAGACTCAGGGCTAAAGAGACTCTGGGGAATAGACTCAGGGCAAAAGAGACTCTGGGGAATAGACTCAGAGCAAAAGAGACTCTGTGGAATAGACTCAGAGCAAAAGAGACTCTGGGGAATAGACTCAGGGCAAAAGAGACTCTGGGGAATAGACTCAGGGCAGAAGAGACTCTGGGGAATAGACTCAGAGCAAAAGAGACTCTGGGGAATAGACTAAGGGCAAAAGAGACTCTGAGGAATAGACTCAGGGCAAAAGAGACTCTGGGGAATAGACTCAGGGCAAAAGAGACTCTGGGGAATAGACTCAGGGCAATAGAGTCTCTGGGGAATAGATTCAGGGCAAAAGAGACTCTGGGGAATAGACTCAGGGCAAAAGAGACTCTGGGGAATACACTCAGAGCAAAAGAGACTCTGGGGAATAGATTCAGGGCTAAAGAGACTCTGGGGAATAGACTCAGAGCAATAGAGTCTCTGGGGAATAGATTCAGGGCAAAAGAGACTCTGGGGAATAGACTCAGGGCAAAAGAGACACTGGGGAATAGACTCAGGGCGAAAGAGACTCTGGGGAATAGACTCAGAGCAAAAGAGACTCTGGGGAATAGATTCAGGGCAAAAGAGACTCTGGGGAATAGACTCAGGGCAAAAGAGACTCTGGGGAATAGACTCAGAGCAAAAGAGACTCTGGGCAATAGACTCAGGGCAAAAGAGTCTCTGGGGAATAGACTCAGGGCAAAAAAGACTCTGGGCAATAGACTCAGAGCAAAAGAGTCTCTGGGGAATAGACTCAGAGCAAAAGAGACTCTGGGGAATAGACTCAGGGCAAAAGAGACTATGGGGAATAGACTCAGGGCAAAAGAGACTCTGGGGAATAGACTCAGGGCAAAAGAGACTCTGGGGAATAGACTCAGGGCAAAGGAGACTCTGGGGAATAGACTCAGGGCAAAAGACACTCTGGGGAATAGACTAAGGGCAAAAGAGACTCTGGGGAATAGACTCAGAGCAAAAGAGACACTGGGGAATAGACTAAGGGCAAAAGAGACTCTGGGGAATAGACACAGGGCAGAAGAGGGTCTGGGGAATAGACTCAGAGCAAAAGAGACACTGGGGAATAGACTCAGGGCAAAAGAGACTCTGGGGAATAGACTCAGGGCAAAAGAGACTCTGGGGAATAGACTCAGAGCAAAAGAGACTCTGGGGAATAGACTCAGAGCAGAAGAGACTCTGGGGAATAGACTCAGGGCAAAAGAGACTCGGGAATAGACTCAGGGCAAAAGAGACTCTGGGGAATAGACTAAGGGCAAAAGAGACTCTGGGGAATAGACTCAGAGCAAAAGAGACTCTGGGGAATAGACTCAGGGCTAAAGAGACTCTGGGGAATAGACTCAGGGCTAAAGAGATTCTGGGGAATAGACTCAGGGCAAAAGAGACTCTGGGGAATAGACTCAGGGCTAAAGAGACTCTGGGGAATAGGCTCAGGGCAAAAGAGACTCTGGGGAATAGATTAAGGGCAAAAGAGACTCTGGGGAATAGACTCAGAGCAAAAGAGACTCTGTGGAATAGACTCAGAGCAAAAGAGACTCTGGGGAATAGACTCAGGGCAAAAGAGACTCTGGGGAATAGACTCAGGGCAAAAGAGACTCTGGGGAATAGACTAAGGGCAAAAGAGACTCTGGGGAATAGACTCAGAGCAAAAGAGACTCTGGGGAATAGACTCAGGGCTGAAGAGAGTCTGGGGAATAGACTCAGAGCAAAGGAGACTCTGGGGAATAGAGTCAGGGCAAAAGAGACTCTGGGGAATAGACTCAGGGCAAAAGAGACTCTGGGGAATAGACTCAGAGCAAAAGAGACTCCGGGGAATAGACTCAGAGCAAAAGAGACTCTGGGGAATAGACCCAGAGCAGAAGAGACTCTGGGGAATAGACTCAGGGCAAAAGAGACTCGGGAATAGACTCAGGGCAAAAGAGACTCTGGGGAATAGACTCGGGGCAAAAGAGACTCTGGGGAATAGACTCAGGGCAAAAGAGATTCTGGGGAATAGACTCAGGGCAAAAGAATCTCTGGGGAATAGACTCGGGGCAAAAGAGACGCTGGGGAATAGACTCAGGGCAAAAGAGACTCTGGGGAATAGATTCAGGGCAAAAGAGTCTCTGGGGAATAGACTCAGGGCAAAAGAGACTCTGGGGAATAGACTCAGGGCAAAAGGGACTCTGGGGAATAGAATCAGATCAACAGAGTCTCTGGGGAATAGACCCATAGCAAAGGAGACTCTGGGGAATAGACTCAGGGCAAAAGAGACTCTGGGGAATAGACTCAGGGCAAAAGAGGCTCTGGGGAATAGACTCAGGGCAAAAGAGACTCTGGGGAATAGACTCAGGGCAAAAGAGACTCTGGGGAATAGAATCAGGGCAGAAGAGACTCTGGGGAATAGACTCAGGGCAAAAGAGACACTGGGTAATAGACTCAGGGTAAAAGCTACTCTGGGGATGGACTCAGGGCAAAAGAGACTCTGGGGAATAGACTCTGAGCAAAAGAGACTCTGGGGAATAGACTCAGGGCTAAAGAGACTCTGGGGAAGAGACTCAGGGCAAAAGAGACTCTGGGGTTTAGACTCAGAGCAAAAGAGACCCTGTGGAATAGACTCAGAGCAAAAGAGTCTCTGGGGAATAGACTCAGGGCAAAAGACACTCTGGGGAATAGACTCAGGGCAAAAGAGACTCTGGGGAATAGACTATGGGCAAAAGAGACCCTGGGGAATAGACTCAGGGCAAAAGAGACTCTGGGGAATAGACTCAGAGCAAAAGAGGCTCTGGGGAATAGACTCAGGGCAAAAAACACTCTGGGGAATAGACTCAGGGCAAAAGAGACTCTGGAGAATAGACTCAGAGCAAAAGAGACTCTGGGGAATAGACTCAGGGCAAAAGAGACTCTGGGGAAAAGACTCAGAGCAAAAGAGACTCTGGGGAATAGACTCAGGGCAAAAGAGACTCTGGGGAATAGACTCAGGGCAAAAGAGACTCTGGGCAATAGACTCAGGGCAAAAGACAATCTGGGGAATAGACTCAGGGCAAAAGAGACTCTGGGGAATAGACTCAGGGCAAAAGAGACACTGGGGAATAGACTCAGGGCAAAAGAGACTCTGGGGATAGACTCAGGGCAAAAGAGACTCTGGTGAATAGACTCTGAGCAAAAGAGACTCTGGGGAATAGACTCAGGGCTAAAGAGACTCTGGGGAATAGACTCAGGGCAAAAGAGAATCTGGGGAATAGAGTCAGAGCAAAAGAGACTCTGTGGAATAGACTCAGAGCAAAAGAGACTCTGGGGAATAGACTCAGGGCAAAAGAGACTCTGGGGAATAGACTCAGGGCAGAAGAGACTCTGGGGAATAGACTCAGAGCAAAAGAGACTCTGGGGAATAGACTCAGGGCAAAAGAGACTCTGAGGAATAGACTCAGGGCAAAAGAGACTCTGGGGAATAGACTCAGGGCAAAAGAGACTCTGGGGAATAGTCTCAGGGCAAAAGAGACTCTGGGGAATAGACTCAGGGCAGAAGAGACTCTGGGGAATAGACTCAGGGCAAAAGAGACTCTGGGGAATAGAATCAGGGCAAAAGAGACTCTGGGGAATAGACTCTGAGCAAAAGAGACTCTGGGGAATAGACTCAGAGCAAAAGAGACTCTGGGGAATAGACTCAGTTCAAAAGAGACTCTGGGGAATAGACTCAGAGCAAAAGAGACTCTGGGGAATATACTCAGAGCAAAAGAGACTCTGGGGAATATACTCAGGGCAAAAGAGACTCGGGAATATACTCAGGGCAAAAGAGACTCTGGGGAATAGACTCAGAGCAAAAGAAACTCTGGGGAATAGACTCAGAGCAAAAGAGACTCTGGGGAATAGACTCAGTTCAAAAGAGACTATGGGGAATAGACTCAGAGCAAAAGAGTCTCTGGGGAATATACTCAGAGCAAAAGAGACTCTGGGGAATATACTCAGGGCAAAAGAGACTCGGAAATAGACTCAGGGCAAAAGAAACTCTGGGGAATAGACTCAGGGCAAAATAGACTCTGGGATAGAGACTCTGGGGAATAGACCCAGGGCAAAAGAGACTCTGGGGAATAGACCCAGAGCAATGGAGACTCTGGGGAATAGACTCAGGGCAAAAGAGACTCTGGGGAATAGACCCAGAGCAATAGAGTCTCTGGGGAATAGACTCGGGGCAAAAGAGATTCTGGGGAATAGAATCAGGGCAAAAGAGACTCTGGGGAATAGACTCTGAGCAAAAGAGACTCTGGGGAATAGACTCAGAGCAAAAGAGACTCTGGGGAATAGACTCAGTTCAAAAGAGACTCTGGGGAATAGACTCAGAGCAAAAGAGACTCTGGGGAATATACTCAGAGCAAAAGAGACTCTGGGAAATATACTCAGGGCAAAAGAGACTCGGGAATATACTCAGGGCAAAAGAGACTCTGGGGAATAGACTCAGAGCAAAAGAAACTCTGGGGAATAGACTCAGAGCAAAAGAGACTCTGGGGAATAGACTCAGTTCAAAAGAGACTATGGGGAATAGACTCAGAGCAAAAGAGTCTCTGGGGAATATACTCAGAGCAAAAGAGACTCTGGGGAATATACTCAGGGCAAAAGAGACTCGGGAATAGACTCAGGGCAAAAGAAACACTGGGGAATAGACTCAGGGCAAAATAGACTCTGGGATAGAGACTCTGGGGAATAGACCCAGGGCAAAAGAGACTCTGGGGAATAGACCCAGAGCAATAGAGACTCTGGGGAATAGACTCAGGGCAAAAGAGACTCTGGGGAATAGACCCAGAGCAATAGAGTCTCTGGGGAATAGACTCGGGGCAAAAGAGATTCTGGGGAATAGAATCAGGGCAAAAGAGACTCTGGGGAATAGACTCTGAGCAAAAGAGACTCTGGGGAATAGACTCAGAGCAAAAGAGACTCTGGGGAATAGACTCAGTTCAAAAGAGACTCTGGGGAATAGACTCAGAGCAAAAGAGACTCTGGGGAATATACTCAGAGCAAAAGAGACTCTGGGAAATATACTCAGGGCAAAAGAGACTCGGGAATATACTCAGGGCAAAAGAGACTCTGGGGAATAGACTCAGAGCAAAAGAAACTCTGGGGAATAGACTCAGAGCAAAAGAGACTCTGGGGAATAGACTCAGTTCAAAAGAGACTATGGGGAATAGACTCAGAGCAAAAGAGTCTCTGGGGAATATACTCAGAGCAAAAGAGACTCTGGGGAATATACTCAGGGCAAAAGAGACTCGGGAATAGACTCAGGGCAAAAGAAACTCTGGGGAATAGACTCAGGGCAAAATAGACTCTGGGATAGAGACTCTGGGGAATAGACCCAGGGCAAAAGAGACTCTGGGGAATAGACCCAGAGCAATAGAGACTCTGGGGAATAGACTCAGGGCAAAAGAGACTCTGGGGAATAGACCCAGAGCAATAGAGTCTCTGGGGAATAGACTCGGGGCAAAAGAGATTCTGGGGAATAGACTCAGGGCAAAAGCGACTCTGGGTAATAGACTCAGGGCAAAAGAGAGTCTGGGGAATAGACTCAGGGCAAAAGAGACTCTGGGGAATAAACTCAGAGCAATAGAGTCTCTGGGGAATAGATTCAGGGCAAAAGAGACTCTGGGGAATAGACTCAGGGCAAAAGAGACTCTGGGGAATAGATTCAGGGCGAAAGAGACTCTGGGGAATAGACTCAGAGCAAAAGAGACTCTGGGGAATAGACCCAGGCCAAAAGAGATTCTGGGGAATAAACTCAGAGCAAAAGAGACTCTGGGGAATAGCCTCAGGGCAAAAAAGACTCTGGGCAATAGACTCAGAGCAAAAGGGTCTCTGGGGAATAGACTCAGGGCAAAAGAGACTCTGGGGAATAGACTCAGGGCAAAAGAGACTCTGGGGAATAGACTCAGGGCAAAAGATACTCTGGGGAATAGACTCAGGGCAAAAGAGACTCTGGGGAATAGACTCAGGGCAAAAGAGACTCTGGGGAATAGACCAAGAGGAAAAGAGACTCTGGGGAATAGACTCAGGGCAAAAGAGACTCTGGGGAATAGACTCTGAGCAAAAGAGACTCTGGGGAATAGATTCAGCGCTAAAGAGTCTCTGGGGAATAGACTCAGGGCAAAAGAGACTCTGGTGAATAGACTCAGGGCAAAAGAGACACTGGGGAATAGACTCAGGGCAAAAGAGACACTGGGGAATAGACTCAGGGCAAAAGCTACTATGGGGATGGACTCAGGGCAAAAGAGACTCTGGGGAATAGACTCTGAGCAAAAGAGACTCTGGGGAATAGACTCAGGGCAAAAGAGACTCTGTGGTTTAGACTCAGAGCAAAAGAGACTCTGTGGAATAGACTCAGAGCAAAAGAGACTCTGGGGAATAGACTCAGGGCAAAAGAGACTCTGGGGAATAGACTCAGGGCAAAAGAGACTCTGGGGAATAGACGATGGGCAAAAGAGACCCTGGGGAATAGACTCAGGGCAAAAGAGACTCTGGGGAATAGACTCAGAGCAAAAGAGGCTCTGGGGAATAGACTCAGGGCAAAAGACACTCTGGGGAATAGACTCAGGGCAAAAGAGACTCTGGGGAATAGACTCAGAGCAAAAGAGACTCTGGGGAATAGACTCAGGGCAAAAGAGACTCTGGGGAAAAGACTCAGAGAAAAAGAGACTCTGGGGAATAGACTCAGTTCAAAAGAGACTATGGGGAATAGACTCAGAGCAAAAGAGTCTCTGGGGAATATACTCAGAGCAAAAGAGACTCTGGGGAATATACTCAGGGCAAAAGAGACTCGGGAATAGACTCAGGGCAAAAGAGACTCTGGGGAATAGACTCAGGGCAAAATAGACTCTGGGATAGAGACTCTGGGGAATAGACCCAGGGCAAAAGAGACTCTGGGGAATAGACTCAGAGCAAAAGAGTCTCTGTGGAATAGACTCAGGGCAAAAGAGTCTCTGGGGAATAGACTCAGGGCAAAAGACACTCTGGGGAATAGACCCAGAGCAATAGAGACTCTGGGGAATAGACTCAGGGCAAAAGAGACTCTGGGGAATAGACCCAGAGCAATAGAGTATCTGGGGAATAGACTCAGGGCAAAAGAGACTCTGGGGAATAGACTCAGGGCAAAAGACACTCTGGGGAATAGACTCAGGGCAAAAGAGACCCTGGGGAATAGATTCAGGGCAAAAGAGACTCTGGGGAATAGACTCAGGGCAAAAGAGACTCTGGGGAATAGACTCAGGGCAAAAGAGACTCTGGGGAATAGACCAAGAGGAAAAGAGACTCTGGGGAATAGACTCAGGGCAAAAGAGACTCTGGGGAATAGACTCTGAGCAAAAGAGACTCTGGGGAATAGACTCAGCGCTAAAGAGTCTCTGGGGAATAGACTCAGGGCAAAAGAGACTCTGGGCAATAGACTCAGGGCAAAAGAGACACTGGGGAATAGACTCAGGGCAAAAGAGACACTGGGGAATAGATTCAGGGCAATAGCTACTCTGGGGATGGACTCAGGGCAAAAGAGACTCTGGGGAATAGACTCTGAGCAAAAGAGACTCTGGGGAATAGACTCAGGGCTAAAGAGACTCTGGGGAATAGACTCAGGGCAAAAGAGACTCTGTGGTTTAGACTCAGAGCAAAAGAGACTCTGGGGAATAGACTCAGAGCAAAAGAGACTCTGGGGAATAGACTCAGGGCAAAAGAGACTCTGGGGAATAGACTCAGGGCAAAAGAGACTCTGGGCAATAGACTCAGGGCAAAAGACACTCTGGGGAATAGACTCAGGGCAAAAGAGACTCTGGGGAATAGACTCAGGGCAAAAGAGACTCTGGTGAATAGACTCTCAGCAAAAGAGACTCTGGGGAATAGACTCAGGGCTAAAGAGACTCTGGGGAATAGACTCAGGGCAAAAGAGACTCTGGGGAATAGACTCAGAGCAAAAGAGACTCTGTGGAATAGACTCAGAGCAAAAGAGACTCTGGGGAATAGACTCAGGGCAAAAGAGACTCTGGGGAATAGACTCAGGGCAGAAGAGACTCTGGGGAATAGACTCAGAGCAAAAGAGACTCTGGGGAATAGACTCAGGGCAAAAGAGACTCTGAGGATTAGACTCAGGGCAAAAGAGACTCTGGGGAATAGACTCAGGGCAAAAGAGACTCTGGGGAATAGACTCAGGGCAAAAGAGACTCTGGGGAATAGACTCAGGGCAATAGAGTCTCTGGGGAATAGATTCAGGGCAAAAGAGACTCTGGGGAATAGACTCAGGGCAAAAGAGACTCTGGGGAATAGACTCAGGGCGAAAGAGACTCTGGGGAATAGACTCAGGGCAAAAGAGACTCTGGGGAATAGACTCAGGGCAATAGAGTCTCTGGGGAATAGATTCAGGGCAAAAGAGACTCTGGGGAATAGACTCAGGGCAAAAGAGACTCTGGGGAATAGACTCAGGGCGAAAGAGACTCTGGGGAATAGACTCAGAGCAAAAGAGACTCTGGGGAATAGATTCAGGGCAAAAGAGACTCTGGGGAATAGACTCAGGGCAAAAGAGACTCTGGGGAATAGACTCAGAGCAAAAGAGACTCTGGGCAATAGACTCAGGGCAAAAGAGACTCTGGGGAATAGACTCAGGGCAAAAGAGACTCTGGTGAATAGACTCTCAGCAAAAGAAACTCTGGGGAATAGACTCAGGGCTAAAGAGACTCTGGGGATAGACTCAGGGCAAAAGAGACTCTGGGGAATAGACTCAGAGCAAAAGAGACTCTGTGGAATAGACTCAGTGCAAAAGAGACTCTGGGGAATAGACTCAGGGCAAAAGAGACTCTGGGGAATAGACTCAGGGCAAAAGAGACTCTGGGGAATAGACTAAGGGCAAAAGAGACTCTGGGGAATAGACTCAGGGCAAAAGAGACTCTGGGGAATAGACTCATTGCAAAAGACGCTCTGGGGAATAGACTCAGGGCAAAAGACACTCTGGGGAATAGACTCAGGGCAAAAGAGACTCTGGGGAATAGACTCAGAGCACAAGAGACTCTGGGGAATAGACTCAGGGCAAAAGAGACTCTGGGGAATAGACTCAGAGCAAAAGAGACTCTGGGGAATAGACTCAGGGCAAAAGAGACTCTGGGGAATAGACTCAGGGCAAAAGCGACTCTGGGCAATAGACTCAGGGCAAAAGACACTCTGGGGAATAGACTCAGGGCAAAAGAGACTCTGGGGAATAGACTCAGGGCAAAAGAGACACTGGGGAATAGACTCAGGGCAAAAGAGACTCTGGGGATAGACTCAGGGCAAAAGAGACTCTGGTGAATAGACTCTCAGCAAAAGAAACTCTGGGGAATAGACTCAGGGCTAAAGAGACTCTGGGGAATAGACTCAGGGCAAAAGAGACTCTGGGGAATAGACTCAGAGCAAAAGAGACTCTGTGGAATAGACTCAGAGCAAAAGAGACTCTGGGGAATAGACTCAGGGCAAAAGAGACTCTGGGGAATAGACTCAGGGCAGAAGAGACTCTGGGGAATAGACTCAGAGCAAAAGAGACTCTGGGGAATAGACTAAGGGCAAAAGAGACTCTGAGGAATAGACTCAGGGCAAAAGAGACTCTGGGGAATAGACTCAGGGCAAAAGAGACTCTGGGGAATAGACTCAGGGCAATAGAGTCTCTGGGGAATAGATTCAGGGCAAAAGAGACACTGGGGAATAGACTCAGGGCAAAAGAGACTCTGGGGAATAGACTCAGGGCGAAAGAGACTCTGGGGAATAGACTCAGAGCAAAAGAGACTCTGGGCAATAGATTCAGGGCAAAAGAGACTCTGGGGAATAGACTCAGGGCAAAAGAGACTCTGGGGAATACACTCAGAGCAAAAGAGACTCTGGGGAATAGATTCAGGGCTAAAGAGACTCTGGGGAATAGACTCAGAGCAATAGAGTCTCTGGGGAATAGATTCAGGGCAAAAGAGACTCTGGGGAATAGACTCAGGGCAAAAGAGACTCTGGGGAATAGACTCAGGGCGAAAGAGACTCTGGGGAATAGACTCAGAGCAAAAGAGACTCTGGGGAATAGATTCAGGGCAAAAGAGACTCTGGGGAATAGACTCAGGGCAAAAGAGACTCTGGGGAATAGACTCAGAGCAAAAGAGACTCTGGGCAATAGACTCAGGGCAAAAGAGTCTCTGGGGAATAGACTCAGGGCAAAAAAGACTCTGGGCAATAGACTCAGAGCAAAAGAGTCTCTGGGGAATAGACTCAGAGCAAAAGAGACTCTGGGGAATAGACTCAGGGCAAAAGAGACTATGGGGAATAGACTCAGGGCAAAAGAGACTCTGGGGAATAGACTCAGGGCAAAAGAGACTCTGGGGAATAGACTCAGGGCAAAGGAGACTCTGGGGAATAGACTCAGGGCAAAAGACACTCTGGGGAATAGACTAAGGGCAAAAGAGACTCTGGGGAATAGACTCAGAGCAAAAGAGACACTGGGGAATAGACTAAGGGCAAAAGAGACTCTGGGGAATAGACTCAGGGCAGAAGAGGGTCTGGGGAATAGACTCAGAGCAAAAGAGACACTGGGGAATAGACTCAGGGCAAAAGAGACTCTGGGGAATAGACTCAGGGCAAAAGAGACTCTGGGGAATAGACTCAGAGCAAAACAGACTCTGGGGAATAGACTCAGAGCAGAAGAGACTCTGGGGAATAGACTCAGGGCAAAAGAGACTCGGGAATAGACTCAGGGCAAAAGAGACTCTGGGGAATAGACTAAGGGCAAAAGAGACTCTGGGGAATAGACTCAGAGCAAAAGAGACTCTGGGGAATAGACTCAGGGCTAAAGAGACTCTGGGGAATAGACTCAGGGCTAAAGAGATTCTGGGGAATAGACTCAGGGCAAAAGAGACTCTGGGGAATAGACTCAGGGCTAAAGAGACTCTGGGGAATAGGCTCAGGGCAAAAGAGACTCTGGGGAATAGATTAAGGGCAAAAGAGACTCTGGGGAATAGACTCAGAGCAAAAGAGACTCTGTGGAATAGACTCAGAGCAAAAGAGACTCTGGGGAATAGACTCAGGGCAAAAGAGACTCTGGGGAATAGACTCAGGGCAAAAGAGACTCTGGGGAATAGACTAAGGGCAAAAGAGACTCTGGGGAATAGACTCAGAGCAAAAGAGACTCTGGGGAATAGACTCAGGGCTGAAGAGAGTCTGGGGAATAGACTCAGAGCAAAGGAGACTGGGGAATAGAGTCAGGGCAAAAGAGACTCTGGGGAATAGACTCAGGGCAAAAGAGACTCTGGGGAATAGACTCAGAGCAAAAGAGACTCCGGGGAATAGACTCAGAGCAAAAGAGACTCTGGGGAATAGACTCAGAGCAGAAGAGACTCTGGGGAATAGACTCAGGGCAAAAGAGACTCGGGAATAGACTCAGGGCAAAAGAGACTCTGGGGAATAGACTCGGGGCAAAAGAGACTCTGGGGAATAGACTCAGGGCAAAAGAGATTCTGGGGAATAGACTCAGGGCAAAAGAATCTCTGGGGAATAGACTCGGGGCAAAAGAGACGCTGGGGAATAGACTCAGGGCAAAAGAGACTCTGGGGAATAGATTCAGGGCAAAAGAGTCTCTGGGGAATAGACTCAGGGCAAAAGAGACTCTGGGGAATAGACTCAGGGCAAAAGGGACTCTGGGGAATAGAATCAGATCAACAGAGTCTCTGGGGAATAGACCCATAGCAAAGGAGACTCTGGGGAATAGACTCAGAGCAAAGGAGACTGGGGAATAGAGTCAGGGCAAAAGAGACTCTGGGGAATAGACTCAGGGCAAAAGAGACTCTGGGGAATAGACTCAGAGCAAAAGAGACTCCGGGGAATAGACTCAGAGCAAAAGAGACTCTGGGGAATAGACTCAGAGCAGAAGAGACTCTGGGGAATAGACTCAGGGCAAAAGAGACTCGGGAATAGACTCAGGGCAAAAGAGACTCTGGGGAATAGACTCGGGGCAAAAGAGACTCTGGGGAATAGACTCAGGGCAAAAGAGATTCTGGGGAATAGACTCAGGGCAAAAGAATCTCTGGGGAATAGACTCGGGGCAAAAGAGACGCTGGGGAATAGACTCAGGGCAAAAGAGACTCTGGGGAATAGACTCAGGGCAAAAGAGACTCTGGGGAATAGACTCAGGGCAAAAGGGACTCTGGGGAATAGAATCAGATCAACAGAGTCTCTGGGGAATAGGCCCATAGCAAAGGAGACTCTGGGGAATAGACTCAGGGCAAAAGAGACTCTGGGGAATAGACTCAGGGCAAAAGAGGCTCTGGGGAATAGACTCAGGGCAAAAGAGACTCTGGGGAATAGACTCAGGGCAAAAGAGACTCTGGGGAATAGACTCAGGGCAGAAGAGACTCTGGGGAATAGACTCAGGGCAAAAGAGACACTGGGTAATAGACTCAGGGTAAAAGCTACTCTGGGGATGGACTCAGGGCAAAAGAGACTCTGGGGAATAGACTCTGAGCAAAAGAGACTCTGGGGAATAGACTCAGGGCTAAAGAGACTCTGGGGAAGAGACTCAGGGCAAAAGAGAGTCTGGGGAATAGACTCAGAGCAAAGGAGACTGGGGAATAGAGTCAGGGCAAAAGAGACTCTGGGGAATAGACTCAGGGCAAAAGAGACTCTGGGGAATAGACTCAGAGCAAAAGAGACTCCGGGGAATAGACTCAGAGCAAAAGAGACTCTGGGGAATAGACTCAGAGCAGAAGAGACTCTGGGGAATAGACTCAGGGCAAAAGAGACTCGGGAATAGACTCAGGGCAAAAGAGACTCTGGGGAATAGACTCGGGGCAAAAGAGACTCTGGGGAATAGACTCAGGGCAAAAGAGATTCTGGGGAATAGACTCAGGGCAAAAGAATCTCTGGGGAATAGACTCGGGGCAAAAGAGACGCTGGGGAATAGACTCAGGGCAAAAGAGACTCTGGGGAATAGATTCAGGGCAAAAGAGTCTCTGGGGAATAGACTCAGGGCAAAAGAGACTCTGGGGAATAGACTCAGGGCAAAAGGGACTCTGGGGAATAGAATCAGATCAACAGAGTCTCTGGGGAATAGACCCATAGCAAAGGAGACTCTGGGGAATAGACTCAGAGCAAAGGAGACTGGGGAATAGAGTCAGGGCAAAAGAGACTCTGGGGAATAGACTCAGGGCAAAAGAGACTCTGGGGAATAGACTCAGAGCAAAAGAGACTCCGGGGAATAGACTCAGAGCAAAAGAGACTCTGGGGAATAGACTCAGAGCAGAAGAGACTCTGGGGAATAGACTCAGGGCAAAAGAGACTCGGGAATAGACTCAGGGCAAAAGAGACTCTGGGGAATAGACTCGGGGCAAAAGAGACTCTGGGGAATAGACTCAGGGCAAAAGAGATTCTGGGGAATAGACTCAGGGCAAAAGAATCTCTGGGGAATAGACTCGGGGCAAAAGAGACGCTGGGGAATAGACTCAGGGCAAAAGAGACTCTGGGGAATAGATTCAGGGCAAAAGAGTCTCTGGGGAATAGACTCAGGGCAAAAGAGACTCTGGGGAATAGACTCAGGGCAAAAGGGACTCTGGGGAATAGAATCAGATCAACAGAGTCTCTGGGGAATAGGCCCATAGCAAAGGAGACTCTGGGGAATAGACTCAGGGCAAAAGAGACTCTGGGGAATAGACTCAGGGCAAAAGAGGCTCTGGGGAATAGACTCAGGGCAAAAGAGACTCTGGGGAATAGACTCAGGGCAAAAGAGACTCTGGGGAATAGACTCAGGGCAGAAGAGACTCTGGGGAATAGACTCAGGGCAAAAGAGACACTGGGTAATAGACTCAGGGTAAAAGCTACTCTGGGGATGGACTCAGGGCAAAAGAGACTCTGGGGAATAGACTCTGAGCAAAAGAGACTCTGGGGAATAGACTCAGGGCTAAAGAGACTCTGGGGAAGAGACTCAGGGCAAAAGAGACTCTGGGGTTTAGACTCAGAGCAAAAGAGACCCTGTGGAATAGACTCAGAGCAAAAGAGTCTCTGGGGAATAGACTCAGGGCAAAAGACACTCTGGGGAATAGACTCAGGGCAAAAGAGACTCTGGGGAATAGACTATGGGCAAAAGAGACCCTGGGGAATAGACTCAGGGCAAAAGAGACTCTGGGGAATAGACTCAGAGCAAAAGAGGCTCTGGGGAATAGACTCAGGGCAAAAAACACTCTGGGGAATAGACTCAGGGCAAAAGAGACTCTGGAGAATAGACTCAGAGCAAAAGAGACTCTGGGGAATAGACTCAGGGCAAAAGAGACTCTGGGGAAAAGACTCAGAGCAAAAGAGACTCTGGGGAATAGACTCAGGGCAAAAGAGACTCTGGGGAATAGACTCAGGGCAAAAGACAATCTGGGGAATAGACTCAGGGCAAAAGAGACTCTGGGGAATAGACTCAGGGCAAAAGAGACACTGGGGATAGACTCAGGGCAAAAGAGACTCTGGTGAATAGACTCAGGGCAAAAGAGACACTGGGGAATAGACTCAGGGCAAAAGAGACTCTGGGGATAGACTCAGGGCAAAAGAGACTCTGGTGAATAGACTCTGAGCAAAAGAGACTCTGGGGAATAGACTCAGGGCTAAAGAGACTCTGGGGAATAGACTCAGGGCAAAAGAGAATCTGGGGAATAGAGTCAGAGCAAAAGAGACTCTGTGGAATAGACTCAGAGCAAAAGAGACTCTGGGGAATAGACTCAGGGCAAAAGAGACTCTGGGGAATAGACTCAGGGCAGAAGAGACTCTGGGGAATAGACTCAGAGCAAAAGAGACTCTGGGGAATAGACTCAGGGCAAAAGAGACTCTGAGGAATAGACTCAGGGCAAAAGAGACTCTGGGGAATAGACTCAGGGCAAAAGAGACTCTGGGGAATAGTCTCAGGGCAAAAGAGACTCTGGGGAATAGACTCAGGGCAGAAGAGACTCTGGGGAATAGACTCAGGGCAAAAGAGACTCTGGGGAATAGAATCAGGGCAAAAGAGACTCTGGGGAATAGACTCTGAGCAAAAGAGACTCTGGGGAATAGACTCAGAGCAAAAGAGACTCTGGGGAATAGACTCAGTTCAAAAGAGACTCTGGGGAATAGACTCAGAGCAAAAGAGACTCTGGGGAATATACTCAGAGCAAAAGAGACTCTGGGGAATATACTCAGGGCAAAAGAGACTCGGGAATATACTCAGGGCAAAAGAGACTCTGGGGAATAGACTCAGAGCAAAAGAAACTCTGGGGAATAGACTCAGAGCAAAAGAGACTCTGGGGAATAGACTCAGTTCAAAAGAGACTATGGGGAATAGACTCAGAGCAAAAGAGTCTCTGGGGAATATACTCAGAGCAAAAGAGACTCTGGGGAATATACTCAGGGCAAAAGAGACTCGGGAATAGACTCAGGGCAAAAGAAACTCTGGGGAATAGACTCAGGGCAAAATAGACTCTGGGATAGAGACTCTGGGGAATAGACCCAGGGCAAAAGAGACTCTGGGGAATAGACCCAGAGCAATAGAGACTCTGGGGAATAGACTCAGGGCAAAAGAGACTCTGGGGAATAGACCCAGAGCAATAGAGTCTCTGGGGAATAGACTCGGGGCAAAAGAGATTCTGGGGAATAGAGTCAGGGCAAAAGAGACTCTGGGGAATAGACTCTGAGCAAAAGAGACTCTGGGGAATAGACTCAGAGCAAAAGAGACTCTGGGGAATAGAGTCAGTTCAAAAGAGACTCTGGGGAATAGACTCAGAGCAAAAGAGACTCTGGGGAATATACTCAGAGCAAAAGAGACTCTGGGAAATATACTCAGGGCAAAAGAGACTCTGGGGAATAGACTCAGGGCGAAAGAGACTCTGGGGAATAGACTCAGAGCAAAAGAGACTCTGGGGAATAGATTCAGGGCAAAAGAGACTCTGGGGAATAGACACAGGGCAAAAGAGACACTGGGGAATAGACTCAGAGCAAAAGAGACTCTGGGCAATAGACTCAGGGCAAAAGAGTCTCTGGGGAATAGACTCAGGGCAAAAAAGACTCTGGGCAATAGACTCAGAGCAAAAGAGTCTCTGGGGAATAGACTCAGGGTAAAAGAGACTCTGGGGAATAGACTCAGGGCAAAAGAGACTATGGGGAATAGACTCAGGGCAAAAGAGACTCTGGGGAATAGACTTAGGGCAAAAGAGACTCTGGGGAATAGACTCAGGGCAAAAGATACTCTGGGGAATAGACTCAGGGCAAAAGAGACTCTGGGGAATAGACCAAGAGGAAAAGAGACTCTGGGGAATAGACTCAGGGCAAAAGAGACTCTGGGGAATAGACTCTGAGCAAAAGAAACTCTGTGGAATAGACTCAGGGCAAAAGAGACTCTGGGGAATAGACTCTGAGCAAAAGAGACTCTGGGGAATAGACTCAGCTCTAAAGAGACTCTGGGGAATAGACTCGGGGCAAAAGAGACTCTGGGGAATAGACTCAGGGCAAAAGAGACTCTGGGGAATAGACTCAGAGCAAAAGAGACTCTGGGGAATAGACTCAGGGCAAAGGAGACTCTGGGGAATAGACTCAGGGCAAAAGACACTCTGGGGAATAGACTAAGGGCAAAAGAGACTCTGGGGAATAGACTCAGAGCAAAAGAGAGACTGGGGAATAGACTCAGGGCAGAAGAGAGTCTGGGGAATAGACTCAGAGCAAAAGAGACACTGGGGAATAGACTCAGGGCAAAAGAGATTCTGGGGAATAGACTCAGGGCAAAAGAGACTCTGGGGAATAGACTCAGAGCAAAAGAGACTCTGGGGAATAGACTCAGAGCAGAAGAGACTCTGGGGAATAGACTCAGGGCAAAAGAGACTCGGGAATAGACTCAGCGCAAAAGAGACTCTGGGGAATAGACTCTGAGCAAAAGAGACTCTGGGGAATAGACTCAGGGCTAAAGAGATTCTGGGGAATAGACTCAGGGCAAAAGAGACTCTGGGGAATAGACTCAGGGCTAAAGAGACTCTGGGGAATAGGCTCAGGGCAAAAGAGACTCTGGGGAATAGATTAAGGGCAAAAGAGACTCTGGGGAATAGACTCAGAGCAAAAGAGACTCTGGGGAATAGACTCAGGGCTGAAGAGAGTCTGGGGAATAGACTCAGAGCAAAGGAGACTCTGGGGAATAGACTCAGGGCAAAAGAGACACTGGGGAATAGACTCAGGGCAAAAGAGACTCTGGGGATAGACTCAGGGCAAAAGAGACTCTGGTGAATAGACTCTCAGCAAAAGAAACTCTGGGGAATAGACTCAGGGCTAAAGAGACTCTGGGGAATAGACTCAGGGCAAAAGAGACTCTGGGGAATAGACTCAGAGCAAAAGAGACACTGTGGAATAGACTCAGAGCAAAAGAGACTCTGGGGAATAGACTCAGGGCAAAAGAGACTCTGGGGAATAGACTCAGGGCAGAAGAGACTCTGGGGAATAGACTCAGAGCAAAAGAGACTCTGGGGAATAGACTCAGGGCAAAAGAGACTCTGAGGAATAGACTCAGGGCAAAAGAGACTCTGGGGAATAGACTCAGGGCAAAAGAGACTCTGGGGAATAGATTCAGGGCAATAGAGTCTCTGGGGAATAGATTCAGGGCAAAAGAGACTCTGGGGAATAGACTCAGGGCAAAAGAGACTCTGGGGAATAGACTCAGGGCGAAAGAGACTCTGGGGAATAGACTCAGAGCAAAAGAGACTCTGGGGAATAGATTCAGGGCAAAAGAGACTCTGGGGAATAGACTCAGGGCAAAAGAGACTCTGGGGAATACACTCAGAGCAAAAGAGACTCTGGGGAATAGATTCAGGGCAAAAGAGACTCTGGGGAATAGACTCAGGGCAAAAGAGAGTCTGGGGAATAGACTCAGGGCAAAAGAGACTCAGGGGAATAGACTCAGAGCAAAAGAGACTCTGGGGAATAGACTCAGGGCTGAAGAGAGTCTGGGGAATAGACTCAGAGCAAAGGAGACTCTGGGGAATAGACTCAGGGCAAAAGAGACTCTGGGGAATAGACTCAGGGCAAAAGAGATTCTGGGGAATAGACTCAGGGCAAAAGAATCTCTGGGGAATAGACTCGGGGAAAAGAGACGCTGGGGAATAGACTCAGGGCAAAAGAGACTCTGGGGAATAGATTCAGGGCAAAAGAGTCTCTGGGGAATAGACTCAGGGCAAAAGAGACTCTGGGGAATAGACTCAGGGCAAAAGGGACTCTGGGGAATAGAATCAGATCAACAGAGTCTCTGGGGAATAGACCCATAGCAAAGGAGACTCTGGGGAATAGACTCAGGGCAAAAGAGACTCTGGGGAATAGACTCAGGGCAAAAGAGGCTCTGGGGAATAGACTCAGGGCAAAAGAGACTCTGGGGAATAGACTCAGGGCAAAAGAGACTCTGGGGAATAGACTCAGGGCAGAAGAGACTCTGGGGAATAGACTCAGGGCAAAAGAGACACCGGGGGATAGACTCAGGGCAAAAGCTACTCTGGGGATGGACTCAGGGCAAAAGAGACTCTGGGGAATAGACTCTGAGCAAAAGAGACTCTGGGGAATAGACTCAGGGCTAAAGAGACTCTGGGGAATAGACTCAGGGCAAAAGAGACTCTGGGGTTTAGACTCAGAGCAAAAGAGACTCTGTGGAATAGACTCAGAGCAAAAGAGACTCTGGGGAATAGACTCAGGGCAAAAGAGTCTCTGGGGAATAGACTCAGGGCAAAAGAGACTCTGGGGAATAGACTATGGGCAAAAGAGACCCTGGGGAATAGACTCAGGGCAAAAGAGACTCTGGGGAATAGACTCAGAGCAAAAGAGGCTCTGGGGAATAGACTCAGAGCAAAAGGGACTCTGGGGAATAGACTCAGGGCAAAAGAGACTCTGAGGAAAAGACTCAGAGCAAAAGAGACTCTGGGGAATAGACTCAGGGCAAAAGAGACTCTGGGGAATAGACTCAGGGCAAAAGAGACTCTGGGCAATAGACTCAGGGCAAAAGACAATCTGGGGAATAGACTCAGGGCAAAAGAGACTCTGGGGAATAGACTCAGGGCAAAAGAGACACTGGGGAATAGACTCAGGGCAAAAGAGACTCTGGGGATAGACTCAGGGCAAAAGAGACTCTGGTGAATAGACTCTGAGCAAAAGAGACTCTGGGGAATAGACAAAGGGCTAAAGAGACTCTGGGGAATAGACTCAGAGCAAAAGAGACTCTGGGGAATAGACTCAGGGCAAAAGAGACTCTGAGGAATAGACTCAGGGCAAAAGAGACTCTGGGGAATAGACTCAGGGCAAAAGAGACTCTGGGGAATAGTCTCAGGGCAAAAGAGACTCTGGGGAATAGACTCAGGGCAGAAGAGACTCTGGGGAATAGACTCAGGGCAAAAGAGACTCTGGGGAATAGAATCAGGGCAAAAGAGACTCTGGGGAATAGACTCTGAGCAAAAGAGACTCTGGGGAATAGACTCAGGGCAGAAGAGAGTCTGGGGAATAGACTCAGAGCAAAAGAGACTCTGGGGAATAGACTCAGGGCAAAAGAGACTCTGGGGAATAGACTCAGGGCAAAGGAGACTCTGGGGAATAAACTCAGGGCAAAAGAGACTCTGGGGAATAGACTCAGAGCAAAAGAAACTCTGGGGAATAGACTCAGAGCAAAAGAGACTCTGGGGAATAGACTCAGTTCAAAAGAGACTCTGGGGAATAGACTCAGAGCAAAAGAGACTCTGGGGAATATACTCAGAGCAAAAGAGACTCTGGGGAATATACTCAGGGCAAAAGAGACTCGGGAATATACTCAGGGCAAAAGAGACTCTGGGGAATAGACTCAGAGCAAAAGAAACTCTGGGGAATAGACTCAGAGCAAAAGAGACTCTGGGGAATAGACTCAGTTCAAAAGAGACTCTGGGGAATAGACTCAGAGCAAAAGAGACTCTGGGGAATATACTCAGAGCAAAAGAGACTCTGGGGAATATACTCAGGGCAAAAGAGACTCGGGAATAGACTCAGGGCAAAAGAGACTCTGGGGAATAGACTCAGGGCAAAATAGACTCTGGGATAGAGACTCTGGGGAATAGACCCAGGGCAAAAGAGACTCTGGGGAATAGACTCAGAGCAAAAGAGTCTCTGTGGAATAGACTCAGGGCAAAAGAGTCTCTGGGGAATAGGCTCAGGGCAAAAGACACTCTGGGGAATAGACCCAGAGCAATAGAGACTCTGGGGAATAGACTCAGGGCAAAAGAGACTCTGGGGAATAGACCCAGAGCAATAGAGTCTCTGGGTAATAGACTCAGGGCAAAAGAGAGTCTGGGGAATAGACTCAGGGCAAAAGAGACTCTGGGGAATAGACTCAGAGCAATAGAGTCTCTGGGGAATAGATTCAGGGCAAAAGAGACTCTGGGGAATAGACTCAGGGCAAAAGAGACTCTGGGGAATAGATTCAGGGCGAAAGAGACTCTGGGGAATAGACTCAGAGCAAAAGAGACTCTGGGGAATAGACTCAGGGCAAAAGAGACTCTGGGGAATAAACTCAGAGCAAAAGAGACTCTGGGCAATAGACTCAGGGCAAAAGAGACTCTGGGGAATAGCCTCAGGGCAAAAAAGACTCTGGGCAATAGACTCAGAGCAAAAGAGTCTCTGGGGAATAGACTCAGGGCAAAAGAGACTCTGGGGAATAGACTCAGGGCAAAAGACACTCTGGGGAATAGACTCAGGGCAAAAGAGACTCTGGGGAATAGACTCAGGGCAAAAGATACTCTGGGGAATAGACTCAGGGCAAAAGAGACTCTGGGGAATAGACTCAGGGCAAAAGAGACTCTGGGGAATAGACCAAGAGGAAAAGAGACTCTGGGGAATAGACTCAGGGCAAAAGAGACTCTGGGGAATAGACTCTGAGCAAAAGAGACTCTGGGGAATAGACTCAGCGCTAAAGAGTCTCTGGGGAATAGACTCAGGGCAAAAGAGACTCTGGGGAATAGACTCAGGGCAAAAGAGACACTGGGGAATAGACTCAGGGCAAAAGAGACACTGGGGAATAGATTCAGGGCAATAGCTACTCTGGGGATGGACTCAGGGCAAAAGAGACTCTGGGGAATAGACTCTGAGCAAAAGAGACTCTGGGGAATAGACTCAGGGCTAAAGAGACTCTGGGGAATAGACTCAGGGCAAAAGAGACTCTGTGGTTTAGACTCAGAGCAAAAGAGACTCTGGGGAATAGACTCAGAGCAAAAGAGACTCTGGGGAATAGACTCAGGGCAAAAGAGACTCTGGGGAATAGACTCAGGGCAAAAGAGACTCTGGGCAATAGACTCAGGGCAAAAGACACTCTGGGGAATAGACTCAGGGCAAAAGAGACTCTGGGGAATAGACTCAGGGCAAAAGAGACTCTGGTGAATAGACTCTCAGCAAAAGAGACTCTGGGGAATAGACTCAGGGCTAAAGAGACTCTGGGGAATAGACTCAGGGCAAAAGAGACTCTGGGGAATAGACTCAGAGCAAAAGAGACTCTGTGGAATAGACTCAGAGCAAAAGAGACTCTGGGGAATAGACTCAGGGCAAAAGAGACTCTGGGGAATAGACTCAGGGCAGAAGAGACTCTGGGGAATAGACTCAGAGCAAAAGAGACTCTGGGGAATAGACTCAGGGCAAAAGAGACTCTGAGGATTAGACTCAGGGCAAAAGAGACTCTGGGGAATAGACTCAGGGCAAAAGAGACTCTGGGGAATAGACTCAGGGCAAAAGAGACTCTGGGGAATAGACTCAGGGCAATAGAGTCTCTGGGGAATAGATTCAGGGCAAAAGAGACTCTGGGGAATAGACTCAGGGCAAAAGAGACTCTGGGGAATAGACTCAGGGCGAAAGAGACTCTGGGGAATAGACTCAGAGCAAAAGAGACTCTGGGGAATAGATTCAGGGCAAAAGAGACTCTGGGGAATAGACTCAGGGCAAAAGAGACTCTGGGGAATAGACTCAGAGCAAAAGAGACTCTGGGCAATAGACTCAGGGCAAAAGAGACTCTGGGGAATAGACTCAGGGCAAAAGAGACTCTGGTGAATAGACTCTCAGCAAAAGAAACTCTGGGGAATAGACTCAGGGCTAAAGAGACTCTGGGGATAGACTCAGGGCAAAAGAGACTCTGGGGAATAGACTCAGAGCAAAAGAGACTCTGTGGAATAGACTCAGAGCAAAAGAGACTCTGGGGAATAGACTCAGGGCAAAAGAGACTCTGGGGAATAGACTCAGGGCTAAAGAGACTCTGGGGAATAGACTCAGGGCAAAAGAGACTCTGTGGTTTAGACTCAGAGCAAAAGAGACTCTGGGGAATAGACTCAGAGCAAAAGAGACTCTGGGGAATAGACTCAGGGCAAAAGAGACTCTGGGGAATAGACTCAGGGCAAAAGAGACTCTGGGCAAAAGACTCAGGGCAAAAGACACTCTGGGGAATAGACTCAGGGCAAAAGAGACTCTGGGGAATAGACTCAGGGCAAAAGAGACTCTGGTGAATAGACTCTCAGCAAAAGAGACTCTGGGGAATAGACTCAGGGCTAAAGAGACTCTGGGGAATAGACTCAGGGCAAAAGAGACACTGGGGAATAGACTCAGAGCAAAAGAGACTCTGTGGAATAGACTCAGAGCAAAAGAGACTCTGGGGAATAGACTCAGGGCAAAAGAGACTCTGGGGAATAGACTCAGGGCAGAAGAGACTCTGGGGAATAGACTCAGAGCAAAAGAGACTCTGGGGAATAGACTCAGGGCAAAAGAGACTCTGAGGATTAGACTCAGGGCAAAAGAGACTCTGGGGAATAGACTCAGGGCAAAAGAGACTCTGGGGAATAGACTCAGGGCAAAAGAGACTCTGGGGAATAGACTCAGGGCAATAGAGTCTCTGGGGAATAGATTCAGGGCAAAAGAGACTCTGGGGAATAGACTCAGGGCAAAAGAGACTCTGGGGAATAGACTCAGGGCGAAAGAGACTCTGGGGAATAGACTCAGGGCAAAAGAGACTCTGGGGAATAGACTCAGGGCAATAGAGTCTCTGGGGAATAGATTCAGGGCAAAAGAGACTCTGGGGAATAGACTCAGGGCAAAAGAGACTCTGGGGAATAGACTCAGGGCGAAAGAGACTCTGGGGAATAGACTCAGAGCAAAAGAGACTCTGGGGAATAGATTCAGGGCAAAAGAGACTCTGGGGAATAGACTCAGGGCAAAAGAGACTCTGGGGAATAGACTCAGGGCAAAAGAGACTCTGGGGAATAGACTCAGAGCAAAAGAAACTCTGGGGAATAGACTCAGAGCAAAAGAGACTCTGGGGAATAGACTCAGTTCAAAAGAGACTCTGGGGAATAGACTCAGAGCAAAAGAGACTCTGGGGAATATACTCAGAGCAAAAGAGACTCTGGGGAATAGACTCAGGGCAAAAGAGACTCGGGAATATACTCAGGGCAAAAGAGACTCTGGGGAATAGACTCAGAGCAAAAGAAACTCTGGGGAATAGACTCAGAGCAAAAGAGACTCTGGGGAATAGACTCAGTTCAAAAGAGACTCTGGGGAATAGACTCAGAGCAAAAGAGACTCTGGGGAATATACTCAGAGCAAAAGAGACTCTGGGGAATATACTCAGGGCAAAAGAGACTCGGGAATAGACTCAGGGCAAAAGAGACTCTGGGGAATAGACTCAGGGCAAAATAGACTCTGGGATAGAGACTCTGGGGAATAGACCCAGGGCAAAAGAGACTCTGGGGAATAGACTCAGAGCAAAAGAGTCTCTGTGGAATAGACTCAGGGCAAAAGAGTCTCTGGGGAATAGGCTCAGGGCAAAAGACACTCTGGGGAATAGACCCAGAGCAATAGAGACTCTGGGGAATAGACTCAGGGCAAAAGAGACTCTGGGGAATAGACCCAGAGCAATAGAGTCTCTGGGTAATAGACTCAGGGCAAAAGAGAGTCTGGGGAATAGACTCAGGGCAAAAGAGACTCTGGGGAATAGACTCAGAGCAATAGAGTCTCTGGGGAATAGATTCAGGGCAAAAGAGACTCTGGGGAATAGACTCAGGGCAAAAGAGACTCTGGGGAATAGATTCAGGGCGAAAGAGACTCTGGGGAATAGACTCAGAGCAAAAGAGACTCTGGGGAATAGACTCAGGGCAAAAGAGACTCTGGGGAATAAACTCAGAGCAAAAGAGACTCTGGGCAATAGACTCAGGGCAAAAGAGACTCTGGGGAATAGCCTCAGGGCAAAAAAGACTCTGGGCAATAGACTCAGAGCAAAAGAGTCTCTGGGGAATAGACTCAGGGCAAAAGAGACTCTGGGGAATAGACTCAGGGCAAAAGACACTCTGGGGAATAGACTCAGGGCAAAAGAGACTCTGGGGAATAGACTCAGGGCAAAAGATACTCTGGGGAATAGACTCAGGGCAAAAGAGACTCTGGGGAATAGACTCAGGGCAAAAGAGACTCTGGGGAATAGACCAAGAGGAAAAGAGACTCTGGGGAATAGACTCAGGGCAAAAGAGACTCTGGGGAATAGACTCTGAGCAAAAGAGACTCTGGGGAATAGACTCAGCGCTAAAGAGTCTCTGGGGAATAGACTCAGGGCAAAAGAGACTCTGGGGAATAGACTCAGGGCAAAAGAGACACTGGGGAATAGACTCAGGGCAAAAGAGACACTGGGGAATAGATTCAGGGCAATAGCTACTCTGGGGATGGACTCAGGGCAAAAGAGACTCTGGGGAATAGACTCTGAGCAAAAGAGACTCTGGGGAATAGACTCAGGGCTAAAGAGACTCTGGGGAATAGACTCAGGGCAAAAGAGACTCTGTGGTTTAGACTCAGAGCAAAAGAGACTCTGGGGAATAGACTCAGAGCAAAAGAGACTCTGGGGAATAGACTCAGGGCAAAAGAGACTCTGGGGAATAGACTCAGGGCAAAAGAGACTCTGGGCAATAGACTCAGGGCAAAAGACACTCTGGGGAATAGACTCAGGGCAAAAGAGACTCTGGGGAATAGACTCAGGGCAAAAGAGACTCTGGTGAATAGACTCTCAGCAAAAGAGACTCTGGGGAATAGACTCAGGGCTAAAGAGACTCTGGGGAATAGACTCAGGGCAAAAGAGACTCTGGGGAATAGACTCAGAGCAAAAGAGACTCTGTGGAATAGACTCAGAGCAAAAGAGACTCTGGGGAATAGACTCAGGGCAAAAGAGACTCTGGGGAATAGACTCAGGGCAGAAGAGACTCTGGGGAATAGACTCAGAGCAAAAGAGACTCTGGGGAATAGACTCAGGGCAAAAGAGACTCTGAGGATTAGACTCAGGGCAAAAGAGACTCTGGGGAATAGACTCAGGGCAAAAGAGACTCTGGGGAATAGACTCAGGGCAAAAGAGACTCTGGGGAATAGACTCAGGGCAATAGAGTCTCTGGGGAATAGATTCAGGGCAAAAGAGACTCTGGGGAATAGACTCAGGGCAAAAGAGACTCTGGGGAATAGACTCAGGGCGAAAGAGACTCTGGGGAATAGACTCAGGGCAAAAGAGACTCTGGGGAATAGACTCAGGGCAATAGAGTCTCTGGGGAATAGATTCAGGGCAAAAGAGACTCTGGGGAATAGACTCAGGGCAAAAGAGACTCTGGGGAATAGACTCAGGGCGAAAGAGACTCTGGGGAATAGACTCAGAGCAAAAGAGACTCTGGGGAATAGATTCAGGGCAAAAGAGACTCTGGGGAATAGACTCAGGGCAAAAGAGACTCTGGGGAATAGACTCAGAGCAAAAGAGACTCTGGGCAATAGACTCAGGGCAAAAGAGACTCTGGGGAATAGACTCAGGGCAAAAGAGACTCTGGTGAATAGACTCTCAGCAAAAGAAACTCTGGGGAATAGACTCAGGGCTAAAGAGACTCTGGGGATAGACTCAGGGCAAAAGAGACTCTGGGGAATAGACTCAGAGCAAAAGAGACTCTGTGGAATAGACTCAGAGCAAAAGAGACTCTGGGGAATAGACTCAGGGCAAAAGAGACTCTGGGGAATAGACTCAGGGCTAAAGAGACTCTGGGGAATAGACTCAGGGCAAAAGAGACTCTGTGGTTTAGACTCAGAGCAAAAGAGACTCTGGGGAATAGACTCAGAGCAAAAGAGACTCTGGGGAATAGACTCAGGGCAAAAGAGACTCTGGGGAATAGACTCAGGGCAAAAGAGACTCTGGGCAATAGACTCAGGGCAAAAGACACTCTGGGGAATAGACTCAGGGCAAAAGAGACTCTGGGGAATAGACTCAGGGCAAAAGAGACTCTGGTGAATAGACTCTCAGCAAAAGAGACTCTGGGGAATAGACTCAGGGCTAAAGAGACTCTGGGGAATAGACTCAGGGCAAAAGAGACACTGGGGAATAGACTCAGAGCAAAAGAGACTCTGTGGAATAGACTCAGAGCAAAAGAGACTCTGGGGAATAGACTCAGGGCAAAAGAGACTCTGGGGAATAGACTCAGGGCAGAAGAGACTCTGGGGAATAGACTCAGAGCAAAAGAGACTCTGGGGAATAGACTCAGGGCAAAAGAGACTCTGAGGATTAGACTCAGGGCAAAAGAGACTCTGGGGAATAGACTCAGGGCAAAAGAGACTCTGGGGAATAGACTCAGGGCAAAAGAGACTCTGGGGAATAGACTCAGGGCAATAGAGTCTCTGGGGAATAGATTCAGGGCAAAAGAGACTCTGGGGAATAGACTCAGGGCAAAAGAGACTCTGGGGAATAGACTCAGGGCGAAAGAGACTCTGGGGAATAGACTCAGGGCAAAAGAGACTCTGGGGAATAGACTCAGGGCAATAGAGTCTCTGGGGAATAGATTCAGGGCAAAAGAGACTCTGGGGAATAGACTCAGGGCAAAAGAGACTCTGGGGAATAGACTCAGGGCGAAAGAGACTCTGGGGAATAGACTCAGAGCAAAAGAGACTCTGGGGAATAGATTCAGGGCAAAAGAGACTCTGGGGAATAGACTCAGGGCAAAAGAGACTCTGGGGAATAGACTCAGAGCAAAAGAGACTCTGGGCAATAGACTCAGGGCAAAAGAGACTCTGGGGAATAGACTCAGGGCAAAAGAGACTCTGGTGAATAGACTCTCAGCAAAAGAAACTCTGGGGAATAGACTCAGGGCTAAAGAGACTCTGGGGATAGACTCAGGGCAAAAGAGACTCTGGGGAATAGACTCAGAGCAAAAGAGACTCTGTGGAATAGACTCAGAGCAAAAGAGACTCTGGGGAATAGACTCAGGGCAAAAGAGACTCTGGGGAATAGACTCAGGGCAAAAGAGACTCTGGGGAATAGAGTAAGGGCAAAAGAGACTCTGGGGAATAGACTCAGGGCAAAAGAGACTCTGGGGAATAGACTCAGAGCAAAAGAGGCTCTGGGGAATAGACTCAGGGCAAAAGACACTCTGGGGAATAGACTCAGGGCAAAAGAGACTCTGGGGAATAGACTCAGAGCACAAGAGACTCTGGGGAATAGACTCAGGGCAAAAGAGACTCTGGGGAATAGACTCAGAGCAAAAGAGACTCTGGGGAATAGACTCAGGGCAAAAGAGACTCTGGGGAATAGACTCAGGGCAAAAGCGACTCTGGGCAATAGACTCAGGGCAAAAGACACTCTGGGGAATAGACTCAGGGCAAAAGAGACTCTGGGGAATAGACTCAGGGCAAAAGAGACACTGGGGAATAGACTCAGGGCAAAAGAGACTCTGGGGATAGACTCAGGGCAAAAGAGACTCTGGTGAATAGACTCTCAGCAAAAGAAACTCTGGGGAATAGACTCAGGGCTAAAGAGACTCTGGGGAATAGACTCAGGGCAAAAGAGACTCTGGGGAATAGACTCAGAGCAAAAGAGACTCTGTGGAATAGACTCAGAGCAAAAGAGACTCTGGGGAATAGACTCAGGGCAAAAGAGACTCTGGGGAATAGACTCAGGGCAGAAGAGACTCTGGGGAATAGACTCAGAGCAAAAGAGACTCTGGGGAATAGACTAAGGGCAAAAGAGACTCTGAGGAATAGACTCAGGGCAAAAGAGACTCTGGGGAATAGACTCAGGGCAAAAGAGACTCTGGGGAATAGACTCAGGGCAATAGAGTCTCTGGGGAATAGATTCAGGGCAAAAGAGACTCTGGGGAATAGACTCAGGGCAAAAGAGACTCTGGGGAATAGACTCAGGGCGAAAGAGACTCTGGGGAATAGACTCAGAGCAAAAGAGACTCTGGGCAATAGATTCAGGGCAAAAGAGACTCTGGGGAATAGACTCAGGGCAAAAGAGACTCTGGGGAATACACTCAGAGCAAAAGAGACTCTGGGGAATAGATTCAGGGCTAAAGAGACTCTGGGGAATAGACTCAGAGCAATAGAGTCTCTGGGGAATAGATTCAGGGCAAAAGAGACTCTGGGGAATAGACTCAGGGCAAAAGAGACACTGGGGAATAGACTCAGGGCGAAAGAGACTCTGGGGAATAGACTCAGAGCAAAAGAGACTCTGGGGAATAGATTCAGGGCAAAAGAGACTCTGGGGAATAGACTCAGGGCAAAAGAGACTCTGGGGAATAGACTCAGAGCAAAAGAGACTCTGGGCAATAGACTCAGGGCAAAAGAGTCTCTGGGGAATAGACTCAGGGCAAAAAAGACTCTGGGCAATAGACTCAGAGCAAAAGAGTCTCTGGGGAATAGACTCAGAGCAAAAGAGACTCTGGGGAATAGACTCAGGGCAAAAGAGACTATGGGGAATAGACTCAGGGCAAAAGAGACTCTGGGGAATAGACTCAGGGCAAAAGAGACTCTGGGGAATAGACTCAGGGCAAAGGAGACTCTGGGGAATAGACTCAGGGCAAAAGACACTCTGGGGAATAGACTAAGGGCAAAAGAGACTCTGGGGAATAGACTCAGAGCAAAAGAGACACTGGGGAATAGACTAAGGGCAAAAGAGACTCTGGGGAATAGACTCAGGGCAGAAGAGGGTCTGGGGAATAGACTCAGAGCAAAAGAGACACTGGGGAATAGACTCAGGGCAAAAGAGACTCTGGGGAATAGACTCAGGGCAAAAGAGACTCTGGGGAATAGACTCAGAGCAAAAGAGACTCTGGGGAATAGACTCAGAGCAGAAGAGACTCTGGGGAATAGACTCAGGGCAAAAGAGACTCGGGAATAGACTCAGGGCAAAAGAGACTCTGGGGAATAGACTAAGGGCAAAAGAGACTCTGGGGAATAGACTCAGAGCAAAAGAGACTCTGGGGAATAGACTCAGGGCTAAAGAGACTCTGGGGAATAGACTCAGGGCTAAAGAGATTCTGGGGAATAGACTCAGGGCAAAAGAGACTCTGGGGAATAGACTCAGGGCTAAAGAGACTCTGGGGAATAGGCTCAGGGCAAAAGAGACTCTGGGGAATAGATTAAGGGCAAAAGAGACTCTGGGGAATAGACTCAGAGCAAAAGAGACTCTGTGGAATAGACTCAGAGCAAAAGAGACTCTGGGGAATAGACTCAGGGCAAAAGAGACTCTGGGGAATAGACTCAGGGCAAAAGAGACTCTGGGGAATAGACTAAGGGCAAAAGAGACTCTGGGGAATAGACTCAGAGCAAAAGAGACTCTGGGGAATAGACTCAGGGCTGAAGAGAGTCTGGGGAATAGACTCAGAGCAAAGGAGACTCTGGGGAATAGAGTCAGGGCAAAAGAGACTCTGGGGAATAGACTCAGGGCAAAAGAGACTCTGGGGAATAGACTCAGAGCAAAAGAGACTCCGGGGAATAGACTCAGAGCAAAAGAGACTCTGGGGAATAGACCCAGAGCAGAAGAGACTCTGGGGAATAGACTCAGGGCAAAAGAGACTCGGGAATAGACTCAGGGCAAAAGAGACTCTGGGGAATAGACTCGGGGCAAAAGAGACTCTGGGGAATAGACTCAGGGCAAAAGAGATTCTGGGGAATAGACTCAGGGCAAAAGAATCTCTGGGGAATAGACTCGGGGCAAAAGAGACGCTGGGGAATAGACTCAGGGCAAAAGAGACTCTGGGGAATAGATTCAGGGCAAAAGAGTCTCTGGGGAATAGACTCAGGGCAAAAGAGACTCTGGGGAATAGACTCAGGGCAAAAGGGACTCTGGGGAATAGAATCAGATCAACAGAGTCTCTGGGGAATAGACCCATAGCAAAGGAGACTCTGGGGAATAGACTCAGGGCAAAAGAGACTCTGGGGAATAGACTCAGGGCAAAAGAGGCTCTGGGGAATACACTCAGGGCAAAAGAGACTCTGGGGAATAGACTCAGGGCAAAAGAGACTCTGGGGAATAGAATCAGGGCAGAAGAGACTCTGGGGAATAGACTCAGGGCAAAAGAGACACTGGGTAATAGACTCAGGGTAAAAGCTACTCTGGGGATGGACTCAGGGCAAAAGAGACTCTGGGGAATAGACTCTGAGCAAAAGAGACTCTGGGGAATAGACTCAGGGCTAAAGAGACTCTGGGGAAGAGACTCAGGGCAAAAGAGACTCTGGGGTTTAGACTCAGAGCAAAAGAGACCCTGTGGAATAGACTCAGAGCAAAAGAGTCTCTGGGGAATAGACTCAGGGCAAAAGACACTCTGGGGAATAGACTCAGGGCAAAAGAGACTCTGGGGAATAGACTATGGGCAAAAGAGACCCTGGGGAATAGACTCAGGGCAAAAGAGACTCTGGGGAATAGACTCAGAGCAAAAGAGGCTCTGGGGAATAGACTCAGGGCAAAAAACACTCTGGGGAATAGACTCAGGGCAAAAGAGACTCTGGAGAATAGACTCAGAGCAAAAGAGACTCTGGGGAATAGACTCAGGGCAAAAGAGACTCTGGGGAAAAGACTCAGAGCAAAAGAGACTCTGGGGAATAGACTCAGGGCAAAAGAGACTCTGGGGAATAGACTCAGGGCAAAAGAGACTCTGGGCAATAGACTCAGGGCAAAAGACAATCTGGGGAATAGACTCAGGGCAAAAGAGACTCTGGGGAATAGACTCAGGGCAAAAGAGACACTGGGGAATAGACTCAGGGCAAAAGAGACTCTGGGGATAGACTCAGGGCAAAAGAGACTCTGGTGAATAGACTCTGAGCAAAAGAGACTCTGGGGAATAGACTCAGGGCTAAAGAGACTCTGGGGAATAGACTCAGGGCAAAAGAGAATCTGGGGAATAGAGTCAGAGCAAAAGAGACTCTGTGGAATAGACTCAGAGCAAAAGAGACTCTGGGGAATAGACTCAGGGCAAAAGAGACTCTGGGGAATAGACTCAGGGCAGAAGAGACTCTGGGGAATAGACTCAGAGCAAAAGAGACTCTGGGGAATAGACTCAGGGCAAAAGAGACTCTGAGGAATAGACTCAGGGCAAAAGAGACTCTGGGGAATAGACTCAGGGCAAAAGAGACTCTGGGGAATAGTCTCAGGGCAAAAGAGAGTCTGGGGAATAGACTCAGGGCAGAAGAGACTCTGGGGAATAGACTCAGGGCAAAAGAGACTCTGGGGAATAGAATCAGGGCAAAAGAGACTCTGGGGAATAGACTCTGAGCAAAAGAGACTCTGGGGAATAGACTCAGAGCAAAAGAGACTCTGGGGAATAGACTCAGTTCAAAAGAGACTCTGGGGAATAGACTCAGAGCAAAAGAGACTCTGGGGAATATACTCAGAGCAAAAGAGACTCTGGGGAATATACTCAGGGCAAAAGAGACTCGGGAATATACTCAGGGCAAAAGAGACTCTGGGGAATAGACTCAGAGCAAAAGAAACTCTGGGGAATAGACTCAGAGCAAAAGAGACTCTGGGGAATAGACTCAGTTCAAAAGAGACTATGGGGAATAGACTCAGAGCAAAAGAGTCTCTGGGGAATATACTCAGAGCAAAAGAGACTCTGGGGAATATACTCAGGGCAAAAGAGACTCGGAAATAGACTCAGGGCAAAAGAAACTCTGGGGAATAGACTCAGGGCAAAATAGACTCTGGGATAGAGACTCTGGGGAATAGACCCAGGGCAAAAGAGACTCTGGGGAATAGACCCAGAGCAATGGAGACTCTGGGGAATAGACTCAGGGCAAAAGAGACTCTGGGGAATAGACCCAGAGCAATAGAGTCTCTGGGGAATAGACTCGGGGCAAAAGAGATTCTGGGGAATAGAATCAGGGCAAAAGAGACTCTGGGGAATAGACTCTGAGCAAAAGAGACTCTGGGGAATAGACTCAGAGCAAAAGAGACTCTGGGGAATAGACTCAGTTCAAAAGAGACTCTGGGGAATAGACTCAGAGCAAAAGAGACTCTGGGGAATATACTCAGAGCAAAAGAGACTCTGGGAAATATACTCAGGGCAAAAGAGACTCGGGAATATACTCAGGGCAAAAGAGACTCTGGGGAATAGACTCAGAGCAAAAGAAACTCTGGGGAATAGACTCAGAGCAAAAGAGACTCTGGGGAATAGACTCAGTTCAAAAGAGACTATGGGGAATAGACTCAGAGCAAAAGAGTCTCTGGGGAATATACTCGGAGCAAAAGAGACTCTGGGGAATATACTCAGGGCAAACGAGACTCGGGAATAGACTCAGGGCAAAAGAAACTCTGGGGAATAGACTCAGGGCAAAATAGACTCTGGGATAGAGACTCTGGGGAATAGACCCAGGGCAAAAGAGACTCTGGGGAATAGACCCAGAGCAATAGAGACTCTGGGGAATAGACTCAGGGCAAAAGAGACTCTGGGGAATAGACCCAGAGCAATAGAGTCTCTGGGGAATAGACTCGGGGCAAAAGAGATTCTGGGGAATAGAATCAGGGCAAAAGAGACTCTGGGGAATAGACTCTGAGCAAAAGAGACTCTGGGGAATAGACTCAGAGCAAAAGAGACTCTGGGGAATAGACTCAGTTCAAAAGAGACTCTGGGGAATAGACTCAGAGCAAAAGAGACTCTGGGGAATATACTCAGAGCAAAAGAGACTCTGGGAAATATACTCAGGGCAAAAGAGACTCGGGAATATACTCAGGGCAAAAGAGACTCTGGGGAATAGACTCAGAGCAAAAGAAACTCTGGGGAATAGACTCAGAGCAAAAGAGACTCTGGGGAATAGACTCAGTTCAAAAGAGACTATGGGGAATAGACTCAGAGCAAAAGAGTCTCTGGGGAATATACTCAGAGCAAAAGAGACTCTGGGGAATATACTCAGGGCAAAAGAGACTCGGGAATAGACTCAGGGCAAAAGAAACTCTGGGGAATAGACTCAGGGCAAAATAGACTCTGGGATAGAGACTCTGGGGAATAGACCCAGGGCAAAAGAGACTCTGGGGAATAGACCCAGAGCAATAGAGACTCTGGGGAATAGACTCAGGGCAAAAGAGACTCTGGGGAATAGACCCAGAGCAATAGAGTCTCTGGGGAATAGACTCGGGGCAAAAGAGATTCTGGGGAATAGACTCAGGGCAAAAGCGACTCTGGGTAATAGACTCAGGGCAAAAGAGAGTCTGGGGAATAGACTCAGGGCAAAAGAGACTCTGGGGAATAAACTCAGAGCAATAGAGTCTCTGGGGAATAGATTCAGGGCAAAAGAGACTCTGGGGAATAGACTCAGGGCAAAAGAGACTCTGGGGAATAGATTCAGGGCGAAAGAGACTCTGGGGAATAGACTCAGAGCAAAAGAGACTCTGGGGAATAGACCCAGGCCAAAAGAGATTCTGGGGAATAAACTCAGAGCAAAAGAGACTCTGGGGAATAGCCTCAGGGCAAAAAAGACTCTGGGCAATAGACTCAGAGCAAAAGGGTCTCTGGGGAATAGACTCAGGGCAAAAGAGACTCTGGGGAATAGACTCAGGGCAAAAGAGACTCTGGGGAATAGACTCAGGGCAAAAGATACTCTGGGGAATAGACTCAGGGCAAAAGAGACTCTGGGGAATAGACTCAGGGCAAAAGAGACTCTGGGGAATAGACCAAGAGGAAAAGAGACTCTGGGGAATAGACTCAGGGCAAAAGAGACTCTGGGGAATAGACTCTGAGCAAAAGAGACTCTGGGGAATAGACTCAGCGCTAAAGAGTCTCTGGGGAATAGACTCAGGGCAAAAGAGACTCTGGTGAATAGACTCAGGGCAAAAGAGACACTGGGGAATAGACTCAGGGCAAAAGAGACACTGGGGAATAGACTCAGGGCAAAAGCTACTATGGGGATGGACTCAGGGCAAAAGAGACTCTGGGGAATAGACTCTGAGCAAAAGAGACTCTGGGGAATAGACTCAGGGCAAAAGAGACTCTGTGGTTTAGACTCAGAGCAAAAGAGACTCTGTGGAATAGACTCAGAGCAAAAGAGACTCTGGGGAATAGACTCAGGGCAAAAGAGACTCTGGGGAATAGACTCAGGGCAAAAGAGACTCTGGGGAATAGACGATGGGCAAAAGAGACCCTGGGGAATAGACTCAGGGCAAAAGAGACTCTGGGGAATAGACTCAGAGCAAAAGAGGCTCTGGGGAATAGACTCAGGGCAAAAGACACTCTGGGGAATAGACTCAGGGCAAAAGAGACTCTGGGGAATAGACTCAGAGCAAAAGAGACTCTGGGGAATAGACTCAGGGCAAAAGAGACTCTGGGGAAAAGACTCAGAGAAAAAGAGACTCTGGGGAATAGACTCAGTTCAAAAGAGACTATGGGGAATAGACTCAGAGCAAAAGAGTCTCTGGGGAATATACTCAGAGCAAAAGAGACTCTGGGGAATATACTCAGGGCAAAAGAGACTCGGGAGTAGACTCAGCGCAAAAGAAACTCTGGGGAATAGACTCAGGGCAAAATAGACTCTGGGATAGAGACTCTGGGGAATAGACCCAGGGCAAAAGAGACTCTGGGGAATAGACCCAGAGCAATAGAGACTCTGGGGAATAGACTCAGGGCAAAAGAGACTCTGGGGAATAGACCCAGAGCAATAGAGTCTCTGGGGAATAGACTCGGGGCAAAAGAGATTCTGGGGAATAGAATCAGGGCAAAAGAGACTCTGGGGAATAGACTCTGAGCAAAAGAGACTCTGGGGAATAGACTCAGAGCAAAAGAGACTCTGGGGAATAGACTCAGTTCAAAAGAGACTCTGGGGAATAGACTCAGAGCAAAAGAGACTCTGGGGAATATACTCAGAGCAAAAGAGACTCTGGGAAATATACTCAGGGCAAAAGAGACTCGGGAATATACTCAGGGCAAAAGAGACTCTGGGGAATAGACTCAGAGCAAAAGAAACTCTGGGGAATAGACTCAGAGCAAAAGAGACTCTGGGGAATAGACTCAGTTCAAAAGAGACTATGGGGAATAGACTCAGAGCAAAAGAGTCTCTGGGGAATATACTCAGAGCAAAAGAGACTCTGGGGAATATACTCAGGGCAAAAGAGTCTCGGGAATAGACTCAGGGCAAAAGAAACTTTGGGGAATAGACTCAGGGCAAAATAGACTCTGGGATAGAGACTCTGGGGAATAGACCCAGGGCAAAAGAGACTCTGGGGAATAGACCCAGAGCAATAGAGACTCTGGGGAATAGACTCAGGGCAAAAGAGACTCTGGGGAATAGACCCAGAGCAATAGAGTCTCTGGGGAATAGACTCGGGGCAAAAGAGATTCTGGGGAATAGACTCAGGGCAAAAGCGACTCTGGGTAATAGACTCAGGGCAAAAGAGAGTCTGGGGAATAGACTCAGGGCAAAAGAGACTCTGGGGAATAGACTCAGAGCAATAGAGTCTCTGGGGAATAGATTCAGGGCAAAAGAGACTCTGGGGAATAGACTCAGGGCAAAAGAGACTCTGGGGAATAGATTCAGGGCGAAAGAGACTCTGGGGAATAGACTCAGAGCAAAAGAGACTCTGGGGAATAGACTCAGAGCAAAAGAGACTCTGGGGAATAGACCCAGGCCAAAAGAGATTCTGGGGAATAAACTCAGAGCAAAAGAGACTCTGGGCAATAGACTCAGGGCAAAAGAGACTCTGGGGAATAGCCTCAGGGCAAAAAAGACTCTGGGCAATAGACTCAGAGCAAAAGGGTCTCTGGGGAATAGACTCAGGGCAAAAGAGACTCTGGGGAATAGACTCAGGGCAAAAGAGACTCTGGGGAATAGACTCAGGGCAAAAGATACTCTGGGGAATAGACTCAGGGCAAAAGAGACTCTGGGGAATAGACTCAGGGCAAAAGAGACTCTGGGGAATAGACCAAGAGGAAAAGAGACTCTGGGGAATAGACTCAGGGCAAAAGAGACTCTGGGGAATAGACTCTGAGCAAAAGAGACTCTGGGGAATAGACTCAGCGCTAAAGAGTCTCTGGGGAATAGACTCAGGGCAAAAGAGACTCTGGTGAATAGACTCAGGGCAAAAGAGACACTGGGGAATAGACTCAGGGCAAAAGAGACACTGGGGAATAGACTCAGGGCAAAAGCTACTCTGGGGATGGACTCAGGGCAAAAGAGACTCTGGGGAATAGACTCTGAGCAAAAGAGACTCTGGGGAATAGACTCAGGGCAAAAGAGACTCTGTGGTTTAGACTCAGAGCAAAAGAGACTCTGTGGAATAGACTCAGAGCAAAAGAGACTCTGGGGAATAGACTCAGGGCAAAAGAGACTCTGGGGAATAGACTCAGGGCAAAAGAGACTCTGGGGAATAGACGATGGGCAAAAGAGACCCTGGGGAATAGACTCAGGGCAAAAGAGACTCTGGGGAATAGACTCAGAGCAAAAGAGGCTCTGGGGAATAGACTCAGGGCAAAAGACACTCTGGGGAATAGACTCAGGGCAAAAGAGACTCTGGGGAATAGACTCAGAGCAAAAGAGACTCTGGGGAATAGACTCAGGGCAAAAGAGACTCTGGGGAAAAGACTCAGAGAAAAAGAGACTCTGGGGAATAGACTCAGGGCAAAAGAGACTCTGGGGAAAAGACTCAGAGCAAAAGAGACTCTGGGCAATAGACTCAGGGCAAAAGACAATCTGGGGAATAGACTCAGGGCAAAAGAGACTCTGGGGAATAGACTCAGGGCAAAAGAGACACTGGGGAATAGACTCAGGGCAAAAGAGACTCTGGGGATAGACTCAGGGCAAAAGAGACTCTGGTGAATAGACTCTGAGCAAAAGAGACTCTGGGGAATAGACTCAGGGCTAAAGAGACTCTGGGGAATAGACTCAGGGCAAAAGAGATTCTGGGGAATAGACTCAGAGCAAAAGAGACTCTGTGGAATAGACTCAGAGCAAAAGAGACTCTGGGGAATAGACTCAGGGCAAAAGAGACTCTGGGGAATAGACTCAGGGCAGAAGAGACTCTGGGGAATAGACTCAGAGCAAAAGAGACTCTGGGGAATAGACTCAGGGCAAAAGAGACTCTGAGGAATAGACTCAGGGCAAAAGAGACTCTGGGGAATAGACTCAGGGCAAAAGAGACTCTGGGGAATAGTCTCAGGGCAAAAGAGACTCTGGGGAATAGACTCAGGGCAGAAGAGACTCTGGGGAATAGACTCAGGGCAAAAGAGACTCTGGGGAATAGAATCAGGGCAAAAGAGACTCTGGGGAATAGACTCTGAGCAAAAGAGACTCTGGGGAATATACTCAGGGCAAAAGATACTCGGGAATATACTCAGGGCAAAAGAGACTCTGGGGAATAGACTCAGAGCAAAAGAAACTCTGGGGAATAGACTCAGAGCAAAAGAGACTCTGGGGAATAGACTCAGTTCAAAAGAGACTCTGGGGAATAGACTCAGAGCAAAAGAGACTCTGGGGAATATACTCAGAGCAAAAGAGACTCTGGGGAATATACTCAGGGCAAAAGAGACTCGGGAATAGACTCAGGGCAAAAGAAACTCTGGGGAATAGACTCAGGGCAAAATAGACTCTGGGATAGAGACTCTGGGGAATAGACCCAGGGCAAAAGAGACTCTGGGGAATAGACTCAGAGCAAAAGAGTCTCTGTGGAATAGACTCAGGGCAAAAGAGTCTTTGGGGAATAGACTCAGGGCAAAAGACACTCTGGGAAATAGACCCAGAGCAATAGAGACTCTGGGGAATAGACTCGGGGCAAAAGAGATTCTGGGGAATAGACTGAGGGCAAAAGCGACTCTGGGTAATAGACTCAGGGCAAAAGAGAGTCTGGGGAATAGACTCAGGGCAAAAGAGACTCTGGGGAATAGACTCAGAGCAATAGAGTCTCTGGGGAATAGATTCAGGGCAAAAGAGACTCTGGGGAATAGACTCAGGGCAAAAGAGACTCTGGGGAATAGATTCAGGGCGAAAGAGACTCTGGGGAATAGACTCAGAGCAAAAGAGACTCTGGGGAATAGACCCAGGCCAAAAGAGACTCTGGGGAATAAACTCAGAGCAAAAGAGACTCTGGGCAATAGACTCAGGGCAAAAGAGACTCTGGGGAATAGCCTCAGGGCAAAAAAGACTCTGGGCAATAGACTCAGAGCAAAAGAGTCTCTGGGGAATAGACTCAGGGCAAAAGAGACTCTGGGGAATAGACTCAGGGCAAAAGACACTCTGGGGAATAGACACAGGGCAAAAGAGACTCTGGGGAATAGACTCAGGGCAAAATATACACTGGGGAATAGACTCAGGGCAAAAGAGACTCTGGGGAATAGACTCAGGGCAAAAGAGACTCTGGGGAATAGACCAAGAGGAAAAGAGACTGTGGATAATAGACTCAGGGCAAAAGAGACTCTGGGGAATAGACTCTGAGCAAAAGAGACTCTGGGGAATAGACTCAGCGCTAAAGAGTCTCTGGGGAATAGACTCAGGGCAAAAGAGACTCTGGGGAATAGACTCAGGGCAAAAGAGACACTGGGGAATAGACTCAGGGCAAAAGAGACACTGGGGAATAGACTCAGGGCAAAAGCTACTCTGGGGATGGACTCAGGGCAAAAGAGACTCTGGGGAATAGACTCTGAGCAAAAGAGACTCTGGGGAATAGACTCAGGGCTAAAGAGACTCTGGGGAATAGACTCAGGGCAAAAGAGACTCTGTGGTTTAGACTCAGAGCAAAAGAGACTCTGTGGAATAGACTCAGAGCAAAAGAGACTCTGGGGAATAGACTCAGGGCAAAAGAGACTCTGGGGAATAGACTCAGGGCAAAAGAGACTCTGGGGAATAGACGATGGGCAAAAGAGACCCTGGGGAATAGACTCAGGGCAAAAGAGACGCTGGGGAATAGACTCAGAGCAAAAGAGGCTCTGGGGAATAGACTCAGGGCAAAAGACGCTCTGGGGAATAGACTCAGGGCAAAAGAGACTCTGGGGAATAGACTCAGAGCAAAAGAGACTCTGGGGAATAGACTCAGGGCAAAAGAGACTCTGGGGAAAAGACTCAGAGCAAAAGAGTCTCTGGGGAATAGACTCAGGGCAAAAGAGACTCTGGGGAAAAGACTCAGAGCAAAAGAGACTCTGGGCAATAGACTCAGGGCAAAAGACAATCTGGGGAATAGACTCAGGGCAAAAGAGACTCTGGGGAATAGACTCAGGGCAAAAGAGACACTGGGGAATAGACTCAGGGCAAAAGAGACTCTGGGGATAGACTCAGGGCAAAAGAGACTCTGGTGAATAGACTCTGAGCAAAAGAGACTCTGGGGAATAGACTCACGGCTAAAGAGACTCTGGGGAATAGACTCAGGGCAAAAGAGATTCTGGGGAATAGACTCAGAGCAAAAGAGACTCTGTGGAATAGACTCAGAGCAAAAGAGACTCTGGGGAATAGACTCAGGGCAAAAGAGACTCTGGGGAATAGACTCAGGGCAGAAGAGACTCTGGGGACTAGACTCAGAGCAAAAGACACTCTGGGGAATAGACTCAGGGCAAAAGAGACTCTGAGGAATAGACTCAGGGCAAAAGAGACTCTGGGGAATAGACTCAGGGCAAAAGAGACTCTGGGGAATAGTCGCAGGGCAAAAGAGACTCTGGGGAATAGACTCAGGGCAGAAGAGACTCTGGGGAATCGACTCAGGGCAAAAGAGACTCTGGGGAATAGAATCAGGGCAAAAGAGACTCTGGGGAATAGACTCTGAGCAAAAGAGACTCTGGGGAATAGACTCAGGGCAGAAGAGAGTCTGGGGAATAGACTCAGAGCAAAAGAGACTCTGGGGAATAGACTCAGGGCAAAAGAGACTCTGGTGAATAGACTCAGGGCAAAGGAGACTCTGGGGAATAAACTCAGGGCAAAAGAGACTCTGGGGAATAGACTCAGAGCAAAAGAAACTCTGGGGAATAGACTCAGAGCAAAAGAGACTCTGGGGAATAGACTCAGTTCAAAAGAGACTCTGGGGAATAGACTCAGAGCAAAAGAGACTCTGGGGAATATACTCAGAGCAAAAGAGACTCTGGGGAATATACTCAGGGCAAAAGAGACTCGGGAATAGACTCAGGGCAAAAGAGACTCTGGGGAATAGACTCAGGGCAAAATAGACTCTGGGATAGAGACTCTGGGGAATAGACCCAGGGCAAAAGAGACTCTGGGGAATAGACTCAGAGCAAAAGAGTCTCTGTGGAATAGACTCAGGGCAAAAGAGTCTCTGGGGAATAGACCCAGAGCAATAGAGTCTCTGGGGAATAGACTCGGGGCAAAAGAGATTCTGGGGAATAGACTCAGAGCAAAAGCGACTCTGGGTAATAGACTCAGGGCAAAAGAGAGTCTGGGGAACAGACTCAGGGCAAAAGAGACTCTGGGGAATAGACTCAGAGCAATAGAGTCTCTGGGGAATAGATTCAGGGCAAAAGAGACTCTGGGGAATAGACTCAGGGCAAAAGAGACTCTGGGGAATAGATTCAGGGCGAAAGAGACTCTGGGGAATAGACTCAGAGCAAAAGAGACTCTGGGGAATAGATTCAGGGCAAAAGAGACTCTGGGGAATAGACTCAGGGCAAAAGAGACTCTGGGGAATAGCCTCAGGGCAAAAAAGACTCTGGGCAATAGACTCAGAGCAAAAGAGTCTCTGGGGAATAGACTCAGGGCAAAAGATACTCTAGGGAATAGACTCAGGGCAAAAGAGACTCTGGGGAATATACTCAGGGCAAAAGAGACTCTGGGGAATAGACTCAGGGCAAAAGAGACTCTGGGGAATAGACTCAGGGCAAAAGAGACTCTGGGGAATAGACCAAGAGGAAAAGAGACTCTGGGGAATAGACTCAGGGCAAAAGAGACTCTGGGGAATAGACTCAGGGCAAAAGAGACTCTGGGGAATAGACTCAGCGCTAAAGAGACACTGGGGAATAGACTCAGAGCAAAAGAGACTCTGTGGAATAGACTCAGTGCAAAAGAGACTCTGGGGAATAGACTCAGGGCAAAAGAGACTCTGGGGAATAGACTCAGGGCAAAAGAGACGCTGGGGAATAGACTAAGGGCAAAAGAGACTCTGGGGAATAGCCTCAGGGCAAAAAAGACTCTGGGCAATAGACTCAGAGCAAAAGAGTCTCTGGGGAATAGACTCAGGGCAAAAGAGACTCTGGGGAATAGACTCAGGGCAAAAGAGACTCTGGGGAATAGACTCAGGGCAAAAGAGACTCTGGGGAATAGACTCAGGGCAAAAGAGACTCTGGGGAATAGACTCAGGGCAAAAGAGACTCTGGGGAATAGACTCAGGGCAAAAGAGACTCTGGGGAATAGACCAAGAGGAAAAGAGACTCTGGGGAATAGACTCAGGGCAAAAGAGACTCTGGGGAATAGACTCTGAGCAAAAGAGACTCTGGGGAATAGACTCAGCGCTAAAGAGACTCTGGGGAATAGACTCAGGGCAAAAGAGACTCTGGGGAATAGACTCAGGGCAAAAGAGACACTGGGGAATAGACTCAGAGCAAAAGAGACTCTGTGGAATAGACTCAGTGCAAAAGAGACTCTGGGGAATAGACTCAGGGCAAAAGAGACTCTGGGGAATAGACTCAGGGCAAAAGAGACTCTGGGGAATAGACTAAGGGCAAAAGAGACTCTGGGGAATAGACTCAGAGCAAAAGAGACTCTGGGGAATAGACTAAGGGCAAAAGAGACTCTGGGGAATAGACTCAGGGCAGAAGAGAGCCTGGGGAATAGACTCAGAGCAAAAGAGACTCTGGGGAATAGACTCAGGGCAAAAGAGACTCTGGGGAATAGACTCAGGGCAAAAGAGACTATGGGGATTAGACTCTGAGCAAAAGAGACTCTGGGGATTAGACTCTGAGCAAAAGAGAATCTGGGGAATAGACTCAGGGCTAAAGAGATTCTGGGGAATAGACTCAGGGCAAAAGAGACTCTGGGGAATAGACTCAGGGCTAAAGAGACTCTGGGGAATAGACTCAGGGCAAAAGAGACTCTGGGGAATAGATTAAGGGCAAAAGAGACTCTGGGGAATAGACTCAGAGCAAAAGAGTCTCTGTGGAATAGACTCAGAGCAAAAGAGACTCTGCGGAATAGACTCAGTGCAAAAGAGACTCTGGGGAATAGACTCAGGGCAAAAGAGACTCTGGGGAATAGACTAAGTGCAGAAGAGACTCTGGGGAATAGACTCAGAGCAAAAGAGACTCTGGGAAATAGACTCAGGGCTGAAGAGAGTCTGGGGAATAGACTCAGAGCAAAAGAGACTCTGGGGAACAGACTCAGGGCAAAAGAGACTCTGGGGAATAGACTCAGGGCAAAAGAGACTCTGGGGAATAGACTCAGAGCAAAAGAGATTCCAGGGAATAGACTCAGAGCAAAAGAGACTCTGGGGAATAGACTCAGAGCAGAAGAGACTCTGGGGAATAGACTCAGGGCAAAAGAGACTCGGGAATAGACTCAGGGCAAAAGCGACTCTGGGGAATAGACTCGGGGCAAAAGAGACTCTGGGGAATAGACTCAGGGCAATAGAGATTCTGGGGAATAGACTCAGAGCAAAAGAGTCTCTGGGGAATAGACTCGGGGCAAAAGAGACGCTGGGGAATAGACTCAGGGCAAAAGAGACTCTGGGGAATAGACTCAGGGCAAAAGAGACTCTGGGGAATAGACTCAGGGCAAAAGAGACTCTGGGGAATAGACTCAGGGCAAAAGGGACTCTGGGGAATAGAATCAGATCAACAGAGTCTCTGGGGAATAGACCCATAGCAAAGGAGACTCTGGGGAATAGACTCAGGGCAAAAGAGACTCTGGGGAATAGACTCAGGGCAAAAGAGACTCTGGGGAATAGACTCAGGGCAAAAGAGACTCTGGGGAACAGACTCAGGGCAAAAGAGACTCTGGGGAATAGACTCAAGGCAGAAGAGACTCTGGGGAATAGACTCAGGGCAAAAGCTACTCTGGGGATAGACTCAGGGCAAAAGAGACTCTGGGGAATAGACTCTGAGCAAAAGAGACTCTGGGGAATAGACTCAGGGCTAAAGAAACTCTGGGGAATAGACTCAGGGCAAAAGAGACTCTGGGGTTTAGACTCAGAGCAAAAGAGACTCTGTGGAATAGACTCAGAGCAAAAGAGACTCTGGGGAATAGACTCAGGGCAAAAGAGACTCTGGGGAATAGACTCAGGGCTAAAGAGACTCTGGGGAATAGACTAAGGGCAAAAGAGACTCTGGGGAATAGACTCAGGGCAAAAGAGACTCTGGGGAATAGACACAGAGCAAAAGAGGCTCTGGGGAATAGACTCAGGGCAAAAGACACTCTGGGGAATAGACTCAGGGCAAAAGAGACTCTGGGGAATAGTCTCAGAGCACAAGAGACTCTGGGGAATAGACTCAGGGCAAAAGAGACTCTGGGGAATAGACTCAGAGCAAAAGAGACTCTGGGGAATAGACTCAGGGCAAAAGAGACTCTGGGGAATAGACTCAGGGCAAAAGAGACTCTGGGCAATAGACTCAGGGCAAAAGACACTCTGGCGAATAGACTCAGGGCAAAAGAGACTCTGGGGAATAGACTCAGGGCAAAAGAGACACTGGGGAATAGACTCAGGGCAAAAGAGACTCTGGGGATAGACTCAGGGCAAAAGAGACTCTGGTGAATACACTCTCAGCAAAAGAAACTCTGGGGAATAGACTCAGGGCTAAAGAGACTCTGGGCAATAGACTCAGGGCAAAAGAGACTCTGGGGAATAGACTCAGAGCAAAAGAGACTCTGTGGAATAGACTCAGAGCAAAAGAGACTCTGGGGAATAGACTCAGGGCAAAAGAGACTCTGGGGAATAGACTCAGGGCAGAAGAGACTCTGGGGAATAGAGTCAGAGCAAAAGAGACTCTGGGGAATAGACTCAGGGCAAAAGAGACTCTGAGGAATAGACTCAGGGCAAAAGAGACTCTGGGGAATAGACTCAGGGCAAAAGAGACTCTGGGGAATAGACTCAGGCAAAAGAGATTCTGGGGAATAGACTCAGGGCAAAAGAGACTCTGGGGAATAGACTCAGGGCAAAAGAGACTCTGGGGAATAGACTCAGGGCGAAAGAGACTCTGGTGAATAGACTCTGAGCAAAAGAGACTCTGGGGAATAGACTCAGGGCTAAAGAGACTCTGGGGAATAGACTCAGGGCAAAAGAGATTCTGGGGAATAGACTCAGAGCAAAAGAGACTCTGTGGAATAGACTCAGAGCAAAAGAGACTCTGGGGAATAGACTCAGGGCAAAAGAGACTCTGGGGAATAGACTCAGGGCAGAAGAGACTCTGGGGAATAGACTCAGAGCAAAAGAGACTCTGGGGAATAGACTCAGGGCAAAAGAGACTCTGAGGAATAGACTCAGGGCAAAAGAGACTCTGGGGAATAGACTCAGGGCAAAAGAGACTCTGGGGAATAGTCGCAGGGCAAAAGAGACTCTGGGGAATAGACTCAGGGCAGAAGAGACTCTGGGGAATAGACTCAGGGCAAAAGAGACTCTGGGGAATAGACTCAGGGCAAAAGAGACTCTGGGGAATAGACCAAGAGGAAAAGAGACTCTGGGGAATAGACTCAGGGCAAAAGAGACTCTGGGGAATAGACTCTGAGCAAAAGAGACTCTGGGGAATAGACTCAGCGCTAAAGAGACTCTGGGGAATAGACTCAGGGCAAAAGAGACTCTGGGGAATAGACTCAGGGCAAAAGAGACACTGGGGAATAGACTCAGAGCAAAAGAGACTCTGTGGAATAGACTCAGTGCAAAAGAGACTCTGGGGAATAGACTCAGGGCAAAAGAGACTCTGGGGAATAGACTCAGGGCAAAAGAGACTCTGGGGAATACACTAAGGGCAAAAGAGACTCTGGGGAATAGACTCAGAGCAAAAGAGACTCTGGGGAATAGACTAAGGGCAAAAGAGACTCTGGGGAATAGACTCAGGGCAGAAGAGAGCCTGGGGAATAGACTCAGAGCAAAAGAGACTCTGGGGAATAGACTCAGGGCAAAAGAGACTCTGGGGAATAGACTCAGGGCAAAAGAGACTATGGGGATTAGACTCTGAGCAAAAGAGACTCTGGGGATTAGACTCTGAGCAAAAGAGAATCTGGGGAATAGACTCAGGGCTAAAGAGATTCTGGGGAATAGACTCAGGGCAAAAGAGACTCTGGGGAATAGACTCAGGGCTAAAGAGACTCTGGGGAATAGACTCAGGGCAAAAGAGACTCTGGGGAATAGATTAAGGGCAAAAGAGACTCTGGGGAATAGACTCAGAGCAAAAGAGTCTCTGTGGAATAGACTCAGAGCAAAAGAGACTCTGCGGAATAGACTCAGTGCAAAAGAGACTCTGGGGAATAGACTCAGGGCAAAAGAGACTCTGGGGAATAGACTAAGTGCAGAAGAGACTCTGGGGAATAGACTCAGAGCAAAAGAGACTCTGGGAAATAGACTCAGGGCTGAAGAGAGTCTGGGGAATAGACTCAGAGCAAAAGAGACTCTGGGGAACAGACTCAGGGCAAAAGAGACTCTGGGGAATAGACTCAGGGCAAAAGAGACTCTGGGGAATAGACTCAGAGCAAAAGAGATTCCAGGGAATAGACTCAGAGCAAAAGAGACTCTGGGGAATAGACTCAGAGCAGAAGAGACTCTGGGGAATAGACTCAGGGCAAAAGAGACTCGGGAATAGACTCAGGGCAAAAGCGACTCTGGGGAATAGACTCGGGGCAAAAGAGACTCTGGGGAATAGACTCAGGGCAATAGAGATTCTGGGGAATAGACTCAGAGCAAAAGAGTCTCTGGGGAATAGACTCGGGGCAAAAGAGACGCTGGGGAATAGACTCAGGGCAAAAGAGACTCTGGGGAATAGACTCAGGGCAAAAGAGACTCTGGGGAATAGACTCAGGGCAAAAGAGACTCTGGGGAATAGACTCAGGGCAAAAGGGACTCTGGGGAATAGAATCAGATCAACAGAGTCTCTGGGGAATAGACCCATAGCAAAGGAGACTCTGGGGAATAGACTCAGGGCAAAAGAGACTCTGGGGAATAGACTCAGGGCAAAAGAGACTCTGGGGAATAGACTCAGGGCAAAAGAGACTCTGGGGAACAGACTCAGGGCAAAAGAGACTATGGGGAATAGACTCAAGGCAGAAGAGACTCTGGGGAATAGACTCAGGGCAAAAGCTACTCTGGGGATAGACTCAGGGCAAAAGAGACTCTGGGGAATAGACTCTGAGCAAAAGAGACTCTGGGGAATAGACTCAGGGCTAAAGAAACTCTGGGGAATAGACTCAGGGCAAAAGAGACTCTGGGGTTTAGACTCAGAGCAAAAGAGACTCTGTGGAATAGACTCAGAGCAAAAGAGACTCTGGGGAATAGACTCAGGGCAAAAGAGACTCTGGGGAATAGACTCAGGGCTAAAGAGACTCTGGGGAATAGACTAAGGGCAAAAGAGACTCTGGGGAATAGACTCAGGGCAAAAGAGACTCTGGGGAATAGACACAGAGCAAAAGAGGCTCTGGGGAATAGACTCAGGGCAAAAGAGACTCTGGGGAATAGACTCAGGGCAAAAGAGACTCTGGGGAATAGACTCAGAGCAAAAGAGACTCTGGGGAATAGACTCAGGGCAAAAGAGACTCTGGGGAATAGACTCAGGGCAAAAGAGACTCTGGGCAATAGACTCAGGGCAAAAGACACTCTGGGGAATAGACTCAGGGCAAAAGAGACTCTGGGGAATAGACTCAGGGCAAAAGAGACACTGGGGAATAGACTCAGAGCACAAGAGACTCTGGGGAATAGACTCAGGGCAAAAGAGACTCTGGGGAATAGACTCAGAGCAAAAGAGACTCTGGGGAATAGACTCAGGGCAAAAGAGACTCTGGGGAATAGACTCAGGGCAAAAGAGACTCTGGGCAATAGACTCAGGGCAAAAGACACTCTGGGGAATAGACTCAGGGCAAAAGAGACTCTGGGGAATAGACTCAGGGCAAAAGAGACACTGGGGAATAGACTCAGGGCAAAAGAGACTCTGGGGATAGACTCAGGGCAAAAGAGACTCTGGTGAATACACTCTCAGCAAAAGAAACTCTGGGGAATAGACTCAGGGCTAAAGAGACTCTGGGCAATAGACTCAGGGCAAAAGAGACTCTGGGGAATAGACTCAGAGCAAAAGAGACTCTGTGGAATAGACTCAGAGCAAAAGAGACTCTGGGGAATAGACTCAGGGCAAAAGAGACTCTGGGGAATAGACTCAGGGCAGAAGAGACTCTGGGGAATAGAGTCAGAGCAAAAGAGACTCTGGGGAATAGACTCAGGGCAAAAGAGACTCTGAGGAATAGACTCAGGGCAAAAGAGACTCTGGGGAATAGACTCAGGGCAAAAGAGACTCTGGGGAATAGACTCAGGCAAAAGAGATTCTGGGGAATAGACTCAGGGCAAAAGAGACTCTGGGGAATAGACTCAGGGCAAAAGAGACTCTGGGGAATAGACTCAGGGCGAAAGAGACTCTGGTGAATAGACTCTGAGCAAAAGAGACTCTGGGGAATAGACTCAGGGCTAAAGAGACTCTGGGGAATAGACTCAGGGCAAAAGAGATTCTGGGGAATAGACTCAGAGCAAAAGAGACTCTGTGGAATAGACTCAGAGCAAAAGAGACTCTGGGGAATAGACTCAGGGCAAAAGAGACTCTGGGGAATAGACTCAGGGCAGAAGAGACTCTGGGGAATAGACTCAGAGCAAAAGAGACTCTGGGGAATAGACTCAGGGCAAAAGAGACTCTGAGGAACAGACTCAGGGCAAAAGAGACTCTGGGGAATAGACTCAGGGCAAAAGAGACTCTGGGGAATAGTCGCAGGGCAAAAGAGACTCTGGGGAATAGACTCAGGGCAGAAGAGACTCTGGGGAATCGACTCAGCGCAAAAGAGACTCTGGGGAATAGAATCAGGGCAAAAGAGACTCTGGGGAATAGACTCTGAGCAAAAGAGACTCTGGGGAATAGACTCAGGGCAGAAGAGAGTCTGGGGAATAGACTCAGAGCAAAAGAGACTCTGGGGAATAGACTCAGGGCAAAAGAGACTCTGGGGAATAGACTCAGGGCAAAGGAGACTCTGGGGAATAAACTCAGGGCAAAAGAGACTCTGGGGAATAGACTCAGAGCAAAAGAAACTCTGGGGAATAGACTCAGAGCAAAAGAGACTCTGGGGAATAGACTCAGTTCAAAAGAGACTCTGGGGAATAGACTCAGAGCAAAAGAGACTCTGGGGAATATACTCAGAGCAAAAGAGACTCTGGGGAATATACTCAGGGCAAAAGAGACTCGGGAATAGACTCAGGGCAAAAGAGACTCTGGGGAATAGACTCAGGGCAAAATAGACTCTGGGATAGAGACTCTGGGGAATAGACCCAGGGCAAAAGAGACTCTGGGGAATAGACTCAGAGCAAAAGAGTCTCTGTGGAATAGACTCAGGGCAAAAGAGTCTCTGGGGAATAGACTCAGGGCAAAAGACACTCTGGGGAATAGACCCAGAGCAATAGAGACTCTGGGGAATAGACTCAGGGCAAAAGAGACTCTGGGGAATAGACCCAGAGCAATAGAGTCTCTGGGGAATAGACTCGGGGCAAAAGAGATTCTGGGGAATAGACTCAGAGCAAAAGCGACTCTGGGTAATAGACTCAGGGCAAAAGAGAGTCTGGGGAACAGACTCAGGGCAAAAGAGACTCTGGGGAATAGACTCAGAGCAATAGAGTCTCTGGGGAATAGATTCAGGGCAAAAGAGACTCTGGGGAATAGACTCAGGGCAAAAGAGACTCTGGGGAATAGATTCAGGGCGAAAGAGACTCTGGGGAATAGACTCAGGGCAAAAGAGACTCTGGGGAATAGACTCAGAGCAAAAGAGACTCTGGGCAATAGACTCAGGGCAAAAGAGACTCTGGGGAATAGCCTCAGGGCAAAAAAGACTCTGGGCAATAGACTCTGAGCAAAAGAGTCTCTGGGGAATAGACTCAGGGCAAAAGAGACTCTGGGGAATAGACTCAGGGCAAAATATACTCTGGGGAATAGACTCAGGGCAAAAGAGACTCTGGGGAATATACTCAGGGCAAAAGAGACTCTGGGGAATAGACTCAGGGCAAAAGAGACTCTGGGGAATAGACTCAGGGCAAAAGAGACTCTGGGGAATAGACCAAGAGGAAAAGAGACTCTGGGGAATAGACTCAGGGCAAAAGAGACTCTGGGGAATAGACTCTGAGCAAAAGAGACTCTGGGGAATAGACTCAGCGCTAAAGAGACACTGGGGAATAGACTCAGAGCAAAAGAGACTCTGTGGAATAGACTCAGTGCAAAAGAGACTCTGGGGAATAGACTCAGGGCAAAAGAGACTCTGGGGAATAGACTCAGGGCAAAAGAGACTCTGGGGAATAGACTAAGGGCAAAAGAGACTCTGGGGAATAGCCTCAGGGCAAAAAAGACTCTGGGCAATAGACTCAGAGCAAAAGAGTCTCTGGGGAATAGACTCAGGGCAAAAGAGACTCTGGGGAATAGACTCAGGGCAAAAGAGACTCTGGGGAATAGACTCAGGGCAAAAGAGACTCTGGGGAATAGACTCAGCGCTAAAGAGACTCTGGGGAATAGACTCAGGGCAAAAGAGACTCTGGGGAATAGACTCAGGGCAAAAGAGACACTGGGGAATAGACTCAGAGCAACAGAGACTCTGTGGAATAGACTCAGTGCAAAAGAGACTCTGGGGAATAGACTCAGGGCAAAAGAGACTCTGGGGAATAGACTCAGGGCAAAAGAGACTCTGGGGAATAGACTAAGGGCAAAAGAGACTCTGGGGAATAGACTCAGAGCAAAAGAGACTCTGGGGAATAGACTAAGGGCAAAAGAGACTCTGGGGAATAGACTCAGGGCAGAAGAGAGCCTGGGGAATAGACTCAGAGCAAAAGAGACTCTGGGGAATAGACTCAGGGCAAAAGAGACTCTGGGGAATAGACTCAGGGCAAAAGAGACTATGGGGATTAGACTCTGTGCAAAAGAGACTCTGGGGATTAGACTCTGAGCAAAAGAGAATCTGGGGAATAGACTCAGGGCTAAAGAGATTCTGGGGAATAGACTCAGGCAAATGAGACTCTGGGGAATAGACTCAGGGCTAAAGAGACTCTGGGGAATAGACTCAGGGCAAAAGAGACTCTGGGGAATAGATTAAGGGCAAAAGAGACTCTGGGGAATAGACTCAGAGCAAAAGAGTCTCTGTGGAATAGACTCAGAGCAAAAGAGACTCTGCGGAATAGACTCAGGGCAAAAGAGACTCTGGGGAATAGACTCAGGGCAAAAGAGACTCTGGGGAATAGACTAAGTGCAGAAGAGACTCTGGGGAATAGACTCAGAGCAAAAGAGACTCTGGGAAATAGACTCAGGGCTGAAGAGAGTCTGGGGAATAGACTCAGAGCAAAAGAGACTCTGGGGAACAGACTCAGGGCAAAAGAGACTCTGGGGAATAGACTCAGGGCAAAAGAGACTCTGGGGAATAGACTCAGAGCAAAAGAGATTCCGGGGAATAGACTCAGAGCAAAAGAGACTCTGGGGAATAGACTCAGAGCAGAAGAGACTCTGGGGAATAGACTCAGGGCAAAAGAGACTCGGGAATAGACTCAGGGCAAAAGAGACTCTGGGGAATAGACTCGGGGCAAAAGAGACTCTGGGGAATAGACTCAGGGCAAAAGAGATTCTGGGGAATAGACTCAGAGCAAAAGAGTCTCTGGGGAATAGACTCGGGGCAAAAGAGACGCTGGGGAATAGACTCAGGGCAAAAGAGACTCTGGGGAATAGACTCAGGGCAAAAGAGACTCTGGGGAATAGACTCAGGGCAAAAGAGACTCTGGGGAATAGACTCAGGGCAAAAGGGACTCTGGGGAATAGAATCAGATCAACAGAGTCTCTGGGGAATAGACCCATAGCAAAGGAGACTCTGGGGAATAGACTCAGGGCAAAAGAGACTCTGGGGAATAGACTCAGGGCAAAAGAGACTCTGGGGAATAGACTCAGGGCAAAAGAGACTCTGGGGAATAGACTCAGGGCTAAAGAAACTCTGGGGAATAGACTCAGGGCAAAAGAGACTCTGGGGTTTAGACTCAGAGCAAAAGAGACTCTGTGGAATAGACTCAGAGCAAAAGAGACTCTGGGGAATAGACTCAGGGCAAAAGAGACTCTGGGGAATAGACTCAGGGCTAAAGAGACTCTGGGGAATAGACTAAGGGCAAAAGAGACTCTGGGGAATAGACTCAGGGCAAAAGAGACTCTGGGGAATAGACACAGAGCAAAAGAGACTCTGGGGAATAGACTCAGGGCAAAAGACACGCTGGGGAATAGACTCAGGGCAAAAGAGACTCTGGGGAATAGACTCAGAGCGCAAGAGACTCTGGGGAATAGACTCAGGGCAAAAGAGACTCTGGGGAATAGACTCAGAGCAAAAGAGACTCTGGGGAATAGACTCAGGGCAAAAGAGACTCTGGGGAAAAAACTCAGGGCAAAAGAGACTCTGGGCAATAGACTCAGGGCAAAAGACACTCTGGGGAATAGACTCAGGGCAAAAGAGAGTCTGGGGAATAGACTCAGGGCAAAAGAGACACTGGGGAATAGACTCAGGGCAAAAGAGACTCTGGGGATAGACTCAGGGCAAAAGAGACTCTGGTGAATAGACTCTCAGCAAAAGAAACTCTGGGGAATAGACTCAGGGCTAAAGAGACTCTGGGCAATAGACTCAGGGCAAAAGAGACTCTGGGGAATAGACTCAGAGCAAAAGAGACTCTGTGGAATAGACTCAGAGCAAAAGAGACTCTGGGGAATAGACTCAGGGCAAAAGAGACTCTGGGGAATAGACTCAGGGCAGAAGAGACTCTGGGGAATAGAGTCAGAGCGAAAGAGACTCTGAGGAATAGACTCAGGGCAAAAGAGACTCTGAGGAATAGACTCAGGGCAAAAGAGACTCTGGGGAATAGACTCAGGGCAAAAGAGACTCTGGGGAATAGACTCAGGCAAAAGAGAGTCTGGGGAATAGACTCAGGGCAAAAGAGACTCTGGGGAATAGACTCAGGGCAAAAGAGACTCTGGGGAATAGACTCAGGGCGAAAGAGACTCTGGGGAATAGACTCAGAGCAAAAGAGACTCTGGGGAATAGATTCAGGGCAAAAGAGACTCTGGGGAATAGACTCAGGGCAAAAGAGACTCTGGGGAATAGACTCAGGGCAAAAGAGACTCTGGGGAATAGACCAAGAGGAAAAGAGACTCTGGGGAATAGACTCAGGGCAAAAGAGACACTGGGGAATAGACTCTGAGCAAAAGAAACTCTGGGGAATAGACTCAGGGCTAAAGAGACTCTGGTGAATAGACTCTGAGCAAAAGAGACTCTGGGGAATAGACTCAGCGCTAAAGAGACTCTGGGGAATAGACTCGGGGCAAAAGAGACTCTGGGGAATAGACTCAGGGCAAAAGAGACTCTGGGGAATAGACTCTGAGCAAAAGAAACTCTGGGGAATAGACTCAGGGCAAAAGAGACTCTGGTGAATAGACTCTGAGCAAAAGAGACTCTGGGGAATAGACTCAGCGCTAAAGAGACTCTGGGGAATAGACTCGGGGCAAAAGAGACTCTGGGGAATAGACTCAGGGCAAAAGAGACTCTGGGGAATAGACTCAGGGCAAAAGAGACTCTGGGGAATAGACTAAGGGCAAAAGAGAATCTGGGGAATAGACTCAGGGCAAAAGAGACTCGGGAATAGACACAGGGCAAAAGAGACTCTGGGGAATAGACTCGGGACAAAAGAGACTCTGGGGAATAGACTCAGGGCAAAAGCGATTCTGGGGAATAGACTCAGGGCAAAAGAGTCTCTGGGGAATAGACTCGGGGCAAAAGAGACGCTGGGGAATAGACTCAGGGCAAAAGAGACTCTGGGGAATAGACTCAGGGCAAAAGAGACTCTGGGGAATAGACTCAGGGCAAAAGAGACTCTGGGGAATAGACTCAGGGCAAAAGGGACTCTGGGGAATAGAATCAGATCAACAGAGTCTCTGGGGAATAGACCCATAGCAAAGGAGACTCTGGGGAATAGACTCAGGGCAAAAGAGACTCTGGGGAATAGACTCAGGGCAAAAGAGGCTCTGGGGAATAGACTCAGGGCAAAAGAGACTCTGGGGAATAGACTCAGGGCAAAAGAGACTCTGGGGAATAGACTCAGGGCAAAAGAGACTCTGGGGAATAGACTCAGGGCGAAAGAGACTCTGGGGAATAGACTCAGAGCAAAAGAGACTCTGGGGAATAGATTCAGGGCAAAAGAGACTCTGGGGAATAGATTCAGGGCAAAAGAGACTCTGGGGAATAGACTCAGGGCAAAAGAGACTCTGGGGAATAGACTCAGGGCAAAAGAGACTCTGGGGAATAGACTCAGGGCAAAAGAGACTCTGGGGAATAGACTCAGAGCAAAAGAGACTCTGGGGAATAGACTCAGAGCAGAAGAGAATCTGGGGAATAGACTCAGGGCAAAAGAGACTCGGGAATAGACTCAGGGCAAAAGAGACTCTGGGGAATAGACTCTGAGCAAAAGAGACTCTGGGGAATAGACTCAGGCCAAAGGAGACTAAATTACATAAATTAACTATTTTAAACAAAAAAATTAATTAAAGTTTATAACGCTAAAAATAAACTTACCTTTCTTTAAATTATTTAGAAATGCTAAACCTGTGGAAAAAATGTTTCAATTTTACTCGTCACCTCTTACCTTGTTAAAGGCAGGCCTTGCGCCTACTTTTTCCAGGCGCAGCTGCTAGGGACTTACCCGCACGGAGAAAGCGGTAAAAAAAAGCGGAAGTTCCAGGTTTACGCTGCTTCTCTGGTGCACACGTTTGACTTGTGACCCCCTTCTTTCAGGGGAACGGAAATTCCGGTTTCCAGCGCATGCACAGTGCATGCGCGAAACTGGCATGTTCGATGGCCCTACGGGTGATTACACAGCGCGTACACACCTGTGGGGACCCGAATTTCAATAGAAATTCGGGTCTCCACGGGTGAGTACGCACGGGGTACTCACCCGTAAGCCCGATGGAAGTGCCGGTTTCCTGCATGCACTGCGCATGCACGCGAAACCGACCTTCCGTTCCTCTGAACGAAGAGGTTCAGAGGTCGAACTTTTACAGGTTTCTCCGGGATCATAAGCCTGCAGGATTTAGAAATGTAAAAAGCAGGCGTAAGTAGTGAATTAATTAAAATTTTAAAAATATTTCCACAGGTTTATTATTTTTAAATACTTTAACGCAAGGTAAGTTTAATTTAACCCCGTTAGAATATAAAATTATTTTTTTCAAAAATTTAAGTTATTGTTTAAAATAGTTATTTCATGTAATTTATAGTTTATTAAAAAATGTGATTTAAAAAAAAAAATTATTTGAATGTTTAGTGCTATTTTGGGGCCGTAGTATTTATAAGTCTTGACAGCTCTTCCTGTCAGACTTATGAATGGTCTTTTCCCTGCTCCGATTGGCTACCCATAGCCCACGTGATCCCAGGGGACGCATTGAATAACTGCGCCCCTGGGAATACACAAGCACTGCGCACCGGCAGCTGGACCAGGCCCCGGATCGGAATTCCACAGGGCCCTGCAGCTCAACTGCCGGCGCGCAAGGTAAGTTCAGATCGGGGGCTTGCACCAGCAGGGAGCTCCCGACCCGAATTTCTGGGCCAAGGCCAGAAATCGGGTCTCCACGGGTGAGTACGCACGGGGTACTCACCCTTAAGCCCAATGGAAGTGCCGGTTTCCTGCATGCACTGTGCATGCGCGGGAAACCGGCACTTCCATTCCCCTGAACAAAGGGGTTAAGAGGTCGAACACGTGCACAGGAGAGGCTGCGCGTGCGCATTAAACTTTGTTTTTTTTTGCAGGTTTTCCCGGGAGGGTAAGTCTCCAGAAGTTAAACATTTAAATGGCAGGTGTAAGGCCTGCTTTTTACAAGGTAACTGTTGAATTAATTAAAATTAAAACTTTTTTCCACAGGTTTATTATTTTTAAATACTTTAAAGAAAGGTAAGTTTATTTTTTGCCCCGTTAGAAAATAAAACTATTTTATTCAAAAATTTAAATTATTGTTTAAAATAGTTATTTCATGTAATGTATAGTTTATTTAAAAAATGTGATTTTTTAAAAAATTATTTGAAGATTTAGTGATGTTTTGGGGCCCGTAGTATTTCTAAGTTTTGACAGCTCTTCTTGTCAAACTTATGAATGGAGCATTCCCTGCTCCGATTGGCTCTCCATAGCCCACGTGATCCCAGGGGACGCATTGAACTAACTGCGCCCCTGGGATACGCAAGCACTGCATGCCGGCAGTTGAAGGAGGCCCCAGATTGGAATTCCACGGGGCCCCACAGCTCAATGGCCAGCGCGCAAGGTAAGTGCAGGTCGAGAGCTTACACTCGCGGGAAGCCTCCGACCCGAATTTCTGGGCCAATTTATCCGGTCTAATCACCACCTCTGCACATTCATACTACAGAGGCATGGGTCTGAGTCTAGAGTGAACTCACAGACTTTGTGTCCTGATATCGCACCTGCACTTGTAAATCCCACTATATTTGGTGCAACACCCCATATTTGGACTGTCCCAGGTATTATTTCGTTTAATCAGGGTGGGGGGTGGGTGGTGCAAAAGACTTATGGAACCTTCCTTCTAGCATCCCTATCGATTCCACCTTAAATACTTCCCAAAGTCTCATCTTGTGTACCTGTGGCAGCCACAGTACCACAGGAACGATTGGCTGACTTTCACAATCCCCATTTCCTCTCACTAAATATGCTAATCCCTGTTTTCTTGCCTCTGTTACATTATTGTCCTTATCATAATGGAGCCACTTCCTAATCATGGAATCATTGACAAATGAGGGGACTCGGTTATGTTCTATTTCACTTAACCCTGCCATCACTTGGTCCTTCATGTAGCTCCCATTAATTGAACATAACATAGCCCTTGAGATGTCTTGTTGTGTTAAACTAATCCCTCTTGTCGCATTGTTAAAATGATCCTGAATTTTCCTGTATCTTTCTGTTTCATCTTGCTTGGTTATCAGCATATTCTCAATTCCTGTATGGTGTCTGAATCTCCCTTATTCATGTTTGATAGAAGGCCTTTCAACTGTCTGCTCATTACCTCGTCATGTTCCCACATAGTTTCTATATCTACCCTGTTCAAGCCAATGGTTCCTGCGGTGGCTTTTATCTCTAACCATGCTCCCAGGCCTCTCTTTGTTCTCAAGAGGCTGCTATTATGACCTGAAATGTTGACCATTATGTAAGTCTGTTCTACATCCCACAAACCCCATCTGTCTTGGCCATGGTTTTTATCTAAAAAATCCTTTACCAGTTTCCTCACCAAATGGTCATAATATCCTTGGTGTCCTGTCTACATTTCCGGGAAAGGGAATAACTGTAAACTAAAAGATTACCGGGATAATTTCGTATGATCATCACTATTCAATTGTTTATAGGTACGGGTGACAAACAATCCGTTTGATGGTCCTTTTGTTATTTATGGGCATCTCCTATTTTTATGTTTGTCGCTTTTCCTTTGTAACCTTATCCCCTATGTTCTTCCCCTGATTTCCATCTGTAGTACTTTTCCTTGCCTGGGTCTCTCTTTGAGCTCCGCATTGAAGCATTCTATCATTCCTCTATGTCTTTTACCTATTTTGGGCCAATGCAGTGTATTCAAACTTTGTCCCAGATATGGGATCCCCACACTATTTGGTGTAATCTCAGCCGCTTTGTCAAATCCGAACCCTAGATCTACAAACTGTCCAATTCCTAACTGAAACTTTAGGGTTACTTGAACATTGGCCTAGAAATTCAGTATAGCCACTTTTGGGGTGGTAAAGTCGGGCGGGCGCTAAAGTTTGCGCCCGCCGGAAAGTGGAGGCCACTTCACCGATATTCAGTAGCTTTGGCCAAGGAGTTTGGGCGAGCGCTAAAACTGGCATTGCACCCCTCTCTTTAGGCGCTAAGCCGGCGGTGCAGAGTGATACCGCCGAGGCCGGGCGCAGCGCAGGTGCGGTCATGTTTTGATTGACAGCAGACACCCTGACGCCGGCCAGCTCGTAAAGGGGGAAGGGTCGACTTGGTCTGCTGCCACGCCCTGGATACTGCAGCCCTCCAGCTAGGCCTAAACACTGCTGCTGGAGAGAAATAGCGCCAGCAAGGATGCAGAGGGCCCGTGAGCAAGCGCAGCGCTTCTCTGCCCATGATTTGAAGGTGATGCTTAGGGGTTTGGAGAAGAGAAGAGATATCTTGTGCCCGGACAGTGGCCACAAGGCTCCCAAGAGGCTGTACAGGAGAGCCTGGAGGGAAATCGCCCAGAGGGTCACAGCCAACAGCGATGTCCCCAGGACTGCTGACCAATGCCGGAAGAAGTTTAATGACCTCACTCGGTTGGTCAGGGTGAGTACCCTTTCCAGTGTCCTCCTCATCCTTGCATGTGCACCTCACATTATGGGCAAAGGGACCTCAGAGGCCTAATGGCCAGCCCTCCTCCAGCAGCTATGGCACTGGCATGCTCATCAATAGCACTTTCTGCACTTTACACACTGGCCAAGCTATTCGACCATGGGAGGCAGTGCACACACCAACAGGGCACCAGACTGGCCAAGCTATTCGACCATGGGAGGCAGTGCACACACCAACAGGGCACCACACTGTACTTAGAGACCGTCCTTTCTCTTGCAGGCCAAGCTGGCGCAGAATCTGAAGAGCCGGACTGTCACCGCGGGAGGCCGTACCCAGTTCCAGGAGCTCAGTGACCTGGAGGAGCGCGTGGCTCGACTCATGCATGCCCGGGTGATTGGCCCCGTTGCTATTGGAGATGCCGACCCTGTGCTGGGCCCCAATGGTAAGGACATGACCATTTGGACCTCTCTTGGTCCCCTTGCGCTTCAGATCTACATCCTTTGCCACTGTCCCACCAATGCGCATAATGCCACCACTCATGCCTCCCTCGCTGATGCACTGTCCTCACTCTAAAGCTACTCTTGTGCCTTCCTGCTTTCAGCTGGTGAGGAGGAGGTCCCTGAAGCTGCGAGTGTCAGTCCCTCGGAAGAGGAGGATGACGAGGAGCAAGAGGAAGGCGGCACATCGGGGGAACCCTCATCCGCGCCAGGGGATGGCAATGGAGGGGACACGTCTTGCCTGGAGGAGAGCCAGGGGGAACTGTTGCAGGGGGGTGTAGCTCCTGTGCCCAGTGGCGTCCAGCCATGCGGGAAGGGTTGGCCAGCACGGCCGCCTTCTCCCCAGAGGGGGGAAGTGTTGCAGGGGAGAGCAGTTGCTGGGCCCAGTGGCGTCCAGCCATGCGGGAAGGGTCGGCCAGCTCGGCGGCCTTCTCCCCAGAGGGAGAGTCCGGCCTCCAGTCCGGAGACGGTCCTCGCCCAGGAGGTGCGCCTCCTTGGTCAAATGTCCGCAGACTCGGAGCGTCGCCACACCGAGTTCATGGGGGTTGCGGCACAGTTGCCTCAGGCCATTGAGTCCCTGGCTCATAGTGTGGCCACTTTCGGGGACTCACAGGCCAGGGGTTTCGAACAACTCGCGGCAGCACAGGCCAGGGGTGTCGAACAATTCGGGGCATCACAGGACGCGAGTCGGGCAGAATTCAAGGCATCACAGGACGCGAGTCGAGAGTTCATGAGTGGTGCCGTGCACACACTGGCTGGTCTGATGCGGGCACAGACCAGGGCAGTACGGGCACTCACTTCTGCCACACTCGCTGTGTCACGGACGCATCGCCAGGGCACCCGCCGCACTGCTGCAGCCCAGCGGTCTGTCCTTCACCAGATTGCTGCGCTTGCTGCAGTGCCAGCCCGGCCGACTGCCAGTGTCTCTGGCGACCAGCGAGCGCCTGGCATCAGCCAGCTTGCCCCCATTGCTCCAGCCGCCACTGCCACTCCCCCAGCAAAGCTGCGACGAGCTGCTGGAGAGACTGATGCTGGCCAGCCCCAGCTGCAGCAGTCAGCAGCCGGCCCCTCCAGGGCCGGACCTCGTCTAGGCCGACCCCCAAGGGCATCTGCCGTCATGCATTGTGCCCCTCAGGAGCCTTCCCCCAGCCTTGCAACACCCACAGGGCCCAGGTTGAGGCGGAGCAGCAGGTCGGCCAGGGGCCGGAGAAGCCTGCACAAGGACTCGCCCTCTCGGCACACAAAGTAGAGTGTGTTGCCAAATGTTTTTTCATATGGGGGTGTTTGTGTTCTCTATGGGGGGGGTTTATTTTGGTAAGGCCGAAGATGAAGGCCAATTGGATGCACAAGTTTTGTTATTCCTCCCCAGGTTGTGGGAGTGAGATATGTTTTTGACTGTTTTTTGGGGGTCTTGTCTGTTTTTGTGTTTCATGTGGGAAGGGCCCTGAGTTTGTTAAATAAAGCTTTTTATTTATTCAGCTTGTCCATGTGTGATGTTTCAAGTGGTTGTTGCGTTAACCGGCTGAGGGCTTGCGGAGCGGCTGCATTCAGGTGCGTTCATTGCCACAAGCCATTCCCTGACAGGGGGCCTAGAAGTGTCGTTCAATAAGCCGCCGACGGACGGCCCTTGGACCTTGTGGCGCCCTCCTGGGCTGGTACTCCTCCTCCTCCTCCTCCTCCTCATGGTCCTCCTGCTTGTCCTCCTGAGGTGGTGGTCCAACGTGAGGTGGCAGTGCCTGAGTCCTGCGGATAGCCAGGTTGTGCAGCATGCAGCAAACGATGACGAACTGGGAGACTCTATCCGGTGAATACTGTAGAGAGCCGCTGGAACGATCCAGGCAGCGGAACCGTTGCTTGAGGATGCCAATTGTTTGCTCTATGATGTTCCTTGTGGCTTGATGGCTTTCGTTATATGCCTCCTCAGCAGGGGTCCTGGGCGCGCGGAGTGGGGTCATGAGCCATGTACACAAAGGGTAGCCCTTGTCCCCGATAAGCCAGCCTCTTGGGGGAGGCTGTGCCTGGAACATGTCAGCCACAGTAGTCTGGCACAGGATAAATGCATCGTGGCTGCTTCCTGGAAAGCGGGCATTGACAGCTAGGATGCGCTGCCTGTGGTCACACACCAGCTGTACATTGAGGGAATGGTAGCCCTTACGGTTGCGGTAATCCTCAGCATTGTCGATAGGTGCCCGCATAGCCACATGCGTGCAGTCAATGGCGCCCTGCACCATGGGGAAGTCGGCGATCCTCGCAAATTCGACTGCACACTGCTCCTGCCTCTCTAGGGTCATGGGGAAGGAGATGAATTGGTGTCTCCTTGCGCAAAGGGCATCGGTGACCTGCCGGATGCAGCGATGCACGGCGAACTGGGAGATGTTCACTATGTCCCCAGCAGCGGCTTGGAAGGAGCCGCTTGCATAAAAGTTCAGAGCCACCGTGACCTTCACTTCCACCGACAGAGACGTCCTGCACATCAGCTGTGGACGCAGATCTCTGTGAAGCAGCTGGCAGATCTCTGCAACCACCTCCCTTCTGAAGCGCAGCCTCTTAACACAATGCGCGGCAGTCATGGTGAGATAGGACACCTGCTGCCGGTATTCCCTGAGTGGGTAAGGCCTACGTTGCCGACGCCTGATGGCCCCTCTGCGTCTAGGCATGGCTGCCCCTCTCACACAGCGTCTGCGAGCTCTTCGCACATAATGCTGGAACTGAGGGTTGCAACCCCATGCAGCCCCCATAATATACTTGCAAACAGTGAAATCACAATGAGTCAAATTTCCAAGCTCTGGCCAGAAGCCAAAAATACCTCTCCTATGTTGTCCCAAATCAGTAAGGTCTGTTCCTTGGTCTCTGTCCAGAAATCCAAAGCACTAAAGTAATTGCAGCAAAATGGCTGGCCTTTATAGTTCAGTGTAAGTGCCCTTTAATTAGCGCTCCCCGAGGCCCGCAGGGCCTCTGCTGCGTTCCACTTCACAGTTCTTAACAGCGCCATGCCCACATTGGGCGGGCGCCACTGATGTTCCGGTTTGGGGCGCACAAACAGCGTTGCACGACGAAATGACGTCATAAGCTGCGCGCGCAGCTGAGCGCGCGCAAACACTTTGCGCCGGCGCTAACTGTCAACTGAAGTTGGGCGTAGGCGCAGATCGGTCTGCGCCCGGGCGCTAAGTGCCTAGCGCTCGAAATCTACCCCTCTTATGGCGCTAACGGCTGGCTAGCGCAACTGAATTTCTAGGCCATTGTCTTTAATACATAGACACTCTAGTTTAGTCCCTTCGCCCTCCCTGGCCTGTAAACAAGGGGCCCCATCGGTCATATTATTGGGTTCACAATAATCACAGTACACAGTCATGTCGCAACCATCTCCTGATGCCGCTTCCCATGATGACGTATTGTCGGTTGGCATCTTGACTCCTTTCTGGATGATGCTAAAATTCAAAGTCTGGTCGATACCAACGAGCATCAGAAATCTCACTATGCATCTGAGTCCTGCCATTTTCGCCACCTGGAGGAAAAACAAGTGCAGTATTTATTCTTTCACGGTCTTTAACTGATTGATATGGTACCATTTAGTTACTTTTGCCTTTTCCACTCTCCCTTTAGGGTACTGAACCAGATACATGGCTGGATTCAATGTATCCACTATCAGGTAGGGGCCCTTCCATTTGGGGCCAAACACATTTATCTTTTTCCCATAATTTAATACCATGACTTTATCATCTATCTGATATTCAAAAGGTCGAACGTTCTGGTCAAAATATTTCTTGATTTGATTTTTAGGTTTCCCTAAATTCTTTGCCACGTGTCCATTAACTTCATCAATATACTCTACTGTGCGCTCCAACCATGAGTGGTTACATGATTGTTGCATGAGTGGAGTGGTGCCAGTCAAAGTTAGATGACCTGGAGACATCATCAACCTCACAGTCATTGCCTGGTAAGGTGATATCCCCGTGGTCCTATGTGGCGTGGACCGAATTTCTATTAAACACATGGGTAACATATTGACCCATTGAGTGGGGTGTACTGTACACAATTTTCCCAACATGGATTTCAGTGTGCAATTTCCTCTTTCCACTATCCAGGATGATTGGGGATGATGAGCTATATATAACTTATGTTTAATTTCCATAATTTCCTGTAATTTTGAAAAAAAATTCATGAGTGAAGTGGGTGCCCTGATCACTATCAACTTGAAGTGGCAGTCCCTCCTATAGAACACCTCACACAATAACAATCTGGCCGCCGTAAACAGAGTGTTGGATCGGGAGGGTAAGGCCTCAGTTCATTTAGTGAAATGGGCGATAACAATGAGGGCGTATTTATAATTGTCCTGTGAAGGCGGGAGGGAGTTGATGAAAAATAACTTCACTCGAGTCTGTCTCAAAGTAAAAGCTCACAGTTTATTGTTCAGAGCGCCCTGGGAGAAGAGCCATAGACCTCACGGTCTAGTGATCACCTTCTCACCGTTACAGTGACATCAAACTTCTTTTATACAGGCAAAATATTACACACAAATGTGTTCACCCAATTATGTTCCCCCAGCAACAATTCTCTTGTCCTCATCCAATCACGTTCCCCCAGCAACAAGATATTGAAACTTCACACAAATGTGTTCATCCAATTATGTTCCCCCAGCAACAATTATCTTGTCCTCATCCAATCACGTTCCCCCAGCAACAAGGTATTGAAACTTCTTTTATACATTATAGCAAAATATTGCACACAGGTGTCTTCAACCAATCACGCTCCCCCAGCAACAACTCCCCTGTCCTCACAGGAATTATATGGAACCTTCCAGAACTTCGGGCACTTTTTAACAGTTAATTACAAAATGGGCAGTTTTGCAGCTACCAATTACTGTAACTCATCAATACACACAATTTTGATTCATCAACTTTGCATTATAGAATAGTAGAATTACATTAATACATCCAAAGGGCTTTCAGCAAATAGTTTGCAGAAGGCTGCACCACTGAATAATTGTGAAATATTTAGTGTTTCCCACATTCAATAACTGTTCAACAATAATGTCAAGCACAATGGTTTTAATGGGAGCAGACACAAACAGTTAATTCCTGCCCCGTCTTAAGCTGAGTTTGTTTTCTCTTGTGCCCATGTTTCTTATTTACAAGTTCACTTCTTAGAATACATTCTTTAACTCTTTATGTTACTGCTTTAGGCTATATAATTTTCACCCTAACAGTCCCTCCTGTTGGTCCCTGATCAAACTCCTTTTTTGACAGGGAATCATCAAAAGGATTTCAGGCAATGTAAGTAGGTCTTTGATACAGCCTTTGGCAATACTTCTTGTAGGGACTTATAGCCACACACCTCACTCTTCGGGTCTCACTTGGTTAATTACCATGACACTTACAGCAGGCCGTGACATTTGAGCGCAACAACATTTTCACAATAGGACCAAGCCATACATCACTAATATTATAACAAAGAACAAAATCAATCCTTGCATTATTGATGTCCCGAGTGACCCCAACCATCCAGTTGCCCAGCCCCCAAGGGTGGATGCCGGAGGTTGTTTTAACTTTTTTCCTTCTTCCTGTATATGTTCTGCCAAATTAGTTATTTCTTCCGAGCAGTCTGGTATGTAGATACAACATTCTGCACCTATGAGGGCACAGGTGCCTCCTTTTTCTGCCAACACATAGTCAAGGGCCATCTGATTTTGTACAGCTACTGTGCAGAGAGCTACCATCTCTGCGTTAACCTTAACTAGGGCTTCAGCTGTATCATTGGCCACCTGTTCAAGTACAGAGGCCATGTTAATGGATTCCCTTGCCAATTTACCCGCCCCATACCAGGGAAATGCAATGGCCCAGAATCTTTCAGTCTCCGTGATGGCTCGTCTGGCTCTCCGGTGGAGGTCCTTCAGAGAACCCAGGTGATATATGTAGGGTATGATATAAGTCAGATAACAAGAACCCGTCCATTCTCGGGGTAACCAGGGGTAGGCCCTGCGACCGCACATGAAATAAGTCTCATTGTAGGGCGTATACTCATTTATCGCTGGGGGGTCCCATTGTACTGAAAAGTCACCGTTTTCATTTAATGACAGGAGTTTCACACTACCCCCTCTGACAGGCAAGATAATGCTGTATGTGCAGTTACTGTAACCCACAATAGGATCTGCCGGTCGTCCCTTCTTTGTGAGACATAGACCCCCCCCCTTGTCCCTTCTTACTCCTCATTCTCCGAAACGGTGGTAGATAGGAATCATTATAGGTTGTCCGTGTCCACCCACTACAATGTTCTGGGTCGTACCCATGACTTTGGAGCTTTGTTATGGTGCTGCCGTCTGTCTCGGCGACATAACAGCCCACGTTTGTGCATCCTGTTCTAAGTCCAAACATCCAACTGACCGTCTCATCATCACTAAGTGGGATTAGTTGTAGGGGAATTCCTTCCTCCGAGTGCATGGTGACATGGGCGCAGACCCAACAGCTGGCAATGTTAACTCTCTTGGCATAGGTGTATGACATGTATAAAAAGGTGCTCACATGTAACTCTCTTTGGCCCGTGGGGGTACTCTAGCCTGAGTCCTCCCGAGGCTACATATTATAATGACACAAACAAGCAAACTACAGATGATATTGCGTCATCTTATCACTTTATGTTAACATCTTTCCAAAAGCTATATCACCAACCTAACTGTTTGTTGCTTGTAGATTCTATTCTCCTGTCTTTCTTTTCAGTTGCTGAATCTCTGCTTCCGTTACAGCGTGCTTTATTTGAAGCTCCTTGAACTTATGCACCAGCTTTTCAGGGTCCATTTCTACCAGTGAAATCATATCTTCATTCTCTGCTAGATCAAATACTTCAATTGCCATGTCATTGTTAGCGAACATAGGGCTCATCTCTTCCTAGCCCAGGCCACCACCATTCTTTACTTATTAATTCAATCATGGGCCCCCTTCCCGAATGGGCACTTCCATGGTGTAGTTCTAAGAGTGTTTGTCTGATACATGCGGGGGCTATCACCTTCCCATCTTTCCGCCATATGGCCTCTTTGTCTGGTCTAACTCCTACTCGGTACCATTCCTGTCTTTCTCCTTCTGAGGTATCTTTATGTAATTTACTAATATCTATCTCTTCCACCTGTGCGCTGGCTACGTTTTCTTCAACCATTTCTTGTTCAAGAGCTTGCTGTGCTGCTAAATCAGCAGCATGGTTCCCTCTTTGGTAATGATTCTGTATTTTCTGGTGCACCTTTAATTTTATTACTGCTGCTTGTGCTGGGGCCTTTGCAGCTTCCAAGAGGGCCTCTATTCATGGCTGGTGTTTTATACGATCCCGTCCTGTTGTTACAAACCCCCTTCTTCCCCAGGCTGTCATATAATCATGCACAACTCCGAACGCATATCTACTATCAGTGTAGATATTTGCCGTTTTTCCCTTTGCTAATTCTAGCACCTTCATCAGCGCCACTATCTCGGCTACTTGGGCTGATAGTACTCCGTCCTCCTTCCAGTCCCTGGCCACGAGTTTCGCACTTCCTACTGTTGCCAAATAGCAGAGTGGTTGTCCCCAATTTGCCTTATTTCCATCTTCCTGTACCCAGGTTAACTTTCCTTGTCTTGAATCTACTAGCAAATTAAATTATTTTAACAAATCTATCCCTAAGATAGTCCCTTCACTATTTGGACATATATAAAATTGTGCGGGTAGTAATCATCTCGCTAACTCCAATCCTTGTACCTCACTTCTAAATGCATGTAAACGTTTCCCTCCCAACCCCACTATATCTATCCTGTGTTTGGTGAAGGGAAGGGGTAAATCAGTGATGGATACAGAAGCTCCCGTGTCTATTAACATATCACACTGCCAGCCCCCTAACAGTGCTGGTACATAGACTCTGGGATCTTCATTTTCCCTTTTAATGGGGGCCGCTGCGAGTCAGTGGCCACCACTTTGTTCCTTTACGTGTTGCAGGAACTTTTGATACATATCAGGGGTCTCGATCGGGTTTGGGTTCTCCCTTTTTGTCCAACACCTATCGGTCAAGTGTCCTAGTTTTCCACAGTTACCGCACACCGGTCGGTTTTGTTTGGGGCCTCTACATTCTTTAGCCATATGACCCAGTTTTCCACAATTAAAACAAGCCCCCCTCTTCTTTGGGACAGTTCCCGCGTTAGTGTTGGCAGCCCCCACTCTTTCCTGTTTTATTGCCGGGGCTCGTTCCGCCTCTTTGGCATCTACCTGGCATGTCCATTGGACCACTGCATCATATGTATTAGCGGCCACCACTCTCATTTTTAATATTGCTTGGTGGGATTGGGATAGCCCGTCCTTAAACATTTGGATAAATGGCTGATCGGTCATTTGTGGGTTTGCCTGCCCCGATGATTCCCAAAATGCGACAAACAATTGTTCGCCGTAATCACTACTGCTTTCCCCCTTTGTCTGTTTTATCGTCATTATGCGTCCCCAATTTGGTGAGGATCCCCCCAGGGCCGCCTGGACCACCACTTTGAAGGGATTGTAACCCACGAGTTGGGCTGCCCTGTCTGCGGTTAGGCCTATGTGATCAGTCCAACCACCGTCTCAATGCCCTTGTTGATTGTCCACCTCCCTCCATTTGTCAGCCGGGCATTTAGCCCGTACTAACTGCTGGATGTCCCGAGGGTGGAGATCGTGGATGTCCCACATCTCCTCAGGATTTCTCCAATGTTGCCAAATCTTTTAATATTGTTTGTTTTTCTAAGGGGCTGAAAGCCTGATATTTTGCTGTGGGTGCTAGTACCATCCCCCCTCTTTTCAAGGAGGCGGCCTTTACTACCTTTGGTTTTTCCTGTGTTTTACCTAAATCATCATCATCACTATCTTCTAGGTCCAGCAGCAGTGCCAATGCTGCCAGGGTGTAGGGAGGTGGTTTTTCACCTTTTGATTCAGGGCCTGATATCCCTACAGGGGCACAAAGGTGCGCCTGCTCATTCCAATATTCGATTTATCCGTTCGATATCCGTCGATAACTGTTTTTCCTGTTCAGAAAAACTCTACTTCCTGTTCTAGCTCAAGGATCCTTTCATTTTTACTTGCAAGTCTAGTGTGGAATCGGTGTACCTTATTAGTTAATGTGAGTAACTGGTGCACTAGTTTCACCCCCGCCTTTTTTGTCTTTTTCTGTTTCTGACCTTCCCACCACTCTCTTTGTGCCTTCAGATTCTGGAGCGGGTCCCACCCCTCCTTTCTCATCTTATCAACTAAACCCTTCCGGTCATCTGCATAGAACTTAGTAAGGGACCCCGCTGGTCCCCATTCTATTTCTTTCCCCGACGCCATTTTGTAGTCCAACTTACAGTCTTACTAAATGCTGAGTTCCTCTACTCGGGATTGTTCTTGGTACCTTAAAAAAGACTTTAAGCGGTTAATTAGTCACAACAGACACATATATTTATTGACTTCACAATCCCAGGGTGATTTGGAGCCTTTACGCCTACTTGATCCTGGCCATCACGTGGGGCCCAATCGCCCTCTTAATTCCAGCTCAGGCAAGGTGCATAAGACAGGCGCCCTCGTTGTCCATGTCGATCAGTCAATCACTCATTCTTTCGTGACCGTTATCACTACATAGTGTTCCCTTAGCACTCGCGATCCACACTCACACAACTGTGTTCCCCTACCTCTCACAGACTTTCCTTGATTCGTGATGCTATGGCACTGTCACTCCGCCTTCCCAGATGACTCAATTTCTGGATGGTCAAAATTGACTTCTCGTCCGGATTCACTGATACGGGCGGTCTTTCAGTCCGGAGCATCCTGCCGACTACGCCAATTGTTGGTGAAAAATAAATTCACTCGAGTCTGTCTCAAAGTAGAAGCTCACAGTTTATTGTTCAGAGCGCTCCGGGAGAAGAGCCATAGACCCCGCGGTCTAGTGATCACCTTCTCACCATTACAGTGATATCAAACTTCTTTTATACAGGCAAAATAGTACACACAAATGTGTTCACCCAATTATGTTCTCCCAGCAACAATTCCCTTGTCCTCATCCAATCACGTTCCCCCAGCAACAAGATATTGAAACTTCACACAAATGTGTTCATCCAATTATGTTCCCCCAGCAACAATTCTCTTGTCCTCATCCAATCACGTTCCCCAAGCAACAAGGTAATGAAACTTCCTTTATACATTATAGCAAAATATTACACACAGGTGTCTTCAACCAATCATGCTGCCCCAGCAACAACTCCCCTGTCCTCGCAGGAATGATATGGAACCTTCAAGAAATTCGGGTGCTTTTCAATAGTTAATTACAAAATGGGCAGTTTTGCAGCTGCCAATTACTGTAACTCATCAATACACTGAATTTTGATTCATCAACTTTGCATTATAGAATAGTAGAATTGCATTAATACATCCAAAGGGTTTTCAGCAAATAGTTTGCAGAAGGCTGCACCACTGAATAATTGTGAAATATTTAGTGTTTCCCATATTCAATAACTGTTCAACAGTAATGTCAAGCACAATGGTTTTAATGGGAGCAGACACAGTTAATTCCTGCCCCGTCTTAAGCTGAGTTTGTTTTCTCTTGTGCCCATGTTTCTTATTTACAAGTTCACTTCTTAGAATACATTCTTTAACTCTTTATGTTACTGCTTTAAGCTATATAATTTTCACCCTAACAGAGGGGACCAATAAAATCAATTTGAACGTGAGTCCAGGGCACATCAGGGCCTGGCTGACTTCGAAGGAGGGCACGGTTGGAACAAGGGGAGAGGGTTCTGCTGCAAACATCGAGAAACATATAAATTTACAGTTTCCTTCATATCAGGCCACCAGGCTATGGAGGCAATCTTTGTGAATGTGACTTCTACTGAGTAATGACCTCCTACAGGGTGGGAGTGGAATAGGAACAAGTTTTCTTCTACCAGGTGTGGGGGAATACAGACAACCGGGTACTTATCTGGGGCATTTTGATACATAAGTAATGGTTGTGAACTGTTTGTAGTAAGAAGAGTCTTGGGGGCTCATGCGGTGGGTGCCGGTAAGGGTTTATCTTGGTCATGCCAATTGATGACTCTCTGATAGGGGCTATACTCTGTTTGAAGGGAAGCCAAATCGAGAGCTTTGCTAACTGCAGGAACTGGGATTAACTCCTCAAGTTGTCAGGGCTGCTTCTTTAGCAGCTACATCTGCTGCATTATTTTCCCATGTGTGAACAGACTGGTCTCTCTTTTGGGCATTAACCTTACCAACGTGACAAGGCTTTTATCATGCCTTTAGGGCCTGCCATATGAGACGTAATCATGGGTTAGGGGTTTGCCATCTGAAGATAAGTAGGAAATCTGTTGACAGGGGGTAGGGACAGCATGGCATTGATGGCATAGGCACTGTCAGACCAAATGTTTGTCGGATAGCCAGAAGTTTGTTGAACAGCGATGAGAAGGGCCAAAATCTCTGCATATTGGCTTGAGTGTTTGTTACTTTTAAACTTGAGAGTCTTCTCGGGTAGAGCCACAGCACAGCCGGTATGAGCTGTGCCCTGTATGTGGTAGGAGGAGCCATCCACGTATACCTCAGAGGCTCCTTCTATTGGTGACCGCAAAACAGGCTGTGACCCAAAGTCTATTAAAGGTAGCAGACATTTGTGAGGGTGTCCCTCGTATGCAAGCCTCAGCGGTAAAAGAGTAATCTGTTTGGAGGTTGTATCAATGTCCCGTTGTAATAGTTCTAAAGTCCATTTACTGATGCGTTGGGATGAGATCAATGAATTGCCTGGTTTGATAAGGAAGTTCAGTGGGGTGTGAGGGGAATGCAAGGTGATCCTCTGTAAGCCCGTAATGTAGGTAAAGTGTTGACTGGCCCAGAACATCGCCAGTAGGTGTCGCTTACATGCTCAATAAGTCCGTTCTGCCCCCTGCAAAACCCTTGAGGCATATACAATCGGTTGTAACCTGTGCACTCGTTCTTCACATTGGACCGCAGTCAGACTATGGTCGGTGGATGCGACCTCGAGATGGAATGGCTGTGTCGGGTCGGGTGATATCAAACAGGTAGCCTGCATAACAGCCTGTTTCAATTTCTCAACTGCAGCGGTGTGATCTGCCCCCCACAAGGAGGAAATGTAATCCTCTATACCTATTAACAGTTCATAGAGGGGCATTGCAAGTTCTGCAAATCCAGGAATAAATCTACGCTGGTATCCCACTAGTCCCAGAAATGATCAGAGTGCTGTCCTGGATACAGGAAGCGGGAGTTGTTGAATGATCTCTACCTTGTGCTCATTGGGACTTAAACCCTGCGGAGAGATCGTCACTCCCAAATAGGTGAGCTGTTCCTGCAAAAGGTGAGCTTTTCGAGGGTTAATTTCCAAACCTGCACTGCTTAACAGTGTTAAAATTTCATCTAACAGTTCAAGCTGCTCCTCGATTTTACTAGTAGCCAGTAACAAGTCGTCGACATACTGAAGCAGACACTGTGGCTTAGAAAAAGCTTTCAGGATCCGTACCATTCTGGTATGGAAGATGATCAGGGCATTGTGGAAGCCTTGAGGTAGGCACGTCCATGTGAAACTCTGGCCCTCAAATGTGAAGTCAAATTTATATTGCTCCTCTGTTCTGACAGGAATACTCCAAAAGCCATTCGCATTGTCTAGGGTGGAGCAGTATTTAGAGTCTTTTGGGAGGTCTGATAATAAGCTCGGCGCATCCTTAACAATAGGGGCGCTCCTGGGCATAACCTTGTTAAGACTTCAGTAATCAATAGTGAGCCTCCAGCTATCATCCTGCTTCCGAACGGGCCAAGCTGGTGAATTGGTCGTGAAAGTGCCGGTTCTCAGGATGCACTGTTTTAAAGGGAGTCGATGAAATCTCTAATATAGGGATGACTTTCTTTGGGAATTGTGTACTGCTTAACAATGGAGTGGGGCGGGCCATTAATGGTCTCCTCGCCCTCCATTCAACTGCAGTCATGCTTACTAGTGGCGAATGCGGGTGAATGCATTTTAATTAATACTTTGACTCATTCATCTGTGTGATCTAGTGCCTCATACAAGCAAGTCCTCTTAATCACAAATACGGAGTGGGAATCCAAAATATCGACCAAATCACTACTGCCTGTCCCGATCCAAATACACTTCTGGTTGTAATCAATAATTGCCCCGTAACTTTCCAAAAGATCACTTCCCAATATGCCCCTTCCATCAGGAGTTGTCATCATGACAGGATCATCAACATTCAAATCAACGTTTTACGCATTGTTATCATTTCTCCCTTAAAAGCAGAGGTTGACCTCCCATCGAAGACTTGTAATGTCAAGGAAACCTTGCCCGCCGCAGCATGGCATTCAGGGTGTGGGGTATGGATGATGGTAACGGATGAACCGGTGTCAATAAGCATGATTTGTTGTCGGCCCCCCGGTAGAAAAATTTAAACTTTTGGTCGCCCATTAACATCACATCGTAACCTCACTTCTGACAAGAGGGGGCCCGTCCCTTCATTGGGCCGTTGCCTGGGATCCCTGTGGCTGTCATTCAGCTGGATCCGAGATGGCCGGCACTCGATTAGCACTTGTAGCAATGTGGGTGTTCAGTATGGCTGTTATTTTACTAATTTCTCCAGCCAATTGATCTTCCTTGATCTCCAGGGGATCAGCGGATATTATTGGTCGTGGTGGGGGTAGATTTTCTTGAAAGAGAGGTTACCGTTAGCCCTCTCTTCGAGGTCTCTTACAAAATTTAGAATAGTGCCCAGGTCTCCCACAATTGTAACAATTTCCTTCTATTCGACGTGTGTAGGGGTGTGCAGTCGGCATAACTAACCCTTCCATCACACTAACAGGTCTTTCTTCCACATTAACAGTTTTTACTACCAAACTAACAGGGTTTTTTTGGTTTACACTCCTCCCTTGCAAAACTCCATGCCTGATGGTGGTCTGGAGTAGTTCAGGCCACTCAGTCACAGGTGAGACCGTGTGTCCTAGAGTGTGCCTCAATGAGCTTTGTAAGCCATTCAAGAATTGTTTCTTGAACGGTTCCTGGTCCTTCCCTTCGTCATCAGGGTCGGGAGCAATCCTTTGGGTTCCACTATACACCGTGTAGAGTCTATCACTGTATACAGTGGGTGATTCTGCTGATTCCTGTGTTGTTTGCTAACATTTCTTAGCCATATCCATGCTGTTAATGCTTAACTGTTCCTGAATGGACTCCATGACTACTGCCGAGGTAGTGCCATTATTATAAACCAGGAACGGAAGATTTTGCCATATCTTGAGGTTGGTGTCAGCGAGGAGGACGCATTTCAAATCAGTGTCCTCTAATTCGCTGTGTCCCCGCTTCCAAGCATTCCATCGAGTCTTTAACGTGGATGAGGCACTCGGATAGTGTTATGGGGCCCAACTCATTAACACAAGTTTTTATTTCGGCAGCACTGAGGGGAACTGAGTGCTTCTTGGAGGAGGTTTCCGCCCCCTTTTCATTCTAGGTCTGGGTTCTAACTATGACACTCACAGGGCCCGACTGTCTCTCCGCATGGATGGAGGATACCCCGGGGTTTCCGCAACCATCATGTCGGCCGTGCTGATATGTCTTGCCTTCTAGTACATCCCAGTCTATCATTTCTCTTCCACCTGCTGCTACCACTGCTGAATCATATGATCTGGCAGTAACAGCAGCCACAACAGCTTCCCGTTTCCCCAGCTTTCCCTCTAGTTTGTATATCATCAACCTACACTGAGTGTCTTCCGTCTCTCTATAAGGGCACTGGAGAGCTTCCCTCACGGCGCCTCTGGCATCTTGTAAATCATGCGTAAGATCCTCCCTCTCTATCTCACAAGGTTGTACCACCTGTTTGCTTTCTTCTAGTTCACGCATAGCGCTTCCTGCCTGGACTGCACACACGCTTTGTTGTTGCAGAACTACCGCAGCTTGAGGTCTGGCTCTCAGTCAGTAATTCGATTTTTCAAATCTCTCACCTCCTGCCTATGCTTTTCTTTTGACTCAATGTGTTGTGCTCTTAGCTCTTCTATCTACTTTGCTCCTTACAGTACTCATCATCTCTTTGAGCACAGTAAAATACTGCATAGGCGAGTAGCCTAGTCGCCTTACCACTTTTAATTTTTTTTAGATCCAGTTTCCTGAATAAAGTTTATCACTTCGTCAAAGGGGACTCGGTCTCCTTTACCTAAACATTTCGTCAATAGTACCTGTGCTTCCTCCTCACAGGCACTTCTGTATAACTTATTCTTATACGTGTTAACAAAACTTTTATTTGTCATCTTGTTGTTTTCTTAACAGACCTCTAATATCTATAACTATCGGCGCGCAATTCACGGACACTCCCCACGAAGGGTTAATCCCTCCCCAAGAGAAGCAGCTGATCAGGAGGCTACTCTCGCGGTCTGGTCTATTACACAATACTAGCCGCTTTGTCTCATCCCATCTGGGGTGTCAGCTGTGAGTCTGCCAGTATGACCACTCAGAGTTCTTGGACAAGACACAATTTGGCAGCAGCCAGTATGTTTGAGCAATAGATCAGATTTATTAAGCTTACAGCATAATTAATACTTAACATGAGGCGATAGTAACGAATAGCTCGCAGCCCTTGTTTCCTGGAGCCCTTCGGAGACAGGCAACGTCGTCGCAGGTCTGTTCATTTTCTTCCCTGCAAATTTCTGTGTGAAACTGTTCTTTGAATATCGAGGTTTTAACTCATTCCTTATCAACAGTTCGTTTGGCCAGTGTCCATATATGGTCTTTAAAAAAATCACATTTTTTTAACTGGCTCTAATGGTCAAAATACCATTGTCACTCAGTTTAAGGCTAGTAACCTGGCCACTCCTTTTCCAGTATATTTCCATTAACCCTGTTCCGCTGTCGTGTTATCTTGTTTATAGCTTTTCACCCCATTGGAATTTATCTCTTTCATTTCTAGCTTCATGCAGTACAAGGCCTTTCTCTACCAAGGGCCCAGCCCATTTCAGCGCTGTTTCACTAGTCTTGATTGATATCCAGACTATCTCACTTTAATCTTTCAGATAAATACCTTAACTTCTGTGATCTCTCTCATTTTATTGGAATTTCTACTAATTATCCTTTATATATTGTTGCAATTTGTTTTGTTAAGCGAATTCTAAATTCTATACAGCATTATAATATGTTTTTATTAGCAATTTAATGATTTGACCTTCACTTGCAGTCTGTGGCTGTTTGTTATCAAAATTTAGTCAAAACTGCCGTTGAACTGTCTGCAGCTGCATTTTGAACAAGTCTTAGCTTTCTAGTTACCCAGGAGTAATTATGGGTAATATTATTTGGTCAATGGCTACACTTAAAGTTATACATATATGATTCTCATCTGCTAAATATCTTTAAATGTCAGCTTTTCGTACAGAGGATTGGAGGAGAATTCATGAAGGGCAATTTACACTGTTGAGCTCCCTGCCTGGAGTCACTGTACATGGGAATCAGGTCAGAGACAGGACTAAATGTAGAACATGTGTTCATGCCCATTGAGACTGCCCAACAAGAGAGGAGCATGGTCATGTGGCATTTTTACGCCTCGACGGGGCAGAGCTCCGGCTGCTGTGTGACATTTCTCCTGGTTGCTGCCAAGACAGGAGGGAACGAACTGCTTGACATTATGAGATGGAGACTTGGGCTGTATGAATCAAAAGGTGAACATTTGGGCTATTGAATAGTGGGTCCTCTTACTGAGGATGGGAGGAGAATGTGTAAAGGGCAATATTGTCAGTCAGTGCTCCCTGCCTAGAGGCTCAGTACATGCAAACGGAGTGTGCAACATGTGTCCATCTCCAGTGAAACTGCACACCAGGAGCAGAGCATGGTCATGTGACCCTGTGACACCTCGACTGTGCGGAGCTCCGGCTGCTTTGTGACATTTTTACTGGCTGCTGTATGATTGGCTCCTGGCTCCTTTGTGATGTCACCTGGTGACAGGTTTATGCCCCTAGTTACGCCCCATCAGTGGTGAGTTACTGTGGGCGGAGTTGGAGTTGGCAGCAGATATTGTAATTGAGCACAGCCCCTATAAATAGGGGCAATGAAAAGAACAATTTAATAATACAGTGAGTAATTCAAACAAAAGTAATTAATTGTAATAGTTTTATTATTCATTCCTGGGATGTCGGCGTCGCTGGCTAGGCCAGCATTTATTGTCCACTCCTAATTGCCCTTGAGAAGGTGGTGCTGTGCCATCTTCTTAAACCGTTGCAGTTCTTTTGGTGAAGGTACTCCCACAGTGCTGTTAAGGATTGAGTTCCAGGATTTTCACCCAGCGAGAATGAAGAAGCGGCGATATATTTCCAAGTTAGGATGGTGTGTAACTTGAAGGGAAACGTGCAGGTGATGCTGTTCCTTTGCGCCTGCTGCCCTTGCCCTTTTATGTTGCAGAGGTCGGGGGTTTGGGAGTTGCTGCCGAAGAAGTCTTGGCGAGTTGCTGCAGTGCATCTTGTAGACGGTACATATGCACCCACAGTACACAGGTGGTGGAGGGAGTGAATGTATAAGGTTGTGGATGGGGTCCCATTCAAGCGGACTGCTTTGTCCTGGATGGTGTCGAGCTTCCTGGGTGCTTTTGGAGCTGCGCTCATCCAGGCAAGTTTAGAGTATTCCATCAAACTCCTGTTCATGTTTGGCCTAAGGCTGTAATGAGGTCTGGAGGCGAGTGGGCCTGGTGGAACCGAAACTGAGCATCTGTGAGCAGGTAATTGTTGAGCAAATGACACTTGATAGCACTGTTGACGACACCTTCCCTCACTTTGCTGATGAATGAGAATAGACTGCGGGGGCAGTAATTGACTGGTTTAGATTTGTCCTGCTTTTTGTGGACAGATCATACCTCGGCAGTTTTCCAAATTGTCGGGTAGATGCCAGTTTTGTAACTGTACTGGAAGAGCTTGGCTAGAGGCGTGGCTAGTTCTGACACACAAGTTTTCAGCACGACAGCAGGGATGTTATCGGGTCCCTTAGCCTTTGCTGTATCCTGGGCGTTCAGCCGTTTCTTGATATCAAGTGGATTGAATCGAATTGGCTGAAGACTGGCTTCTGTGAAGTTGGGGACCTCAGGAGGAGGCCGATATGAATCATCAACTCGGCGCTTCTGGCTGAAGATTGTTGCAAACGCTTCTGCCTTGTCTTTTGCACTCGTGTGCAGGGCTCCGCCCTCATTGAACATGAGGATATTCATGGAGCCTCCTCCTGTTACTTGTTCAATTGCACACAATCATTCATGACTGGACGTGGCAGGACTGCAGAGCTTTGATCTGACCCTTGAATGCGGGATTGCTTAGCTCTGTTTATAACATGCTGCTTCTGCTATTTAGCATGCACTTAGTCCTGTGTTGCAGCTTCCCCAGGTTGGCCCCTCATTATTAGGTATGCCTGGTGCTGCTCCTGCTATGCTCTTCTACACTACTTATTGAACCAGGGTTGGTCCACTGGCTTGATGTTAATTGTACAGTGAGGGATATGCCGGGCCAAGTGGTTACAGGTTGTGGTGGATTACAATTCTGCTGCTGCTGATGGCTCAGAACGTCTCATGGATGCCCAGTTTTGAGCAGCTGGATCTGTTCTGAATCTATCCTATTTAGCACGGTGTTAGTGCCACACGACAGGATCGAGGGTGTCCTCAGTGTGAAGACCAGATTTCCTCTCCACAAGGAATGTGGTCAATGCTGTCATGGACAGATGCATCTGTGACAGGTGGTGTTTGAGGACAAGTACAAATAGATGTATCCTTTGTGTTCTTTATCTCACCAACTGCCGCAGTCCTAGTCAGGTAGTTACCTCCTTCAGGACTCGGCCAGCATGCTCAGTATTGATGCTACCAAGCCACTCTTGGTTAATGGACATTCAAATTCCCCACATTCTTTGCCCTTGCAACTCTCAGTGCTTCTTCCACGTGGTGGAGTACTGATACATCAGCTAAGGGAGGGCAGTAGGTGGTCATCAGCAGGAGGTTTTCTTGCCCATGCTTGACCTGAAGGCATAAGACTTCATGGAGTCCAGAGTCAATGTTGAGGTCTCCCACGGCAATGCCCTCATGATTGTATACCAGTTCTGGAGGGTCTGTTCTGCCGGTGGGACTGGACATACCCAGGTGATTGTGATGGAGGAATCTGGGACATTGGCTGAAAGGCACTACTCTGCCAGTATCACTATCTCAGGCTGTTGCTTGGCTAATCTCTGGGACAGCTCTCCCAATTTTGGCACTCATCAGTACAGAATTTCTACAAGGCTAGAGTCTAACAAGCTATTAGATGCCGTTTAATTTATGGTAAAAGGCTCAGCATTTGATGTGACAATTTGACTGCGGATTCACTGGTATGCAAAGCTAGCACATACATCACCAGATGCTTAGAGGACTATTTCCCTATAAATGTATCAATGCCACGCTGTACGTGAGATGGCATGCTTCATTGGGTAGTGTCAGAGGAGCTGTACGCTGCATTAGCCACATGCTGTATGTGATAAAACAGGAAGCTTCAGCAATGATTATAAAGGCAAGGAGTTCCACTGAGAATCCCATCAGTACAGGCTTTTTTCCAGGTGAGATTCTAACAAGTTATTTTATGCCATTGGCTGGGCTTGAGTTGGCAGCAGATATTGTGAGTGATCATAAATAGGGGCAAGCAAAGAAAATAAAAAAATAATGTTAAAGTAAGTAATTCAACCCAATTAAATTAAGTGCAACTTTATTCAAATTAGATGTAAAAAATAAAATCAAAAATGGACCCATTGTATTCTTATTATAAGAAAATAAGGATTAGGAGCAGGAGTAGTCCATATGGACCCTCGAACCTGCTCCATCATTGAATAATTTATTGGATGATCTTCGACCTCAACTCCACTTTCCCGCCCGATCCCCATATCCTTTGATTCCCTTGAATCAAAAATCTATCTATTTGAGCCTTGAATATATTCAATAACTGAGCATAGCCCTCTGGGGTAGATAATTCCAAAGATTCACAACCCTCAGTGAAGTAATTGCTCCTTTTCTCAGTCTTAAATGGCCGACCCCTTTTGTTGAGATGCTGCCCCCTAGTCCTCGACTCTCCAGCCAGGGAGAACAACCTCTCAGCACCAACCCTTTCAAGGATCTCAACATCGTATGTTTCAATTAGACCACATCTCATTCCTCTAAACTCCAGAGAGTTTAGGCCCATTCTACTCAATCTCTCCTCATAGATCACCCATCTCATCCCCGGAACCAAATTAGTGAGCCTTTGTTGCCTCTCAGTATCCTCCCATTAATTGTGTATTCCCTTGCCTTGTTTCCCCTCCCCAAATACATTACCTCAAACTTTTCCCAATTGAAATCCATTGACTAATTTTCTGCCCAACTGATCAGTTCATCGATATCTTCCTACAGACTAAGGCCTAGAAATTCAGTTGCTTGCGCCACCAGTTTGCGCCCAGAGGCCACTCAGAGGCTTTAGCGCCACTGGCCACAACCACCGCGATATTTAGCGGGGCGCTAATGGCGGCGTTAGCCTGTAGCGCTGCGCCGCCACCGATGACGTCATCGGTGTGTGCAGCGCCCCGCTACCGCCCCGAGCGCCATATTAGGTCGCGGCCGCCTCTTCCGCGCTGGCCGCAAATAGCGACCGGTACACAGGGGCCTACATGTGGCGGTAGTGGGGCGAGTTAAGGTGGAGGTGCAGCCGGCCGGTTTTTCGGCGGCCGCCTGCCCGCACCTCGGTCCCCGGCCTCCTACACCCCCCCCACCACGGCATTGCCGGCTGTTTCCCGAGAGCCCGGCACTTCTCCTTGGTGCCGGGCTCATTTGCCGGCACTCGCGAGCGGGGATCGCGCTGTTGCAGGCATCTCCCCCTTAACAGTGGGAGGAAGGCCTGCAGTACCGCAGCCTGCCGTGCCGCAGCGGGTGCTGCGGCACTTTGCGCGCCGAAATTCAGTTTCAGCGCCCCAAGCGGGGCGCCTAAAGCCTTGTTTAGCGGCCGGCTTCCATTTGGGGCGCTGAAACTGAATATCCCGATGGCGCAAGTGGCTCCGCGCGCAGCGGTAATTCCGGCGCCCAGGCAAGCTTGGCGCCCCAAACTGAATTTTTATCCCTAAATCTTTCCTCCTCATTGTCAACCACACAGCCAATTTTTGTATCATCTACAAATGTCTTTATCATGCCCCCTACATTTAAATCTAAATCATTAATATATACCACAAAAAGTAATGGACCAAGTACTGAGCCCTGTGGAACCCCGCCGGAAACAGCCTTCCAGTCGCAAAAACACCACCCAACCATTACACTTTGCACCGTGCCACTGAGCCAATTTTGGGTCCAATTTGCCACTCTCCCTTGAATCTCATGGGCTTTGGCCTAGAAATTCAGCTGTTTACGCCAGATTTCCGGCGCTAGCCACTTAGCGCCCGGGCACCGCCGGATCTGCGCCTACACCGAAATTCAGCTGGGATTTAGCGCCGGCGCAAAGTGTTAGCGCCCGCTCAGCTGCGCGCGCATCTTATGACGTCATTTCGTCGTGCAACGCCGTTTGTGCGCCCCAGACCGGAAATTCAGTGGCGCCCGGCCGATGTGGGCGTGGCGCTGCTAAGAACTGTGAAATGGAACTCAACAGAGGCCCTGTGGGATTCGGGGAGCGCTAATTAAAGGGCACATCCACTCACCCATAAAAGCCAGCCATTTCGCTGCAATGACTTTACTGCTTTGGATTTCTGCACAGAGAGCAAGGCACAGAGATTACTGATTTCGGACACCATAGGAGAGGTATTTTTGGCTTCTAGCCAGTGCTTTGACATTTGCATCCTTGTGATTTTGCTGTTTGGAACTTTGTAATGGGGGTTCCATGGGGGGCCAACCCTCAGTTGCTACATTTTGTGCGAAGGGCTCGCAGACGCTTTGAGAGAGGGCCAGGCATGCCTAGATGCAGAGGGGCCATTAGGCGTCGCCAACGTAGGCCTTACCCAGTCAGGCAATACCGGGAGCAGGTCTCATATCTCACCATGACTGCGGCGCATTGTGTTAAGAGGCTGCGCTTCAGAAGGGAGGTGGTTGGAGAGATCTGCCAGCTGCTTCACGCAGATTTGCAGCCACAGCTCATGTCCAGGACATCTCTCTCGGTGGAAGTGAAGGTCACGGTGGCTCTCAGCTTTTATGCAAGCGGCTCCTTCCAAGCCGCTGCTGGGGACATTGCGAACATCTCCCAGTTCGCCGCGCATCGCTGCATCCGACAGGTCACTGAAGCACTTTCGCGAGGAGGCACCAATTCATCTCCTTCCCCATGACCCAACACAAGCAGGAGCAGCGTGCAGTCGGATTTGCCAGGATCGCGGCCTTCCCCATGGTGCAGGGCGCCATTGACTGCACGCATGTGGCTATGCGGGCACCTATCCACAATGCCGAGCAATACCGCAACCGGAAGGGCTACCATTCCCTAAATGTGCAGCTGGTGTGTGACCACAGGCAGCGCATCCTAGCTGTCAATGCCCGCTTCCCAGGAAGCAGCCATGATGCCTTTATCCTGCGCCAGACTACTGTGGCTGACATGTTCCAGGCACAGCCTCCACCAAGGGGATGGCTTATCGGGGACAAGGGCTACCCTTTGTGCACATGGCTCATGACCCCGCTCTGCGCGCCCAGGACCCCAGTGGAGCTGGCATACAACGAAAGCCATCAAGCCACAAGGAACCTAATAGAGCAAACGATAGGCGTCCTCAAGCAACGGTTCCGTTGCCTGGATCATTCGGGCGGGTCTCTTCAGTATTCGCCGGATAGAGTCTCCCAGTTCGTCGTGGTGTGCTGCATGCTCCACAACCTGGCTATCCGCAGGACTCAGGCACTGCCACCTGACATTGCCCCACCACCTCAGGAGGACGAGCAGGAGGACCCTGAGGAGGAGGAGCACCAGGCCAGGAGGGAGCGACAAGGTCCAAGGGCCGTCCGCCGGGGGCTTATTGCTCGACACTTCTAGGCCCCCTGTCAGGGAATGGCCTGGGCCACTGAACGCAGCTGAAGGCAGCCGCTCCGCAAGCCCTCAGCCGGTTAACCCAACAACCACTTGAAACATGACACCTGCACATGGTGAATAAATAAACATCTTTATTTCAAAAACTCAGGGCCCTTCCCACATGGAAGAGCAAAACAGAGAAGACCCCCAAAAAACAGTCACAAACTTCTGTCACTCCCAAAACCTGGGGAGGACTAACAAAACATCAACATCCAAATGGCCTTCCTCACTGGCATAACAAAAACAAGCCCCCCCCACAACACAAACACCCCCATAAAACCAAACAACATAATGCCCCCCAGAACAGAAGCCCTCGCATCACCCAAACCCTCGCTCACCACACTCTATTCGGTGTGGCGAGAGGGCGAGTCCGTCGACAGCCGTCTTTTGCCCCGGCCCGTCCTGCTGCTGCGCCTCAAGCTGGGCCGTGAGGCTGTGGCGAGGCTGGGGGAAGGATCTTCAGGGCGACAAGGCGTCTCGCCAGATGCCCTTGGGGGTCGGCCTACACGAGGGCGGGCCCGGGAGGGGCCGGCTGGTGGCTGCTGCAGCTGTGGGTGGCCCTCTTCACTGCCTGCCGCAGCTCCTTGCACCCTGGCTGGGGGAGTGGCAGGCTCGCCTGCACCAATGGGGACAAGGTGGGTGATGCCAGGCGCGCGCTGCTCGCCAGACACATGTGCACTCGGGTGGCCTGGCCGGGGAGCAAGCGCGCCAAACTGTTGGTCGCCAGACCGGTGTGCGGCAGCAGGGCGGCGGCTGGCCTGGCGACGCCTCCCCACCAGTGCGAGGGTGGCAGAAGTCAGTGCCACAACTGCGCCGGCATGTGCCCGCATCTGCAGTGCCATTGTCTGCCCAGCACCTCTCAGCTGGCGACTGGCATGCTGCGCTGCCTCGAGTTGTTGCACCCCGCTCTCATGCGCTGCCACAAGGAGCTCCACCCCCCTGGCGTGCGCTGCTGCGATTTGCTCCAGCCCCCTGGCCTGGGATTGGCCGAAAGCCACCACACTTTGTGCGAGGCTTTCGATGGCGCGAGGCATCTGTGCCACCACCTCCATGAATTCGACGTGCCGCCGCTCCGATGCCGCCGACATCTCGTCCAGGAGGCGCACCTCCTGGGTGACGTCCGAGTCCGGACTGGAGGGCGCCTCCCCCCTCTGGGCAGAAGGCTGGCGTGCCGCCGGAGCCTTGCCGCGTGCATCCATGCCACTGGGACCAGGTTCGGGGCTCCCCTCCCCCGCCTCCCCCTGGCTCTCCGGCACGCCAGACGTCTCCCCTTCATTGCCATCTCCTGGAGCGGAGGAGGGTTCCCCCGAGGTGGCGCCTTCCTGCTGCTCCTCGATGTCCTCCTCCTCCGAGGGCCTGGCTGTGTGGGCTTCAGGGAGCACCTCCTCCTCACCAGCTGAAAGCAGGAAGGCACAAGTGTAGCTTTCGAGTGAGGACAGGCCGACAGCGAGGGAGGCCGCACTGGTACATTATGCACATTTTTCGGCCAGTGGGGAAGGATGTAGATCTGATGCGCGAGGGCAAGGAGAGAGGTGCACCCGGTCCTGTCCTTACCAGTGGGTTCCAGTATAGGGTCTGCGTCGCCGAGCGCCACAGGCCCAGTCACCGGGTGACGCAGGAGTCGGGCCACCCTCTCTTCCAGAACCGTTAGCTCCTGGTAATCGCGAGGGCCTCCACCAGTGACACGCAGGCTCCTGGCGTTCCTCGCCAGCTTGGCCTGCAAGAGAAAGGAGGGCGTCTAAGTACAGTGTGGTGCCCCGTTGGTGTGTGTGAGTCCTCCCATGGTGGAATAGCTTGGACAGTGCGGTGCCCTGTTGCTGTGTGTGAGTCCTCCCATGGTGGAATAGCTTGGACAGTGCGGTGCCCTGTTGCTGTGTGTGAGTCCTCCCATGGTGGAATAGCTTGGACAGTGCGGTGCCCTGTTGCTGTGTGTGAGTCCTCCCATGGTGGAATAGCTTGGACAGTGCGGTGCCCTGTTGCTGTGTGTGAGTCCTCCCATGGTGGAATAGCTTGGACAGTGCGGTGCCCTGTTGCTGTGTGTGAGTCCTCCCATGGTGGAATAGCTTGGACAGTGCGGTGCCCTGTTGCTGTGTGTGAGTCCTCCCATGGTGGAATAGCTTGGACAGTGCGGTGCCCTGTTGCTGTGTGTGAGGCCTCCCATGGTGGAATAGCTTGGACAGTGTGGTGCCCTGTTGCTGTGTGTGAGGCCTCCCATGGTGGAATAGCTTGGACAGTGTGATAAGTGCAGAAAGAGCTATTGATTAACATGCAAGTGCCATTGCAGCGGGAGGAGGGCTGGGCATTAGACCTTTGATGTCCCTTTGGCCCTAATGGGAGGTGCACATGCAAGGATGAGGGGGACACTGGAAAGGGTACTCACCTTGACCAGCCGACATAGGTCATTGCATTCCTTGCGGCACTGGTCCGCACTCCTGGGAACATCGGAGTTGGAGGAGACCCTCCGGGCAATTTTGGTCCAGGCCTCCCTGAACTTGCTCCTGGGAGCCTTCCTGCCATTAGCCGGGCACACGACCCATCTTCTCTTGCGTACCCCATGAAGGAGCACACCCAGCGCATGGTCAGAGAACCGCTGGGCTCTTTCACGGGCCCTCTCCATTACCTCCAGGCGTTGATTTGGGACACAACCAGTCCTGAGGCCTAGTTGCAGGGCTACAGCATGCAGGGCGTGGCTGCAGTCAAAGTTGACCCTTCCCCCTTTAAGAGCTGGCCGGCGTCAGGGTGTCTGCTGACACTCACCACATGATCGCACCTGCGCTGCGCCCGGAATCGGCGTTATCAGGCCGCATCGCCGGATTAGCGCCTGAACACAGGGTTCCAACGCCTATTGCAGCGCTCGGCCAAAAAGTTGGCCAAATCTACTGAATTTCGGCGAGGTCGCCTGCACTTTCCGGCGGCCGCTAAATTTGCCGAGCGCCCGACTTTAGCGCCGCAATAGCGTCCGAACTGAATTTCTAGGCCTTTATCTTTTTTGATCAGCCTGCCATTAGGGACCTTGTCAATAACCTTGCTAAATTCTAGGTAGACTACATCAAACGCATTGCCCTCAATGACCCTCTTTGTTTCCTCAAAGAACTCAATCAAGTTAGTCAGACACGACATTCCATTAACAAAGCCATGCTGACTGTCCTTGATTAATCTGTGGCCTAGAAATTCAGTAAGGCCCCGCCAGGTCTTCAGCGCCCGAAATTTAGCGCTCGCCCGGATTCCCGCAGCGCCCGCCTGAAATTCAGTTGCCACGGGCGAAGACGGAGGCGGGCGCTACTGCAGGGTTTGGCCACCTCGATTGGGGCGATGAACGTCTATTTCAGCCGTCCAGCTGCCGCTGCGCCACCCGATGCGGTGCGGCAGGCTGGAGTACTGCAGGCCTCCTCCTTCTCTTAAGGAGGAGCTGCCTGCAGCCGTGAGATCGCCGTTGGATTCTCCCGGCAAGTGAGCCCGGCACCACGGAGAAGTGCCGGGCTCGCGGGAGTCAGACAGCAATGCAGCGGGGGAGTGGTGCAGGAGTCCGGGGAGGGAGGTGCGGCCATGCGGCCGCCGGGAAAGCAGCCGGCCGCCCCTCCACCTTTATGCCCCGGCCTTTCGGAGCTGCAAGGCACCGTTTTCAAAACGTTGTTTGCGGCCGCTGCGGGCAAGGCGGCCGCAACTGAAGTTGGCTTCGGAGCGGAATCGCGTTGTAACCGGGGCGCTGCGCACACCGATGACGTCATCGGTGCCGGCGCAGCGCTACCGGCTAACGCCGATGTTAGGGCCCAACTTAACTTCGGGCGATAAGAAACTTCAGGCGCAAACCACTTTATAGCCAATAAGTGGGCGCTAACGCAACTGAATTTCTAGGCCTGTGTCTTTCTTAATGAAGATTTATATTGTGCCTCAGAATTGGTTCCAGTCATTTGCCCACCAGCGAGGTTAAACTAACTGGCCTGTAATTGCTCGATTCATCCCTTCCTCTCTTTTTAAACAATAGTACAACGTTAGTTCTCCAATCCTCTGGCACCACTCCAAGGAGGTTTGGAAATTATGATCAGAGCTTCCGCAATTTCCTCCCTTGCTTCTTATAATAGCCTTGGCTATATTTCATCCAGCTATGCTGATTTATCTACTTTCAATGATGCTGAACCACTTATACTTCTCTTACTGTGTTTATCCTGTCGAATATTTCACTATTTCCTCCTTAACTTCAACATTGGCATCGTCCTCTTTTGTGAATACAGCTGCAAAGTATTCATTAATATCTTACCCACATCCTCCACCTCCACAAATAGATCACTACTTTGGGCCCTGATAGGCCCTACTCTTTCCTTAGTTATCCTCTTGCTCATAATGTAATTACAAAAGATCTTTGTGTTTCATTTGATTCCACTTGCCAGTATTTTTTCATGCCCTCTTTTTGCTTTCCTAATTTCCTTCCTAATTTCACCCCTACACTTTCTAAACTCCTCTAGGCTTTCTGTAGCATTGAGCTTACGATATCTGAAATAGGCTTCCCATTTTTGCCGTATCTTACCCTGCATGCACCTTGTCATCCAGGCAGCTCGAAATTTGGCAGTTCTACCCTTTTTTCTTTTGAGAACATGTTTACCCTGAACTCCATGTATCTCCCTCTTGAATGCCTCCCGCTGCTCTGACACTGGTTTACCTTCAAGTAACTTTTTCCAGTCCATTTTTACTAAATCACACGTCAACCTAGTAAAATTGGCCTTCCCCCAATTTAGAACCCTAACTCCTGTTTTTTCTTTGTACTTATCCATAATTATGCTAAAACTATCTGAATTATGACCACGACCACAAAATTGGTCTCGCACTGATACACGTTCCACCTGCCCAGCTTGATTCCCTAAAACTAAATCCAAAGCTGCCCCCACCCCACGCCCTCTTGTTGGACTTGTTGCGTATTGGCTAAAAAAGTTCTGCAGAATGCAATTTCGGAATTCCGTGCCCTCTATATCTTTTACACTGGTAGTATCTCAGTTAAGTGAAATCCACCACTATTACTGTCCTATTGTTTTTGGACGTCAGAAATTTGCCTAAAAATGTGCTCTTTTATCTCCATCGGACTGTTTGGGGTTCTATACTACACTCCCAGCAGTGTGATTTTCCCTTTTTTTTCTTTAGTTCAACCTATATGGCCTCATTTGATGATCCTTCGGACATATCACCCCTCCTCACAGCTGTAATTGTCTCTTTAATCAATACTGCGACCCCACCTCCTTTTTTAAACCTCTATCACGCCTGAAAACCCTGTAACTAGGAATGTTGAGCTGCCAGTCCTGCCCTTCTTTCAGCCATGTCTCAGTAATAGCCAAAATATCATACTCCCACATGTTTATCTGTGCCCTTAGCTCATCTCCCTTATTTTGTAAACTCGATGCATTATAGTATACACCATTTAGCATTGCCAAACTGCCTTGTTGTCTATTTCCTAGACATTTTTCCTCTGCTTCCAAACTCGCTGACTAATTTTCGGCCCTCCATTTCCAGCTTTAATTCTCTGCCTTGAAAATACTCACAGGTTTCCATCCCCATGCCAAGCTAGTTTAAACCCTTCCCAACAGCACTAGCAAACCCACCCCCACGCGAATATTGGTCCAGGCTCTGTTAAGCTGCAACCCGTCCGGCTTTTACAGATTCCACCACCCCCAGCAACAGTCCCAATACCTCAGGAATATAAAGTCATCACTCCTGCACCATCTCTTCATCCAATAAAATAGTTTTAAAAAAGGACCAGCCAACTGTGCAACTGCCATCAGATTCACCAGCTCAGCTTCTGACCAATGAGGGAGAGTGTCAGTGGGGCAAGAGACACTCTCCCCATGCGCCAGTGAACGGTTTGTACATGAACAATTAACATAAACAATTCCATATTGTTTATGGAATTAATATGAATCATTTTTATATTGAAAGATTCTTGGAGTCAGCAGTATTTCAGGAAGGTGGAGAGGGAGAGAAGTCGAATTACTGGAACCGGAGAAATGTCATTGGGTTCACAGAACAGATCTGGTGGTACCAGGACATGCAGTGTCAAAGACAGGATAAAGCAGGAAGCTTCAGCAATGATTGGAAGAGGATATTTCCTGAGGGCAAAGGGCATAATCAAGAGGGGCAAAATAGCTTACGAAAACAAGCTGGCGGAAAATATAAAAACTAACTCCAAAAGCTTTTATAAGTATATCAAAAGGAAAAGACTGGTGAAAACCAAAGTTGGTCCATTGCAGTCAGATACGGGGGAATATATAATGGGAAATAAGGAAATGGCAGATCAACTAAATGCATACTTTGGGTCAGTCTTTACGAAGGAAGACACAAAAAACCTCCCTGGGATATCGGGAAAAATAGGGACATTGGCAAAGGAGGAACTGACGCAAATCAATATCTCTAAGGATATGGTGTTAAGGAAGCTAAAGGGATTGAAGGTGGACAAATCCCCAGGGCCTGATAACATGCATCCTAGGGTACTGAAGGAGGTGGCCCTAGAGATAGCGGATGCACTAAGGATGATTTTTCAGAATTCATTAGACTCGGGAACAGTGCCGATGGATTGGAGGGTAGCTAACGTTACCCCACTATTCAAAAAGGGGGGTAGGGAAAAAGCAGGTAATTACAGACCTGTAAGCCTTACATCAGTTGTGGGCAAAATGCTGGAGTCCATCATTAAGGATGAAATAGCGGAGCACTTAGCAAATGGGGACAGGATAGGACAGAGTCAACATGGATTTACAAAGGGTAAATCGTGCTTGACTAATCTATTGGAATTTTTTGAGGGAGTAACTGGTAGAATAGATGGGGGAGAGCCAGTAGATGTGGTGTACCTGGACTTCCAAAAGGCCTTCGATAAGGTCCCACATAAAAGATTAGCATGGAAAATTGAGGCTCATGGGATAAAGGGGAAAGTTTTGGCGTGGATAGGGAACTGGCTGTCAGATAGAAAACAGAGAGTTGGAATAAATGGCTCATTTTCTGAATGGCAGGCAGTAACAAGTGGGGTACCACAGGGATCTGTCCTGGGCCCCCAGCTGTTCACAATTTACATTAATGACCTGGATCAGGGAGTCGGATGCAGCATTTCCAAATTTGCAGACGACACTAAACTAGGAGGGGGGGTGGGCTCAGAGGAAGAGACCAGGAAGCTCCAGAGCGATTTGGACAGACTGGGCGATTGGGCGGATAAATGGCAGATGCACTATAATGTGGACAAGTGCGAAGTTATCCACCTTGGGTGCAGGAACGGGAGGGCAAATTATTATTTAAATGGCAATAGATTGGGAGAGGGGGAAGTACAGAGAGACCTGGGTGTTCTTGTACACCAGTCACTGAAGGCGAGCATGCAGGTGCAACAGGCGGTCAAGAAGGCAAACGGTATGCTGGCCTTCATAGCAAAAGGGTTAGAATACAGGAACAGGGATACCTTGCTGCAGCTGTACAGGGCACTGGTGAGACCACACCTCGAGTACTGTGTACAGTTTTGGTCGCCTCATCTGAGGAAGGATGTTCTTGCCATGGAGGGGGTGCAGCGGCGATTCACCAGGCTGATACCAGGAATGGCGGGAATGACCTATGAGGAGAGACTATGTAGTTTAGGGATGTACACACTGGAGTTTAGAAGATTGAGAGGGGACCTCATAGAAGTGTATAAAATTCTGACAGGTCTAGACAGACTGGATGCAGAAGGAATGTTTCCCTTGGCAGGTGAGAACAGAACTAGAGGACATAATTTAAGGATAAGGGCTAAACCATTTAGGACAGAGATGAGGGGGAATTTCTTCACTCAGAGAGTGGTGAACCTGTGGAACTCATTGCCACAGAGGGCAGTGTACGCCAGCTCATTAAATATATTTAAGAGGGAATTAGATATATTTCTACGGGCAAAAGGGGTTAAGGGTTACGGAGAGAAGGCGGGGACGGGATACTGAATTAAAGGATCAGCCATGATCTCATCGAATGGCGGAGCAGGCACGAAGGGCCGAATGGCCTACTCCTGCTCCTATCTTCTATGTATCTATGTATCTATAATCCAATCAGCCCAGGATTTTGCCGAGGTGAGAGTCGAACCCGGTATCAGCAGCTGTTCAACATTTGCCATAAGGCTCAGCCTCTGATGCGGCAATGTGACTGGGGACTCACTCGTGTGTGAATCTTGCCCTTACCTGCCCTGGGAGTGTTTGATGGGAGATTGTAGAGGGAGTTTTACTCTGTATCTAACCCGTGTTGTAGCTGCCCATGGAGGGTTTGATGGGACAGTGTAGAGGGAGATTTACTCTGGTGAGACTCTGAACAATTATTTTGGATCGGGCTTCACTGTAGAAGACACTATACACATCCCAATAATAATAGAGAATCAAGGGGCTACAGGGAGGGAGGAACGTAAAACAATCTCTATCACTAGAGAAAATGTATTAGGCAAACTAATGGGTCTAAAGGCCGACAAGTCCCCTGGACCTGATGGCCTGCATCCTAGGGTCTTAAATAAGTGGCTGCAGAGATAGTGGATACTTTGTTTGTAATCTACCAAAATTCCCTGGATTCTGGAGAGGTCCCAGCGGATTGGAAAACCGTAAATGTAACGCCACTATTCAAGAAAGGAGGGAGACAGAAAGCAGGAAACTATATGTCAGTTAGACTAACATCTGTCATCGGGAAAATGCTGGAATCCATTATTAAGGAGGTAATATCAGGACATTTAGAAAATCATAAGACATTCAAGCAGAGTGAAAGGGAAATCGTATTTGACAAATTTGGTAGAGTTCTTTGAGGATGTAACAAACAGGGTGGATAAAGGGGAACCAGTAGATGTAGAATATTTGGATTTCAAGAAGGCATTCGATAAAGTGCCACATAAAAGGTTACTGCACAAGATAAGAGCACACGGGATTGGGGGTAATATATTCGCATGAATAGGGGCTTGGCTAACTAACAGAAAACAGAGAGTCGGGATAAATGGGTCATTTTCCATTTGACAATCAGTAACTATTGGAGTGTCACAGGGATCAGTGCTGCGGTCTCAACTATTTACAATCTATATTTATGACTTGGATGAAGGGACCGCGTGTACTGCAGCCAAATTTGCTGATGATACAAAGATAGGTGGGTTAGCAGGTGGTGAGGAGAACACAAAGAGTCTGCAAAGTGATATAGATAAGTTAAGTTAGTGGGCAAAAATTTGGCAGATGCAGTATAATGTGGGAAAATGCGAAGTTATCCAATTTGGAAGGAAGGATGAAAAAACAAATTATTATTTAAAGGAGTGAGACTACAAAATGCTGTGGTACAAATGGATCTGGGCATCCTAGTACATGAAACACAAAAATAGCATGCAGGTACAGCAAGTAATTGGGAAGGCTAATGGAATGTCGACCTTTATTGCAAGGGGTATGAAGTGTAAAAGTAGATAAGCTTTGATGCAACTTTACAGGGCACTGGTGAGACTGCACCTGCAGTACTGCATAGAGTTTTGGTCTCCATATTTAAGGAAGGATATACTTGCATTGGAGGCAGTGCAGAGAAGGTTCACTAGGTTGATTTCTGGGATGAAGGGCTTGGCGTATGGTTGAGCAGGTTGGGCCTATAATCACTGGAGTTTAGAAGAATAATAGGTGATCTTATTGAAACATATAAGATTCTAAGGAGGATTGACAGGGTGGATGCTGAGAGGATGTTTCCCCGAGTGGGGGGTATCTAGAACTAGGGAGCATAGTTTCAAAATAAGGGGTCGTGCATTTAAGACGGAGATGAGGAGGAATTTCTTCTCTCAGATGGTGGTGAATCTTTGGAATTCTCTACCCCAGAGAGCTGTGGAGGCAGAGTCATTGAATATATTTAAGGCGGAGATTGACAGACATTTGAACTACAAGGGAATCAAGGGTATGGGGAGAGAGCTTGAAAGTGGTGTTGAGGCCATGATTGGATCAGCCATGGTATTATTGAATGGCGGAGCAGGCTTGAGGGCCCGACTGCCCTATTCTTGCTCCTGTTTCTTATGTTTTTCTTATGTATCTAACCCGTGCTGTACCTGCCCAGGGAGTGTTTGATGGGACAGTGTAGATGGAGCTTTACTCTGCATTTAACCCGTCTTGTACCTGCCCTGGGAGTGATTAATGGGACACTGTAGAGGGAGCTTTACTCTCTATCTAACCCGTCCTGAAGCTGCCCCCGGATTATTTCAACAGAGATTGTAGATGGAGCTTTACTCTGTATCTAACCAGTGCTGTACCTGCCCTCGGAAGATTTGATTGCACGGTGTAGATGGAACTTGGTATCTAACCCATGCCGTACCTGCCCTGGGAGTGTTTTATCATACAGTGTTGAGGGAACATTATCCTATATCTTCCGGGTACTGTTCCTAAACCGATGATTCAACCACTTGATACCACTGATGATCCCTCCTCTGATGCTCTGAGCAGAGTCGGAGATAGGACTGAATGCGCAACCTGTGTACATGCCCAGTGAGACTGCGCATCAGGAGCAGAGCCTGGCCATGTGACCCTGGAACAAGTCGACTGGGCGGAGCTCCGGCTGCTTTGTGACATTACTCCTGGCTGCTGTGTGATTGGCTCCTGTCCCCTTTGTGATGTCACCTGGAGACAGGTTTCTGCCCCTGGTTACGCCCCATCAGTGGTGTTCCATTGTGGGCGGAGCTGGATTTGGCAGCAAATATTGTGAATGATGTTAATGCCTATAAATGTGGGCAAACAAAAGAACTATTTAACATTAAAGTAAGTAATTAAAATACATTGTAAATATTTTAAAATTAAATATATTAATATTCACAAAAATAGGCTCATTGTTTTTCTGTAACAAATTCTCTAATTAAGATGAATCATAGTTTTCTTAAAAGTTTCTTTCATTGAGCAGTATCCCAGGAAGGTGGAGAGAGACAAATCGAATCATCACTACACTAACTAGGACTGGAGAAAGGGCGCTAGGTTCATAGAGAAGATTTGGTGGGACCAAGACCCCCAGTGTCCAAGACCAGAAACGGGAAGCTTCAAGCATGATTGGAAATGTGAGGAGCCTTACTGAGAATCTCTTCAGTCGATGATTATGCCGCGGTCAGAGTCTAACAAGGTTTTGGGAGAAGTTTAGCATCTGGCATAAAACTCAGCATTTGATGCGGTAATTTGACTGGGGATTCACTTGTATGTAAAACTAGCCAATATCTCTAGTTCTTGACCTACTCCCCAGAGGGAATAGTTTATTCTATCTGTTCTATCAAAACTCACATCATCTTGAAGACCTCTATTATGTAACTTCTTAACTTCTCTGTTCCATGGATAATAGTCCTAACTTTTCCAACTTCTCCTCTTAACTGAAGACCCTCATCCCTGGTAACATCCTGGAAAACCTCCTCTGTTCACTTCCTAAGGCCTTTATACCCTTCCTGAAGTGTGGAGCTCAGAATTGTCAACAATACTCCTGCTGAGGATTTACCAGTGATGTATAAAGTTCTAGTATGAGCTTTTAGATTTTATATTCTATCCTTCTAGTAAAAACCCAAGTAAACTATATGATTTTTTAAACACTTGTCAACTTGCCCTGCCACATTCAAGAATTTGTGTATATCGACATCAAGGCCCCTCTGTTCATTTGAACTTTTCAAAATTGTGCCATTTATAGCACGCTGCCTTTCCATTTTAGTCCTCCCAAAGTGCATCACTTCACACTTCTCTGCCATGCTTTGTCCCATCTCACCATCCTTGCTTAGTCATCCTGAAGACTATAACTGTCCTCAACACTATCAACTACTTTTCCAAGTGTATCATCCGAAAACTTGATAATACTGCTCTCTAGGTTGTTTATAAAAAATGCAAAGAATAATTACCCAAAATGACGCTTGATGAACACCATGGACAGCTAACACCACCCCCGCCCCTCGCCCCCAGTTTGAGAAAAGAACCATTCACTTCCACCATTGGCTTCCTGTCACTGAGCCTATTTTGTATCCTTACCACAACTTTCCCCATAAATCAATCGGCTTCCATTTTCTTAATAAGCCACACATCCAAGTTTGCCGATTACACAAGGATAGGCGGCTTTGGAAGCAATGTAGATGGAAGCATAACATTACAAAGATATACTAATAGATTAAGTGTGGCAAATTGATTTTAATGTAGGCAATTGTGAGGTCATCGTAAAAAGGATACGTCAGAGTAATTTCTAAATGATGAATAGCTAGAAACACTGAGGATCCAAAGAAACGTATGGTTCCATGTACATAGATCGTTAAAATGTCATGGACAGGTACAGCTATACAAATCCCTGGTTAAACCACAGATGGAATACTGTGTTCAGTCCTGGGCACCACACCTTCGGAAGGATGTAGTTTCTTGGTCGGAGTGCAGTGTAGATTTACCAAAATGATATATAGACTCCAAGGGTTATATTATGAGGAGAGATTACACAAACGGTTGGATTCCCTGGAATTTAAAAGGTTAAGGTGTGAGTTGAACTAAGTTTTCAAGATATTAATGGGAACTGTAAAGGTAGATAGAGAGCAACTATTTCTGATGATTGGGGAGTCTGGGTCTGGGGGACATTTCTATATGCAAAGGGTGGTAGACATTTGGAATGTTCTTCCACAAATGGCAGTTGATGATGGGTTAATTGTTAATTTTTAATCAGAAATTGATGGATTTTTGTTAACTAAAGTTATTAGGGGTTATGTGCCAAAGGCAAGTGCTTGGAGTTTGGTCCAAGATTAGCCATGATCTCAATGAATGGCGGAACAGGTTCGAGGGTCTAAATGACCTATTCCTGTTCCTGTTTAATGTCACTGCACCGATGTGCAGATTAGAATCGTGATATAAACGAACACCTTATCAGGGACTTGAATCCTGGACATTCAGATTATAAAGTCTGATGCGCTACTGACTGAGCAATCCACGCTCTGGGTCTCAGGCTCACACAACGACCTTCACTGACTGCCGTGCATCATTACACCCTCTACAATTTGCGTTTCCTTCTCCAGTAATATTGCCTGTACAGCGCATTTCCCTCACACACACAGACTGACTGCCTCCCAAAGACTTCATTTCAGGAATATTCTCCCACAAATGACACGCTCTTTAACAGCGGCGTCAGGTGTGAGAAGTGCTGTTCCCCAGTTATCTGTGTTGGGCCTTCAACTTTTCACCATATTTATTAATGACTCATTGTACAAAAGATCCTCCATTTTGGAAAAAAGTTCGATAACTCGGAGAATTTTCTAAATGATGGGAAGCTATTAACTTGAGGAGCAAAGAGGTTTGTGAGTCCCAGTTCACAAATTATGAAAAACTAGTATACATGGGCAAAAATGCATTTGATAAAGTCCCAAATAAGAGAAAGTTAGCTAAACTTGATGCTCGTGGAATTGAAGGCAAATTATTGTCCTGGTTAAGAAACTGGTTGAGTGACAGGATACAGAGTGTACGGATAATGGGCAGGTACTTCAGTTGGCAGGATATGACTAGTGGTGTCCCGAGGGTTTTGTGTTAGGGCCTCATATATTCACAGTATTTATTGACGACTTAGATGATAAGATTGAGAGCCACATATCCAAGTTGAATTATGGCACTGATAGGCAGTGTAGATGGAAGCATAAAATTACATGGAGATATTCATAGATTAAGTGATTGGGCAAAATTGTGGCAACTGGAATTAAGTATTGGCAAGTGTGAGGTCATCCACGTAGGACCAATACAGGATAGATCAGGATCCGTTCTAAATGGTGAAATGCTAGAAAAAGTGGAGGTGCACTGGCGGCGTACAGATGTACAATGAATAAAAGTATCATTAAAATATCATGGGCAGTTATGGTAAACAACAAAAAATGCTAATGGACAGCTGGGGATTATATCTAGAGGACTACAATATAGGGGTGTGTTACTGATGCTCCAGCGATACAAAGCCCTGGTTAGACCCCAGCTGGAGGACTGGGTTCAGTTCTGGGCACCTGAGGAATGTTGTATTAGTTTTGGAAATATTAAGGTGAACTAATAGGGAGGATATAAAGAAACAATTTCCGATGGTTGGGAAGTCTAGGGCTAGGGGCCAAAGCCTCAAAAATTAGAGCCAGGAGTGAAGTTAGGAAACAGTTCGACATGCAAATGGTGGTAGAAATTTGGAAATTCCTTCGGCAAATGGCAGTTTTTCAGTAGCGAGGCGAGAGTGATGACCCTTGACATCAAGGCAACATTTGGATCAGCCATGATCCTATTGAATGGTGGAGCAGGCCCGAGGGGCCGTATGGCCTACTCCTGCTCCTACTTCTTATTTGACCGAGTGTGGCATCAAGGGGCACTAGCAAAATTGAAGTCAATGGTAATCAGGGGTAAAACTCTCCACTTGCTGGAGTCATACTGAGCACTAAGGAAGATGGCTGTGGCTGCTGAAGGCCAATCATTTCAGCCCCAGGACAGCGCTGCAGGAGATCTTCAGGACAGTGTCCTAGGACCAACCATCTTCAGCTGCTTCATTAATGACCTTCCCTCCATCAAAAGGTCACAAGTGGGAATGTTCGCTGACGACTGCACAGTGTTCAGTTCCATTTACAACTCCTCAGATAACGAAGCAATTAATACCCACATGCAACAAGACCTGGACAACATTCAGGGTTGGGCTGAGAAATGACAAGTAATATTCGCGCCACACGAGTGCCAGGCAATGACTACCTCCAAAAAGCAAGAGTCTAACCACCTTAACTTTAAATTCAACGTCATTACCATCGCCGAATCCCTGACCAACAACATCACCATTGACCAGAAACTAAACTGGACCAGCCACATAAATACTGTGGCTACAAGAGCAGGTCAGAGGCCAGGTATTCTGCGGCATGTGCCTCACCTCCTGACTCCCCAAAGCCTTTCTACCTTCTACAAGGCACATGTCAGGTGTGTGATGGAATACTCTCCACTTGCCGGGGCGGGTGCCACTCTAACAACACTCAAGAAGCTTGACACCATCCAGGACAAAGCAGCCCGCTTGATAGGCACCCCATCCACCACCTTAAACGTTCACTCCCTCCACCACCGGCGCTCCTGCAGTGTGTACCATCTACAAGATGCACTACAGCAACTTGCCAAGGCTTCTTCGAAAGTACCTCCCTAACCCGCAAACTCTACCACCTAGAAGGACAAGGACAGCAGGCGCATGGGAACACCATCACCTGCAAGTTTCCCTCCAAATCACATGTGATCCTCACTTGGAGATATATCACTGTTTCTTCATCGTTGTTGGGACAAAATCCCGGAACTCCCTTCCTAACAGCAATATGTAAGTACCTTCACTACACGGACTGCAGTGGTTCAAGAAGGTGGCTCACCACCACCTTCTCAAGAGGCATAGGAATAGGAATTAAATGCTGGCCTTGCCAGCGACGCCCACATCACAAGAATCAAGAAAAGAAGAATTATTGGTGAAGATTAAAAAAATTAATAAATAGTTATCTTTTTTACTTTTTCTTTTGTCTCTTGTATCTCTCACTCCTATTCACATCTTTGTTTTCTCTCTTTATTTCGCTCTTTGTACATGATTTGCCTCTGAATTAACTATTCTAATTTACACATCCTGGTTCAGACGCTGAGAGCCTCAGTAAGGATTCTTTAATCTGATTGGTTGAGGAGATGCACAGTTGCTTGTCCTGTTCAGCCGGGTCCCAGATCCACTGTAGAGGGCACCGCGCTGTTTTGGATTTCTAATCACGCAACTTCCAGAGCAAAAGCACAGAGAAAATCTGTGGGCAAGAGGAATTGTAATGAATGGCGAGCGCCGTTAGTTCACTGATGACTGCAAATTCCAGGTCAAAATTTAGGACAGATGACCCACGCAGGTTGGTTTTAAGGAGCGTCCTGAAGGAGGAGTGAGTGGTGGAGAGCTTTAGGGAGGCAATGCCAGAGTTTACGGACCAGACAGCTGAAGGCACGGCCATCAAAGGAGGGCCGAAGAATGTGGTGGATACACAAGAGGCCAGAGTAGGAGCAACGCAGATTTCTCAGAGACATTAAAAAGCAAACCTCGCCATCTCTACTCTTGGAAGGCAGTAACTGCACATTCTAGGTCTTGTAGAGCTGGGTGAGGTTACAGAAATAGGATGGGGTGAGGCAATGGTGGAGAGTTTTCAACTCGGGACGTTTCTGGACCGGGAGCCAGTGTATATCAGCGGGCACAGGGTTGACCTGTGATTCGGAGTTAGTGTGAGTTAGGTTAGAGGCAGCAATGATTTGGATGAGCTCATGTTTATGGAGAGTGGAAGATGTGAGGCAGTTCAGGAGAACTTTGGCGAAGACAAGTCTGGAGGTGACAAAGATCTGGATGAGGATTTTGGGCTAGATGGAGCGGAGCTGATCGATGTGACACAGTCTTTGTGATGGACAGGTTCTGGGGTCAGAAGCTAAGCTTAGGGTCAAACATGAGAGTGAGGTGGACAACAGTCCGGTTCAACCTGAGACACTGGCCAGGGAGGGGGATTCGCAGTGCCAGATGTTCAGTTCCATTGATTGCAACAAAATGGAATATCAGGTGCTGGGTATAACGGGGGCCGATCCGATACCGTCCGCTTTGCACCACCGCTCGAGAGGAATAGTGACTGTTTAATTAGTAACAGAGAACAGGGGAACTGAGTGAAACATGGTAACTGTTTAATTAGAAACAGAGAACGGGGTACTGAGTGAAACATGGTAATGGTTTAATTAGAAACAGAGAACAGAGGAAGTAAGGGGAACACAGTAACTGTTTAATTAGAACAGAGAACAGGGGGAGTAAGGGGAACACGGTAACTGTTTAATTAGAAACAGTGAACAGGGGAAGTAAGGGGAACACATTAACTGCTTAATTAGAAACAGTGAACAGGGGGAGTAAGGGGAACACAGTAACTGTTTAATTAGAACAGAGAACAGGGGGAGTAAGGGGAACACAGTGACGTGCCTCAATAACTTCAAGACTCGAAGTTAGCAGAATAAAACAAGGTTTTATTAGCAAAGAAAAGATGCCAGTGGCTGCACCTAGCTTCACCTGGCATGCTGCTGTTCTACTGCAGGACAAGCCTGGACTTGTCTTAAGTAGGGCCAGGTATGGGCGGAGCCGACACACAAAGGGGGCGGTGCCCTATACACAATACAAGGTACAAACACCGGAGCAGGCAATACAATATATACAGTTAACTACAGAGTCTGATGAATGACATATTTCATCACATTCACTCCTTCTACAGATTTAGTCTGTCCGGGGGTGTGATAGTCCTCTGTGACCGACGCAACGGTTGCGGTGCCGCGGGTGCCCTGGGTGGTCTCCTGGGTCTCTGCCGGGGGCGCCACCGGGGTTGTTGATGGAGTAGGTGGTGGGGGAGTAGGTGGTGGGTGTACCGTTGGCTGGTGTTCTTCCGGGGGTGATGAAAAATTAGTGGGTGGAGTGGGTGGGTAATAGTTGTTGTGGTTGTTGTTGTTGTTGTTGAAGTCGTTGTCGTTGTTGCTGTTGTTACCGGCTGGGGCAAGGTCTTTAATGGACACAGTATCCTCCCGTCCGTCGGCGTGCCGGACATACGCATATTGTGGGTTGGCGTGGAGCAGGTGCACTGGCTCCACGAGGGGGTCCGTCTTGTGGCCCCTCACATGCTTCCGCAGGAGTACCGGACCTGGGGTGGAGAGCCATGACGGTATGGATACGCCTGAGGTGGATTTCCGGGGAAACACAAACATTAGCTCATGAGGCGTGGCATTAGTGGCGGTACACAATAGTGACCGTATTGAGTGGAGCACATCTGGGAGGACTTCCTGCCAGCGGGAGATAGGGAGGCCCTTGGTCCTTAGAGTTAGGGTGACTGCCCTTCATACTGTCCCGTTCTCTCGCTCCACCTGACCGTTACCCCGGGGGTTGTAGCTGGTGGTACGGCTCGTGGCAATCCCCTTGGACAGCATGTACTGGCGTAGCTCTTCACTCATGAAGGCCGCCCCCCTATCTGTGTGGATATAGCTTGGCATACCGAACAGGCAGAACAGGCTGTTGAGGCATTTAATGACCATGGCGCTGGTCATGTCTGGGCAGGGGAAGGTGAATGGGAAACGGGAGTATTCGTCCACAATGTTCAGGAAGTAAACATTGCGGTCGACGGACGGGAGGGGGCCCTTGAAATCTAAGCTAAGCCGCTCAAAGGGCCGTGTAGCTTTGATTAGGTGGGCTCTATCAGGGCGGTAGAACCGAGGCTTGCACTCAGTGCAAGTGCAGCAGTTCCTGGTCAGAGACCGAACTTCCTCAATCGAGTAGGGTAAGTTGCAGGACTTTATGAAGTGGAACAGCCGTGTGACCCCTGGGTGGCAGAGGTCGTTGTGGAGGGTCTGTAGCCGATCCCCGGTGGCGTTGGCACACATCCCTCATGAGAGGGCGTCGGGGGATTCGTTAAGGGCCCCCGGCCAGTATATGATGTCGTACTCGAAGGTAGAGAGCTCGATCCGCCACCTAAGAATCTTATCATTTTTAATCTTCCCCCTCTGTTTATTATTGAACATAAATGCTACCGACCGCTGGTCGGTAAGTAGGGTGAAGCGTTTGCCGGCTAGGTAGTGCCGCCAGTGGCGCACTGTCTCCACGATGGCTTGGGCCTCCTTTTCCACGGAGGAGTGTCTGATCTCGGGCCCCTGGAGGGTCCTCGAGAAGAAAGCTACTGGCCGCCCTGCCTGGTTGAGGGTGGCCGCCAAGGCAAAGTCAGACGCATCACTTTCCACTTGAAAGGGAGTGTTCTCGTCCACTGCCTGTAGCGTGGCCCGCTCAATATCCTGCTTAATGCTTTTGAAGGCAGCATGGGCCTCAGCAGAGAGCGGGAAAGAGGATGCTTTCAAGAGGGGACGGGCTTTATCGGAGTAGTTAGGGACCCATTGGGCATAATATGAGAATAACCCCAGGCACCTTTTCAGGGCTTTGGGAGTGTTGGGCAGGGGCAGCTCCCGTAGGGGGCGCAATCGGTCGGGGTCTGGTCCGATTTCCCCATTCTCCACCACGCTGCCTAGTATGCAAAGGCGCGTGGTGTTGAAAATGCACTTGTCCACGTTGTAGGTGAGGTTGAGTTTTTGTGCAGTTTTCAGAAACCTCGCGAGGTTTGAGTCGTGGTCCTGTTGGTTGTGGCCGCAGATGGTGACATTGTCGAGATAGGGGAAGGTTGCCTGCAAGTGGTGGTCATCGACCATGCGGTCCATCTCCCTCTGAAAGACCGAGACCCCATTCGTCACCCCAAAGGGGACTCTGAGGAACTGGTAGAGGCGTCCGTTTGCCTCGAAGGCGGTGTACGAACGGTCCTCTGGTCTGATAGGGAGCTGGTGGTACGCTGACTTGAGGTCGATGGTGGAGAACACCCGGTATTGGGCGATTTGGTTCACCATCTCGGATATGTGGGGTAGCGGGTAGGCGTCTAGTTGGGTATAGATGTTGACTGTTTGACTATAGTCAATCACCATCCGCTTCTTCTCGCTACCCCTCACCACCACCACTTGGGTGCGCCACGGGCTGTTGCTGCGTTCAATAATGCGCTCCTTCAGGAGCCTGTCTACCTCGGTCGCGATAAACCGCCTGTCCTCCCAGCTGTACCTCCTGCTTTTGGTCGCTATTGGCCGGCAGTTAGGGGTAAGGTTCGCGAGTAGCGAAGGCGGCTTTACCTTCAGGGTAGCCAGACCGCACACTGTGAGGGGCGGCTGGGTCCCACCGAAATTGAGCATGATGCTTTGGTGGTGGCACTGAAAATCCAGGCCCAAGATCACGCTCACACATAAATCTTTCATAATTAACAGTTTAAAATTATTATATACAGTGTCTTTAACGGACAATCGTACCGCGCAGTAACCCACAATAGTCGATATCTGGGTTTTGTCGGCCATAGAGATCCTGCCCTGAGTAGGGACTATAGTTAGAGAGTCGTTGTACCAGATCAGGGTGAATGAAGCTCTCTGTGCTCCCGCTGTCAATTAAACATTTAACCTTGCACCCGTTTACCTCAATGTCCACCATCGATTTGGATAGTGGGTGCGGTCTGGACTGGTCCACTGTGATCGACGCCACTGTAGGGCCCTGATTGGGACAAGATGGTGGGCCACACGAGGCCGGGTAAGATGGCGTCCACGCTGTCTGCTCGCGAGATGGCGGACCCCACGAGGTCGGACAAGATGGCGTCCAAGATGGCCGCTCCCATGGCGCGCACGCGGCGGTGGCGGTTTTGCCTGCGGGGTTCCCTCTGCACACCTTCCCAAACTGCCCCTTCTTACCGCACTTAAAGCAGGTGGTGCCTTTCGCCGGGCACAGGTTCCTGGTGTGCTTCGGCTGCCCGCAGAAGTAGCATTTGGGGCCCCGATGCATCGCGGCGGTCGTAGGGCTTCTGGGGGGAGAGCAGGGCCCCGACGGTGTTGGGCTACCGGGCTGGGAAACAGAGGTGGCGTGGGCTGTGCGGCCCGCCGAGTAGGAGTCAGAGTTCTTCTGAGCCACATCCAACGATCGCGCTGTGTCCACAGCCTGTGTCAGATCTAGGCCCGTTTTCTCTAGCAGTCTCTGCCGGATATAATTAGAGCTAAGGCCTGCGATAAAGGCATCCCGAATCAGCTCGTCTGTGTATACCGTGGCTTTCACGTCTTTGCATTTGCAGTCTTTGCCAAGCACTTTTAGGGTGACTAGAAAGTCCTCTAGCGACTCTCCGGGTCGCTTTGTGCAGGTAGCAAGCAGGTGCCTGGCATACACTTCATTGGTAGGCCGCTGATAGTGGGCCTTTAGGATGTTGCAGGCATCCAGGTAGCTGGCGGCATCTTGTATGAGTGGAAAAACCCGGTGGCTTACCCGATTCTGTAGGATCCTGATTTTCACATCTCCGGTGGCTGTAGAGGCTGTGACGGCTTCGGAGTTGGCCATAAAGAATTCCAAGCACTGGAACCAGTGTCCAAACCGTGCCGATGCATCCGAAGCATGCGGGTCCAAATCCAAGCGTTCCGGTTTCAAAAGTTGATCCATCGTTAAAAGTTTGCAAATAAAATTGACGTGCCTCAATAACTTCAAGACTCGAAGTTCGCAGAATAAAACAAGGCTTTTATTAGCAAAGAAAAGTGGCCGGTGGCTGCACCTAGCTTCACCTGGCGTGCTGCTGTTCTACTGCAGGACAAGCCTGGACTTGTCTTAAGTAGGGCCAGGTATGGGCGGAGCCGACACACAAAGGGGGCGGTGCCCTATACACAATACAAGGTACAAACACCGGAGCAGGCAATACAATATATACAGTTAACTACAGAGTCTGATGAATGACATATTTCATCACACACAGTAACTGTTTAATTAGAAACAGTGAACAGGGGAAGTAAGGGGAACACAGTAACTGTTTAATTAGAACAGAGAACAGGGGGAGTAAGTGGAACATGGTAACTGTTTAATTAGAAACAGTGAACAGGGGAAGTAAGGGGAACACAGTAACTGTTTAATTAGAAACAGTGAACAGGGGAAGTAAGGGGAACACAGTAACTGTTGAATTAGAAACAGTGAACAGGGGAAGTAAGGGGAACACAGTAACTGTTTAATTAGAACAGAGAACAGGGGGAGTAAGGGGAACACGGTAACTGTTTAATTAGAAACAGAGAACAGGGGAAGTAAGGGGAACACAGTAACTGTTTAATTAGAAACAGTGAACAGGGGAAGTAAGGGGAACACAGTAACTGTTTAATTGGAACAGAGAACAGGGGAAGTAAGGAGAACGCAGTAACTGTTTAATTAGAAACAGTGAACAGGGGAAGTAAGGGGAACACGGTAACTGTTTAATTAGAAACAGTGAACAGGGGAAGTAAGGGCAACACAGTAACTGTTTAATTAGAACAGAGAACAGGGGAAGTAAGGAGAACACAGTAACTGTTTAATTAGAAACAGTGAACAGGGGAAGTAAGGGGAACACAGTAACTGTTTAATTAGAAACAGTGAACAGGGGAAGTAAGGGGAACACAGTAACTGTTTAATTAGAAACAGTGAACAGGGGAAGTAAGGGGAACATGGTAACTGTTTAATTAGAAACAGAGAACAGGGGAAGTAAGGGGAACACAGTAACTGTTTAATTAGAACAGAGAACAGGGGAAGTAAGGGGAACACAGTGACTGTTTAATTAGAACAGTGAACAGGGGAAGTAAGGGGAACACAGTAACTGTTTAATTAGAGACAGAGAACAGGGGAAGTAAGGAGAACACAGTAACTGTTTAATTAGAGACAGAGAACATGGGGAGTAAGGGGAACACAGTAACTGTTTAATTAGAGACAGAGAACAGGTTGAGTATGGGGACTGTTTTATTAGAAACAGAGAACATGGGAAGTAAGGGAACACGGTAACTGTTTAATTAGAAACAGAGAACATGGGAAGTAAGGGAACACGGTAATTGTTTAATTAGAAACAGAGAACAGGGGAAGTAAGGGGAACACGGTAGCTGTTTAATTAGAAACAGAGAACAGGGGAAGTAAGGGGAACACGGTAACTGTTTAATTAGAGACAGTGAACAGGGGAAGTAAGGGGAACACGGTAACTGTTTAATTAGAGACAGAGAACAGGGGGAGTAAGGGGAACACGGTAACTGTTTAATTAGAGACAGAGAACAGGGGGAGTAAGGGGAACACGGTAACAGTTTAGTTAGAAACAGAGGACAGGGGAAGTAAGGGGAACACAGTAACTGTTTAATTAGAAACAGAGGACAGGGGAAGTAAGGGGAACATGGTAACTGTTTAATTAGAGACAGAGAACATGGGGAGTAAGGGGAACACTGTAACTGTTTAATTAGAGACAGAGAACATGGGGAGTAAGGGGAACACGGTAACTGTTTAATTAGAGACAGGGAACATGGGGAAGTAAGGGGAACACGGTAACTGTTTAATTAGAGACAGAGAACATGGGGAAGTAAGGGGAACACGGTAACTGGTTAATTAGAAACAGAGAACAGGGGAAGTAAGGGGAACACAGTAACTGTTTAATTAGAAACAGAGAACATGGGGAGTAAGGGGAACACTGTAACTGTTTAATTAGAAACAGAGAACAGGGGAAGTAAGGGGAACACGGTAACTGTTTAATTAGAAACAGAGAACAGGCGAAGTAAGGGGAACACGGTAACTGTTTAATTAGAAACAGAGAACATGGGGAGTAAGGGGAACACTGTAACTGTTTAATTAGAAACAGAGAACAGGGGAAGTAAGGGGAACACGGTAACTGTTTAATTAGAAACAGAGAACAGGCGAAGTAAGGGGAACACGGTAACTGTTTAATTAGAAACAGAGAACATGGGGAGTAAGGGGAACACTGTAACTGTTTAATTAGAAACAGAGAACAGGGGAAGTAAGGGGAACACGGTAACTGTTTAATTAGAGACAGAGAACATGGGGAGTAAGGGGAACACGGTAACTGTTTAATTAGAGACAGAGAACAGGGGGAGTAAGGGGAACACGGTAACTGTTTAATTAGAGACAGAGAACATGGGGAGTAAGGGGAACACAGTAACTGTTTAATTAGAGACAGAGAGCAGGGGGAGTAAGGGGAACACGGTAACTGTTTAATTAGAAACAGAGGACAGGGGAAGTAAGGGGAAAATGGTAACTGTTTAATTAGAAACAGAGAATAGGGGAAGTAAGGGGAACACGGTAACTGTTTAATTAGAAACAGAGGACAGGGGAAGTAAGGGGAACACGGTAACTGTTTAATTAGAGACAGAGAACAGGGGGAGTAAGGGGAACACGGTAACTGTTTAATTAGAGACAGAGAACATGGGGAGTAAGGGGAACACGGTAACTGTTTAATTAGAGACAGAGAACAGGGGGAGTAAGGGGAACACAGTAACTGTTTAATTAGAGACAGAGAACAGGGGGAGTAAGGGGAACATGGTAACTGTTTAATTAGAAACAGAGAATAGGGGAAGTAAGGGGAACACGGTAACTGTTTAATTAGAGACAGAGAACAGGGGGAGTAAGGGGAACACAGTAACTGTTTAATTAGAGACAGAGAACAGGGGGAGTAAGGGGAACATGGTAACTGTTTAATTAGAAACAGAGGACAGGGGAAGTAAGGGGAACACGGTAACTTTAATTAGAAACAGAGAACAGGTTGAGTATGGGGACTGTTTAATTAGAGACAGAGAACAGGGGAAGTAAGGGGAACACGGTAACTGTTTAATTAGAACAGAGAACAGGCGAAGTAAGGGGAACACGGTAACTGTTTAATTAGAGACAGAGAACATGGGGAGTAAGGGGAACACTGTAACTGTTTAATTAGAGACAGAGAACATGGAGAGTAAGGGGAACACGGTAACTGTTTAATTAGAGACAGAGAACATGGGGAAGTAAGGGGGTCACGGTAACTGTTTAATTAGAAACAGAGAACAGGGGGAGTAAGGGGAACACGGTAACTGTTTAATTAGAACAGAGAACATGGGGAGTAAGGGGAACACGGTAACTGTTTAATTAGAGACAGAGAACAGGGGAAGTAAGGGGAACACGGTAACTGTTTAATTAGAAACAGAGAACAGGGGGAGTAAGGGGAACACGGTAACTGTTTAATTAGAGACAGAGAACATGGGGAGTAAGGGGAACACGGTAACTGTTTAATTAGAGAGAGAGAACAGGGGAAGTAAGGGGAACACGGTAACTGTTTAATTAGAAACAGAGAACGGGGGAGTAAGGGGAACATGGTAACTGTTTAATTAGAGACAGAGAACATGGGGAGTAAGGGGAGCACTGTAACTGTTTAATTAGAGACAGAGAACATGGGGAGTAAGGGGAACACGGTAACTGTTTAATTAGAGACAGAGAACGGGGGAGTAAGGGGAACACAGTAACTGTTTAATTAGAGACAGAGAACATGGGGAGTAACGGGAGCACTGTAACTGTTTAATTAGAGACAGAGAACATGGGGAGTAAGGGGAACACGGTACCTGTTTAATTAGAAACAGAGAACGGGGGAGTAAGGGGAACACGGTAACTGTTTAACTAGAACAGAGAACAGGCGAAGTAAGGGGAACACGGTAACTGTTTAATTAGAGACAGAGAACATGGGGAGTAAGGGGAACACAGTAACTGTTTAAGTAGAGACAGAGAACATGGGGAGTAAGGGGAACACGGTAACTGTTTAATTAGAGACAGAGAACATGGGGAGTAAGGGGAACACGGTAACTGTTTAATTAGAGACAGAGAACATGGGGAGTAAGGGGAACACAGTAACTGTTTAAGTAGAGACAGAGAACATGGGGAGTAAGGGGAACACGGTAACTGTTTAATTAGAGACAGAGAACATGGGGAGTAAGGGGAACACAGTAACTGTTTAATTAGAGACAGAGAACATGGGGAGTAAGGGGAACACGGTAACTGTTTAATTAGAGACAGAGAACGGGGGAGTAAGGGGAACACGGTAACTGTTTAATTAGAGACAGAGAACATGGGGAGTAACGGGAGCACTGTAACTGTTTAATTAGAGACAGAGAACATGGGGAGTAAGGGGAACACGGTACCTGTTTAATTAGAAACAGAGAACGGGGGAGTAAGGGGAACACGGTAACTGTTTAACTAGAACAGAGAACAGGCGAAGTAAGGGGAACACGGTAACTGTTTAATTAGAGACAGAGAACATGGGGAGTAAGGGGAACACAGTAACTGTTTAAGTAGAGACAGAGAACATGGGGAGTAAGGGGAACACGGTAACTGTTTAATTAGAGACAGAGAACATGGGGAGTAAGGGGAACACAGTAACTGTTTAATTAGAGACAGAGAACATGGGGAGTAAGGGGAACACGGTAACTGTTTAAGTAGAGACAGAGAACATGGGGAAGTAAGGGGAACGCCAGAACTGTTTTATTTAGATATAGCGGCCAGGACGATTATGGGGAACATAAGAACATAAGAACATAAGAAATAGGAGCAGGAGTAGGCCAATCGGCCCCTCGAGCCTGCTCCACCATTCAATAAGATCATGGCTGATCTGATCCTAACCTCAAATCTTCTATCACTCTGCATCCACCCGAACCCATGTGATCTCCCGGGAGAGGCGAAAAACCAGATAAAGACCCAATGGCCAATTTGGGAGAAAAAAATCTGGGAAATTCCTCTCCGACCCATCTAGGCGATCGAAATTCTTCCAGGAGATCACCCTGTCCCTATATTTTCTACAGTACTTACCTTCTGTAAAGGCGATCTCCACCCCAGCCAGGAACAGGGATAAAACCATCTCCTGAAATCTAACAGAATTAGAACACAGTAGGAGCAGAACAAGGCTACACGGCCCCTGGGCCCGCTCCACTACCCACAGGGCCATGACCATTCCGAACCCAGACTCATGTCCAATTTCCTGCCCGCTCCCCGTAACCCTTTATTCCCTTTACTTCTAGGAAACTATCTATTTCTGTTTTAAATTTATTTAATGATGTAGCTTCCACAGCTTTCTGGGGCAGCAAATTCCACAAACCTACCACCCTCTGAGTGAAGAAGTTTCTCCTCATCTCAGTTTTGAATGAGCAGCCCCTTATTTTAAGATTATGCCCCCTAGTTCTAGTTTCACCCATCATTGGGAACATCCTCACCGCATCCACCCGATCAAGCCCCTTCACAATCTTATATGTTTCAATAAGATCGCCTCTCATTCTTCTGAACTCCAATGAGTAGAGTCCCAATCTACTCAACCTCTCCTCATATGACCACCCCCTCATCCCCGGGATTAACCGAGTGAACCTTCTTTGTACTGACTCGAGAGCAAGTATGTCTTTTCTTAAGTATGGACACCAAAACTGTATGCAGTAACTGTTTAAATAGGAATAGAGGACTGGGAAATTATAAGGTTTAGATTAACTATAGAAAACTACAGGGAGCAATCTAGAGTAAAAATACTTATTTGTATAAAGGCCAATTTCAGCGGGTGGAGAACAGATCTGGCTCGGGTAAATTGGAATCAAAGATTGGCAAGCAAAACTATAATTGAAGAAGGGGCTGCCTTTAAAGAGGAGATGGTTTGGTACAATCGAGGTACTTTCCCACAAGGGGGAAAGGTAAGGCAACCAAAGCCAGAGCTCCCTGGATGACGAAAGAGATAGAGAATAAGATGAAGCCAAAAAGGGGGAGTATGACAGATGTCTGGTTGAGAATACAAGTGAGAACCAGGCTGAATATAGAACGTTCAGAGGAGAAGTGAAAAAGGAAATGAGGGGCAAAGACAATATGAGAATAGACTGGCAGCTAACATAAAATGGAATCTGAAAGTCTCCTATAGGCATATAAATAATAAATGGGCAGTAAGAGCAGGAGTGGGGCTGATTAGGGACCAAAAAGGAGACCTACGCATGGAAGCAGAGGGCATGGCTGAGGTACTAAATGAATACTTTGCATCTGTCTTTAACAAGGAAGAAATGCTGCAAAGTCATAGTGAAACAGTAGGTAGATGAGACAATGCATGGGATAAAAATTGATATGGAGGAGGTAGTAGAATGGCTGGCAGTACTTAAAAGTAGATAAGTCACCAGGACTGGATGGGATGCATCCTAGGATAATGAGGGAGGTAATGGTGGAAATTGCGGAGATATGGCCATAATCTTCCAATCCTCTTTAGATACAGGGGTGATGCCGGAGGAAAGGAGAATTGCAAATGTTTCACCCTTGTTCAAAAGAAGGCTGTAAGGATAATCCCAGCAAATACAGATCAGCCAGTTTAACCCCATTAGAGGGGAAGTTTTTCGAAACGATAATCCGGGACATAAGTAACAGTCACTTGGACAAGTGTGGATTAACTGAGGAAAGCCAGCACGGATTTGTCAAAGGCAAATCATGTTTAAGTAACTTGATTTTTTTTTGATGAGGTAACAGAGAGGGTTGATGTGGGCAATGCAGTTGATCTGGTGTACATGGACTTCCAAATGGCCTTTGATAAAGTGCCACATAATAGGATTGCCAGAAAAGTTGAAGCCCATGGAATAAAAGGGACATTGGCAGCCTGGTACGAAATTGGCTAAGTTACAGTACACAGAGAGTAGTGGTGAACGTTTGTTTTTCAGACTGGAGCAAATTATGCAGTGGTGTTCCCCAGGGGCCGGTACCAGGGCCACTGCTTTACTTGATATATATTAATGACTTGGACTTGGGTATACATGGCACAATTTCAAAGTTTGCAGATGACACAAAGCTTGGAAGTATAGTGAACATTGAGGAGGATAGTGATAGACTTCAAGGAGACATAGGCAGGCTGAGGGAATCGATGGACACCTGATAGATGAAATTTAATGCAGAAACGTGCGAATGATACATTTCAGTAGGAAGAATGAAAAGAGGCAATATAAACTAAAGGGTACAATTCTAAAGGGGGTGCATGAACAGAGCAACCTGGGGGTATGTGTGCACAAATCATTGAAGGTGGCAGGGTAGGCTGAGAAAGTAGGATCCTGGGCTTCATAAATAGAGGCATATAGTAGAAAAGCACGGAAGTTATGATGAACCTTTACAAAACACTATTTCGGTCTCAACTGCAGCATTGTGTCCAATTCATGGCACCGTACTTTAGGAAGGACGTGAAGGCCTTAGTGAGGATGCAGAAAAGATTCACAAGAATGGATCCAGGTATGAGGGAATTCAGTTACATGGATAGACTGGAGAAGCTGGGGTTCTTCTCCTTAGAGCAGTGAAGTTTGAGAGGAGATTTCATAGAGGTGTTTAAAATCATGAGGTGTATAGTCAGAGTAGACTGAGGGAAACTGTTCCCATTGGTGGGAGGGTCGCGAACCAGAGGACACAGATTTAAGCTGATTGGCAGAAGAACCAAAGACGACATGAGGAAAAAACAATTATGCAACGAGTGGTTATGATCTGGAATGCCCTGCCTGAAAGGGTGGTGAAGGCAGATTCAACCGTGGCTTTCAAAAGGGAATTGGATAAGTATGTGAAGGAAAAAATACCAGGGCTACGGGGACAGGGAAGGGGAGTGGGTCTACTTGAAGTTCTCTTGCAGAGAGCTGACACGGGCTCAACGGGCCGAATGGCCTCATTCTATGTGGTAAATATCTATGATTTTATTATTGTACTTTGCAATGGAATAGCACTTTACAATGGAACAGAACTTTGCAATATAATAGTCCTTTGCAATGAAATAGCACCTTGCAATGGAATATTCCTTTGCAATGGAATAGCACTTTGCATTATAATAGTCCTTTGCAATGGATTAGCACTGTGCAATGGATTAGCACTGTGCATTATAATAGTCCTTTGCAATGGATTAGCACTGTGCAATATAATAGTCCTTTGCAATTGATTAGCACTGTGCAATATAATAGTCCTTTGCAATGGATTAGCACTGTGCAATATAATAGTCCTTTGCAATGGATTAGCACTGTGCAATATAATAGTCCTTTGCAATGGATTAGCACTGTGCAATGGAATAGTACTTTGCAATGGAAAAGCACTTTTTAATATAATTGCGCTTTGCGGTGGACTATGATTTTAAATCGGCGCCACTTGTGTTGCTGGGTGGGGTCCCGTCCGTTGCTTTGTGCCATTGTCTGGAGCCGCTCACAGGCTGTGCTGCTGCTCACACATACCCAGACAGGCAGCACATGGTGCAGGAAGGAAGGAAGGAATATCGGCTGCAGCTCGCCAGCTCGGCTCCTGTGTGTGAGTGAGTGAGTGTGGAGCTCAGGACCACAAGGGGCTGGGGAATTGGAGGGGGTGAAAATGCATGTAGGGGGTGATTGATGCCCCAGGAGATGGGCATGGAGGCAGGGTGAAAAGAAGCAAATTCAATCAAGAATAAATAATAATAGCATATTTACTTTACTTCTGTAAACAAAATGTCTGTCTGTCTGATTTGAGTGGAGTGGAATAAAATGAATGGAAAGATCCCACAGCAGCTTTTGATCTGAAAACACTTCACAAATATTTCCCAATAAAGCCCAGTCCAGAATAACATCAAAGTGATTATTCTGAAAATAATAATAAAATAAATATAATATATATATTTTTTTACAAAAGTCTTGTCTTGTATTGGTTGGGTTTGGAATTAAAGGGAGAGTGAGGTCCCACAGCAGGATATGCTCTGACACTTCTCACAAACATTCCCCGATGAAGTCCAGTCCAGAAAAAAATCAAATGGCTTGTAGTATATACGTAGCTTTGATTTTTACAAGTCTTGAAAGAAAGGCAAAGTAAGACCCCACAGCAGTGCGGTCTGGATTGAAATCAGTGCGATCTAATGGTGTATACTTCCTGTTTCTTCAGACATGAGATGCAATACCAATGCACACGGCAGGTAACTTGAACACAGGCAAGCCCTGCACAGAAACCAGGTGTTGCTGTCGCTCTCCCTCTCTCACACACAAACACAGGCCAGCCTGCAAAATTGCCATATAACACTCAGTAATGAAAGGTGATTTGTTTCATTGCTCTGCTGTGTTTGGCCGTTTAAAAGCAAAAGAAAATGTCAATATCTTATCTTTTCATTTTGCTGCCTACAGAAACAGGCTTTCTATTCTGCATCAAAAGCAAAATACTGTGGATGCTGGAAATCTGAAATTAAAACAGAAAATGTTGGAAATATTCAGCAAGTCAGGCAACATCTCTGGAGAGAGAGAGAAACAAGAGTTAATATTTCAGCTTGATGACCTTTCGTGAGATTCTGGCAAGCTTCTGACAACAGGTCATCGACCTGAAACATTAACTATGTTTCTCTCTCTCTCCACAGATGATGCCTGACCTGCTGAGTATTTCCAGCATTTTCTGTTTTGATTTCTATTCTGCCTGTTGTCTTAATTTCATGTGTCTCTCTCATTGCCTGCCTGCCTTGTCTTGATTTGAGTGGAGTGGAATAAAAGAATGCAAAGATCCCAGAGCAGTTTTTACTGTCAGACAGTCCACAAAGATATTTTTCAGTATCTGACTGACTGACTGACTGTCTTGAGGTGAAGTGAAGTGAAATAAAGTGCAACAAAGTGATACGCAGCAGCATTACATGTGGGCCAGGCCAGAATGAAATCAAGAGGGTTTATTACAACAACAGCAGATCATAGACAGCAGGTAATAAGAAAGCAGACCACATCTCACACAAACACTAGCGTTTGCTCTCTCCCTCTCCCTCTCTCTCTCTCTCTCTCTCACACACACACACACCCTGGCCAGCCAGCAGATAGATGACTGCCGTGTGCGAAAATTAAAACCAAAAATACACTTTTCTGCATCTTGTAATGCATGTACCTTGAAGAAGGAACTATATTCTGCAGCCCCTGTATATTGCAGTACCAGTAGTGACCACCCCTGTATATAAGCCTGTGTAGTAACTTTGTATAGTAGTTCCAGTTTTGTCTCCATTCAGTAAACACCTGTTATAACCAACTTCTGCAGTCCGTGTCTCAATTACACACGGATATTACATTGGCGACGAACAGATCCAAACTTACCTACAGTTCTGCACCACCTCACGGGGATCCATCCCTGAAGCGAAGTTATTAGAGGTCGAAGCCAGAAGGAAGAAATCCAAAAAGAAAAAAAAGCAAACAGAAGAAACGGGCGTCGACCGTGGGCAGCCGCCCTCTGATTCATCGAATTCGAAGATTTGCAGGAGAGGCTGTCGTGAGCTGGGCTTGGTTCTCCAGTCTATGGTGTTCCAGCTAATCGGGCTGGTGGCAGGTAGTACACTGATCCTTCCTGGGCTGCGGCGGGCTAGAGCTCGATCGGGTGGCTTTTCAACAGGGCCGAGCAGCGTTGTCGGGAAGAGGAGAGAGAGAGAGAGGGTGGAGCACACAGGGCGCGGCCGGTGCTACGAAGCCGGGCAGTGTACAGACCCGAGAAGAGGGAGGAAAGTGTCCCATAGGGTCTGCTCTGACGACGGGAACAGTAATTAAAATAAAAGAAAAAGAAATTAGAAGTGCAGAAAGCCGCGAGGAGCTACAGTTTGCCACGGGGACCGCGGAGAGCGGCGTTGGCAGCAGCGCGGGGGGAAGCGCGCGAAGAACATAGGGCGTCACCATCAAGGCATAAAAACGCCAGCAACAGCGTTGGCAGCAGCGGAAAAGACAGCGGGAAAGAAGGAAAAGCGCGGGAGGCGCCATTTTGTTCAATCGGGGAAGAAGGCAAAGCGCGGGAGGTGCCATTTTGTTCAATCGGGGAAGAAGGCAAAGCGCGGGAGGCGGCATCTTAGATCTCCAAGATGCCGAAGACTGGCAATATCACTGCCTTCGATAATGAAATAGAAGACTGGACCACGTATGTGGAAAGAGTTGAAGTATATTGCAAGGCAAATGAAGTAGCCGATGAGAAAAAGGCATCGGTACTACTAAACTTAATGGGCGCAAGAACGTACGGCCTATTGCGGAACCTGATCACTCCAATCAAACCGATGGAGAAGAGTTTTAACAAAATTGTTGATATCCTACAGGAACACCTAAATCCTACACCACTGCTGATAGCAGAAAGATTTAAATTCCACAAGAGAAATCAGCATAAAGATGAGAGCAATGCTGATTACCTTACGGAACTACGCAAGCTATCAAAGCACTGCCAGTTCGGAGCAGGACTGGCAGATACCCTATGGGACAAATTTGTCTGTGGACTCCTGAGTGAAGGAACCCAGAAGAGGTTACTCTCAGAGAAAGAGCTGACGGTAGATAAGGCTTTCAGTGTGGCAGTATCGTACGAAGCAGCAGCAAGGGGAGCTGCGGAAATACAGCAAAAGCCACAGGAATACGGCACCCATGAAATGACACGGGGATTTGAAAAATGTTATCGCTGCGGCAGAACAACCCATGACCAGAAGGACTGCTTGTTCAAGGACAAAACATGCAGGCAATGCGGAAAGATGGGACACATTGCACGAGTTTGCAGGTCCGGGAAGAAGACTAACGACAACAAAAAGACTGCTAAGGAAAAGTACAGGAAAGTACAAAAGATGACGGACAGTAGTTCCGAAGACCAGAAGAGCGATAGTGAATCCGGGAACAAGAGACTAAGCTGTTTCAAACTACACAACATAATCGCAAAAGAGGATCACCGAACCATTTGGGTCACCCTCACGATAGCAGGGTCCCAAGTCAAAATGGAATTGGATACAGGATCAGCCCTGACCATCATGAATCGACGAGACTACGAGCGGCTATTCTCACACATACCCTTGAAAGACACATCCATTGTCTTGAAGACGTATACGGGGCAGAAAGTATACCCCAGAGGGAAAATAAGGGTGCCTGTCGAATACAACGGCAAGGAAATACAGAAATTGTATCTGTACATACTGCAAGATGGTGGACCACCGTTATTGGGACATGAATGGATCAGAAAGATAAGTTTAGACTGGCACTCCATTCAGACACTGACTGTGGCTGGCAAAAAGGATGACGACGTCACACCTGGATGATTGTCAAAAATCTTAGCTAACGCTAAAGAGGTATTTCAACAAGGACTGGGAACTCTTAAAGGCGTAACCACCTCGATAAAAATAGAAGAGAATGCAATTCCCAAGTTTTTCAAAGCAAGACCGGTACCGTATCCAATTCGCCCAGCCGTCGAGGCAGAGCTGGAGAATCTGGAGAATGCAGGCGTGTTATCTAAGGTAGACTGGAGCAAGTGGGCGACACCCATCGTTCCTGTCATGAAGAAAACGTTAAACAATAAGTCTGAGGAGCCAAGGAAGGTTCGCATCTGTGGGGACTTCAAGGTGACTGTGAACCCAGTCCTTCACACAGTACAGTATCCTCTTCCGAGGATAGAAGATATTTTCGCCTCACTATCTGGAGGGAAACGTTTTACAAAAATTGACCTAGCGCAAGCATATTTGCAGATGGAGGTTGAAGAATCCTCTAGGAAATATCTCACGATAAACACTCACAAAGGTCTTTACCAGTATAATCGACTGGTATTCGGAGTAGCATCAGCTCCGGCTATATGGCAAAGAGCGATGGAACAAGTCCTGCAAGGGATTCCGGGGACTCAGTGTTACTTGGACGACATCCTAGTGACAGGTGAAAATGACAGTGAACACCTTGCCAACCTAGAGCAGGTGCTCACTAGACTAAGAGAACATGGGCTACGAGCCAATTGCCCCAAGTGCGAGTTTTTTAAGAAACAAATATCGTATTGTGGCCACGTGATTGATGAAGAGGGGTTACATAACTCCCCTGACAAAATTGAAGCGGTAGTTAAGGCTCCCGCACCTGAAAATGTGTCGCAACTGAGGTCATTCCTCGGATTGGTGAATTACTACCATAAGTTTTTGCCGAATTTGTCCACAATTCTGCACCCACTGAATGCCCTGCTACAAACTGGAGTAGCATGGAAATGGAGTGATGAATGTAAGCGGGCCTTTCAGAAGTGTAAAGGCCTGATCACTTCAAGAGAAGTATTGGCTCACTGCAACCCATCACTACCGATAAGACTGGCGTGTGATGCGTCTCCCTACGGCGTTGGAGCGGTACTGTCACACAAATTCCTTGATGGTTCAGAGAGGCCGATAGCTTTTGCATCACGCTCGTTAACTTCAGCCGAGCGTAACTACACCCAGATTGACAGAGAGGCCCTCAGCCTGGTGTGGGGGGTGAAGAAGTTCAATCACTACCTGCACGGACAGAAATTTACTCTACTAACTGATCATCAACCTTTTGTCTCCATTTTCAACCCTAAGAAGGGCGTCCCGATAATGACAGCACAACGGCTACAGAAGTGGTCCCTTTTCCTAGGGGCACACCAATATGACATAGAGTACAAAGGAACTAAACAGCATGGGAATGCTGATGGATTGTCGCGCCTACTGTTGCCGACGGTGGAAGAAGCACCTGCAGTGGATCCTGTGGAGATATTCCACTCGACCACAGTCGAATGTCTACCTGTGACGAATGCAAACATAGAAAAGGAAACACGAAATGACCCGACACTCTCCAGGGTCTATGATTTTAATGGTGAAGGGATGGCCAGCACATGGCGAACCACTGTTGCCAGCATTCTCGCCGAGAAGAGAACAGCTGTCAGTGTGCCAAGGAACCTTGATGTGTGGATCCAGAGTGGTAATTCCACCCAAATTGAAGGATAGAGTGCTCAATGAGCTTCATGAGGGTCATCTGGGAGGGGTAAAAATGAAGAACTTAGCCAGAGCATTTGTGTGGTGGCCGGGAATCGATAGAGAAATCGAAGAGATAACCAAGAGCTGTACAGGATGCCAGAAGGTCCAAAACGCCCCACCACAAGCCCCTCTACATCCACGGGAGTGGCCCTCATCTCCATGGCAAAGGGTACACATTGATTTTGCTGGTCCATTTATGGACTCGATGTTTTTAATTGCGGTGGATGCACATTCAAAGTGGCCAGAGGTAATAAAAATGTCCTCAACCACCACAGAAAAAAACTATCACAGTCTTACGAACCATATTCACCAGAAATGGGCTGCCTGAACAGATTTGCTCCGACAATGGGCCACAGTTTGTGTCTGAAGAGTTCCGGAGGTTCTTAAAGAACAATGGTGTTAAGCATTACACATCCGCCCCATATCATCCAGCCACCAATGGATTGGCTGAGAGGTTCGTTCAAACATTCAAGAAGGCTATCAAGGCAATGTGTAATGAAGACAAACCCCTACAACACAAGGTGGATAACTTCTTGTTTGCCTACCGGAATGCGACACATGCGGTTACCAACCAAACTCCAGCCATGATGTTCTTCAATCGAAGACTAAGATGCCGCTTGGATTTGGTTAAGCCAAACATCAGAAGAGATGTGGAGAACAGGCAGTTTCAGAATATGAATGAAAGGCCAACCAGGAGTTTCAAGATAGGTCAACCAGTTTTGGCCCGGGACTACCGCACAGAGAAATGGCAGCCAGGAACGATCTGCACACGGCAAGGACCTCTAATGTATACCGTGGACGTTGGAGAGAGCATTGTAAGACGCCATGCTGACCAGATTCTAGAGTCACTGGAAAACGTCAAACCTACACCACGATCCTATACACCTGGTGATGAAACCGAAGTACCAATTGCATCTACCTCAGAATCGGTGATATTGGAAGCAGACGAACCAAACAACGACGTTGATCCCGAATCAACTTTGCCAGAAGAACCTGATACCCCAAAGAGGCGTTATCCAGACAGAATCAGGAAGCCTCCTCAAAGACTGAATTTATAATTGATTAACTTCAGCTAATGTATATAGCAACTGTAATTGTAAATATGTTATTTAATTATTAATCGAATGTCATGTACTGTTTAGCTAAAAGGGGAGGAATTGTAGTGTATGTACCTTGAAGAAGGAACTATATTCTGCAGCCCCTGTATACTGCAGTACCAGTAGTGACCACCCCTGTATATAAGCCTGTGAAGTAACTTTGTATAGTAGTTCCAGTTTTGTCTCCATTCAGTAAAAACCTGTTAGAACCAACTTCTGCAGTCCGTGTCTCAATTACACACGGACATTACATATCTTTCACTTTGTGGCCTACAGAAACAGGCTTTCTATTCTGCGTCTTGCCTTTTGATTTCATGTCTCACTCTCTCACTGGCTGTCGGTCTGACCGTCTCTCACTCACACAAGCTCCCTCCCATCCACATTGAACTAAAACTTACAGTGACATGACACACAGACTCACAAACTCTGCAATTTGCAGACACACAGACACCCACACACATACAGACACTCACACAGACTCTGCAATTTGCAGACACACAAACACCCACTCACACACACCCACTCACATACAGATACACTCACACAGACCCTGCAATTTGCAGACACACAGACACCCACGCACATACAGACACACTCACACAGACCCTGCAATTTGCAGAAACACAGACACCCACGCACAGACAGACAAACTCAGATTGACTCTGCAATTTGCAGACACACACACTCACACATCCATTTTGAAAGGGGTGCAGCCTGAGAGTGTCAATTTTTGATGATGTCCCTTCCTGGCTGTGCGTCCATGTTTAATGAGGACAATCAATCAGGAAGAAGTGAAGCTGAGGGCCCAGAAATACGTGTCCCTGAGAGGAAATGAAAGCCCGAAGGGTAAAAGGAAGTAAATACAATCAGGAATGAATAATAATATATACTTTACTTTTATAAACGCAATGGCTGCCTGCCTGTCATTTGAGTGGAGTGGAATAAAATGAATGGAAAGATCCCACGGCAGCTTTTGCTCTGAAAACATCCCAAGCACATTCCCCAATAAGCCCAGTCCAGAAAAAAACAAATGTATTTTTCTGAAAATAATGAAAAAATAATACATTTACCTTGTTTTTACAAAAGTTTTGGCTTGGTTTGGTTGGCTTCGGCATTAGGGGAGAGTAAGATCCCACGAAAGGATATGCTCTCAAACACACCACAAACATTCACCGATGATGTCCAATCCAGAAAAACATTAAATGTCTTGATGTATATATGTAGCTTTGCCTTTTTCAAGCCTTGAAATAAAGGCAAAGTAAGATCCCACAGCAGAGCAGTCTGGATTGAAATCAGTATGATCTAATGGTGTATACTTTTTGTTGTTTCAGACATGAGATGCAGTACCAATGCACACGACAGGTAACTTTAACTCAGACAAGCCCTGCATACACACCAGCTTTTGCTCTCTGCCTCTCTCTCTCACACACACACACACAGACAGGTTTGGTTGCAAAATTGCCACACAACACTTTCAGCAATGAAATTATGTTGCTTTCTCTCATTGCTCTGCTGTGTTTGGCAGTTTAAAAGCAAAAAACATTTTTCACTATCTTATCCTTTCATTTTGTGGCCTACAGATACAGGCTTTCTATTCTGCATCAAAAGTAAAATACTGCGGATGCTGGAAATCTGAAATTAAAACAGAAAGTGATGGAAATACACATCATGTCAGATAGCATCTGTGCAGAGAAAGAGAAAAACAGACTTGATGGGCTCGATTTTGCCAGACCCGAGGAGGCGGGATTGGAGATGTGTGAGGTGGTAAAATCGCAAAAAATGGTGGGCGGGCTCGACCCCACCTCCATCCAGCCTCTGAGCAATTTTCCCAAATGCGTGTTTTCTGATCCCGTTTCCATCCCGCCTCCAAGAGGCAGGATAAGCCATTAAGACCCTTAACAACCACTTAATTGCCTCTATAATCCCATTTTGAGAGGCCTTTCTGATTTTCCCACTTTTCCCACGTCCTGCAAGTCTCCTCTGGAATATGCCAGTGAATCCTGGTGGCCTCACAAGTGGACTGCTTACTAACAGCTGCAGCTCCACCATTAAAAATAAGTTTTCAGCAATCATCATTTGCAGGTGGCAGAACTTTGTTGTCTCAGGTCTGGGGGAACTTTTAGCAGGCATACCCATTGTTGTGGAAGTTTGGAGCCTGACACCCATCTCTAGTGTGACCTCCTGGGAAACCCCTCTCACCACCTTGACTGAGCGCTTCCTCAACTGAGGTATATACCAGAAGCATGGGAACCATTTATTTCCTTTCCTCCTGGACATCAGATTCGGACGAAGACCAGCCGAGGCAGCAGCAGAACCATGAACAACAGCACCACCAACAGCAGCAGCAACAGGGGCGCCAAGCTGCTGCTCACCCATCTGAAGCTGCACAGGCCAGAAGGCGCCAGCGTGCGACCACATTGCTGCCCGGGATGCCAGGGACGCACTCATCTTGGACACATTTGCTTAGCCTGCATAATCAAAGACTTTTGCCTCGCACCGTCTTATCAGACCATCGACAATGGCCAAAATCCTGTGGATTCCTATCACTCTGCCCACCATACTAACAATTGCAAGTTGCCCAAAGCCCTCAATGTGGAAGTCCCATTAGCGAAATGACACACGCCACAACTGCAAGTTTGCCATCAGAATTTTTTATTACAATAAGCAACTTAGGGCTTTTCAAAATTAAACACATCACACCCAAGTGACTACCCTTGTGACTACCTGTGCATTATCTTCCTCTTACGTGTGCTCCTACGTGGTGCTTCCCCTGTGGCTTCAACAGACGTGGAGGCTCACTTTCTTGCTGCTCCTATCTCGACACCTTTGGCGGGCATCCTCTGCGGTTGCGAACCTGTGAGGGCTCGGCAACAGTCTGCTGCTCCTGCGGCTGTGCAGGGGTTGAGACGCCGATCTCAGTTGGGTGGGGACACTGGTGGGTCTCTGACCGAGGGCTCTGCAGTGGCATGGTCGTGTGAGCACTTGGAGAGGCATGTCCACTTTCTTGTTGTATGCCACCAACATCCCTCTCATGGGTCAGCCCCACTTCAGAGCTAGCAAGTGGCTGGACAGCACCATGCTGCACTGCAGTGGGGCCATGAGGACCCATTTCTGCACTGGAAGTCCTACTCCAGAGGACTTGCATGAAGGTCTGGTTTGTTAGCTCAATAGCTGACCATTGCTGCTCAAGAGATGTCAGTCTATTCTGAACAATTACCATGTTTTCCATACCCTGGCGACTAAGTTCCTCCATGGACATAGCCATCCTCTCCTCTACGGTAGCCAGCCTTACCATGGAGGTAGCCATCCTTTCCAAGGAGTTTGCCATCCTTTCCATGGTGACGCATTCATGCGCCAACGCCACCACAGAGGCTCTGCTCATGTTAGCGATGGACTCCTCCATTCGCTCCACACTCGCAGTGACCCTGGAGACAAAATCTGCCAGAGACTCCTGTACCTTTTCCTGGAGTTCCAGCATCGCTCGCCTTCTGGATGGATCCGGAGGCACAGGGTCGACATGCAGCGCAGCCGAGCTGGCAGCATCCCCTCCACTGCGACGAGGACTCTCCACTGCTGTCCCTGTCTCCACCACCTGCTGATGCTCACTTGTGAGCTGTGATACACCAGGTGACAACTCTACTCTATGTCCTGAAGTTCCCATCGAGGTGTGAGTGTCTGCGCTGGTGCAGGGTGCGCTTAATTCTGCTGACAGAGCGCCCTCAGAGGTTGCAGCTTCCTCTGAGGAGTCTGGAAGCTCAGGCTCTTCTACCTTTATTCCTGAACAGTGGGGATGGGGGCTCTCGATGGTCCTGTGGGTGAGTAAAGGAAAGAGTTGGAGATGTAAGGTAAATGTTGCATGCACATTGAATTGTGCAGATAAGTCAATCTGTTAGAGCATCAGATTCATTGTCAGTCATTCATGCAATGTCAATGAGAGAGATGCTAAACTATTCTGTCACCAGCTTGCTGTGATGCACCTGCCTGTCCATCGCCCACTTGGGAATCCTCGATCCCAGCAATTTCCAGGGCTGCCTCCTCCGAGGTGGTGAGCTGTGCTACTGATGGTGGCATTCCTCCTGTCCTCACTTTTTCCTTCTTATTGTGGGCTCTCTTTTCCTGCAATGAGGGACACAAGTGGAGTTTGGGTGAGAATGAAGGAGTAAGTGTAGAGAATCTATAGCATAGATGCTTAAAAGGAGACAAAGGGCCCTCCCTGTGTGTTGTAAGTTGTTGTCATTGCATCACAATGATTGGGAGTGTGAGGGCTTCATGGTGAAATAGTTAAGTGAATGTGACCATAGAGAGAGAGGGAATGGGTAAGGGTGCAGGGATGTCAGTGTCAAGTGGGATGTGGAGGAAGAGGTTGGCAAAGCAGAGTGCTGGTGAGGAGAGGCGATGGGGATGAGATTGAGGGTGATGAGAAAGTCGTACTCACTTTTCCTGTGCGGAGAAGGTCATGAAACCACTTCCTGCACTGCAGCCAGGTTCTGCAGCTCATTGATATGGAGTTGACCTCCTGGGCCACTTGCAGCCACACAGCTTTAGTCTGTTGTGGTGGCTTTTTTCTCCCTGAGGAAGGGAAGAGCATCTCCTTATGAGATCTTGCTCCATGCACCAGAGCTTGGAGGGAGGGCTCATCAAAGCGAGGTGCGCACTTTTGCTTGCTGGTGGACATGGTCGGTAAATGAAGTCCTTCATTCATATGGGATTGAAGGCCGATAAATCCCCAGGGCCTGATAAATACATCCTAGGGTACTTAAGGAAGTGGCCTGAGAAATAGTAGATGCATTGCTGGTCGTCTTCCAAAATTCGATAGACTCTGGAACAGTACCCATGGATAGGAGGGTAGCTAATGTTACCCCACTATTCAAAAAAGATGGTAGAGAGAAAATGGGGAATTACAGACCGGTAAGCCTGACATCGGTAGTGGGGAAAATGCTAGAGTCCATTATAAAAGATGTAATAGCAGAGCACTTGGAAAACAAAGTCAACATGGATTTACAAAAGGTAAATCGTGCTTGACTAATCTACTGGAATTTTTTGAGGATGTAACTGGTAAAATAGATAAGGGAGAACCAGTGGATGTGGTGTATTTGGACTTTCAAAAGGCTTTCGATAAGGTCCCGCATAAGAGATTGGCGTGTAAAGTTAAGGCACATGGGATTAGGGGCAAGGTATTGACTTGGATAGAGAACTGGTTGGCATAAACGGGTCTTTTTCCGAGTGGCAGGCAGTGACTAGTGGGGTACCACAGGGATCGGTCCTTGAACCCCAGCTACTTACAATATATATTAATGATCTAGACGAGGGAACTAGATGTAATATCTCCAAGTTTGCAGATGACACAAAGCTGGGTGGGCATGTGTGCTCTGAGGAGGATGCAGAGAAATTCCAGTATGATTTGGACAGGTTGGGTGATTGGGCAGAAGCATGGCAGATGCAATATAACGTGGATAAATGCAAGGTTATCCACTTTGGTGTCAAAAACAGGAAGGCAGATTATTATCTGAATGGCAATAGATTGGGAGAAGGGGAAGTGCAATGAGACCTGGGCGTCCTTGTGCACCAGTCGCTGAAGGTAAGCATGCAGGTGCAGCAGGCGGTTAAGAAGGCAAATGGTATGTTGGCCTTCGTAGCGAGAGGGTTTGAGCACAGGAACAAGGATGTCTTGCTGCAGTTGTACAGGGCCTTGGTGAGACCACATCTTGAGTATTGTGTGCCGTTTTGGTCGTCTTATCTGAGGAAGGATGTTCTTGCCTTGGAAGGAGTGCAGCGAAGATTCACCAGGCTGATACCTGGGATGGCAGGAATGACGTATGAGGAGAGATTGGGTCGATTGGGCTTATACTCGCTGGAGTTTAGAAGAATGAGAGGGGATCTCATTGAAACGTATAAAATTCTAACAGGACTAGACAGACTAGATGCAGGAAGGATGTTCCCGATGGTCGGGGAGTCCAGAACCAGGGGTCACAGTCTAAGGATAAGGGGTAAGCCATTTAGGACAGAGATGAGGAGGAATTTCTTCACCCAGAGAGTGGTGAACCTGTGGAATTCTCTACCACAGAAGGCAGTGGAGGCCAATTCATTAAATATATTCAAGAAGGAGTTAGATATATTTCTTAAGGCTAAAGGGATCAAGGGATATGGAGAGAAGGCAGGAACAGGGTACTGAATTTGGATGATCAGCCATGATCTCATTGAATGGCGGAGCAGGCTCGAGGGGTCGAATGGCCTATTCCTGCTCCTATCTTCTATGTTTCTATGTCCAAAGCGTTTCCAGTCTCCAGAAGAAGCAGGGCTGCTTGCAGGCCTTAAATCCAGCAGCACTGATGACGTCATCTGAGGTGACTTTCAGGATGGAAAGACTAATTGGGCCAGGGGTTCCCAAACGCTGGAAATCAAGTGCCCAATTAGGGGCAAATCGCACTTTTTTCCCACTTCACATCAGAGTCGGGGTCCTGACAGGAAATCCACCTGACACGCCCCAGACTGACGCCAAAAGCAAAATCGAGCCCAGAGTTTCAGCTCGATTAAATTTTGTCAGATTCTGGCAAGGTTCTGACGAAAGGTCATCGAGCTGAATCATTAACTCTGTTTCTCTCTCTCTCTATAGATGCTGCCTGACCTGTTGAATATTTCCAGCATTTTCTGTTTTGATTTCTATTCTGCATGTTGTCTTGATGTCATGTGTCTCTCTCCCTGCCTGCCTTGTCTTGATTTGAGTGGAGCAGAATAAAAAGAATGCAAAGATCCCAGAGCAGCTTTTTACTGTCAGGTGGTTCACAAAGACTTTTTTCAGTATCTCACTGACTGACCGTCTGTCTTGAAGTGCAGTGAAATAAAGTGCAATAAAGTGATACACAGCAGCATTACATGTGGACCAGGCCAGAATGAAATCAATAGGGTTTAATAAAACAACAGCAGGTAATAAGACACCAGACAAACACAAACACGAGCTATTGCCTTCTCTCTCTCTCTCACACACACACACACCTGGCCAGCCGCAGAGCGATGACTGCGGTGTTGGAAGATTAAAACCAAAAAGAAATTGTTCAGTATGTTATCTTTCCACTTTGTGGCCTACAGAACCAGCCATTCTATTCTGCAACTTGCCTGTAGATTTCTCACTGACTGTCTCTCTGTCTCTCACTCACAGTCTCCCTCCTGTTAGATCCGTGATTCTGAGAGTATGATGTTTTTCAATAACCACACGGATGCTGTAACTTAACAATCAACAGGTATTTACTGGAGTAGGGTAGTCTCAAGACTGGGGGTACAGATGCATGCTCAAGGCTTATATACAGGTGTGGTCACTGCTGGTACTACAGTATACAGGAGCTGTAAAAGTAGTTCTCTCTTAAAGGTACATACACTACACCTCCCACCCAAATTGAACTAAAATTTACAGTAACATGACACACACTCACACAGACTCTGCAATTTGGCGACACACAGACATCCACTCACATACAGACACACTCACACAGACTCTGCAATTTGCAGAAACTCACACTCACACACACATATCCATTTTGAAAGGGGTGCAGCCTGGGAGTGTCAGTTTTTGATGATGTCCCTTCCTGGCTGTGCGGCCATGTTTGATGAGGACAATCTAACAGGAAGAAGTGAAGCCAAGGCCACGGAAATCCGGGTCCCCACGAGGAAATGAAATCCTGGGAGAGTGAAAAGAAGTAAATACATTCAGGAATCAATAATATATACTTTACTTTTGTTAACTAAATGTCTGCCTGTCTGTGATTTGCGTGGAATGGAATAAAATGAATGGAAAGATCCCACAGCAGCCTTTGCTCTGAAAACACCCCAAGCACATTCCCCAATAAAGCCCAGTCCATAAGACATCAAATGGATTATTCTGTAAGTAACTTTTAAAAATATAATATATACAATTGTTTTTTTTACAAAAGTCTTGTCTTGTTTGGGTTGGGCTGAAGGGGAGAGTAAGATCCCACAACAGGAAATACCATGAAACACTGCACAAACATTCCCCTATAAAGTCCAGTCCAGAAAAATTTCAAATGGCTTGATGTGTATATGTAGCCTTGTTTTTCACAAAATTCTTGAAACAAAGGCAAAGTAAAATCCCACAGCAGTGCAGTCTGGACTGAAATCAGTATGATCTGATGGTGTATACTCTGTTTTTTCAGGCATGAGATGCAGTACCGAAGTACACGGCAGGTAACTTGAACTCAGTCAAGCCCTGCATACACACCAGCTTTTGCTGTCTGTCTCTCTCTCTCTCTCTCACACTCTCACACACATACACACACACACAGGCCTTCCTGCAAAATTGCCACAAAACACTGTCAGCAATGAAAGAAACTTGATTTCTATCATTCCTCTGCTGTGTTCAGCAGTTTAAAAGCAAACAGACACTTTTCAGTGTCTTATCTTTTCATTTTGCTGCCTACAGAAACAGGCTTTCTATTCTGCATCAAAAGCAAATGCTGTGGATGTGGGATCTCTGAAATAAAAACAGGAAATGCTGGAAATACTCAGCAGGTCAGGCAGCATCTGTGGTGACAGAGAGAAACAGAGTTAAGGTTTCAGCTCGATGACCTTTCGTCAGATTATGGCAAGGTTCTGATGAAAGGTCATCGATCTGAAACATTAACTCGGTTTCTCTCTCGCGCCACAGATGCTGCCTAACCTACTGAGTATTTCCAGCATTTCCTGTTTTGATTTCTATTCTGCATGTTGTCTTGATTCCATGTGTCTCTCTCACTGCCTGCCTTGTCTTGATTTGAGTGGAGTGGAATAAAAGAATGCAAAATTCCCAGAGCAGTTTTTACTGTCAGACAGTCCACAAAGACATTTTTCAGTATCTCGCTGACTGACAGCACTTTATTTCACTTCACTTCAAGACAGACATTGAAGTGATAAACAGCAGCATTACATGCGGACCAGGCCAGAATGAAATCAATAGGGTTTAATACAACAGCAGGTAATAAGACATTAGACCACAACTCACACAAACACCAGCTTTTGCTCTCTCTCTCTCACACACACACTCACAGCCTGGCCAGCCTGCAGAAGGATGACTGCCGTGTTGGAAGATTAAACCAAAAACTTTTCAGTACCTTATCTTTCCACTTTGTGGCAGACAGAAACAGGGTTTCTATTCTGCAACTTGCCTTTTGATTTCATGTCTCTCTCTCTCTCCCTGACTATCTGTCTATCTCTCACTCACAGTCTCCCTCCAACCCATATTGAACTAAAATTTACAGTAACATGACACACACTCAAACAGACTCTGCAATTGGCAGAAACAGACACCCACTCGCATACAGACACATTCACACAGACTCTGCAATTTGCAGAAACTCACACACACACATTTATTTTGAAAGATGTGTAGCCTGGGAATGTCAATTTTTGATGATGTCCCATCCTGCCTGTGCGGCAATGTTTGATGCGGACAATCAAACAGGAAGAAGTGAAGCCGAGGCCCCAGAAATCCTGGCCCCGAGAGGAAATGAAAGCCCGGGAGGGTGAAAACACAATCAGGAATAAATAATAATATATATACTTTACTTTTAACTAAATGTCTTCCTGTCTGTGGTTTGCCTGGAGTGTAATAAAATGAATGGAAAGATCCCACAGCAGCTTTTGCTCTGAAAACATCCCAAGCAGATTCCCCAATAAAGCCCAGTCCAGAAAAAAATCAAATGGATTATTCGGAAAATAATTTAAAAAATAAAATATATTCTTTTTTTTTACAAATGTCTTGTCTTGTTTGAGTTGGGCTGAAGGGGAGAGAAAGATCCCACTGCAGGATATGCCATGAAACACCTGTAAGGTTCGCAAAATTACACAATTTCCCCAAAAGCAAGAAAGGATTGGACTGTTTGAAGGAAATATTGGGCCAAAGGGATTTAAAAATCAAAACCCCAGGAAGATTTGGCTGGTTTAAAAGGCATGTTCAGACCTGCGAAAAGCTGTGACACAGGGAAGGTGGGGTGGGCCCCTGAGTTTGGATATTGGGCCGTCTGGGAATGTCCTGGGCCACCTCAGCCTTTACATAAAGACAATAAAGCCTGTTCCCACCGAAAATCGCAGAGCCACAAAGTATATTAATAAAACAGTACATGCCCACAGCAACACAAAAGAAAGAACATGGCCCAACAGGAAATAACAAACAGCAGTCCAAAACCAATCAAAGGTATTTACAAAACGTTTCAAGGCAATCCCGAAACCAGTTAAAGGCCAATTAAGAATGGATCGCCAAAGCTCGTTTAAGTTAGTTGGGCCATCCCTGAAGCTCGTTAAAGTTTTAAAGCATATTAAAAATAACGAACCCGCCAAATTTAACAAAGAAACCAGAGATTTGGCGGTCAGATAAGCCAGGCCTCAAACTAGTATAATTGAGGCCTGCTTTTTCAGTGAAACAGTTCAGTTCAAGATTGGAGAAACAGTTCAGTGCAGTTCAGACATTGGTTCAAGTGCATTAAGATCGGAAGTCAGTCAGAGCACGAGTTCGGTACAGGAGAGAAAGTCGGAGAATCGTAGACTTGAAGGAAGAAGAAGAAATGGAGATCACGGCAACCAAAGGCTTCAAGAAACCAACAACTACCAATATTACCACCAACCAGGTAATATTGGGCCACCGCGACCAACAAGAAACCAACCACCGAAAATTCAAAAATCAAAGACTTGTTTCCACTCTACAGGCTAGTCTGACTTACCCCTGGGTAAGATTTTGACACAAAAGACCCTAAAACTTAGCCTAACCAAAGAAAATTGGGTACTTACCCGATACATCCAAACTAAGCAGCTAATCGCATCAGCGGACAAACCCAAACAGAAGACCCAACACAGGTGCAGTCTTCTACCACGTTCGGGGTACGGCAGGCCCCAACCGCCACAACTGAGGAGAACCCCAAAATCGTGAACCTCTACAATCTGTCAAGAAAGTCGTTTGGTGAGCATTTCCTGGTCCTCTGGATTTCAACCTAGTTAGGATAGTGGGGTTGGGAGGGTAAGGGATTTTTGTCTATTGTAATTCTCCCTCACATATTCCAAGTGCCCCCACCCTTTTAGAGTATAAGTTTTATTGTATTGTATATTTTCCTGTCTCAAAATAAAGATCTCAATTCTTTTGACCAACCCAGGTGGCTGTTGCATGTTCGTTACAACCCCCAAATAAGTCCAAAGTCTGGAACAAAAAGGGCGTGGGAGCAATTCGAACCGCTCAAGGGAGTCCGAGGTGAAGCTGACCAAGCCACCACACTCACCACCCCTTACACACTCCACAAACATTCCCCTGTAAAGTCCAGTCCAAAAAAATATCAAATGGATTGATGTATATATGTGGCCTTGCTTTTCACAAAATTCTTGAAAGAAAGGCAAAGTAAGTTCCCACAACAGTGCAGTCTGGAATTAAATCAGTATGATCTAATTGTATATACTTTCTGTTTTTTTCAGACTTGAGATGCAGTACCAAAGCACACGGCAGATACCTTGAAATCAGATAAGCCCTGCATACAAACCAGCTTTTGCTGTCACACACACACACACTTGCAAAATTGCCACGCAACACTATCAGTTATGTAAGACAGTTGATTTCTCATTGCTCTGCTGTGTCTGGCAGTTTAAAAGCAAAAAGACACTTTTCAGTATCTTTTTCCATTTTGCGGCCTACACATAGAGACTTTCTATTCTGCATCAAAAGCAAAATACTGCTGATGCTGGAAATGGGAATAAAAACAGAAAATGCTGGAAATACTCAGCAGGTCAGGCAGCATCTCTAGAGAGAGAGAGAAACAGAGTTAACGTTTCATCTCGTATACCTTTCGTCAGATTCTGTCAAGGTTCTGACTAAAGGTCATTGACCTGAAACGTTAACTCTGTTTCTCTCTCCACAGATGCTGCCTGACCTGCTGAGTATTTCCAGCATTTTCTGTTTTGATTACGATTCTGCCTGTTGTCTTGATTCCATGTGTCTCTCTCACTGCCTGCCTGTCTGCCTTGTCTTGCTTTGAGTGGAGGGGAATTAGAAGAAAACAAAGATCCCACAGCAGCTTTTACCGTCAGACCTCCTTCAGAGGGGACTGAACAAGGCCTCGTCCTGAGGAGGCTGAATGAGACGTTTATCAGAGGGGGACCGACCGAGACCTCGTCCAGAGGGTGTCTGACCGAGGCCTCGTCCACGGGGGGACCGACCGAGATTTGTCCAGAGGGGACCGACCGAGACCTCGTCCACAGGGGGACCGACCGAGATTCGTACAGAGGGAACCGACCGAGACCGCGTCCAGAGGGGGACCGACCGAGACCTCGTCCAGAGGGGGACCGACCGAGGCCTCGTCCAGAGGGGACCGACCGAGACCTCATCCACAGGGGGGGACCGACTGAGATTCGTCCAGAGGGGACCGACCGAGACCTCGTCCACAGGGGGACCGACCGAGATTCGTCCAGAGGGGACCAACCGAGACCTCGTCCACAGGGGGACCGACCGAGATTCATCCAGAGGGGATCTACCGAGACCTCGTCCACAGGGGGACTGACCGACTTTCGTCCAGAGGGAACCGACCGAGGCCTCGTCCAGAGGGGGACCGACCGAGACCTCGTCCAGAGGGGGACCGACCGAGATTCGTACAGAGGGAACCGACCGGGACCTCATCCAGAGGGGGACCGACCGAGACCTCGTCCAGAGGGGGACCGACCGAGGCCTCGTCCAGAGGGGACCGACTGAGACCTCGTCCACAGGGGGACCGACCGAGATTCGTCCAGAGGGGACCGACCGAGACCTCGTCCACAGGGGGACCAACAGAGATTCGTCCAGGGGGGACCGACCGAGATTCGTCCAGAGGGGACCGACCGAGACCTCGTCCACAGGGGGACCGACCGAGATTCGTCCAGAGGGAACCGACCGAGACCTCGTCCAGAGGGGGACCGACCGAGACCTCGTCCAGAGGGGGACCGACCGAGGCCTCGTCCAGAGGGGACCGACCGAGACCTCATCCACAGGGGGACCGACCGAGATTCGTCCAGAGGGGACCGACTGAGACCTTGTCCACAGGGGGACCGACCGAGATTCGCCCAGAGGGATCCGACCGAGACCTCGCCCAGAGGGGGACCGACCGAGACCTCATCCAGAGGGGCCCGACCGAGGCCTCCTCTAGAGGGGACCGGCCGAGGCCCCCTCCAGAGGGGTACCAACCGAGGCCTCCTCCAGAGGGGTACCGACCGAGGCCCTCTCCAGAGGGGACCGACCGAGGCCTCGCCAGAGGGGGAGCAGGTGGGATGTACTTTAGAGAAACCTTTATTTAATATATTAAAACAATAAAGCCAGTTATTGAAAATGTCGAGGAGACCAAGCGTGAGCTGAATTAAGTGGTGGAGTTTTATTAATGCAACACAGGGACAACGTTAACTTGCATTTATATAGCGGCTTTAATGTAACGAAAGGACACAAGGCAATTAGCAGACAAAATTTGACACTGAGCCACATAAAGAGAGTTTAGGAGAGATGGCCCAAAGCTCGGTGAAGCTGGTAGGTTTTAACAAGTGTTAAAAGGAGGAGGAGGTTTAGGGAGGGAATACCAGAGTTTAGGGACTTGGCAGCTGAAGTCATGGCGCCAATGTGGAGCAACGGAAATCGAGGATGTGCAACAGGTCAGAGGAGTGAAGAGATCTCGGAGGTTTGTAGGGGCACTTATTACAGAGTCTGTCTCCTCACTGTGGGAGACACACACTGTACACAAGGACAATTGTTAAAAAATGCGACTCCTCACTGGGAGAGACACACACTCCTCACAGGGACACTTGTTACAGAGTCTGACTCCTCACTGGGAAGAGACACACACTGTACACAGGGACACTTGTTACAGAGCCTGACTCCTCACTGGGAAGAGACACAGGCCTAGAAATTGAGTGGGCTTAGCGCCCAATTAGTGGCGCTAGAGGGCCTTGCGCCGGACTTATAGCCGTTTTGCAAATTGACTTGGGTCTTACCATCGGCGTTAGCCAGTAGCGCTGCGCCGGCACCGATGACGTCATCGGTGTGCGCAGCGTCCCGGTTGCCGTGGTAACCCAGCCCCAAGCCCAAATTCAGTTGCGCCCGCCTCGCCCGTGGCAGGCGCAACTAACGAATGTGAAAAGTGTTCTTACACGCCTTTGCGCCGGCGCATAAAGGTGGAGCGGCGGCCAGCCGCGTTCCCGGCGGCCGCCTGCCCGCACCTCCCTTCCCGGACTCCTGCATCACCCCCCCCGCGGCCCTGATGAGTGTGTGCTGCAAGCCCGGCACTTCCCCGAGGTGCCGGGCTCAGATGTCGGGGGAATCCGCCGGACAGTTGTCGGCTGCAGGCAGCTCCTCCTTAACAGAAGGAGGAGGCCTGCAGTTCTCCAGCCTGCCGCACCGCATCGGGTGCCGCAGCGGGGGATTAGCGCCGGGAAACCCAATTCAACGCCCGTTTTCAGGCGCTAAAACCCTCCTTTAGCGCCCGCCACCCTCTGGGGCCGGCGCAACCGAATTTTCGTCGGGCGCTGCCGCATTAACGCTGGCGCTACAGCCCTGGCGAGCCCACAACCCAATTTCTAGGCCACACACTGTACACAGGGACACTTGTTACAAACTCTGACTCATCACTGGGAGGGCCAACACTGTACACAGGGACACTTGTTACAGAGTCCGACTCCTCAGTGGGAGAGACACACATTGTACACAGGGACACTTGTTACAGAGTCCGACTCCTCACTGGGAGGGCCAACACTGTACACAGGGACACTTGTTACAGAGTCCGATTCCTCAGTGGGAGAGACACACACTGGTCACAGGGACACATGTTACAGAGTCCGACTCCTCACTGGGAGAGACACACGCTGTACACAGGGACACTTGTTACAGAGTCACACTCCTCACAGGAAGAGACACACTGTTAGGATAAAATTTGGTTATAGGGATATAAAGGGGTAGGCCTCAATATTTAACCAGTATAATATGTCTGAAAGGTACCATTCAGTCTTGTCAGGTTGGAAAACAAATGCAAAGCACCGTGGGATACTTGGCTGTGTTAACACTTTTAGACTAACATAAATGAGTTTATCTGACCAAGGACATTCTGAAGATTTACTTATAATTACACTCTAATTATAATTGCACTGAGTAAATGCTGAGAGGAGGCCTGCTCCTGGAAGTACAAAGGCACATTGACGAAGTCTCTGCAGATAAGGCCTTGAAGACTGGTCACCTGGCTACACAATTCAATGGGGCTTTGTATCCACACAACCATATCTCTGCTGAGGATACCTCCCTATATTGACAACAAGAGTAAGAGATAGCCCAAGAATGCAGAAGTTAGCAGAAGTTAGAATGAAGTCTCTGCAGTCCATAAGCTCTTACTGACATATCCAGAGGTTACTGGAGTTCAAAGGGCAGGCCTAATAGTTGATTGATTAACCATGTAAACCAATGAAGTATCAATATTCTCATGTACACACCCTCATTAGTAATAAGTGGGTGTTGTCTAATAAAATGTATAACTATGCTGTATTTTCACATTTTCCTTTGAGAACAACGTCTCCAGCTAAGGGTAGCTGAGATAGTTCTCCCGTGTGCACTCGTAATAAAACTATTGATCTGGGTAACACCTGAGTCTGTTAGTTCTGTTTTACCTTCCAGATTTTTCTCGCTTACAATTGGGTGTCAGAAATGGGATACCGCCGGACAGCTGATCGATCCTCCACAACGACATACACGGAAGGGTGAGCAGCAATATTCACCCTTAACGTGGAGGTCTGTGAGGCGGATTGGGGTAGCGGTGGTATAAAGAACAGCGAGTGAAGGAACAACAGGCTTCAGGTGTGGACCAATAGGATGCGTATTAAGGTATAAAGCTGTGCTTGACATACTAAGCGGGAACAAACCGACCCCAAGAGTTTAGAAACTCTCGGGAGCGAAAAAGCGCTAGAGGGATTAGAAACCCAGGGAAAAAGCACTAGAGGGTTTAGAAACCCAGGGAAAAAAGCACGAGAGGGTTTAGAAACACAGGGAAAAAAGCACTAGAGGGTTTAGAAACCCAGGGAAAAAGTGCTAGAGGGTTTAGAAACCCAGGGAAAAAGCACTAGAGGGTTTAGAAACCCAGGGAGAAAAGCACTAGAGGGTTTAGAAACCCAGGAAAAAAGCACTAGAGGGTTTAGAAACCCACGGAAAAAAGCACTAGAGGGTTTAGAAACTCAGGAAAAAAGCACTAGAGGGTTTAGAAACCCAGGGGAAAAGCACTAGAGGGTTTAGAAACCCAGGGAAAAAGCACTAGAGGGTTTAGAAACCCAGGGAAAAAAGCACTAGAGGGTTTAGAAACCCACGGAAAAAAGCACTAGAGGGTTTAGATACCCAGGGAAAAAGTGCTAGAGGTTTTAGAAACCCAGGAAAAAAGCACTAGAGGATTTAGAAACCCAGGAAAAAGCACTAGAGGGTTTAGAAACCCACAGAAAAAAGCACTAGAGGGTTTAGAAACCCAGGGAAAAAACGCTAGAGGGTTTAGAAACCCATGGAAAAAGCACTAGAGGGTTTAGAAACCCAGGGAAAAAGCACTAGAGGGTTTAGAAACCCAGGAAAAAGCACTAGAGGGTTTAGAAACCCAGGGAAAAAGCACTAGAGGGTTTAGAAACCCAGGAAAAAGCACTAGAGGGTTTAGAAACCCAGGGAAAAAGCACTAGAGGGTTTAGAAACCCAGGGAAAAAGCACCAGAGGGTTTAGAAACCCAGGGAAAAAAGCACTAGAGGGTTTAGAAACCCAGGGAAAAAAGCACTAGAGGGTTTAGAAACCCACGGAAAAAAGAACTAGAGGGTTTAGAAACCCAGGGAAAAGTGCTAGAGGGTTTAGAAACCCAGGAAAAAAGCACTAGAGGGTTTAGAAACCCAGGAAAAAGCACTAGAGGGTTTAGAAACCCAGGAAAAAGTGCTAGAGGGTTTAGAAACCCAGGGAAAAAGCGCTAGAGGGTTTAGAAACCCAGGGAAAAAAGCACTAGTGGGTTTAGAAACCCAGGGAAAAAAGCACTAGAGGTTTTAGAAACCCAGGGAAAGCACTTGAGGGTTTAGAAACCCAGTGAAAAAGCACTAGAGGGTTTAGAAACCCAGGGAAAAAGCGCTAGAGGGTTTAGAAATCCAGGGAAAAAGCACTAGAGGGTTTAGAAACCCAGGGAAAAAAGCACTAGAGGGTTTAGAAACTAAGGGAAAAAGCACTAGAGGGTTTAGAAACCCAGGGAAAAAAGCACTAGAGGGTTTAGAAACCCAGGGAAAAAGCACTAGAGGGTTTAGAAACCAAGGGAAAAAAGCGCTAGAGGGTTTAGAAATCCAGGGAAAAAGCACTAGAGGGATTAAAAACCCAGGGAAAAAGTGCTAGAGGGTTTAGAAACCTAGGGAAAAAGCACTAGAGGGTTTAGAAACCCAGGGAAAAAGTGCTAGAGGGTATAGAAACCCAGGGAAAAAGCACTAGAGGGTTTAGAAACTCAGGGAAAAAGTGCTAGAGGGTTTAGAAACCCAGGGAAAAAGCACTAGAGGGTTTAGAAACCCAGGGAAAAAGTGCTAGAGGGTTTAGAAGCTCAGGGAAAAAGCACTAGAGGGTTTAGAAACCCAGGGAAAAAGTGCTAGAGGGTTTAGAAACCCAGGGAAAAAGCACTAGAGGGTTTAGAAACCCAGGGAAAAAGTGCTAGAGGGTTTAGAAACCCAGGGAAAAAGCGCTAGAGGGTTTAGAAACCCAGGGAAAAAGCGCTAGAGGGTTTAAAAACCCAGGGAAAAAGCACTAGAGGGTTTAGAAACCCAGGAAAAAGCACTAGAGGGTTTAGAAACCCAGGGAAAAAGCACTAGAGGGTTTAGAAACCCAGGGAAAAAGCATTAGAGGGTTTAGAAACCCAGGGAAAATAGCAGTAGAGGGTTTAGAAACCCAGGGAAAAAAGCACTAGAGGGTTTAGAAACCCACGGAAAAAAGAACTAGAGGGTTTAGAAACCCAGGGAAAAGTGCTAGAGGGTTTAGAAACCCAGGAAAAAAGCACTAGAGGGTTTAGAAACCCAGGAAAAAGCACTAGAGGGTTTAGAAACCCAGGAAAAAGCACTAGAGGGTTTAGAAACCCAGGAAAAAGTGCTAGAGGGTTTAGAAACCCAGGGAAAAAGCGCTAGAGGGTTTAGAAACCCAGGGAAAAAAGCACTAGTGGGTTTAGAAACCCAGGGAAAAAAGCACTAGAGGTTTTAGAAACCCAGGGAAAGCACTTGACGGTTTAGAAACCCAGTGAAAAAGCACTAGAGGGTTTAGAAACCCAGGGAAAAAGCGCTAGAGGGTTTAGAAACCCAGGGAAAAAAGCACTAGAGGGTTTAGAAACTAAGGGAAAAAGCACTAGAGGGTTTAGAAACCCAGGGAAAAAAGCACTAGAGGGTTTAGAAACCCAGGGAAAAAGCACTAGAGGGTTTAGAAACCAAGGGAAAAAAGTGCTAGAGGGTTTAGAAATCCAGGGAAAAAGCACTAGAGGGTTTAAAAACCCAGGGAAAAAGTGCTAGAGGGTTTAGAAACCTAGGGAAAAAGCACTAGAGGGTTTAGAAACCCAGGGAAAAAGTGCTAGAGGGTATAGAAACCCAGGGAAAAAGCACTAGAGGGTTTAGAAACTCAGGGAAAAAGTGCTAGAGGGTTTAGAAATCCAGGGAAAAAGCACTAGAGGGTTTAGAAACCCAGGGAAAAAAGCACTAGAGGGTTTAGAAACTAAGGGAAAAAGCACTAGAGGGTTTAGAAACCCAGGGAAAAAAGCACTAGAGGGTTTAGAAACCCAGGGATAAAGCACTAGAGGGTGTAGAAACCAAGGGAAAAAAGCGCTAGAGGGTTTAGAAATCCAGGGAAAAAGCACTAGAGGGTTTAAAAACCCAGGGAAAAAGTGCTAGAGGGTTTAGAAACCTAGGGAAAAAGCACTAGAGGGTTTAGAAACCCAGGGAAAAAGTGCTAGAGGGTATAGAAACCCAGGGAAAAAGCACTAGAGGGTTTAGAAACTCAGGGAAAAAGTGCTAGAGGGTTTAGAAAACCAGGGAAAAAGCGCTAGAGGGTTTAGAAACCCAGGGAAAAAGCGCTAGAGGGTTTAAAAACCCAGGGAAAAAGTGCTAGAGGGTTTAGAAAACCAGGGAAAAAGCGCTAGAGGGTTTAGAAACCCAGGGAAAAAGCGCTAGAGGGTTTAAAAACCCAGGGAAAAAGCACTAGAGGGTTTAGAAACCCAGGAAAAAGCACTAGAGGGTTTAGAAACCCAGGGAAAAAGCACTAGAGGGTTTAGAAACCCAGGGAAAAAGTACTAGAGGGTTTAGAAACCCAGGGGAAAAAGCAGTAGAGGGTTTAGAAACCCAGGGAAAAAAGCACTAGAGGGTTTAGAAACCCACGGAAAAAAGAACTAGAGGGTTTAGAAACCCAGGGAAAAGTGCTAGAGGGTTTAGAAACCCAGGAAAAAAGCACTAGAGGGTTTAGAAACCCAGGAAAAAGCACTAGAGGGTTTAGAAACGCAGGAAAATGTGCTAGAGGGTTTAGAAACCCAGGGAAAAAGCGCTAGAGGGTTTAGAAACCCAGGGAAAAAAGCACTAGAGTGTTTAGAAACCCAGGGAAAAAAGCACTAGAGGTTTTAGAAACCCAGGGAAAGCACTTGAGGGTTTAGAAACCCAGTGAAAAAGCACTAGAGGGTTTAGAAACCCAGGGAAAAAGCGCTAGAGGGTTTAGAAATCCAGGGAAAAAGCACTAGAGGGTTTAGAAACCCAGGGAAAAAAGCACTAGAGGGTTTAGAAACCAAGGGAAAAAGCACTAGAGGGTTTAGAAACCCAGGGAAAAAAGCACTAGAGGGTTTAGAAACCCAGGGAAAAAGCACTAGAGGGTTTAGAAACCAAGGGAAAAAGCGCTAGAGGGTTTAGAAACCCAGGGAAAAAGCGCTAGAGGGTTTAGAAACCCAGGGAAAAAAGCACTAGAGGGTTTAGAAACCGAGGGAAAAAACGCTAGAGGGTTTAGAAACCCAGGGAAAAAGCACTAGAGGGTTTAAAAACCCAGGGAAAAAGTGCTAGAGGGTTTAGAAACCTAGGGAAAAAGCACTAGAGGGTTTAGAAACCCAGGGAAAAAGCACGAGAGGGTTTAGAAACCCAGGGAAAAAGCACTAGAGGGTTTAGAAACCCAGGGAAAAAGTGCTAGAGGGTTTAGAAACCCAGGGAAAAAGCACTAGACGGTTTAGAAACCCAGGGAAAAAGGACTAGAGGGTTTAGAAACCCAGGGAAAAAGTGCTAGAGGGTTTAGAAACCCAGGGAAAAAGCACTAGAGGGTTTAGAAACCCAGGGAAAAAGTGCTAGAGGGTTTAGAAACCCAGGGAAAAAGCACTAGAGGGTTTAGAAACCCAGGGAAAAAGTGCTAGAGGGTTTAGAAGCCCAGGGAAAAAGCACTAGAGGGTTTAGAAACCCAGGGGAAAAGTGCTAGAGGGTTTAGAAACCCAGGGAAAAAGCACTAGAGGGTTGAGAAACCCAGGGAAAAAGTGCTAGAGGGTTTAGAAACCCAGGGAAAAAGCGCTAGAGGGTTTAGAAACCCAGGGAAAAAGTGCTAGAGGGTTTAGAAACCCAGGAAAAAGCACTGGAGGGTTTAGAAACCCAGGGAAAAAACCGCTAGAGGGTTTAGAAACCCACAGAAAAAAGCACTAGCGGGTTTAGAATCCCAGGGAAAAAGCACTAGAGGGTTTAGAAACCCAGGGAAAAAGTGCTAGAGGGTTTAGAAACCCAGGAAAAAGCACTAGAGTGTTTAGAAACCCAGGGAAAAAAGCACTAGAGGGTTTAGAAACCCATGGAACAAAGCACTAGAGGGTTTAGATACCCAGGGAAAAAGTGCTAGAGGTTTTAGAAACCCAGGAAAAAAGCACTAGAGGATTTAGAAACCCAGGAAAATGCACTAGATGGTTTAGAAACCCACAGAAAAAAGCACTAGAGGGTTTAGAAACCCAGGGAAAAAACGCTAGAGGGTTTAGAAACCCATGGAAAAAGCACTAGAGGGTTTAGAAACCCAGGGGAAAAGTGCTAGAGGGTTTAGAAACCCAGGGAAAAAGCACTAGAGGGTTTAGAAACCCAGGAAAAAGCACTAGAGGGTTTAGAAACCCAGGGAAAAAGCACTAGAGGGTTTAGAAACCCAGGAAAAAGCACTAGAGGGTTTCAAAACACAGGGAAAAAGCACTAGAGGGTTTAGAAACCCAGGGAAAAAGCACTAGAGGGTTTAGAAACCCAGGGAAAAAAGCACTAGAGGGTTTAGAAACCCAGGGAAAAAAGCACTAGAGGGTTTAGAAACCCACGGAAACAAGAACTAGAGGGTTTAGAAACCCAGGGAAAAGTGCTAGAGGGTTTAGAAACCCAGGAAAAAAGCACTAGAGGGTTTAGAAACCCAGGAAAAAGCACTAGAGGGTTTAGAAACCCAGGAAAAAGTGCTAGAGGGTTTAGAAACCCAGGAAAAAAGCACTAGAGGGTTTAGAAACCCAGGGAAAAAAGCACTAGAGGTTTTAGAAACCCAGTGAAAAAGCACTAGAGGGTTTAGAAACCCAGGGAAAAAGCGCTAGAGGGTTTAGAATTCCAGGGAAAAAGCACTAGAGGGTTTAGAAACCCAGGGAAAAAAGCACTAGAGGGTTTAGAAACCAAGGGAAAAAGCACTAGAGGGTTTAGAAACCCAGGGAAAAAAGCACTAGAGGGTTTAGAAACCCAGGGAAAAAGCACTAGAGGGTTTAAAAACCCAGGGAAAAGGTGCTAGAGGGTTTAGAAACCTAGGGAAAAAGCACTAGAGGGTTTAGAAACCCAGGGAAAAAGCACTAGAGGGTTTAGAAACCCAGGGAAAAAGCACTAGAGGGTTTAGAAACCCAGGGAATAAGTGCTAGAGGGTTTAGAAACCCAGGGAAAAAGCACTAGAGGGTTTAGAAACCCAGGGAAAAAGTGCTAGAGGGTTTAGAAACCCAGGGAAAAAGTGCTAGAGGGTTTAGAAACCCAGGGAAAAAGTGCTAGAGGGTTTAGAAACCCAGGAAAAAGCACTAGAGGGTTTAGAAACCCAGGAAAAAGTGCTAGAGGGTTTAGAAACCCAGGAAAAAAGCACTAGAGGGTTTAGAAACCCAGGGAAAAAAGCACTAGAGGTTTTAGAAACCCAGTGAAAAAGCACTAGAGGGTTTAGAAACCCAGGGAAAAAGCGCTAGAGGGTTTAGAATTCCAGGGAAAAAGCACTAGAGGGTTTAGAAACCCAGGGAAAAAAGCACTAGAGGGTTTAGAAACCAAGGGAAAAAGCACTAGAGGGTTTAGAAACCCAGGGAAAAAAGCACTAGAGGGTTTAGAAACCCAGGGAAAAAGCACTAGAGGGTTTAAAAACCCAGGGAAAAGGTGCTAGAGGGTTTAGAAACCTAGGGAAAAAGCACTAGAGGGTTTAGAAACCCAGGGAAAAAGCACTAGAGGGTTTAGAAACCCAGGGAAAAAGCACTAGAGGGTTTAGAAACCCAGGGAATAAGTGCTAGAGGGTTTAGAAACCCAGGGAAAAAGCACTAGAGGGTTTAGAAACCCAGGGAAAAAGTGCTAGAGGGTTTAGAAACCCAGGGAAAAAGCACTAGAGGGTTTAGAAACCCAGGGAAAAAGTGCGAGAGGGTTTAGAAACCCAGGGAAAAAGCGCTAGAGGGTTTAGAAACCCAGGGAAAAAAGCACTAGAGGGTTTAGAAACCCAGGGAAAAAAGCACTAGAGGTTTTAGAAACCCAGGGAAAGCACTTGAGGGTTTAGAAACCCAGTGAAAAAGCACTAGAGGGTTTAGAAACCCAGGGAAAAAGCGCTAGAGGGTTTAGAAATCCAGGGAAAAAGCACTAGAGGGTTTAGAAACCCAGGGAAAAAAGCACTAGAGGGTTTAGAAACCAAGGGAAAAAGCACTAGAGGGTTTAGAAACCCAGGGAAAAAAGCACTAGAGGGTTTAGAAACCCAGGGAAAAAGCACTAGAGGGTTTAGAAACCAAGGGAAAAAGCGCTAGAGGGTTTAGAAACCCAGGGAAAAAGCGCTAGAGGGTTTAGAAACCCAGGGAAAAAAGCACTAGAGGGTTTAGAAACCGAGGGAAAAAACGCTAGAGGGTTTAGAAACCCAGGGAAAAAGCACTAGAGGGTTTAAAAACCCAGGGAAAAAGTGCTAGAGGGTTTAGAAACCTAGGGAAAAAGCACTAGAGGGTTTAGAAACCCAGGGAAAAAGCACGAGAGGGTTTAGAAACCCAGGGAAAAAGCACTAGAGGGTTTAGAAACCCAGGGAAAAAGTGCTAGAGGGTTTAGAAACCCAGGGAAAAAGCACTAGACGGTTTAGAAACCCAGGGAAAAAGGACTAGAGGGTTTAGAAACCCAGGGAAAAAGTGCTAGAGGGTTTAGAAACCCAGGGAAAAAGCACTAGAGGGTTTAGAAACCCAGGGAAAAAGTGCTAGAGGGTTTAGAAACCCAGGGAAAAAGCACTAGAGGGTTTAGAAACCCAGGGAAAAAGTGCTAGAGGGTTTAGAAGCCCAGGGAAAAAGCACTAGAGGGTTTAGAAACCCAGGGAAAAAGTGCTAGAGGGTTTAGAAACCCAGGGAAAAAGCACTAGAGGGTTGAGAAACCCAGGGAAAAAGTGCTAGAGGGTTTAGAAACCCAGGGAAAAAGCGCTAGAGGGTTTAGAAACCCAGGGAAAAAGTGCTAGAGGGTTTAGAAACCCAGGAAAAAGCACTGGAGGGTTTAGAAACCCAGGGAAAAAACCGCTAGAGGGTTTAGAAACCCACAGAAAAAAGCACTAGCGGGTTTAGAATCCCAGGGAAAAAGCACTAGAGGGTTTAGAAACCCAGGGAAAAAGTGCTAGAGGGTTTAGAAACCCAGGAAAAAGCACTAGAGGGTTTAGAAACCCAGGGAAAAAAGCACTAGAGGGTTTAGAAACCGATGGAACAAAGCACTAGAGGGTTTAGATACCCAGGGAAAAAGTGCTAGAGGTTTTAGAAACCCAGGAAAAAAGTACTAGAGGATTTAGAAACCCAGGAAAATGCACTAGATGGTTTAGAAACCCACAGAAAAAAGCACTAGAGGGTTTAGAAACCCAGGGAAAAAACGCTAGAGGGTTTAGAAACCCATGGAAAAAGCACTAGAGGGTTTAGAAACCCAGGGGAAAAGTGCTAGAGGGTTTAGAAACCCAGGGAAAAAGCACTAGAGGGTTTAGAAACCCAGGAAAAAGCACTAGAGGGTTTAGAAACCCAGGGAAAAAGCACTAGAGGGTTTGAAACCCAGGAAAAAGCACTAGAGGGTTTCAAAACACAGGGAAAAAGCACTAGAGGGTTTAGAAACCCAGGGAAAAAGCACTAGAGGGTTTAGAAACCCAGGGAAAAAAGCACTAGAGGGTTTAGAAACCCAGGGAAAAAAGCACTAGAGGGTTTAGAAACCCACGGAAACAAGAACTAGAGGGTTTAGAAACCCAGGGAAAAGTGCTAGAGGGTTTAGAAACCCAGGAAAAAAGCACTAGAGGGTTTAGAAACCCAGGAAAAAGCACTAGAGGGTTTAGAAACCCAGGAAAAAGTGCTAGAGGGTTTAGAAACCCAGGAAAAAAGCACTAGAGGGTTTAGAAACCCAGGGAAAAAAGCACTAGAGGTTTTAGAAACCCAGTGAAAAAGCACTAGAGGGTTTAGAAACCCAGGGAAAAAGCGCTAGAGGGTTTAGAATTCCAGGGAAAAAGCACTAGAGGGTTTAGAAACCCAGGGAAAAAAGCACTAGAGGGTTTAGAAACCAAGGGAAAAAGCACTAGAGGGTTTAGAAACCCAGGGAAAAAAGCACTAGAGGGTTTAGAAACCCAGGGAAAAAGCACTAGAGGGTTTAAAAACCCAGGGAAAAGGTGCTAGAGGGTTTAGAAACCTAGGGAAAAAGCACTAGAGGGTTTAGAAACCCAGGGAAAAAGCACTAGAGGGTTTAGAAACCCAGGGAAAAAGCACTAGAGGGTTTAGAAACCCAGGGAATAAGTGCTAGAGGGTTTAGAAACCCAGGGAAAAAGCACTAGAGGGTTTAGAAACCCAGGGAAAAAGTGCTAGAGGGTTTAGAAACCCAGGGAAAAAGCACTAGAGGGTTTAGAAACCCAGGGAAAAAGTGCTAGAGGGTTTAGAAGCCCAGGGAAAAAGCACTAGAGGGTTTAGAAACCCAGGGAAAAAGTGCTAGAGGGTTTAGAAACCCAGGGAAAAAGCACTAGAGGGTTGAGAAACCCAGGGAAAAAGTGCTAGAGGGTTTAGAAACCCAGGGAAAAAGCGCTAGAGGGTTTAGAAACCCAGGGAAAAAGTGCTAGAGGGTTTAGAAACCCAGGAAAAAGCACTGGAGGGTTTAGAAACCCAGGGAAAAAACCGCTAGAGGGTTTAGAAACCCACAGAAAAAAGCACTAGCGGGTTTAGAATCCCAGGGAAAAAGCACTAGAGGGTTTAGAAACCCAGGGAAAAAGTGCTAGAGGGTTTAGAAACCCAGGAAAAAGCACTAGAGGGTTTAGAAACCCAGGGAAAAAAGCACTAGAGGGTTTAGAAACCCATGGAACAAAGCACTAGAGGGTTTAGATACCCAGGGAAAAAGTGCTAGAGGTTTTAGAAACCCAGGAAAAAAGCACTAGAGGATTTAGAAACCCAGGAAAATGCACTAGATGGTTTAGAAACCCACAGAAAAAAGCACTAGAGGGTTTAGAAACCCAGGGAAAAAACGCTAGAGGGTTTAGAAACCCATGGAAAAAGAACTAGAGGGTTTAGAAACCCAGGGGAAAAGTGCTAGAGGGTTTAGAAACCCAGGGAAAAAGCACTAGAGGGTTTAGAAACCCAGGAAAAAGCACTAGAGGGTTTAGAAACCCAGGGAAAAAGCACTAGAGGGTTTAGAAACCCAGGAAAAAGCACTAGAGGGTTTCAAAACACAGGGAAAAAGCACTAGAGGGTTTAGAAACCCAGGGAAAAAGCACTAGAGGGTTTAGAAACCCAGGGAAAAAAGCACTAGAGGGTTTAGAAACCCAGGGAAAAAAGCACTAGAGGGTTTAGAAACCCACGGAAACAAGAACTAGAGGGTTTAGAAACCCAGGGAAAAGTGCTAGAGGGTTTAGAAACCCAGGAAAAAAGCACTAGAGGGTTTAGAAACCCAGGAAAAAGCACTAGAGGGTTTAGAAACCCAGGAAAAAGTGCTAGAGGGTTTAGAAACCCAGGAAAAAAGCACTAGAGGGTTTAGAAACCCAGGGAAAAAAGCACTAGAGGTTTTAGAAACCCAGTGAAAAAGCACTAGAGGGTTTAGAAACCCAGGGAAAAAGCGCTAGAGGGTTTAGAATTCCAGGGAAAAAGCACTAGAGGGTTTAGAAACCCAGGGAAAAAAGCACTAGAGGGTTTAGAAACCAAGGGAAAAAGCACTAGAGGGTTTAGAAACCCAGGGAAAAAAGCACTAGAGGGTTTAGAAACCCAGGGAAAAAGCACTAGAGGGTTTAAAAACCCAGGGAAAAGGTGCTAGAGGGTTTAGAAACCTAGGGAAAAAGCACTAGAGGGTTTAGAAACCCAGGGAAAAAGCACTAGAGGGTTTAGAAACCCAGGGAAAAAGCACTAGAGGGTTTAGAAACCCAGGGAATAAGTGCTAGAGGGTTTAGAAACCCAGGGAAAAAGCACTAGAGGGTTTAGAAACCCAGGGAAAAAGTGCTAGAGGGTTTAGAAACCCAGGGAAAAAGTGCTAGAGGGTTTAGAAACCCAGGGAAAAAGTGCTAGAGGGTTTAGAAACCCAGGAAAAAGCACTAGAGGGTTTAGAAACCCAGGAAAAAGTGCTAGAGGGTTTAGAAACCCAGGAAAAAAGCACTAGAGGGTTTAGAAACCCAGGGAAAAAACCACTAGAGGTTTTAGAAACCCAGTGAAAAAGCACTAGAGGGTTTAGAAACCCAGGGAAAAAGCGCTAGAGGGTTTAGAATTCCAGGGAAAAAGCACTAGAGGGTTTAGAAACCCAGGGAAAAAAGCACTAGAGGGTTTAGAAACCAAGGGAAAAAGCACTAGAGGGTTTAGAAACCCAGGGAAAAAAGCACTAGAGGGTTTAGAAACCCAGGGAAAAAGCACTAGAGGGTTTAAAAACCCAGGGAAAATGTGCTAGAGGGTTTAGAAACCTAGGGAAAAAGCACTAGAGGGTTTAGAAACCCAGGGAAAAAGCACTAGAGGGTTTAGAAACCCAGGGAAAAAGCACTAGAGGGTTTAGAAACCCAGGGAATAAGTGCTAGAGGGTTTAGAAACCCAGGGAAAAAGCACTAGAGGGTTTAGAAACCCAGGGAAAAAGTGCTAGAGGGTTTAGAAACCCAGGGAAAAAGCACTAGAGGGTTTAGAAACCCAGGGAAAAAGTGCGAGAGGGTTTAGAAACCCAGGGAAAAAGCGCTAGAGGGTTTAGAAACCCAGGGAAAAAAGCACTAGAGGGTTTAGAAACCCAGGGAAAAAAGCACTAGAGGTTTTAGAAACCCAGGGAAAGCACTTGAGGGTTTAGAAACCCAGTGAAAAAGCACTAGAGGGTTTAGAAACCCAGGGAAAAAGCGCTAGAGGGTTTAGAAATCCAGGGAAAAAGCACTAGAGGGTTTAGAAACCCAGGGAAAAAAGCACTAGAGGGTTTAGAAACCAAGGGAAAAAGCACTAGAGGGTTTAGAAACCCAGGGAAAAAAGCACTAGAGGGTTTAGAAACCCAGGGAAAAAGCACTAGAGGGTTTAGAAACCAAGGGAAAAAGCGCTAGAGGGTTTAGAAACCCAGGGAAAAAGCGCTAGAGGGTTTAGAAACCCAGGGAAAAAAGCACTAGAGGGTTTAGAAACCGAGGGAAAAAACGCTAGAGGGTTTAGAAACCCAGGGAAAAAGCACTAGAGGGTTTAAAAACCCAGGGAAAAAGTGCTAGAGGGTTTAGAAACCTAGGGAAAAAGCACTAGAGGGTTTAGAAACCCAGGGAAAAAGCACGAGAGGGTTTAGAAACCCAGGGAAAAAGCACTAGAGGGTTTAGAAACCCAGGGAAAAAGTGCTAGAGGGTTTAGAAACCCAGGGAAAAAGCACTAGACGGTTTAGAAACCCAGGGAAAAAGGACTAGAGGGTTTAGAAACCCAGGGAAAAAGTGCTAGAGGGTTTAGAAACCCAGGGAAAAAGCACTAGAGGGTTTAGAAACCCAGGGAAAAAGTGCTAGAGGGTTTAGAAACCCAGGGAAAAAGCACTAGAGGGTTTAGAAACCCAGGGAAAAAGTGCTAGAGGGTTTAGAAGCCCAGGGAAAAAGCACTAGAGGGTTTAGAAACCCAGGGAAAAAGTGCTAGAGGGTTTAGAAACCCAGGGAAAAAGCACTAGAGGGTTGAGAAACCCAGGGAAAAAGTGCTAGAGGGTTTAGAAACCCAGGGAAAAAGCGCTAGAGGCTTTAGAAACCCAGGGAAAAAGTGCTAGAGGGTTTAGAAACCCAGGAAAAAGCACTGGAGGGTTTAGAAACCCAGGGAAAAAACCGCTAGAGGGTTTAGAAACCCACAGAAAAAAGCACTAGCGGGTTTAGAATCCCAGGGAAAAAGCACTAGAGGGTTTAGAAACCCAGGGAAAAAGCACTAGAGGGTTTGAAACCCAGGAAAAAGCACTAGAGGGTTTCAAAACACAGGGAAAAAGCACTAGAGGGTTTAGAAACCCAGGGAAAAAGCACTAGAGGGTTTAGAAACCCAGGGAAAAAAGCACTAGAGGGTTTAGAAACCCAGGGAAAAAAGCACTAGAGGGTTTAGAAACCCACGGAAACAAGAACTAGAGGGTTTAGAAACCCAGGGAAAAGTGCTAGAGGGTTTAGAAACCCAGGAAAAAAGCACTAGAGGGTTTAGAAACCCAGGAAAAAGCACTAGAGGGTTTAGAAACCCAGGAAAAAGTGCTAGAGGGTTTAGAAACCCAGGAAAAAAGCACTAGAGGGTTTAGAAACCCAGGGAAAAAAGCACTAGAGGTTTTAGAAACCCAGTGAAAAAGCACTAGAGGGTTTAGAAACCCAGGGAAAAAGCGCTAGAGGGTTTAGAATTCCAGGGAAAAAGCACTAGAGGGTTTAGAAACCCAGGGAAAAAAGCACTAGAGGGTTTAGAAACCAAGGGAAAAAGCACTAGAGGGTTTAGAAACCCAGGGAAAAAAGCACTAGAGGGTTTAGAAACCCAGGGAAAAAGCACTAGAGGGTTTAAAAACCCAGGGAAAAGGTGCTAGAGGGTTTAGAAACCTAGGGAAAAAGCACTAGAGGGTTTAGAAACCCAGGGAAAAAGCACTAGAGGGTTTAGAAACCCAGGGAAAAAGCACTAGAGGGTTTAGAAACCCAGGGAATAAGTGCTAGAGGGTTTAGAAACCCAGGGAAAAAGCACTAGAGGGTTTAGAAACCCAGGGAAAAAGGACTAGAGGGTTTAGAAACCCAGGGAAAAAGTGCTAGAGGGTTTAGAAACCCAGGGAAAAAGTGCTAGAGGGTATAGAAACCCAGGGAAAAAGCACTAGAGGGTTTAGAAACCCAGGGAAAAAGTGCTAGAGGGTTTAGAAACCCAGGGAAAAAGCACTAGAGGGTTTAGAAACCCAGGGAAAAAGTGCTAGAGGGCATTCTGGAGGGGGAGGGTGAACAGCCAATGGTCGTGGTCCACATTGGTACCAACGACATAGGTAAAAAGAGGGATGAGGTCCTGCATCAAGAATTTAGGGAGCTAGGTAACAGATTAAAGAGCAGGACCTCAAAGGTTGTAATCTCTGGATTACTCCCAGTGCCACGTGCTAGTAAGTATAGGAATGGGAGGATAGAGCAGATGAATGCGTGGCTAAAGAGTTGGTGTAGCGGGGAGGGTTTTACTTTCCTGGATCACTGGGCCTGCTTCTGGGAAAGGTGGGACTTGTACAAGTCGGACGGGTTGCACCTGAACCAGAGCGGGACAAATATCCTTGCGGGGAGGTTTGCGAGCACTGTTGGGGGGGGTTTAAACTAACTTGGCAGGGGGATGGGATACAGAGGGGAGCTGAAATAGGGGGGGATGTGCTGCCAATTATAGAGAAAAAAACAAGTCAGCTTGGTAGACAGGGCAAATATATAAGGGCAAGGCTGGATGGCATCTATTTTAATGCAAGGAGTCTTGCAAATAAGGTGGATGAACTGAAGGTGTTGATAAACACATGGGAGTATGATATTGTTGCTATCACGGAGACATGGTTGAGGGAAGGGCAAGACTGGCAGCTCAATATTCCGGGGTACAGAATCTTCAGGCGAGACAGAGGGGGAGGTATAAGAGGAGGGGGTGTCGCAATATTAATTAAGGAGTCAATTACTGCAGTAAGGAGGGATGATATATTAGCAGGGTCCTCTAATGAGGCCATATGGGTGGAGCTTAAAAACAAAAAGGGGGCAAGCACTTTGCTGGGAGTGTACTATAGGCCTCCAAACAGTCAGGGGGAGATAGAGGAACAGATATGTAGGCAAATCTCAGAGAAATGTGCAAATAATAGGGTAATAATAATGGGGGATTTCAACTTCCCCAATATTAACTGGGATAGTCAGAGTGTGAAAGGCTCAGAGGGTGTAGAATTTTAAAGTGCATCCAGGAGAGCTTTTTGAGCCAGCATGTAGAAAGTCCTGCAAGAGAGGGGGCGGTACTGGAACTAATTCTAGGGAATGTGGCCGGCCAAGTGGAAAAAGTGCTAGAAGGTGAGCACTTTGGTGATAGTGACCATAATAAGGTAAGATTTAAGGTGGCCATGGAAAAGGACAGGGATGGGCCGGAAATAAAGGTTCTAAATTGGGGGAAGGCCGATTTTAATAGGATAAGGCAGGATCTGGCCAAAATGGACTGGGATCAGCTACTTGTAGGAAAATCCGCATCGGAGCAATGGGAGGCTTTCAGAAGGGAGATTGAGATCATACAATGGCAACATGTTCCCGTAAAGGTCAAGGGTGGTTCCAAAAACCACAGGGAACCTTGGATGTCAGGGGATATACGAGAATGGATTAGGAAAAAAAGGAGGGCTTTTGGTAGATACAAAAGGCTAAAGACGGAGGAAGCCCTAGAGGAGTACAAAAAGTGCAGGGGGATACTTAAAAAAGAAATTAGGAGATCAAGGAGGGGCCATGAAATAACACTGGCGAGCAAAATAAAGGAAAATCCGAAGATGTTTTATAAGTATATTAAGGGTAAGAGGATAACTAGGGAAAAAATAGGGCCCATTAGGGACAAAAGTGGCAATCTGTGTGTGGAGCCGGAAGATATAGGAGGGGTTCTAAATGAATTTTTTGCATCTGTTTTCACTATGGAGAAGGACGATGTAGACATAGAAATAGGGCGGGGGGACTGTGATATGCTCGAACATATTAACATCGAGAGGGAGGAGGTATTGGCGGTTTTAGCTGGCCTAAAAATGGATAAATCCCCAGGCCCGGATGAAATGTATCCCAGGCTGCTGTGTGAGGCAAAGGAGGAGATTGCGGGGGCTCTAACACATATATTCAGGACCTCTCTGGCCACAGGGGATGTGCCAGAGGACTGGAGAACCGCTAATGTAGTCCCATTATTCAAGAAGGGTAGTAGGGAAAAACCGGGGAACTACAGGCCAGTGAGCCTAACATCAGTGGTAGGAAAATTATTGGAAAAAATCCTGAGGGACAAAATTTGTCTCCACTTGGAGAGGCAAGGATTAATCAGGGATAGTCAACATGGCTTTGTCAAGGGAAGATCATGTCTGACTAATTTGATTGAATTTTTTGAGGGGGTGACTAGGCGTGTGGATGAGGGTAACGCAGTGGATGTGGTATACATGGATTTCAGTAAGGCCTTCGATAAAGTCCCGCACAGGAGACTGGTCAAGAAGGTAAGAGCCCATGGAATCCAGGGTGCCTTGGCACATTGGATACAAAACTGGCTTAGTGGCAGAAGGCAGAGGGTGATGGTCGAAGGTTGTTTTTGTGACTGGAAGCCTGTGGCCAGTGGGGTACCACAGGGATCGGTGCTGGGTCCCTTGCTGTTTGTGGTCTACATTAATGACTTGGATATGAATGTAAAGGGTACGATCAGTAAGTTCGCGGATGATACAAAAATTGGTAGGGTGGTAAGTAGCGAGGAGGGTAGCCTCAGTCTGCAGGACGATATAGATGGGTTGGTCAGATGGGCGGAACAGTGGCAAATGGAATTTAACCCGGAAAAGTGCGAGGTGATGCACTTTGGGGGGATTAACAAGGCAAAGGAATACACAATGAATGGAAAGACCCTAGGCAAGACGGAGGGTCAGAGGGATCTGGGTGTGCAAGTGCACAGATCCCTGAAGGCGGCGGAACAGGTGGATAAGGTGGTAAAAAAGGCATATGGGATACTTGCCTTCATTAGCCGAGGCATTGAATATAAGAGCAAGGAGGTTATGATGGAGCTGTATAAAACACTGGTTAGGCCACAGCTGGAATACTGTGTGCAGTTCTGGTCGCCACACTACAGGAAGGATGTGATCGCGTTAGAGAGGGTGCAGAGGAGGTTCACCAGGATGTTACCAGGGCTGGAGCGCTTCAGCTATGAAAAGAGACTGGGCAGATTGGGTTTGTTTTCCTTGGAGCTGAGGAGGCTGAGGGGGGACATGATTGAGGTGTACAAAATTATGAGGGGCATAGATAGGATGGATGCTGAGGAGCTTTTTCCCTTAGTAGAGGGGTCAATAACTGGGGGCATAGATTCAAGGTAAAGGGCGGGAGGTTTAGAGGGGATTTGAGAAAGAACTTTTTCACCCAGAGGGTGGTTGGAGTCTGGAACTCACTGCCTGAAAGGGTTGTGGAGGCAGAAACCCTCACAACATTTAAGAAGCATTTGGATGTGCACTTGAAATGCCATAGCATACAAGGCTACGGGCCAAATGCTGGAATATGGGATTGATTAGACAGGGCTTGATGGCCGGCGCGGACACGATGGGCCGAAGGGCCTCTATCCGTGCTGTATTACTCTATGACTCTATGACTCTATGAGGGTTTAGAAACCCAGGAAAAAGCACTAGAGGGTTTAGAAACCCAGGGAAAAAGCACTAGAGGGTTTAGAAACCCAGGGAAAAAGGACTAGAGGGTTTAGAAAACCAGGGAAAAAGTGCTAGAGGGTTTAGAAACCCAGGGAAAAAGTGCTAGAGGGTTTAGAAACCCAGGGAAAAAGCACTAGAGGGTTTTGAAACCCAGGGAAAAAGTGATAGAGGGTTTAGAAACCCAGGGAAAAAGCACTAGAGGGTTTCGAAACCCAGGGAAAAAGTGCTAGATGGTTTAGAAGCCCAGGGAAAAAGCACTAGAGGGTTTAGAAACCCAGGGAAAAAGTGCTAGAGGCTTTAGAAACCCAGGGAAAAAGCACTTGAGGGTTTAGAAACCCAGGGAAAAAGTGCTAGAGGGTTTAGAAACCCAGGGAAAAAGCGCTAGAGGGTTTAGAAAACCAGGGAAAAAGTGCGAGAGGGTTTAGAAACCCAGGAAAAAGCACTAGAGGGTTTAGAAACCCAGGGAAAAAAGCGCTAGAGGGTTTAGAAACCCACAGAAAAAAGCACTAGAGGGTTTAGAAACCCAGGGAAAAAGCACTAGAGGGTTTAGAAACCCAGGGAAAAAAACGCTAGAGGGTTTAGAAACCCAGGGAAAAAGTGCTAGAGGGTTTAGAAACCCAGGAAAAAGCACTAGAGGGTTTAGAAACCCAGGGAAAAAAACGCTAGAGGGGTTAGAAACCCAGGGTAAAAGCGCTAGAGGGTTTAGAAACCCAGGGAAAACGTGCTAGAGGGTTTAGAAACCCAGGGAAAAAGCACTAGAGGGTTTAGAAACCCACAGAAAAAAGCACTAGAGGGTTTAGAAACCCAGGGAAAAAGTGCTAGAGGGTTTAGAAACCCAGGGGAAAAAGCACTAGAGGGTTTAGAAACCCAGGGAAAAAGCACTAGAGGGTTTAGAAACCCAGGGAAAAAAGCACTAGAGGGTTTAGAAACCCAGGGAAAAAGCACTAGAGGGTTTAGAAACCCAGGGAAAAAGGACTAGAGGGTTTAGAAAACCAGGGAAAAAGTGCTAGAGGGTTTAGAAACCCAGGGAAAAAGTGCTAGAGGGTTTAGAAACCCAGGGAAAAAGCACTAGAGGGTTTTGAAACCCAGGGAAAAAGTGCTAGAGGGTTTAGAAACCCAGGGAAAAAGCACTAGAGGGTTTCGAAACCCAGGGAAAAAGTGCTAGATGGTTTAGAAGCCCAGGGAAAAAGCACTAGAGGGTTTAGAAACCCAGGGAAAAAGTGCTTGAGGGTTTAGAAACCCAGGGAAAAAGCACTAGAGGGTTTAGAAACCCAGGGAAAAAGTGCTAGAGGGTTTAGAAACCCAGGGAAAAAGCGCTAGAGGGTTTAGAAAACCAGGGAAAAAGTGCGAGAGGGTTTAGAAACCCAGGAAAAAGCACTAGAGGGTTTAGAAACCCAGGGAAAAAAGCGCTAGAGGGTTTAGAAACCCACAGAAAAAAGCACTAGAGGGTTTAGAAACCCAGGGAAAAAGCACTGGAGGGTTTAGAAACCCAGGGAAAAAAACGCTAGAGGGTTTAGAAACCCAGGGAAAAAGTGCTAGAGGGTTTAGAAACCCAGGAAAAAGCACTAGAGGGTTTAGAAACCCAGGGAAAAAAACGCTAGAGGGTTTAGAAACCCAGGGAAAAAGCGCTAGAGGGTTTAGAAACCCAGGGAAAACGTGCTAGAGGGTTTAGAAACCCAGGGAAAAAGCACTAGAGGGTTTAGAAACCCACAGAAAAAAGCACTAGAGGGTTTAGAAACCCAGGGAAAAAGTGCTAGAGGGTTTAGAAACCCAGGGAAAAAAGCACTAGAGGGTTCAGAAACCCAGGGAAAAAGCACTAGAGGGTTTAGAAACCCAGGGAAAAAGCACTAGAGGGTTAAGAAATCCAGGGAAAAAGTGCTAGAGTGTTTAGAAACCCAGGGAAAAAGCGCTAGAGGGTTTAGAAACCCAGGGAAAAAGCACTAGAGGGTTTAGAAACCCAGGGAAAAAGTGCTAGAGGGTTTAGAAACCCAGGGAAAAAGCACTAGATGGTTTAGAAACGCAGGGAAAAAGCACTAGAGGGTTTAGGAACCCATGGAAAAAGTGCTAGAGGGTGTAGAAACCCAGGGAAAAAGCACTAGAGTGTTTAGAAACCCAGGGAAAAAGCACTAGAGGGTTTAGAAACCCAGGGAAAAAGCACTAGAGGGTTTAGAAACCCAGGGAAAAAGCACTAGAGGGTTTAGAAACCCAGGGAAAAAGCACTAGAGGGTTTAGAAACCCAGGGAAAAAGCGCTAGAGGGTTTAGAAACCCAGGGAAAAAGCACTAGAGGGTTTAGAAACCCAGGGAAAAAGCACTAGAGGGTTTAGAAACCCAGGGAAAAAAGCACTAGAGGGTTTAGAAACCCAGGGAAAAAGCGCTAGAGAGTTCAGAAACCCAGGGAAAAAGTGCTAGAGGGTTTAGAAACCCAGGAAAAAGCACTAGAGGGTTTAGAAACCCACAGAAAAAAGCACTAGAGGGTTTAGAAACCCAGGGAAAAAGCACTAGAGGGTTTAGAAACCCAGGGAAAAAGCACTAGAGGGTTTAGAAACCCAGGGAAAAAGCGCTACAGGGTTTAGCAACCCAGGGAAAAAGCACTAGAGGGTTTAGAAACCCAGGGAAAAAGCACTAGAGGGTTTAGAAACCCAGGGAAAAAGCACTAGAGGGTTTAGAAACCCAGGGAAAAAGCACTTGAGGGTTTAGAAACCCAGGGAAAAAGCACTAGAGGGTTTAGAAACCCAGGTGGGAAAGCGCTAAAGGTGGGAAAGTGCCAAAAGGGTTTAGAAACCCAGGTGGGAAAGCACTAAAGGTGGGAAAGCGCTAGAGGATTTAGAAACCCAGGGCGAAGGTGCTAGAGGATTTGGAGACCCTCGAGGGAACGGGTTTAGAAACCTAAAAATAGGGGAAATACCGGGTGATGATCCAGAGGGATTTAAGTTAAAAGGTGTTTGTCTGTTTAGAGTATAAGTGTTTGTCTGTTTAGAGTATGTGGTTGTCTGTTTAGAGTATAAGTGTGTGTCTGTTTAGAGTATAAGTGTGTGTCTGTTTAGAGTATAAGTGTTGTCTGTTTAGAGTATAAGTGTGTGTCTGTTTAGAGTATAAGTGTTTGTCTGTTTAGAGTATAAGTGTGTGTCTGTTTAGAGTATAAGTGTGTGTCTGTTTAGAGTATAAGTGTGTGTCTGTTTAGAGTATAAGTGTTTGTCTGTTTAGAGTATAAGTGTGTGTCTGTTTAGAGTATAAGTGTGTGTCTGTTTAGAGTATAAGTGTTTGTCTGTTCAGAGTATGTGTTTGTCTGTTTAGAGTATAAGTGTTTGTCTGTTTAGAGTATAAGTGTGTGTCTGTTTAGAGTATAAGTCCTAGAAATTGAGTTGGCGCCGCGCCAGGGCTTTAGCGCTGGAAATTTAGCGCCGGCGCTAAGTCCCCCTGCGCGCGCCAAAAATTCAGTAGCGCCGCGCCCAGACGGCTGCCGGCGCTACTGGAGGGTGTCAGCGCCTCGCAATGGGCGCTGACTGCCGCATTGCGGCGCTAATCCGCCGCTGCGGCACCCGATGCGGTGCGGAAGGCTGGGGAAGTGCAGGCCTCCTCCTTCCGTTAAGGAGGAGCTGCCTGCACCCGACCGCTGGCCGTTGATCTGTGGAGAAAAATGAGCCCGGCACCTCGGAGAAGTGCCGGGCTCGCGGCCCACACGCATCTGTGCCGCGGGGGGGTGTTGGAGGAGTCCGGGGAGGGAGGTGCGGGCAGGCGGCCGCCGGGAAAGCGGCCGGCCGCTGCACGACCTTAATGCGCCGGCGCTAAGACCCGTAGCGAACTTTTGAAAAATCGTTGGTTGCGGCTGCCACGGGCGAGGCGGCCGCAACTCAATTTCGGCGTTCGGGCGCGTTGCCACAGCAACCGGGACGCTGCGCACACCGATGACTTCATCGGTGCCGGCGCAGCGCAACCGGCTAACGCCGATGGCAGCGCCCAAGTGAATTTCTCAATCGGCTGTACTTGCGGCGCTAGGCCCTCTAGTGCCTCAAAATGGGCGCTAACCCCACTCAATTTCTAGGCCTAAGTGTGTGTCTGTTTAGAGTATAAGTGTTTGTCTGTTTAGAGTATAAGTGTGTGTCTGTTTAGAGTATAACTGTGTGTCTGTTTAGAGTATAAGTTTGTGTCGTTATTCCAATAAAGTATAAGATTGAAGCCTGGAGAGTCACGGAGTGATCGACATGGACAAGGGTGGTTGTCTATCTCAAACACCTAGCCTGAGCCTGAATTAAGAGGACATAATCCCACATGACGACCAGGATCAAGTAGGCGTGGGGAACTACAAACACCACAGGATCGTGATCACGTGACGAGTGAGTGTGTACAGAATAAATTATAAGATAAGGAACCGATAAAACACAATGCCTAAAAATAAGCGAGGCAAGGAAACCCTCACTGAGGCCGGTGACGATTATGGTCCCGATTCAAATTTGGGTGTCTACACGGGGAAATGCAGGAATTACAGGAACTATATTGGGGCTTGATTTAGAGTCATAGTCATAGAGTCATAGAGTTTTACAGCACAGAAAGAGGCCCTTCGGCCCATCGTGTCTGCGCCGCCCATCCATCCCTGTCCAGTCTAATCCCATTTACCAGCATTTGGTCCATAGCCTTGTATGCATTGGCATTCCAAGTGCTCATCCAAATGCTTCTTCAATGTTGTGAGGGTTCCTGCCTCTACCACCCTTTTGGGCATTGAGTTCCACATTCCAACCACCCTCTGGGTGAAAAAGTTCCTCCTCAAATCCCCTCTAAATCTCCTGCCCCTTACCCTGAATCTATGCCCCCTTGTTATTGACCCCCCTACTAAGGGGAAAAGTTCCTCTTTGTCTACCCTATCTATGCCCCTCATCATTTTGTATACCTCAATCAGGTCCCCCCTCAGCCTTCTTTGCTCCAAGGAAAACAACCCCAGCCTGTTTAGTCTTTCTTCATAGCTGAGGCGCTCCATCCCAGGTAACATCCTGGTGAATCTTCTCTGCACCCTCTCCAAAGCAATCACATCCTTCCTATAGTGAGGCGACCAGAACTGCACACAGTACTCCAGCAGTGGCCTCACCAGCGTTTTGTACAGCTCCATCATAACCTCCCTGCTCTTATATTCTATGCCTCGGCTAATGAAGGCAAGTATCCCATATGCCTTTTTAACCACCTTATTTACCTGTTCCGCTGCCTTCAGGGATCTATGTACATGTACACCAAGGTCCCTCTGACCCTCTGTACTTCCTAGGGTCCTACCACTCATTGTGTATTCCCTTGCCTTATTTGTCCATCCAAAATGCATCACCTCGCACTTTTCAGGGTTAAATTCCATTTGCCACTTTTCCGCCCATCTGACCAACCCGTTTATATCGTCCTGTAGCCTGAGGCTTTCCTCCTCGCAATTGACCACCCCACCAATTTTCGTGTCATCTGCGAACTTGTTGATCAAACCTTTTACATTCTCATCCAAATCATTTATGTAGATCACAAACAACAAGGGACCCAGCACCGATCCCTGAGGTACCCCACTGGACACAGGCATCCAGTCACAAAAGCAACCTTCGACCATCACCCTCTGCCTCCTGCCACTCAGCCAGTTTAGGATCCAACGCGCCAAGGCACCCTGGATCCCATGGGCTCTTACCTTCTTGACCAGTCTCCTATGCGGGACTTTGTCAAAGGCTTTACTGAAGTCCATGTAAACCACATCCACAGCATTTCCCTCAGCCACCCCCCTAGTCACCCCCTCGAAAAATTCAATCAGATTTGTCAGACATGATTTACCCTTGACAAAGCCATGCTGACTATCCCCGATTAATCCTTGCCTCTCCAAGTGGAGACTAATTTTGTCCCTCAGAATTTTTTCCAATAATTTCCCTACCACGGATGTTAGGCTCACTGGCCTGTAATTCCCTGGTTTATCCCTGCTACCCTTCTTGTATAATGGTACTACATTAGCTGTTCTCCAGTCCTCTGGTACATCCCCTGTGGGCAGAGAGGTTCTGAAAATTTGTGTCAGAGCCCCTGCAATCTCCTCCTTTGCTTCCCACAGCAGCCTGGGATACATCTCGTCCGGGCCTGGGGATTTATCCACTTTTTGGCCTGCTAAAACCGCTAGCACCTCCTCCCTCTCGATGCTAATATGTTCAAGTATGTCACAGTCCCCTTGCCCGATTTCTATGTCTGCATCGTCTTTCTCCATAGTGAACACAGATGCAAAAAATTCATTTAAAACCCCGCCTACATCATCTGGCTCTACACACAGATTGCCACTTTGGTCCCTAATGGGCCCTACCCTTTCCCTGGTTATCCTCTTGCCCTTAATATACTTATAAAACATCTTAGGATTTTCCTTTATTTTGCTCGCCAGTGTTATTTCATGGCCCCTCCTCGCCCTCCTAATTTCTTTTTTAAGTATGCCCCTGCACTTTTTATACTCCTCTAGGGCTTCTTCCATCTTTAGTGTTTTGTAACTGCCAAAAGCCCCCCTTTTATTTCTGATGCAACAGTTGTGAGCATTGGTAGATACAAAGAAAGAAGTCATTTTATGGGCCCACAGGTATCATCCTAGCCGGGGTATACTAAGACCCGGAGCCATGGGAGTGTACGTGGGAGCCCTCACACACATGAATATGAATTGGGATAAGCAGGGTGGATGGGGAGTTATATGCAAGCAATATACGTTGTGGGCCAGGCACAAACAAGAATGTGGGTTAGTCCAAGTAGCCCCTGAGGTTGTGCCTGGACTAGAACACCACCCTATTCGACAATACACAATAAAACAAGAAGCAGTAGAAGCTGTTAAAATAATAGTATCAGAATTAGAAAAGCAGGGTATTTTCAGAGGAGCAGTAAGTACCACCAACTCACCAATGTGGCCTGTTAAGAAACCTGATGGTTGCTACAGGCTAACTATAGTTACACCCAAACAGCACCCAATAGTAGCCAGCCCAGCTACTATTCTAAACGGATTAAATAGCAAACATCCAATTTTTACCATCTTAGACATCGCTGATGGTTTCTGGTCAATACCACTGGCCCCAGAATCACAGGATAAATTTGCTTTTACAGTACAGGGTAAGCAGTACACCTGGACTCGGGTTCCACAGGGATTTCACAACTGCCCCAATAATTTTTACCGAGTAATGGCGGGAGATTTGGCCCCGCTGGACTTAAGTGCTAGTGGAAGTTTAGTCCTGCAGTATTGAAATAAAGAGATTTGCCTTTCTAAATCTAGGCTTTATTAACCTTAAAAACCCAGCAGCACATCTTCAACACCCAGTCCCAACCAAGGCTGTAGAGAACTGAATTTAAGATGGCCACCACAAATCACATGACATCAACTACCAATGAGTTTACAGCATACATCTCAAGGCAGGAAACAGACAACCAATCACAATACTTCTTACAAAACAAGAATAATCACCACATTCACCCCTCCTTTTAAAACATACTCCAACCTAGGTGGCCTTTACAATTTACAATTAATTATTTATAACTAAAACAATACAAATATAATATTTCAACAATTTTAAAACATTACCATCAAATTATTTTAAAAGTCCATTTTCAATCGGTCGACCGGATATCTTGTTCGTGTCGACCTTCTTAACCTTGGTGAAATTCCTTGCCCTCCCACACCAGGAGACACGGAAGTATCCTCTGCAGGAAGGCTATCCATATCCCGATTATCAACGGTTTCCGGATTAGAAATCCCATCAGGAGGTAAACTGGGACGGTCATGAACATCCATCGAAGGCTGACTAATAGAATTATAATCATCTGCAATAGGATTGGAAATATTCGTAGTATCTGTGACGACATCCACATTATCTGAATCATGACTATTGTTAATATCCTCAGAAGAGGGCTGGCCACCACAAGGAGCCAAGTCTTTAATTGAAACAGCACTTTCTTTCCCATCTTGGAATCGAATATGAGCATATTGGGAATTTGCCTCCAACAGCTCCACCTCCTCCACTAAAGGATCATATTTTGACAATCTAACATGGCGTCGAAGCAGCACAGGTCCCTGCATAGTAAGCCATGAAGGTACCGAATATCCCGTAGTAGATCTCCGCGGATAGTTAAAGAGCCTTTCATGGGGGGTCACATTAGTAGCCGTTGAAAGCAATGATCTAATGGAATGCAGGGCATCAGGCAATACCATTTCCCACTGTGTATTCTTAAGGTTCCGGGATGTCAAAGCCAACATAACTGCCTTCCAGATCACCCCATTGTATCGTTCGCACTGTCCATTACCCTGGGGATTATACGGGGTAGTTCTACTAGTAGAGATTCCCCGACTCTGGAGGTATTCCTTCAACTGGGAAGACATAAAAGAACTTCCCTGATCCGAATGGATATACGCAGGCATCCCAAAGATGACAAAAAGTTGAGTCAGACATTTGATAACTGTAGCAGCTGATACGTCTGCGCAAGGAAAAGCAAAAGGGAACCTTGAAAACTCATCCACAACAGTAAATATATATCGATTCTGAGTCATTGAAGGAAGAGGCCCCTTAAAATCAACGCTCAAACATTCAAAAGGAGAAGTAGCCTTTATAAGATGAGCTCGTTGAGGCTTAAAGAAATTCGGTTTACACCGAGCACAGATAGAACATGATGAAGTCATCCGCTTGACGTCTTCAACTGAAAAGGGCAAATTCTTACTGCGTATGAAGTGTATCATCCTCGTAACACCAGGATGGCAGAAAGCATTACGAAGATTAATAAGCGTATCTCCGTGAATCACAGAACAATAAGCCCTCGACAGCGCATCAGCAGCAACATTATCCTTCCGCGGACGGTAAACTATATCAAAATGGTAGCATGCCAACTCAATCCTCCACCTCATTATTTTATCATTCTTGATCTTTCCAAAATGTTTGACATCAGACATAAAGGACACAGATTTTTGGTCAGTTACCAACGTAAAATGTCGCCCTGATAAATAATGTCTCCATTTACGCAGTGCTTCTACTATTGCATACGCCTCTTTCTCTATTGAGGAGTATCTTTTCTCACTATTGTTCAAAGTACGTGAGAAAAAGGCCACAGGTCTTCCATTTTGGTTCAAAGTAGCCCCAATTGCAAAATCGGAAGCGTCCGTCTCAATCACAAAGGGAACCTGCTCATCAATAGAATGCACAACTGCTCCAAGAATATCCTTTTTGAAATGATCAAAACACGTCCTGGCCTCCCATGATAGAGGATATGTCGTAGCCCGAATAAGGGGCCGGATCTTCTGCGAAAAGTTTGCAATCCAATTAGAATAATAAGAAAACAGTCCAACAACTCGTTGCAAAGCCTTAGAATTAGTAGGACAAGGTAAATCAATCAATGGTCGCAGACGTTCTGGATCTGGTTTAATCTTGTTTCCCGAGATAATATACCCCAGTAGATTTACCTCAGTGGTCGAAAAGATACACTTCTCTTTATTGAAAGTTAAACCAACTTTTTCCGCAGCTTGAAGGAATCTTTCTAAATTAGAATCATGCTCCACCCTTGATTTGCCACACACCGTGATGTCATCTAAATATGAAAAGGTGTCAGAGAGAGAGTTATCACTTATAAAAGCATCCATTGCCCGTTGAAAACAGGCAACACCATTAGTAACACCAAATGGTACTCGGCAAAACTGATACAGCTTTCCGCCAGCCTCAAAGGCCATATATGGTTGCTCCCTCTTAACAATAGGAATCTGATAATAAGCACTCTTTAGGTCAATAGTGCTAAAAACCTTATACTGAGATACTTTGTTGATAAGCTCATCAATCTTAGGCAAAGGGTACGCATCTAATTGAGTATACCTATTAATAGTTTGAGAGTAGTCTATCACCATTCGTTTCTTGTGTCTCTCGTTAGTGGTGATAACTACTTGTGCCCGCCAGGGCGAACAACTAGGTTCAATGATTCCTTCCAATAAAAGACGTTGAACTTCAGAATTAATAAATTCTTTATCCTGACTGCTATACCTTCTTGACTTGGTAGCAATTGGCTTACAATCCGGCATCAAATTGGAAAAAAGTGATAATGGATAAATGGATAAAGAAGTTAATCCACAAATAGATAAAGGTGGCTTAGTTCCTCCAAAAGAAAGACTGAGAGACTCGTGTAATTGAAGCACATCATGACCAATCAAAATATCCGCACAGAGATTAGGCAAAACAGATAGGCGTATATCAGTATACGTATTACCTAGAAGAATTAATTTCACAAGGCAACAACCAGCTACTTGTGAGGTGAGAGTCATCTGAGCCATACACACCTGATAAGTAACAGGTGAAATTTTCAAACGCTTCTCCTTCACAAACTGAAGACTTATAAAACTCTCGGTACTGCCCGTATCTATAAGGGCCTTCACTTCTCACCCATTAACTTGGGCCGTAACTATAGCTTTATTTAGGCCATGAGCAAAGGCAGCAGAAACTGATGCAATAAACGCCCTATCTAAAGGCTGAATAGTCGCAGAGGAGGCAATTGATTTACAAACACGTGCATAATGACCTCTCTTGCCGCATTTACTACACACAGCCTCCCAAGCAGGACACTTCAGACGAGGGTGCCGGGCGTTCCCACAAAAATAACACTTCTGAATCCTAGAGGCAACAGCAGCCGAAGTACAAACTGTTTCAGAATCTGGTAAACCACTCCTATTAAGTCCACATAATTCCTTTTCATCTGGAACTGCCGAAACCACAGTCGCAGACCAATTAAAAGGAGCATAAGAATCCGAACTTCTCTGAGCCAAATGCAATGTAGAGGCTTGCTCAAAAGCACTCTTGGGATCCAAAGTCTTATTTTCTAATAACCGCTGCCGAATTGATCTGGACAATATCCATTAATAAAAGCATCCTGTACCGAGCAGCACGGTGGCATCGTGTATAGCACTGTTGCCTCACAGCGCCAGGGACCCGGGTTCAAATCCGGCCTCGGGTGACTGTCTGTGTGGAGTTTGCACATTCTCCCCGTGTTTGCGTGGGTTTCTGCCGGGTGCTCCGGTTTCCTCCCACAGTCCAAAGATGTGTGGGTTAGGTTGATTGGCTATGATAAATTGACCCTTAGTGTTAGGGGATTAAATACGTGGGGTTACGGGGATAGGGTGGGATATGTGTTGGTGTAGGGGTTACGGGGATCGGGTGGGATATGTGTCGGTGCAGGCTCAATGGGCCGAAATGGCCTCTATCTGCACTGTGGGGTTTCTGTGATTCTGTGATTCTTCCTTATATTCTTCTGCCGACACGGCCTTATAATTACAGTTAGCACCAAGGCGTCAAAGTGCTTGTAAATAAGCATCCAAAGATTCTCCCACCTGCTGCCTACGGGCAGATAGAAGATGACGTGCAAATACCTCATTCTTTGGTTTAACAAAAATCTTTTCCAATGTAGCAATAGCCAATTCATAAGTTTCACAGTCCAAGATATACTTATACACATCCAGAGCAATGTAGTTGATCAGTATATTCAACTTATTTAGAGACTCTTGATCCAACACACCCAAAAAGTTTTTTAATGTACGATACCAGTGTTTCCATTTATCATCCACTCCTGCAGAATTAGGGTCAGCATTAAATCGTTCCGGTTGAAGATATCGCTCCATTCTAACGAAAGGTTAATAAATTGAAATAAAGAGTAGATTTGCCTTTCTAAATCTAGGCTTTATTAACCTTAAAAACCCAGCAGCACATCTTCAACACCCAGTCCCAACCAAGGCTGTAGAGAACTGAATTTAAGATGGCCACCACAAATCACATGACATCAACTACCAATGAGTTTACAGCATACATCTCAAGGCAGGAAACAGACAACCAATCACAATACTTCTTACAAAACAAGAATAATCACCACAAGTATGTAGATGACATTTTGATAACCTCGGGAACAAATAGGAAACACGTACACGCCTTAGTACAAGTATTAGATATCATCCAAGCAGCAGGGTTGAAGATAAACCCTAGGAAGATAAACCCTAGGCTCAAGAGAAGTGCACTTTCCTGGGGAATGAGGCAGTGTTCCTGGGACACAGAGTGGATATCACTGGGCTCCATCCGCTCAAGGAGAAGGTACAAGCACTGCAGGACGCCCCTGCTCCTACAAATGTGGCTGAGTTAAAAGCTTACCTGGGACTGCTGAACTATTATAACAGGTTTTTACCAAACTTGTCAACTGTGTTAGCACCTCTTCACAAACTACTGTGCAAGGAGACAGAGTGGCAGTGGGGAGAGGAGCAGGGGGTTTCATTTGAACAGTCCAAGAAACTGATGCTGTCGTCGGATGTGCTGGTTCACTACAATGCAGAGAAAGACATAATTCTCTCTTGTGACGCTTCACCTTATGGGGTGGGGGCAGTTCTTTCACACTGCATGGAAGATGGAACTGAAAGACCAATAGGGTTTATGTCCTGAACTCTAACACCAGCGGAAAAAAACTATTCCCAATTAGACAAAGAGGGGTTAGCAGTAATGTTTGGGTTACAGAGGTTCCACAAGTACATATATGGCAGGAAGTTCACCATATACACCGATCATAAACCTCTTCTCTCTCTTTTCAATGAAATGAAAGCAGTTCCACAGGTGGTGTCACCCCGCATCCAGAGGTGGGCAGTGACGTTGAGGGCATATGAGTATGTCATCATCTACAAGGCGGGCAAGTACCATGGGAACGCAGATGCCTTGAGCCGTCTTCCACTGCCAGACACACCTATCTGTGCAGCTCCAGAGGACAGAGTTTTGATGTTGGAGGACACTGACACGGCACTTGTGGCTGCAGAACAAGTAAGAACATGGACAGGTAAAGATCCAGTACTGTCTAGAGTTCGAGAATATGTGGTGAGGGGATGGCCACAGCATCCGGAAGGAGCTGACTTCACACCCTACAGTGTAAGGAAAACAGAGCTGATTGTGCAGGATGGTTGCGTGTTGTGGGGAGCATGAGTGATTATTCCACAGCCAGCACAACAGTCTATCCTAGAGCAACTACATCAGTGTCATCCGGGGGTCTCGCATATGAAAGCCTTGGCTAGGAGTTACTTGTGGTGGCCAAAGGTAGATGAGGAGATAGAAAATCTAGTCAAGACATGCAGCACTTGTCAGGAACACCGGAAGGCACCAGCAGCGGCTCCTCTCCACCTCTGGGAGTGGCCGGATAAACCATGGAGAAGATTGCACTTAGATTATGCGGGTCCATTCATGGGGAAGATGTTCCTCATAATCATTGATGCACATTCCAAATGGATGGATGTTTATCCTGTAAATTCTGCTTCTGCCACTACTACTATAGACTGCCTGCATCGGAGCTTCAGTGATCAAGGGCTACCGGAGATCGTGGTGAGTGACAATGCCACTTGTTTTGTGAGTACAGAGACAAAAGAGTTCTTGAGAAATAATGGCATAGTGCAGGTGACCTCGGCTCCATATCATCCGTCCTCGAATGGACTTGCGGAGAGAGCCGCACAAACATTTAAGGAGATGATGAACAAAAGTGCAGAAGGGAGTTTAGCAGCCAAAGTGTCACGGGTTCTGTTTAGCTACAGAAGAACACCTCAATCCACCACAGGACTCTCTCCTGCTGAGATGTTATTAGGTCGTAGACTACGCTCCACTCTTGACCTTGTCCACCCAGACCTAAAAAGGAAAATGGAAAACAGACAAAACAAACAAAAAGAGAACCATGACAAAAGAACAAAGAACCGATGTTTTGGAGAAGGAGATGTGGTCCTTACCAGGAATTTCAGTTATGGACCAAAGTGGATTCCTGGCTTCATAGACTCAATGACAGGTCCAGTATCATACAAGGTCATGTTGTGAGATGGTAGGGTAGTACGCAGACATGTAGATCAGATACTTCCCAGACAAGGGGAAATTGAAATGAAGGTTCCAGATGCAATGACTGAAGACAGGTTTGCCCCCAGTTATCCAAGTGCATCTGTGGTGCCACCACCAGGGGCAGAGACAATTCCACAGGAACCTATTCGTCAAGAGGAAACCATCGTTGCAGAGTCAGATACTCTGAGCACTGCTCAGGAGCAGCTGGTGGCTTCACCACAAACAAGCAGGGACTTTACTGTTAGACGTTCACAAAGGACTCGCAAGCCACCAGAGAGATTGATACTGAACTGTTAGATTTGTCAAGTATGGAACATGATGAATGGCGACTCCTTATGTGACCCTCAGGAATGGTTGTTTGTTAAGAAATTCATACTGAAATCTTAACGGTGGAGGGATGTAGTAATCTGGGATGTTATGATTAAGGTTATCCACCAGGTGGTGCTGTAGCCAATGCTGCTGCTAAGGTCAGAGGTTTGCTTCCTGTTAAGGTCAGAGGTTTGCTTCCTGTCAAGGTCAGCAAAGAGTGAAATGCCAGGATGCAGGCATGATGTTTGTTACTCTGTTTGTTAATAAAGTACTCGTGCTAATTCTACGTTATCGCCTCTTCGAGTTCTTGTTCCACTACATGGATTTATCACAAACACTAAGGACTGTCCCTTTGTTTCCGCCTACAGGTGCTTCACCTACTGGAGTAACCAGGAAATGGGGACACCTTGTCGCAATCTACATTGTAAACAACAAAATGGGCAGAATATGGGCACTCCTCCTCCTGGGAGGTTTGTGTGCTGGAGCCATAGCAAAGAATCCAGCGGAAACCAGGAGATGCGAGTTCCCCGCACATTTGGTTAACGGTAGTAGTACCACAGGGTGTGTATGTATAGTCACTCACACTAAGTGTGTGAATAATTCCTCCGAACAGTCATTATGGGAGCATAGCACAGATCGAGCAACACTTATATGTGGGACACGGGAAAACAACAAAGTATACAAACAATTGATGTATCAAGATGTGGGGAGCCGCTGGGCTAACTATCAGGGGTGTCATTGCCAAATGACTATCCAACATTTAAAACGATGTCCCCTGGTGTACCCACAACCCTCACCTCCAGAAGGGGAATATGGATTACTGTGTGGGTTCTGGATACAATCAGGAGGCCAGTGCTCTGACCAGAGTACCATAATCATCCAAGAAAGGCAAGGCCAGAATATAACTGTATGTTGCTTGGGGATGCGACGCAAAACATGTTAGTACAACCATGGGGGGAAGCCCCACCTGCATGGGGGAAGGGAAGTCAACGTGTACCCAGACGTACACAATACGACAGCCCCCAACAACCCCTATGCCAATCAAGCCTATAATTACCTCACCAACTGCCTTCGACCCCTGGCCTGCCCAATGCAAACATCAGGCACTACCAGTGGCTTGGTTATAACCCTCACTGAAAATGTATTGTATGACAATGTGCAACATGAGCTTGTACCGGCAGTGCTAGATTTAACAGATATGGCCTTACCTACACGGTGTTCTAAGAAAACTCAACAATTATATCAACACCTCCTTACTCAAGTGTTAGAACAAGGTGCAACATGGAGTGGTGGTGGGCATAGTAAAAGAAATAAACAAATATGGAGACGTAAAAGGTCTGTGATAAATGACGCAGCAACTGCCTTTAATATGGGTACCTCAGTTGTTAATACTATTGATTTGGCAACACTAGATCAGAAGGTTAGAGACCTGGGGTCTCGCATCAAAGCTGTATTACAAAAAACAAATGAGAACGCGGATAAGGAATTATCTGAGGATCAAACGTTGACCATACATTGGCAAAAGATAGTTACGGTGCTAGAAACACACGCCCAAACCATTAATAAATTAATAAAAGAAGAATACAATGCATCTCAGCAGGCGGCTGCTAATGACATATGTAGCACATATGGTAACTGGAATGTGGAACAAACCATAGAAACCCTGGCCTAGATACAGGCAGGGGAAGTACCCTTATGGATAATGAATCAACAATTAAGGGCGAACCTGACCGGTGGGCACAAGGGGGATGGTACCTCTAAACAGATGTTGGCAGACAGGAGCTTGACGGATTGCCAGTTAAGAGCAATGGTTCGGGTGTACCCCACACAAGTCGAGTGTAAACCTGACAGGGGAGGGCTCCTAGTGTTGGTACTGGTAATGGCACCCGAAGCCCAAGGACGAGGTGTACCGAATCCAGAATATTGGGGCAATGAAGGACGGAATGCACATATCCCATCACAATATGTTACCATATGCTGTAAAGATTAAAGGGAATTTGGCTGGAACAAAATTGGAGGGATGTGTTACTAGGCACTCTATCACTGTATGTCCAAATAGTATTGGGCACAGTCCAGAAGCACAGTGTGGGTTTAACAATACTGGTACCAATCAGGATATTAATTATACCATGGAGGCCCTAGAGGCGGATTTAAAGCCCACTCAAGTGGCATATGCCGGAAAGGGTGAATATTGTGTTACAACTAATTTAAAAATGTTTAAATATGCCAATCTAACTTGTGATATTCCAAGTCCAGAGTTCTACTTCACTCCTGAAATCCCGGTACGGATTGGACATGAGGAATTGTTGGAGATACACCAGTATAATCTCACCACCTTACAAGTTTCTGACTATATCAAGGAAGACTTAAAGGACTATCAGAACACATTTTGGTATCCGATACCCCCGTTGCCGGACCACTTGAAAGTATTGTGAATGGAGATAGGCCTCTCCCAGAAGGTTTATTATAACCTACAACAGAACAATAAGAACATTAAGTATGACATTGACCAAATTAAAGTCACCACTTGGTGGGATGACCTCTGGAGTTGGGGACTAAATATAGAGATCCATCCTTGGATTAGATTAATCTCACATATATTAGTAGTAGTGCAATTTGTTGTAATGTGCTTCTTGATTTTCATGGCCTGTAATATCGTGGGCAGAGGATGAAAAGGTTGGCAAAGGCAATAAAACAGAGCCTGGGTGAGAATATCCTCAGTGTCTCTTTGATCCCAACAAAGAACATGTCTGAGTGGTACCAGGAGGAGTAACTACTGGGGTAAGGTGCATATAAAAGGGGAGACAATCATAGTTTGATAGGACTATCATATGTTCTGCCTCTCTTCCATCCGGACTGGTGGCCACCACGAAGGGAACCAGGTTAGATGAGGTACAGCATCTTGCATATGTAAGTATCCAGGGGATGCCTGGGTGGTTGCAAGAGCACAACCCTAAGCGGGGCACATCTATGGGCAACCATGGGTGATGGATAAGGGTTGGCTACCTTGGGCTTAGCCAAGGGCCAAAAGGGGGGATTGTTAGGATAAAATTTGCTTTAGGGGATATAAAGGGGTAGGCCTCAATATTTAACTGGTATAATATGTCTGAAAGGTACCATTCAGTCTTGTCAGGCTGGAAAACAAACGCAAAGCACCGTGGGATACTTGGCTGTGTTAACACTTTTAGACTAACATAAATGAGTTTGTCTGACTAAGGACATTCTGAAGATCTACTTATAATTACACTCTACTTATAATTGCACTGAGTAAATGCTGAGAGGAGGCCTGCTCCTGGAAGAGATAAAAGTACAAAAACACATTGACGAAGTCTTTGCAGTTAAGGCCTTGAAGACTGTAAGCCTCTCAAAATTATACAAATTCCCCCAAAGTAAGAAATAAATGATATTGGACTGTTTGAAATAATATTGGTCCAAAGGGGCTTAAAATCAAAACCCCAGGAAGATTTGGCTAGTTTAAAAGTCATGTTCAGCCCTGTGGAAAACTGTGGCAAAGGGAGGTGGGATGGGCCCCTGAAACACAGACAGTTTGAGTATTGAATGTTCTGGGCCACCCCAACCTTTCTACATAAAGACAATAAAAACTGTTCCCAGCGAAACTCACGGAGCCACCAAGAAGATGAATAAAACTATACATGCCAACGGTCAACGAAAGAGAACCTGGCCCCAGCAGGAAAAGACAGCAGTTTAAAACCAATCAGAAAGATTTCCAAAATGCTTTACACATTTTAAACTGATTTCAAAGCAATCCTGAAACCAGTTAAAAGCAAATTAAAAATAGATGGACCATCCCCGAAGCTCGTTGAGCTTTTAAAACATTTAAAAAATAACAAGCCCGCCAAAATTTAACAAAAGAACCACAGATTTGGCGGTCAGATAAGCCAGGCCTCAAACCAGTATAATTGAGGCCTGCTTGTTCAGTGAAACAGTCCATAGGTTGAGGGCAGTCAGCACGATGAGGGCAGTCAGCACGTTGAGATCAGCAGAGCAGATCAGAAAGAAGGCTCAAGTTCAGTACAGGAGAGAAAGTACGGTTCAGAAAAAGATATCATCATCACCATACTTAGTCAGAGAATCGGAGACTTGAAGGAAGAAGAACGAAACGGAAGAGAAAGGAAATCGCAGCAACCAAAGGCCTCAAGAAACCAACAACTACCAATATTCACAGAATCACAGAAACCCCACAGTGCAGATAGAGGCCATTTCGGCCCATCGAGCCTGCACCGACACATATCCCACCCAATCCCCATAACCCCTACACCAACACATATCCCACACTATCCCCGTAACCCCACGTATTTAATCCCCCTAACACTAAGGGTCAATTTATCATAGCCAATCAACCTAACCCGCACATCTTTGGACTGTGGGAGGAAACCGGAGCACCCGGAGAAAACCCACGCAAACACGGGGAGAATGTGCAAACTCCACACAGACAGTCACCCGAGGCCGGATTCAAACCCGGGTCCCTGGCGCTGTGAGGCAACAGTGCTAACCACTATGCCACCGTGCTGCCACCAACCAGGTAATATTGGGCCACCACGACCAACAAGAAACCAACCACCGAGAAGTCGAAAAATCACAAACTTGTTTCCACTCTACAGGCTAGTCTGACTTAACCCTGGGTAAGATTTGACACAAAAGACCCTAAAAACTTTACCTAACCAAAGAAAATTGGATACTTACCCGATAAATCCAACTACGCAGCTAACCGCATCAGCGGACAGGCGAAGACTGAAGACCCAACGCAGGTGCAGTCTTCCACCATGTCCAGGGTACGGCAGGCCCCAACCGCCACAACTAAAGAGAACCCCGAAATCGTGAACCTCTACAATCTGTCAAGAAAGTTGTTTGATGAGCATTTCCTGGTCCTTTGGATTTCAACCTAGTTAGGATAGTGGGGTTGGGAGGGTAAGGTATTTTTGTCTATTGTAATTCTCCCTCGCATATTCTGAGTGTTCCCACTTTTTAGAGTATTGTAGGAGTCTACGTACTCCTAGCAAAAAATACTGAACTCGGAGAGATTCAACAGAAGAGGTTTAATTGTTGAGGCTGCATGCTGAACACAAAATGGAGTTAGAGACTACACAAGTACAACTCTCTTTTCTCAGTCCACAGCTTCGACTGCTCCTCCCCCGCTCTGGGCTTAACTATGTTGCAGATCAAGTTTCTTAAAGATGTGATCCTTCTTAAAGGCATGACGCCTGACTTATAGTCTACGGACCGGAAAGCGGATTGTGTCCATTCTGTGATCGGTACGCCACACAGCTCCCCCCAAAATCCGCTAGTAGGGAGCGTATGAACCGGCGTGGTGGCTCGATGGCACGGCCGGAACGGCACTTGGCGGTTGGTGTCGGGAGCGGGGCGGTCGGACGCGTCTGGCTCTTAGGCGGTCTGCCCCGCGGTGGGGGTTGGCCCACTTGAACGGGTTCATTGGGCTCTAGGTGTGCCAGCTTGAGCCGGTTGACCAACACCTTGTCAGTTCTGCCGCCCACTTCGAGGAGGAAAACTTGTTCCCCGTCTGGAGTACCTTGTAGAGGCCGTCGTATGGGGGCCGTAGAGGTCCTCGGTGGGTGTCATGGCGCACGAAAACAAATTTGGCCATGTGCAGGCTAGGTGGTACGCGGGTTGCTGGTTCACCGTGCCGGCCGGTGGGGACCGGAGCGAACTGTTGTGCTCGGTTGGCGAAAGCGCGGCGTTGCTGGTCAGCCGACCAGGGGGTCGTGGCGGTGGGCAGGAACTCTCCAGGTATGCGCAGTGGCTGGCCGTACATGAGTTCCGCCGCTGAGGCTTGCAGGTCTTCCTTGACCGCGGAGCGTAGGCCAAGTAGCACCCACGGGAGGCGGTCGATCCAAGCCTCATCCTCGAGGCTGGCGCGGAGGGATGCTTTCATGGACCTGTGGAATCACTCGCACAGTCCATTGGCTTGGGGGTGGTAAGCCCTGGTGCGGTGAATGGCCACCCCGAGGTTTCGGGCGATGGCGGCCCACAGATCAGAGGTGAACTGCGGGCCTCTATCCGACGTCATGACGGAGGAGACGCCAAACCGGGCGACCCAGGTACCGATGAACGCCCTCGCGATGTCGGCGGTGGTGGTGGACGTCAGTGGAATGGCCTCGGGCCAGCGGGTGGTACGGTCCACGATTGTCAGCAGGTGCGTGTGACCTTGTGATGGCGGCAGGGGGCCGACGAGGTCGATGTGGACGTGGTCGAATCTTCTTTCTGGCACGGTGAACTCCTCGAGTGGGGCTTTGATGTGTTGGTGGATTATGGCACGCTGCCAAGCTATGCAGGATCTGGCCCAGACGTGCACATCTTTGCGCAGGCCGCGCCAGACAAATCGGTTGGCCACCAGTCTAATGGACGCGCGGGTGCCAGGGTGTGAGAGGCCATGGACGATGTCGAACACCCGTTTTCGCCAGGACGCCGGGACGGGGTTGCGCCAAGGAGGTGTCGCATTTGAATGTGACGGCAGATGGGCCGCAGGCGACGTCGGTCAGTCGCAGCCTTGGGAGGGTTGTGGGCACGGAGAGCAGATCGGGGTCGGTGCGTTGCTCCGCTGCCAGTTGAGCATAGTCCACTGCCAGGTGGGCGCCGTGGACGGCGGGGTGGGATAGGCAGTCGGCCACCACGTTGTCTCGACCGGAGACGTGCTGGATGTCCGTGGTGAATTCGGATACCGCGGCGAGCTGGCGTTGTTGCCTGGCTGACCACAGGTCCGCAGATTTCGCCATCGCGAATGTCAGGGGTTTGTGGTCGACAAACGCGGTGAAGGGGCGGCCCTCCAGAAGAAATCTAAAATGGCGGACTGCCAGGTACAGTGCGAGGAGCTCGCAGTCAAAGGCGCTGTATTTGGCCTCCGGAGGGCGCAGTTGGCGGCTGAAAAAGGCCAGCAGTTGCCATGCCCCGTCGACCCACTGTTCGTACACGGCGCCGACCGCGTGGTCGGAGGCGTCCGTGGTGAGGGCCACCCTGGCGTTGGGCTGTGGGTGAGCGAGCATGGTGGCGTTGGCGAGCGCCTTTTTGATCGAATCGAAAGCGGTCAACATGTCCGCCGACCACTCGATTGCCATTCTGTCTTTCTTACCCCGGAGGGCTTCGTTTAGGGGCCGCATGAGGGAGGCCGCTCCGGGAATGAAGCGGTTGTAAAAGTTGATCATCCCCAAGAACTCCTGGAGGCCTTTGATGGTTGTAGGCCGGGGGACCTGCTGGATGGCTTGCACCTTGGCGGACAGGGGAATGGCTCCGTACTGCGTGATGTGGTGGCCGAGGAATTCGATCCAGCTGAGGCCGAATTGGCACTTGGCTGGGCTGATGATGAGCCCGTGCTCACTGAGTGACTGGAACAGGGTGCGGAGGTCCTCGATGTGATCCTGCTTGGAGGAACTAGCTACCAGGATGTCATCCAGGTAAACAAAGAGGAGCTTCAGGTCCCGGATGACCGAGTCCATGAGCCGCTAGAAGGCCTGGGCCGCGTTTTTGAGGCCGAAGGGCATTCGGAGGAACTCGAATAGCTCAAAAGGGGTGATTATGGCCATCTTGGGAACGTCCGTGGGGTGGACTGGCACCTGATGGTAACCGCACACCAGGTCGACTTTGGAGAAGACTGAGCGGCTGGCCAGTCTAGCCGAGAAGTCTTGAATGTGCGGTATGGGGTACCGATCCGGCGTGGTGGCGTTGTTTAGGCGCCGGTAGTCCCCGCAGGGTCGCCATCCCCCGTCGGGTTTGGTGACGATGTGGAGTGGGGAGGCCCAGGGGCTGTTGGAGCGGTGGATGATGCCGAGCTGTTCCATTGTGGCGAACTCGGCCCCCGCGATCTCCAGCTTGGCTGGGTCCAGCCTGCGGGCGTGGGCATACACCAGTGGGCCTGTGGTGGGGATGAAGTGTTCTACCCCGTGCTTAGCAACCTTCACAGAGAAGATCGGGTTGGTGAGGGCTGGGAACTCAGCCAGGAGTGCTGAGTAGTCGTCCGCTGAGCGGGCGCGGCACTGCCACGCCATTTTGGCGGGTTGGGGGGGGCCATGGCACCCGGGACAGGTGACATGGTGTTCATGTCCACGAGGTGGCGCCGAGGCATGTCGACCAACAGGCCGTGGGCGCACATGAAATCCGCACCGAGGAGCGGGGAGAGCACCTTGGCGGTGATAAACTCCCAGTGGTAGCGGCGGCCTGCGAGGTCTATGGTGACGGTGCGGGTGCCGTACGTCCGGATGTCGGTGCCGTTGGCGGCAGCCAGCGCAGGGCCGCGGCTGCCTCGCTGGATCTCGAGGGCAGACGCGGGGATGATGCTGTGCTGCGCGCCCGTGTCGCATAGGAAACGGCGTCCGGAGGCGCTGTCCGTAACGTACAGCAGCGCACCTGCTTGCCCCACGGCCATCGTGTAGGCCGGTGTGCGGGCGGTTGGAAACGTGCAGGGATGGCTGCAACGGCGTGCCCGTGCGCCGAACCGGGTATGGAAGTAGCAGTAGCCTTGGGTAGGAGGGCCTGGGGGATGTGGGGGCCTGGGGGACCTCGTGGCCGAGCTGTGTGGCCGCGCGATAGAGGGTGGAGCGTGCGCCGACGCTGCGGAGGCCAGGTCGGGGGTGACGGCGTGGTTGGAGCTGGCAGACAGGAGCTTATCGGCTTCGTCGGCCAGGGCCTCGAGGTCCATGAGGCTGGACGCCATGATCGCCGGGCGGATGCTGGGAGGTAGTTGGCGGATAAAGAGCATGCGGAAGAGGAACTGGGTGGTTTCTCGTCGGTCAGAGCAAGCATGTGTGAGAGCAAGTCTGATGGCGTGGAGTCACCGAGGGCCGGGAGGTCGAGGAGGTGGCAGTTGCGCACGAATTGGGAGGCTGTGAATTTTTTAATGAGCGCGGCCTTGAGATGTGCGTACTTTCCTTCCTCCGGAGGGTTTTGTAGTGCTTTCCAGACTTTCGTGATTGTGGAGCTGCCCAGGGAGGCGAGGAGGTAGTCGTACATCGTTGCGTCGGCGGTGATGCCGCGGAGTCGGAATTGCGATTCGGCTTGAAGGAACCAGGCGGTGGCCAGGTTCTCCCAGAACTCCGGCAGCTTCACAGAAACTGCGTTTGTGTCAGCCATGGTTACGCTTAGGAGTCGTCCTGAGCGTCGGGGTCACCAATGTAGGAGTCTACGTACTCCTAGCAAAAAATACTGAACTCGGAGAGGTTCAACAGAAAAGGTTTAATTGTTGAGGCTGCATGCTGAACACAAAATGGAGTCAGAGACTACACAAGTACAACTCTCTTTTCTCAGTCCACAGCTTCGACTGCTCCTCCCCCGCTCTGGGCTTAACTATGTTGCAGATCGAGTTTCTTAAAGGTGTGATCCTTCTTAAAGGCATGACGCCTGATTTATAGTCTACGGACCGGAAAGCGGATTGTGTCCGTTCTGTGATCGGTACGCCACAGTATAATATTTATTGTATTGTATATTTTCCTGTCTCAAAATAAAAATCTCAATTCTTTTGACCAACTCAGGTGTCTGCTGCAATTTCATTGCAACCCCCAAATAAGTCCAAAGTCTAGAACCAAAGGAGTGAGAGCGATTCGAACTGCTCAGGGAGTCAGAGGTAAAGCTGACCACACACACCACCCCTTACAGAATGGCGACTGCGGCAGCACTTTGGCAAAAGGGATGTAATGCAATAGACCCTGTGTTTGATGAAAGAACGAAGATGGAAGAGAGGATTTCCTCTAACGTTTTTGAGAAGGTGAATATCACCAGGAAATGGGTGACCAGTCCGATGTGTGCTGGCCATCCGATGGACGCTGCAGCCAAATGGACTGAGAGCAAGGATCATAAAAAGTCGGTAGAGAAGGCCATCTGGTTGGTCTGCGCCCTACGACAGGTCCAGCTTTTAGATCAGCATGTTAAAGCGTTGACAGCAGAGCTGCAGGAGGCAGCTAAACTGTTTCAGGTAAGAGCTATGGCAGGGGAGGAACTATTGCAGGAATTACAAGCCCAAAATCAAGAGAAATTACAGCTAGTAGAGAAACACAGGAACAGGCATGAGTATTTTTGGTGTCAAGTCACCGAAGCAAAAAGCAATGAGCTAGTACTGAAAGAGGAGAAAGCTTGCCTAACCAGACAGTTAAAGGAACAGGAGGAAAAGTTCAGAGATGTGAAGGTAGCTTATAAAGTAGCAAGCACTAGGGATTTTGAAGCGGGAGATCAAGGCCCCTGTCAAAAGCAGATAGACAGTTTAAAACTTGCTCTGTCCAGGGCAAAAGGCATTGTATGCCTCGTAAGCCCGGGTGTGGCCCGGGTGGACCTGGAAGTAGAAGTAGAAACTGTTCAGACATCACCTGTGGCACCGGGGAACAACTCGGTTGGGCAGCAGGAGGGACAAGCAATCTGTAGGGAGGACAGGGAGGAGTGCACACCACCGCCACCTGTGGCGCCGGGTTTTGACTCAGTTTGGCAGCAGGGTGAAGTGGGCAAACAAATGCAGGAAAGGTTGGAGCTGGGGCTGATGCGCCCGGCTCGACAGCAAAATTTTGGCCCACCCGGGGTTGGTGGGGGCCAGGGGCCCCTTGAAAGCCAATTCGTGATTCCCCATGGGACCCAACAGCTTTGGGCTATGGTAAGCCACCTGAGCAAGCTCACCCAAAAGCGAGACCCCTCAGTCCACTTTATGGAAGTGAAACAAGCGGCAGGCATTAATGAGTGTGATGACTCAGAAATGGCCAAGCTGCTTCTGTTCACCTTAGATGGAAAGCTGTACCAGTCCCTCTCTGCTGAGTGCAAGAAGGGTCAGGGAGGGTACGCTGCCATCCGGCATCAAGTTCTGGAGGCGACGGGGATGAATGATGGTAGTCCTTTCTCCCGGGCGGAGAAGACTACACAATTAGCAGGGTAGACCCCACAGGCTTTTGCAGACAGGCCTGTGTACAGGAGTGCCTGTAATGGGGATCTCGACTGTGCTAACTTGAACCAGAATGAGCTGGCTCACTGGCTCCGAAGTCTGGTGGCTAACAGCTTGCCACGGATCAGAGCCAAGGCTGAGTTGTGGTTCGAACCAAAGGGCCGCCAAGTCACCGAGGAGACAGTGGTCAAACAACTGACCCTGGCTTACCGCAATGGTAGGGGGGGTAGAAGAACCACAAACAAAAGGGAAAGTTCACGAGTTAAAACCCAGCCAGGGTAAGAAGGAATGGCACCAGGAAGGGGGTAACCCTTCCGATACGAGGCGTAATTGCTTCGGGTGTGGGAAGAATGGGCATTGGAGAAGGGACTGTAGAAATCCTTGGAAGGATAGCGCAGGAAAGAATTCCCCAACTCTGCCCCAAAGGCACAAACACCGACCTCTCCCCCCACAGTTGATTCGTTAGTAGTTGCACTTCGAGTTTTGCTGGCTGGCCCAGGGAGGGTAGCCACAGCCACGGGTGCTTTAACTCCATCTGCCCCACCTAACACAGACTTATGACTGGAGCCAGCGCAGCCTGTCTATCTGTGTCCCCTTGAGTACGATGTATGGAAAAGACCGCTTGTAAAGATGGAAGTGGAAAAGTTGAAAGGGAGCTTTGAGCACCATAGACTACTCAGATAACCCCGCTGCCTCACCTCTGTCTAATGGGGTCCCGTACAGCTTAGTGGGGTTTACAGTTAATGAGCAGGTTGGCTCGTTCTCTATCCCACTGTCCATTCATTTAGGAGCAGTCCACACCAAGTGGACTTGTGTTTTACTGAAGTGGGAGCAGGAAGGGAAAGGGATCCTGGGGGCTGATTTTATCATAGGCCAAAGGATTCTATACGATCATAGGAACCACTGTCTGTGGGGAGCATGCACCGGCAAAGAGAGTGAAGTGGCAGTTATCCCAGAAAAACAGGGAAAGGGGATGTTGTGTACCCTAAAACCCAAGGAGGGTTACGACCTCGAGCAAATGGTCAGTAACACTCCAGTGGAGTACCAGGCATTTGTGCGAGCACACATCGGTGCATTTGCCACTCACAGGCATGATTGTGGGAGGGTGAATGGGGTCGAAGTAAGTGTAGATGGGGACCCCATGACCCGACCACAAAAGCAGTATAATTTCCCCAAAGAGGCGGAGGCAGACATGGAAACGGCCATGACCTCTCTGGTCAAACAGGGGGTATTGAGACCAATAGCTACCCAAGTAAAATCTCCACTGTGGCCGGTTAGGAAACCGGACAACTCCTGGAGAGCCATAGTGGACTATCGGGTACTCAATAGGAACATCCCCGCCTGTGCACCCACGGTCGCAGCTGTCGCCGACCTCATTGGAAGTATTCCAGCCTCCGCGACCACCTTCACGGTGCTGGATATTTCCAACGGGTTTTGATCCATCCCTCTACGGAGAGAGGACCAGTACAAGTTCGCCTTTACGTTTAAGGGCCAACAGTACACCTGGAACTGCCTACCACATGGGTTCCACAATAGCCCCAGCATCTTCCACCAGTGTATGGCAGATTGCTTAAAAGGCTTCAGCCGGCCCCGACAGTGAGTCCAGTATGTGGATGACCTGCTCCTATTCACTGATGATGGAGAGGAACACGGTCTTATACTCGCTGGAGTTTAGAAGAATGAGAGGGGATCTCATCGAAACTTATAAAATTCTGACAGGTCTGGACAAACTAGATGCAGGTAGAATGTTCCCGATGGTCGGAGAGTCCAGAACCAGGGGTCATAGTCTAAGGATAAGGGGTAAGCCATTTAGGACAGAGATGAGGAAGAATTTCTTCACCCAGAGAGTGGTGAACCTGTGGAATTCTCTACCACAGAAGGCGGTTGAGGCCAAGTCTTTAAATATATTCAAGAAGGAGTTAGATATATTTCTTAGAGCTAAAGGTATCAAGGGATATGGGGAGAAAGCAGGTACAGGGTACTGAGTTTGGACAATCAGCCATGATCTCATCGAATGGCGTAGCAGGCTCGAGGGGCCGAATGGCCCAATCCTGCTCCTATCTTCTATGTTTCTATGTTTCTATGGCTGAACTGCTGGAGTTGCTCAAGCAGGAAGGTTTTAACATAAACCCCAAGAAGGTACAGATCGGCCGCAAGGAAGTAAAGTTCCTAGGGCTGGCTGTACGAGCAGGGGAAAGGGCCATAGATAAAGCCAGAAGGGAAGCAGTGCAGGAGTTACCAGCCCCAATACAGTGACAGGAGTGAGATCTTTTCTAGGGCTTACAGGGTACTGCAGAGATTTTATTGAGGATTACGCAGCCACAGCAGCCCCTCTGCTCCGTCTCCTACACAAGGGAGTGGAGTGGGTTTGGGATGAGGGTTGTGAGGCAGCATTTGTAAACCTCAAGCAGAATCTGCAGACTGCGCCAGCTCTAGGGGCCATTGATGGGGAGAAAGAGTTTTTCTTGGAGGTAGCAGCCAGCGGGGACAGTCTGAGTGCAGTGCTGCTCCAGGAGCGGCACAGTCAGCTGAGAACGGTGGTTTACTTCGCCAGGATACTCACGGATGTGGAGAAGGGCTATTCCACCTCCTCGCCACTCACGGGGCTGTGAAAAGATCATTGATTTTCACAGGCACCTCGCCCATCACCCTCCTCACCCATCACACGCCCACCCAAATGTTCCTAGATGGGAGAATTAAAGATGGGACAGTGAGCAATGCCCGCATTGCTCACTGGACCCTGCTTCTCTCCCAGATGGATCTAAGGGTGAAAGGTCTCTGTGAGCCGAAGCTCGCAGCCAACATGATTTATCCAGGGATGGCCCACCGGTGTTCCATTGAAGTAGTATGGGAAGTCAACATAGGTTTTCGGGCCGGGATACACCCCACAGGCCGCGAAATCTACATGGCCGGTTCCAGCACAGTATCTGCTGGGAAACGACTCACATGGTGTGGAGTTTATGGCCCAGGGGCAGACATTGCCCTGGCAATTAAACTCCCCAGCACCATGAGCGCCCAGCAGGCTGAACTGTCTGCGGTAGTGTACGTGGTTACACACCCAGAGAAATTCCCTACCCCATACATGATTTGCTCGGACAGCATGTTCACATGCAATACGTGTACGGAATACTTGGCCATCTGGTCCTGTCGGGGATACACCTCCGCCGACGGGAAACCCCTAGCAATCAAGCCTCTGCTGGAGAAAATCATGACAGCCGTAGAGGAGGAAGGGAAGGTCTATATCCATAAGGTTTAAGGGCCATTCGAAGACAGAACCCATGAGAGAGGGAAACAAAAGGGCAGATGAATTGGCCAAGCAGGGAGCTAGGGAAGGAGAGTTTTGGGTCCCCTATCAGATGGGTTTGGTAGCCGCAATCTGGGACAAGGGAGGTACACAAGGGGTAGCTTTGGTCCCAGACCTAAAGCAGGCCCAGGTACGGGATCCCATTCTTAGAGCCGTCCTGGACGCGCTCACAAAAGGGGAGAAAGTAGAGGGCCCATACGGTACAGCAGCCATTACCATCAAGGAAGACATGCTGTTCAGGAGGGAGCAATGGGTAGTGCCGCAGCAGCACCAAAGGGAATTCCTCCAACTGGCCCATGAGGGTCCAGGAGCGGGGCATCCCGGGCCTGAGGCCACCTGGCAGTGGGTGGAACAGGCAGGATGGTGGCCAGGACTGAAGGAACAGGTCCACGAGTTCTCTGCCAGCTGTCTGGTGTGTGCTGCCAGAAAAGGAAGGTATCTTTGGGACACACCAGGATGTTAGAGGGGCCATGGCAGTTGATCCAGATCGATTACATCGGGCCCCTACCCACCGCCCAGGGAGGCTAAATGTATTGCCTAGTCCTGGTGGATGTGTTCTCAAAATGGGTAGAAACATTTCTCTGCCGTACAGCTACCGCATTGGGTACAGCCAAGATCCTGGTCAGGGAAGTGTTCTCATGATGGGGACTCCCACAGTATGTGGAGTCTGACCAAGGGAGTCATTTTACCGGACAGGTCATGCAAGAAACCCTCATGGTACTTGGCATTGAAGGGAAATGGCACGTCGCCTACAACCCACAGTCATCGGGTCCTGTAGAGCACTTAAACCGCACTATAAAAGAAATGCTGTGCAAGGAGACAGGAAACTCACCCAAGAAGTGGGTAGAAGTCTTACCATTGGTCCTAATGGGGATCCGGGCCAGCCAGTCAAAAAGCACGGAGTATTCCCCACACGAGCTGATGACTGGCAGGGTTATGCGGACCCCCACCCATGTGCTAGCCCCGGTGCTCACGGAAGGCCAGCTCAGTGAGGTGAACTGGGACAGTTTTGTCAGGAATCTGTTTGAACACCTTAAACAGATTCACTGGCAGGCTGCTAGCAACATGGGAAAACAGCATCGGAGTAACCGATTGCTGCTAGAACCCAACAGGCACCACGACTGGGAGATAGGGGATCAGGTCATGGTAAGAAACTTTGCCCGGTTGGGAAGTTTCAAACCATTGTATATGGGGCCGTACAGCATTGTGGACAAGGCGAGCCCCATGGTGTATGCCATCAAGATGCCCCGCCGCACAAAGTGGTTCCACAATAATCAGTGCAAGCTGTTTAAGACTGAGAGTGGAGAACGGCCAGCAAGGGTTAACCGCCCTAAAGCTAGAGAGAAGCAGCCTGCAGCTGTGACAGACTCACAGACCGCAAAGGTGGGGGCAGTGACGTGTGTGACTGGAGAGGGCCTCCCACCAATTAAGTGGGATACAGGTACACCCCCAATAGCCGGAGCCTTAAGGAGATCTCCTCGCATACCACAGCCTAGGCTACCTTGGTCACCCGAGTATCATTTTAAACAGTCCAGCCCCAGGAGCACCCTTAACAAAAAGGGAAAACCCAAGGTCAGAGACAAGTCTAAGGACACGGATCCCCAGCCTACAGCCTCCAAAGGTGAGGGACTCACAGAAGAGGTAGCGTTGGGCAAAGAGAGAGAGAAGGGTCCCCAGCCTGCGGCATCAGGCTGCAGGGAACCCACAGGACAGGATAGGGACTCGGCAGCCACACAGAAAGGGGTAGTGTGCTGCAGCACAAAAGGGCACACTCCCCTGATTAACTGGGAAACAGGGAACCTCCCAGGTGTTTTCAGGAGGACTCTCTGAGTCCGGTGGCACAGGTCACCTTAAGCCCAGGCATACAAGCTGCCCAGATTCCCCAAAAGGCACAGGCCTAACAGGAATTAGCCTGGCCGTCCGGAGACGGGCGGCGGATGTATATAGCTTTCTGAAGTACTTTAAGTGTGTTTTACAGTTTGTTCGTTTTGAAATTTAATAGTTTAATTTTAGCATAGGATAAGCTTAAGTTTTGGAAATTTTGATAACTGTGTCAGGCCAGAGAACCTTCTCAGGACATGGCTATTTTGTTTCTGTGTCCCTACAGAAAGGAAATCGGGATGAGAAAGGTACCGCAAGGATCGGTCCTAGGACCCCAGCTGTTCACAATATATATTAATGATCTGGACGAGGGAATTGGATGTAATATCTCCAAATTTGCAAATGACACAAAGCTGGGTGGGAGGGTATGCTGTGAGGAGGATGTCATGAAACTCCAGTATGATTTGGACAGGTTGGGTGATTGGGCAGAAACATGGCAAATGCACTATAATGTGGATAAATGTGAGGTTATCCACTTTGGTGGCAAAAAAAGGAAGGCAGATTATTATCTGAATGGCAATAGATTGGGAGAAGGGGAAGTGCAAAGAGACCTGGGTGTTCTTGTGCACCAGTCGCTGAAGGTAAGCATGCAAGTGCAGCAGGCGGTTAAGAAGGCAAATGGTATGTTGGCCTTCGTAGCAAGAGGGTTCGAGTACAGGAACAAGGATGTCTTGCTGCAGTTGTACAGGGCCTTTGTGAGACCGCACCTTGAGTATTGTATGCAGTTTTGGTCGCCTTATCTGAGGAAGGATGTTCTTGCCATGGAAGGAGTGCAGCGAAGATTCACCAGGCTGATACCTGGGATGGCAGGAATGACGTATGAGGAGAGATTGTGTCGATTGGGCTTATACTCACTGGAGTTTAGAAGATTGAGAGGAGATCTCATCGAAACCTATAAAATTCTGTCATGCCTGGACAGACTAGATGCAGGAAGATGTTTCTGATGGCCGGGGAGTCCAGAACCAGGGGTCATAGTCTAAGGATAAGGGGTAAGCCATTTAGGACTGAAATGAGGAGGAATTTCTTCACCCAGAGAGTGGTGAACCTGTGGAATTCTCTGCCACAGAGGGCAGTGGAGGTCAGTTCATTAAATATATTCAAAAAAGAGTTGGATATGTTTCTTGAGGCTAAAGGGATCAAGGGATATGGGGAGAAGGCAGGGACAGGGTACTGAATTTGGATGATCAGCCATGATCTCATTGAATGGCGGAGCAGGCTCGAAGGGCCGAATGGCCTACTCCTGCTCCTATCTTCTATGTTTCTATGTTTCTATGCTCGCCCTGGTAGGGGTGAGCATCGGTGATCGAGGAGACGTGGAGAACTCCCACGTCTATGGGTGTTCAGGAGAGAGAGCACCGATCGTTACCGCAGGGGGTAGCGAACGGGGTGTGGAGGAGCTCGCCATCTACTTCCACGAGGGAAGGTGGCCAGGGTGGTTGGGGTCTAACTCAACTCAGTACTCCAGCCAGAGTGGGTTCATGTACAGGGAGGCCTCCATTCCATGGCCCAGGGTACAGGTCGTTGCTATAAGGGTCAGTGTCACCGAGGGGAAACTTGTGTGTTTGACATGTAAGGGACGGATTTCCTTGGATAGGTGGTGGTGGCTCAGAAAGCTGAGCAAGGATATAGGAAACCCTGCAGTCAATTGGGAACGATTGGGGAACAATACCCATCGGATGATTACAGGGACCCGAAGGGAAGTGAGTCTGTGCTGGGACAAGTGGTGGGAACCGGATCAGGGGATTTATGTTTGCATGTGAAGGTCAGAGAAATTCTGCTCCACAGGCATATCCATCATTTTCCACCGGCAATGGCAAGATGCCGGGGAGGGGATGGAGTGGGATTCTAGTCTACATGTGTGCGCGATCCCACACTCCCCGATTCCAGTCAATGCCACCGAACTCATAACCCGCCCCCGGAAGCCCCTGCCCACGACCACCACATCACGGACTATGGTCCAGAGGTGTCCTACCACCACCAAGGGACCAGGGAATGGTTTAGTCCTAGTACCAACCGATAAGCTACTGTACCAGGTGGTACACTATGCAGTGGCCTCAGTGATCCTGAACCTGACCGAGGTGCACTTACCTAAGTGGTGCCCTAAGGAAACAGAACAGTTGTACCAAGCACTGTTGAAGGAAATGTTTAGAAAATTTTATGAATTCGACTTTGCTAGTATAGACAAAGCGAAACTGTACAGTTTACATCCTGAGCATAACATGGGTGCGGGGAGACAAAGAAGGGGGACCTGGAATGATATTTTCACTGCTTATAGTACAGGATCCTCAGTAATAAACAGCCTAGGCGATATAGAGTTACAAACTCAGATAAATGGTTTAAAGACCCAGTTAAGAAAACTCCTAACAGAGGAGAACACAGTGGTGGGCTCAGAGCTACATGAGGACCAGGCTATGACGATCCATTTAAAAGAGATAATAGCTGAGCTGGAAAGACACGCCAAAACAGTAAATGCGCTTATACGGGAGGACAAGAATGCTTCGGATCAAGCTGCATAGAATGAGGTGTGCGTGCTATACAGGGCATGGTTGCTGGGCGAGGGCCACAGCAACCTGGAGGATTTAAAACAAGGTTTAGCCCCCTCCTGGATTAGCAACAAGCACCTCACAGCCCTCCACCCGTTTAGTAATTCGCTGAGCCCATATCAGCTCCGTCTAGCCTCTGAAGTCTACCCTGTCCCAGTGGATTGTGGATGTTCCAATCACACTATCATGGGGATAGTAGTGAGGATGCCGGTCATGGGTGGGACAGCCCGACCCGCACCGGTATACAGGGTGGAGAACATTGGGATCATTCAAGGGGGTGCACACATCCGCTTTGCAGAGGTCCCACCTTATGTCATAAAGTGGGAGCACGCTATGACAGGTACAGACCTCTCCGGGTGCCGGAGCCAAGGAGCACACATAATACTGTGTCCCCAGCACTTGAATGCACTGAGACCACAGTGCGGGTTTAAAGCTGCTGGCGCACAACCTGTGAACTGTACCATGGAGGTAATGGCACAAGGCCATGTTTCCCCACAGTTAGCATTCATAGGGGGTGGGACATATTGTGTCACCACAGTGCGCCCCACTACCGGCATGGACAGCACATCTGGTGTCCGGTGAGTGACAGCAATTTCTGTTTTAAAACCCGAGGCAGAAGTTCAAGTGGCCCAGGAACGGACTGTACCCATCCCTGAACCCTCAACTGTTCACCTCACTGTCAGGGAAAATATTACCAACCTGCAAAATTACGTAACACATTTCAGCTATGAAATTCCCCCTCTACCAGAACATCTTACCGTCCTATTAAAATCATCTCACAGAAACATTTCTATACATTAGAGCAGAAGACAGTCGAAATAGGGGCCAAAATCTTGGATATTGTAGTTCCACCCTGGTGTGGCATTTTTGAAAATATAGAAGTCCCTTCTTGGATTAGGCTGGCTTCACACATTTTAGTGGTTTGCCAGCTCGGCATAGTTTTCTACCTGTTGTGCACAAAGTGTAAAGGAAGGGACCAGATGCTCTGCTCTCAACACGAGGGAGCATGGGACAATAATAAAGTCTATGACCAGGTATAAATCCAAACTTGACCATTGTTAAAAATAAAGTTTGATGAGTGTGTGTGTCATTTATTTTTCCTATGTGCACGTGATTTTTCCAAGTGGTGCAGGGGTGTTGGACCCCCTCCGTGCTTGGATGTGAATGTAATAAGAGTTTTGTACCTTGTATATTTTGTTAAACACTACACCTAAGGGGAACGAGAGTGTTTTGTTTTTGGGTTTTAGCTTAGATAATACAGGGGAAGGTTGGATCCCGAGGATCAGAAAATGTTGCTCACAACTGCATGATACTACATTAATAAAGTATCACGGGGGGGTGGGGTGTAAGGCTCGCAAAATTATACAAATTCCCCCAAAGTAAGAAAGAAACGATATTGGACTCTTTGAAATAATATTGGGCCAAAGGGGCTTAAAATCAAAACCCCAGGAAGATTTGGCTAGTTTAAAAGTCATGTTCAGCCCTGTGGAAAACTGTGACAAAGGGAGGTGGGATGGACCCCCGAAACACAGACAGTTTGAGTATTGGATCATCTGGGAATGTTCTGGGCCACCCCAACCTTTCTACATAAAGACAATAAAAACTGTTCCCACCGAAACTCACAGAGCCACCAAGAACATGAATAAAACTATGCATGCCAACAGTCAATGAAAGAGAACCTGACCCCAGCAGGAAAAGACAATCAAACAGCAGTTTAAAACCAATCAGAAAGATTTCTAAAATGCTTTACACATTTTAAACTGATTTCAAGGCAATCCCAAAACCAGTTAAAAGCAAATTAAAAATAGATGGACCATCCCCGAAGCTCATTGAGGATTTAAAACATATTAAAAATAACGAGCCCGCCAAAATTTTACAAAATAACCAGAGATTTGGTGGTCAGATAAGCCAGGCCTCAAACCAGTATAATTGAGGCCTGCTTGTTCAGTGAAACAGTTAGCACGTTGAGGGTAGTCAGCACGATGAGGGGAGTCAGCACATTGAGGGCAGTCAGCACGTTGAGATCAGCAGAGCAGATCAGAAAGAAGGCTTAAGTTCAGTACAGGAGAGAAAGTATGGTTCAGAAAAAGATATCATCATCACCATACTTAGTCGGAGAATTGGAGACTTGGAGGAAGAAGAACGAAATGGAAGAGAAAGGAAATCGTGGCAACCAAAGGCCTCAAGGAACCAACAACTGCCAATATTACCACCAACTAGGTAATATTGGGCCACAATGACCAACAAGAAACCAACCACCGAGAAGTCGAAAAATCACAAACTTCTTTCCACTCTACAGGCTAGTCTGACTTACCCCTGGGTAAGATTTGACACAAAAGACCCTAAAAACTTTATCTAACCAAAGAAAATTGGGTACTTACCTGATAAATCCAATTACGCAGCTAACCGCATCAGCGGACAGGCGAAGACTGAAGACCCAACGCAGGTGCAGTCTTCCACCACGTCCGGGGTATGGCAGACCCCAAGCGCCACAACTAAGGAGAACCCCGAAATCACGAACCTCTACAACCTGTCAAGAAAGTCATCTGGTGAGCATTTCCTGGTACTCTGGATTTCAACCTAGTTAGGATAGTGGGGTTGGGAGGGTAAGGTATTTTTGTCTATTGTAATTCTCCCTCGCATATTCCGAGTGTTCCCACTTTTAGAAGTTTTTAGAAAAATTCTATATTTTTAGAATATATATTGTATTGTATATTTTCCTGCCTCAAAATAAAAATCTCAATTCTTTTGAACAACTCAGGTGTCTGTTGCAATTTCATTACAACCTCCAAATAAGTCCAAAGTCTAGAACCAAAGGAGTGGGAGCGATTCGAACCGCTCAGGGAGTCAGAGGTAAAGCTGACCACACACACCACCCCTTCCAAGACTGGTCACCTGGCTACATAATTCAATGGGGCTTTGTATCCACCCAACCATATCTCTGCTGAAGATACCTCCCTATATTGACAACAAGAGTAAGAGATAGCCCAAGAATGCAGAAGTTAGCAGAAGTTAGAATGAAGTCTCTGCAGTCCATAAGCTCTTACTGACGTATCCAGAGGTTACTGGAGTTCAAAGGGCAGTCCTAATAATTGATTGATTAACCAAGTAAACCAATGAAGTATCAATATTCTCATGTACACACCCTCATTAGTAATAAATGGGCGTTATCTAATAAAATGTATAACTATGCTGTATTTTCACATTTTCCTTTGAGAACAACATCTCCAGCTAAGGGTAGCTGAGATAGTTCTCCTGTGTGCACTCGTAATAAAACTATTGATCTGGGTAACACCCGCGTCTGTTAGTTCTGTTTTACCTGCTGATTTTTCTCGCTTACACACACACTGTACACAGGGACACTTGTTACAGAGATTGACTCCTCACTGGGAGTGAAGAGATCGCAAAGTCTCTGTTTGAAGAATGGACTCAGTCGGGAATATTTTTGTGGACGTTATGGGATTTTCTGAGGGCATTTTCCCTGTGGTGGGATCGCCCTGTGCAAATGCATGGGGGACTGGTTTGTTAAAACTCCAGAGAACGCATGGCAGTTGGCTGTGACAAAAGAACTGTCAGTCATCCAGAATGTATGATTCGCCTGACTGTCCTGGAAAAGGGAAGGAGCCATTGAACTTGATTAAAAGGCCACTCTAATATGCAAAGCACTTCTCACCCCCATCTCAGAAGAGAAGCAGAACAATGAACCCACTGGCCTCAGCCAGCCAAAAAGGAGCCAGTTTTTTTCCCCAACACAAAGACCAAAAGATATGTTCCAGACTAAGGGCCATTAATCCAATACGCATGGGTCTGATGATGACCCATCACTGATTAAGCACCATAGTGCTCAGAAGAAAAAGGATTTTAAAGATTGGCGGGAAAAGATAGGGGTAAGCAGACTACTATAAAGATAGATTTGTTTCCACCATTCTCTCTCTCTCTCTCTTGCTCCCTGCTCCAACAAGATTGAACTAACAAGAAGTACCAGAGAAGGCGATGAGCAGAATGATCGAAACTGACCGCGTGTGGGGGTAAGCATAGTCTCTCAGAAGTAAAGCTTTTGGGCTATTCCGAGGGTGGGAGCGTCGTTTGGTTCAGCCAGGCGAAGGGGTTTACGCGACTGGGTAATTCGTTGGTAGGGGTGTGATATACCTTAAATAGCTACAGAGACTGGTAGTTATAACTCAAACAGTTGGCTTTTAATAGCTTAGAACTGGACAGAACAGAACACACATGTTAGCCTTCTGACCAGCTTCTCAGAAGTGAACTAGGAGGCAGAGCCAGGGGCGAAGTAACAGATCAGGACAATCAATGGCACAGCAGAGTGGTATACAGTACATCAGCATTCCTGGCCAACCAAGAAAACAGCAGGGTTACAATAGATTACAATAGGAAACTATACACAGGTAGAATAAGGTATATACTTATAAGACTTATTTCACCACAGGGTGGAATTAGAGTCCACCATAGCAACAAGGGAATTACTGCTTGTTATAGTCCCCAGTTTTGTACTGTATGTATGTTGTTTGTAACCTGGATTTTATTCTCCACAGAAGATAGCGATTTAGTTTAGTAGTGCATGTTAGACCAAATAAATATAAGTTTGGTTTTTCACTGAAGCATTCCTGTCCGTGACTTATTTCATTTACACTCTGAATAATAATTCCCGGGTATAGAACCTTCGTAAGGAGGGGGCAATTTAAACCGTCTGTCTAGCAATTGGGCTAGGATCAAAAACCGGTTACATCTCTTGGCGACCAGCAGCAGAACCTGGGTTAAAGGAGTGTAGATCAGTCATGGACAGCGCTTCTGGCAAAAGATCCCAAATAGAGGAAAGGATTTCTTCATATGTGTTTAAGAAGGTTAACATCATTAAGAAGTGGGTGCTAGGCTTGTTCTGTGCTGAGCGTCTAGTGGACACAGTGGCAGAATGGACAGAGGCCAAGGAGCATAGGCACAGCACTGAAAAGGCAATATGGCTCATCTGTCTACAAAGGCAAGTGCAACTGCTAGATAAGCAGGTTGATAAGTTAGAGGCAGAGCTCAGGGAGTCCGAGGCACAGTCAGATGCAAGGGCTGTAGTAGGGACCAGGTTATGCATGAAGCTAAGTGATGAGGAGCAGGGAAGAATAAACCAGGAGGAAACCTTCCGTAACCAGAAGGAGTTCTTGCAATGCCAGGTAACTGAGGCAAAGGGGAACGAGATGGTGGTTAGGGAGGAGAACGCTCGCTTGTCGAGTGAGGTAAAGGGGCTGGGAGAGCAGTTGAAGGATATTCAGGTGGCATACAGAGTCGCCAGCACTGGAGGGTTTGATATGGGTAATCATGGTCCTTGCCAGGAGCAGATCTGGAATTTGACCAATGCTCTATCTAAGGCCAAAGGGATGGCCTTCTTGGTAGCTCCAGGAGTGGCCCGGGTAGATGAGGAAGAGCAGGAGGTAGATAAGGAGGACTGTAAGGCAGAGGAGAACGCTTGACCACCGCCAGTAGTGCTGGGAAAAGGACCCATGTGCCCTGTATGGCAGCGGAAATATGGTGCGCCCATAGATTGTCAAGAGCAAGGAGCACTGCAGAGTAACTTTGTGGTCCTGTATGCGACCCCCCAGCAGCAGGCAATGGTCTCTAACCTGACCAAACTGACCAGCACAGGGGACACATCTGTCCATTTTACGGATGTGGAGCAGGTGGAGGGGGGGGGCGTCAATAATTGTAACGAAGCTGAGACAGCCAAATTACTTATATGTTCCCTGGATAGTAGGTTGTACCAGTCGCTCTCAGCGGGTAGTAAGAGGGGGCAGGGTATGTTAGAGGGAATAAAGGATGACATGCTAGAGGCTATGGGCCTCAATGATGGAAGTCCCTTCTCCCAAGTGGAAAGGACACTGCAGTCAGCTGGGGAGGCACCGCAGGCTTTCGCCGACAGGCTTTGGCCCATCTACCGGAGTGCCTGTGCGGGGGTGCCCGACCGGGCGCAGCTGCAGCGGGAGCGTAGGGCTCATCGCTTGAGGACCCTGGTGGCAAACAGCCTGCCCAAAATCAAGGCCAAAGCAGAGGGGTGGTTCAATTCCAGGGATCCCCAGACCACAGAAGTGAGTGTGATCTGACAGTTAACTCTCTCTTTTAAGAATGGTAGGGGTGAGGATGACAAACCAAAGGGCAGAGTACACGAGTTAAAGCCTAGTGGAGGCAACGTTAGAAGAGAGCGGCGCCAGGAAGTGGGTAGCTCAGAGAAGAAGCAGGGTTGTTATAGATGCGGGAGTAAAGGGCACTGGAGGAGAGACTGCCCAGTCTCTTGACAAAAGGAGCGGGAAAGGGGATCCACCAGCACCAGTGCAGAAAGCCGCAGCGGTGGCAGAAAGTAGCACTGATCCGTTCGCAGTATTAGTGGCTGCTCTCCACGCAGTCTTTCTGGTAGGGCAGGGTAGGGTGGCCGCGGCAGCAGGCAGCGTACTCCCATCCACCCCGAACAATCCCGCCCCATGACTAGGGGCTTCTCAGCCTGTTTACTTGTGCCCACTAAGTTATGATGATTGGAAGAGACCGTGTGTGAAAATGGGGGTGGAGAAGGTGCAAGGGACCTATCTGCTGGACACTGGAGCTTCAAGCACCATTGTTTATGCGGATAACCCGACCACATCACCTCTATCGTACGGGGTCCCATATAACTTAGTAGGGTTCACTGGGAACGAACAGGCTGAGTCTTTCTCCTTCCCGCTAGCCATCGATCTGGGTACACTACATACAGAGTGGAAATGTGTCCTGATGAGTGGGAGCGCGAGGGAATAGGCATTTTGGGGGCAGATTTCATACTGGCCCACAAGATATTGGTGGATTTCAGAATCACTGTCTTAGAAACATAGAAGATAGGAGCAGGAGTAGGCCACTCGGCCCCTCGAGCCTGTTCCACCATTCAATGAGATCATGGCTGATCATGCAAATTCAGTACCTTGTTCCTGACTTCTCTCCATATCCCTTGATCCATTTAGGCCTAAGAAATATATCCAACTCCTTCTTGAATATATTTAATGAACTGGCCTCTACTGCCTTCCTTGGTAGAGAATTCCACAGGTTCACCACTCTCTGGGTGAAGAAATTCCTCCTCATCACTGTCCTAAATGGCTTACCGCTTATCCTTAGACTGTGACCCCTGGTTCTGGACTCCCCAGCCATCGGGAACATCCTTCCAGCATTTAGTCTGTCTAGTCCTGTTAGAATTTTATAAGTTTCGATGAGATCCCCTCTCATTCTTCTAAACTCCAGCGAGTGCAAGCCCAATCGACCCAATCTCTCCTCATACGTCATTCCTGCCATCCCAGGTATCAGCCTGGTGAATCTTCGCTGCACTCCTTCCATGCCAAGAACATCCTTCCTCAGATAAGGCGACCAAAACTGCACACAATACTCAAGATGTGGTCTCACCAAGGCCCTGTACAACTGCAGCAAGACATCCTTGTTCCTGTACTCAAACCGTCTCACTATGAAGGCCAACATACCATTTGCCTTCTTAACCACCTGCTGCACCTGCATGCTTACTTTCAGCGACTGGTGCACAAGGGCGCCCAGGTCTCATTGCATTTCATAGAATCATAGAGTTTTACAGCACAGAAAGAGGCCCTTCGGCCCATCGTGTCCGTGCCGCCCATCCACCCCTGTCCTGTCTAATCCCATTTTCCAGCATTTGGTCCATAGCCTTGTATGCAATGGCATTTCAAGTGCTCATCCAAATGCTTCTTGAATGTTGTGAGGGTTCCTGCCTCTACCACCCTTTCAGGCAGTGAGTTCCAGATTCCAACCACCCTCTGGGTGAAAAAGTTCCTCCTCAAATCCCCTCTAAATCTCCTGCCCCTTACCCTGAATCTATGCCCCCTTGTTATTGACCCCCCTACTAAGGGGAAAAGTTCCTCTTTATCTACCCTATCTATGCCCCTCATCATTTTGTACACCTCAATCAGGTCCCCCCTCAGCCTTCTTTGCTCCAAGGAAAACAACCCCAGCCTGTTTAGTCTTTCTTCATAGCTGAGGCGCTCCATCTCAGGTAACATCCTGGTGAATCTTCTCTGCACCCTCTCCAAAGCAATCACATCCTTCCTATAGTGAGGCGACCAGAACTGCACACAGTACTCCAGCTGTGGCCTCACCAGCGTTTTGTACAGCTCCATCATAACCTCCCCTTCTCCCAATCTATTGCCATTCAGATAATAATCTGCCTTCCTGTTTTTGACACCAATGTGGATAACCTCGCATTTATCCACATTATATTGCATCTGCCATGCTTCTGCCCAATCTCCCAACCTGTCCAAATCATACTGGAGTTTCTGAGCATCCTCCTCACAGCATACACGCCCACCCAGCTTTGTGTCATCTGCAAACTTGGAGATATTACATCTAGTTCCCATGTCCAGATCATTAATATATATTGTGAATAGCTGGGGTCCAAGGACCGATCCCTGCAGTACCCCACTATTCACTGCCTGCCACTCGGAAAAAGAGCCGTTTATTCCAACTCTTTGCTTTCTGTCTGCCAACCAATTCTCTATCCAAGTCAATACCTTGTCCCCAATCCCATGTGCCTTAATTTTACATGCTAATCTCTTATGCGGGACCTTATCGAAAGCCTTTTGGAAATCCAAATACACCACATCCACTGGTTCTCCCTTATCTATTTTACCAGTTACATCCTCAAAAAATTCCAGTAGATTATTCAAGCATGATTTACCTTTTGTAAATCCATGTTGACTTTGTCTGATCCGGTCACTCTTTTCCAAGTTCTCTGCTATTACATCCTTTATAACGGACTCTAGCATTTTCCCCACTACCGTTGTCAGGCTTACCGGTCTGTAATTCCCCATTTTCTCTCTACCACCCTTTTTCAACAGTGGGGTAACATTAGCTACCCGCCAATCCATGGGTACTGTTCCAGAGTCTATCGAATTTGGGAAGATGACAAGCAATGCATCTACCATTTCAAGCGCCACTTCCTTAAGTACCCTAGGATGTAGATCATCAGGCCCTGGGGATTTATTGGCCCTCAATCCCATCAATTTCCCTAACACAATTTCCCTACAAATACTGATTTCTATCAGTTCCTCCCTTTCATTAGACCCTATGTTCCCCGACATCTTTGGGATGTTACTTGTGTCCTCCTTTGTGAAGGCAGAACCAAAGTATGTATTTAATTAGTCTGCCATTTCTTTGTTCCCCATTATAAATTCCCCTGATTCTGACTGCAAGGGACCTACACTTGACTGCACCAATCTTTTTCTCTTCACATATCTATAAAAGCTTTTAGTCAGTTTTTATTTTCCCTGAAAGTTTACTCTCACACTCTATTTTCCCCCTCTTAATTAGTCCCTTTGTCTTCCTTTGTTGAATCCTAAAGTGCTCCCAATCCTCAGGTTTACTGCTTTTTCTGGCCAATTTATATGTCCTCTCCTTGGATCCTATGCTACCCCTAATTTCCCTTGTTCGCCACGGTTGAGTCACCTTTTTTGTTTTTTTTTATGCCAAACTGGGATGAACAAATTCTGTAGTTCATCCATGCGATCTTTGATTTTTTGCCATTGCCCATCCACCGTCAACCCTTTGAGTGACATTCCCCAATCAATCCTACCCAACTCGCACCTCATACCATCGTAGTCTCCTTTATTTTAATTCAGGACCCTAGTCTCTGAGTCAACTATTTCGCTCTCCATCTTAATGAAGAATTCTATCATATTATGATCGCTCTGACCCAAGGGGCCTCGCACAACAAGATTGCTAATTAATCCTTTCTCATTACATAATACCCAGCCTAATATGGACTGATTTCTAGTTGGTTCGTCGACATTTTGGTCCAGGGAACCATCCCGTATACACTCCAGGAATTCCTCCTCCACAGTATTGTTACTAATTTGGTTAGCCCAATCTATATGTAGATTAAAGTCACCCATGATAACTGCAGTGCCCTTACTGCACGCTTCTCTAATTTCCCATTTAATGCCATCCCCGACCTCCGCATTACTGTTTGGAGGTCTATATACCACTCCCACTAACGTTTTCTGCCCATTGGTATTTCTCAGTTCTACCCATACAGATTCAGATCATCAGAGATAATATCCTTCCTTTCAATTGTGTTAATCCCCTCTTTAACCAGCAATGCTACCCCACCTGCTTTTCCTTTTTGCCTATTTTTCCTGAATATTGAATACCCCTCAATGTTGAGTTCCCAGCCTTGGCCACCCTGGAGCAATGTTTTCGTAATCCCACTCATATCATATTCGTTTACCTCTATTTGCGCAGCTAATTCATCCACCTTATTACGAATGCTCCTCGCCTTAGGACACAATGCCTTCAGGCTTGCTTTTTTTAGATCTTTTAGAATTATTATTTACTGTGGCTATGTTTGATTTAAACCCTTGATTTATCTGCCTGCCACTTTTGTTTTTCTCCTTCCTGTCTTTTGCTTCTATCCTTGTTTCCCTTTCCTCTGTCTCCCCACTCAGGTTCCCAACCTGTGCCATTTTAGTTTAAACCCTCCCCCAGAGCATTAGCAAACATTCCCTCTAGGACATCGGTCCCGGCCCTGCCCAGGTGCAAACCGTCCAGTTTGTACTGGTCCCACCTCCCCCCAGAACCGGTTCCAATGTCCCAGGAATTTGAATCCCTCCCCATTGCACCTTTCCTCTAGCCACGTATTCAGCTGAAATATCCTTCTATTTCTACTCTGACTAGCACGTGGCACTGGTAGCAATCCTGAGATTACTACCTTTGAGGTCCTATTTTTAAATTCTCCTCCTAACTCCCTATATTCAGCTTTTAGGACCTCATCTCGGTTTTTACCTATATCGTTGGTACCTATATGCACGACGACAGCTGGCTGTTCACCCTCCCCTTCCAAAATGTTCTGCAGCTGCTCTGAGACATCCTTGACCCTTGCACCAGGGAAGCAACTCACCATCCTGGAGTCTCACTTGGGGGGCAGTATGCACGGGAAAGGAAAAGGAAGTGGTAGTTATACCAGGGAAGCAAGGCAAGGGAACCGTGTGTATGATGAAGCCCAAGGATACTTCACATTTGGTCATTTCTACCCCGGCGGAGTACATAGCGGATGTGCGAGCCAACCTCGCGGCATTCGCTACACACAAGCACGACTGTGGGAGGGTAACAGGGGTGGAAGTCAGAGTAGGAGACCCCATGGCCCGACCACAGAAAGAGTACAACTTCCCCAGAGAGGCAGAGGTGGATTTAGAGACGGCAGTGGGATCACTGGTTGAGCAGGGTGTGTTGAGACCTATGTGAACTCTCCCATTTGGCTGGTTAGGAAACCGGACAATTCGTGGAGAGCCACTGTGGACTATCGGGTTCTTAACAAGAACATCCCAGCCTGTGCCCCCACCATCACAGCCGTAGCCAACCTGATCAGGAGTATCCCAGCATCTGCGAAAACATTCACGGTGCTGGACATTTCAAACGGATTCTGGTCTATCCCTCTCAAAGGGAGGACCAGCATAAGTTCGCATTCACTTTCAAGGGTCAGCAGTACACATGGACCTGCCTTCCCCAAGGGTTTCACAGCAGTCCTTACATAAGAACATAAGAAATAGGAGCAGGAGTAGGCCAATCGACCCCTCGAGCCTGCTCCGCCATTCAATAAGATCATGGTTGATCTGATCCTAACCGCCAATCTACTATCACAGAACCATCTCCTGAATCTAACAGAATTAGACACACGAAATAGGAGCAGGATCAGGCTACATGGCCCCTGGGCCCGCTCCGCTACCCACAGGGCCATGTCCGATCCGAACCTAGACTCATGTCCAAATTCCTGCCCGCTCCCCGTAACCCTTAATTCCCTTTACTTCTAGGAAACTGTCTATTTCTGTTTTAAATTTATGTAATGATGTAGCTTCTACAGCTTTTTGGGGCAGCATATTCCATGGTCCTACCACCCTCTGAGTGAAGTAGTTCCTCCTCATCTCAGTTTTGAAAGAGCAGCCCCTTATTCTAAGACTATGCCCCCTACTTCTAGTTTCACCCATCATCGGGAACATCCTCCCCGCATCCACCCGATCCAACCACTTCACAATCTTATATGTTTCAATAAGATCGCCTCTCATTCCTCTGAACTCCAATGAGTAGAGTCCCAATCTACTCAACCTCTCCTCATATGTCCATCCCCTCATCCCCAGGATTAACCGAGTGAACCTTCTTTGTACTGACTCGAGAGCAAGTATGTCTTTTCTTAAGTGTGGACACCAAAACTGTATGCAGTATTCCAGGTGCGGTCTCACCAATACCTTGTACAACTGAAGCAATACCTCCCTATTTTTATATTCTATCCCCCTAGCAATGAAAGCCAACATTCCATTGGCCTTCTTAATCACTTGCTGCACCTGCATACTAACCATTTGAGTTTCGTGCACCAGGACCCCCAGATCCCTTTGTACTTCAGTACTTTCCAGTTTCTTGCCATTAAGATAATAACTTGCTCTACGATTTTTCCTGCCAAAGTGCATAACCTCACTCTTTCCAGTATTGTATTCCATCTGCCAAATCTCTGCCCACTTATTTAGCCTGTCTATGTCCCCTTGCAGGTTTTTTGTGCCCTCCTCACTCAGTACTTTCCCTCCCATCTTAGTATCATCTGCAAACTTTGATATGTTACACTCGGTCCCCTCCTCCAAATCGTTAATATAGATTGTAAAGAGTTGGGGACCCAGCACTGACTCCTGCGGAACACCACTAGTTACTGATTGCCAGTCTGAGAATGAACCATTTATCCCAACTCTCTGCCTTCTGTTAGATAGCCAATCCTCTATCCATGCTAGAATATTACCCCCAATCCCGTGATTTTTTATCTTAAGCAATAATCTTTTGTGTGGCACCTTGTCAAATGCCTTTTGGAAGTCTAAATACACTACGTCCACTGGTTCCCCTTTATCCGCCCTATATGTTACTTCCTCAAAGAACTCCAGCAAATTTGTCAAACATGACTTCCCCTTCATAAAACCATGCTGACTTTGTCCTATTAAATTATGATTATCCAAATGTCCTGTTACTGTCTCCTTAATAATGGACTCCAAAATTTTACCTACCACAGATGTTAGGCTAACCGGTCTATAGCTTCCAGCCTTCTGTCTACTGCCCTTTTTAAATAAGGGTGTTACATTAGCAGTTTTCCAGTCTGCCGGGACCTTTGCTGAGTCCAGGGAGTTTTGGAAAATTATTACTAATGCATCCACAATCCCTACCACCACTTCCCTCAAGACCCTAGGATGTAAGCCATCAGGTCCAGGTGATTTATCCGCCTTGAGTCCCATTATTTTACCGAGTACCACTTCCTTAGTGATTTTGATCGTGTTTAGCTCCTCCTCCCCTATAGCCCCCTGTTTGTCCAGTGTTGGGATATTCTTAGTGTCCTCTACTGTAAAGACTGATGCAAAATATTCATTCAGTGTTTTTGCCATCTCCATATTTCCCACCATTAATTTCCCGGTCTCATCCTCTAAGGGACCACTCTTACTATGTTTTCATATTTTTTTGCTAATTTACTTTCATAATCTATCTTCCCTTTCTTAATCAATCCTTCCACCATTCCATCAATTTTCCACCAATGTATGGCCAACTGTTTAAAAGGGTTCAGCAGGCCGTAGCAGCTTGTGCAGTATGTGGATGACCTGCTTTTGTTTTCCAACGAGGAGGAGGAGTATGGCCCCCTGCTGACTGAGCTGCTGAGTCTGTTAAAGGAAGCTGGGTTCAAGGTTAATCCCAAGAACGCACAGATTGGCCAACAGGAAGTAAAATTCCTAGGGCTCACCGTGCATGCTGGGAGAGGGCCATCGATGAGGTGAGGAGGAAGGCGGTACAGGAGCTACCTGCCCCGACCACGGTAACCGGGGTAAGATCCTTCCTGGGACTCACAGGGTAGTGCAGGGATTTCATAGAGGACTATACCGCTATGGCAGCTCCTCTACACCGGCTCCTCCACAGGGGAGTGGGATGAGGACTGCATGGCAGCTTTTAGTCATCTGAACAGAGCTCTGTAGACCGCTTTAGGAGCGATTGATGGGGGAAAGTTCTTTTTGGAGGTAGCTGCCACAGGGGACAGTTTGAGTGCAGTGCTGCTCCAGGAGCGGTTTGGCAAGCTGAGGCCTGTGGTATACTCATCAAGAATCCTCACAGATGTAGAGAGGGGGTGCTCCAATTCTGAGAGGCACCTGCTTGCCACACATTGGGCCGTGAGATCACAAATCTTCACGGGGCGTTCCCGGTAACTCCCTTAACCCATCATACGTCTACTCAGATGCTTCTGGATGGGAGGATAAAGGACGGCATGGTGAGCAATGCACGCATTGCTCGCTGGACTTTATTGCTCTCAGATGAATTTGAGTGTGAAAGGCCTCTGTGAACCCAAGCTCACCGCAAATTTGATCTACCCAGGGGTGGCCCACAAATGTTCTGTTGAAGGGGTATGGGATGTCGACATAGGGTTTCGTGCTGGGATCCATCCCACGGGCCGCGAGATCTATGTAGACGGGTCCAGTACAGTGGTGGCCGGGGAACAACTCACTGGATGCGGGATTTTTGACCCAAAGGCAGGCATTGCCAAAGCCATTAAACTCCCGAGCACCATGAGCGCCCAGCACGCTGAACTGTCGGCGGTGGTGTATGTGGTTACCCACCCCGAAGAGTTCCCTACACCCTACACGATTTGCTCAGACAGCATGTTCACTTGCAATTCGTGTGCAGAATATTTAGCCATTTAGTCTTGTCGCGGGTTCACATCTGCAGACAGGAAACGCCTAGCAACCAAGCCATTGTTGCGACAGATCCTAACATCAATAGGAACCCAGGGGGATTTCCATATCCACAAAGTAAAGGCCCATTCTAAGACAGAGGGCAATCAGCAGGCCGATGTGCTGACCAAAGAGGGTGCTCGAACGGGCACGTTTTGGGATCCATATGGGTCAAGTCTGGTAGCAGCGATCAGAGACAAAGCTGTGACCCAAGGGAGTGCAGGGGTAGCATTGGGCCCAGGCCTAAAGATGGTCCAGGCACAGGATCTCACCCTAATGGAGTTAAGGTAGAGGGTCAATACGGAATGGCAGGTATTACAGTAAAGGAAGGGATGGTTTTCAGAGGGGAACAGTGGGTAGTTCTGAAGCAGCACCGGAGGGAATTCCTTCAGTTGGCCCACAAGGGTCCAGGAGTGGGGCACCCCAGGCCGGAGACCACCTGGCAACGGGTGGAACAGGCAGGGCGGTGGCCGCAACTGAGGCAGGACGTCCGCGACTTCTGTGTGGATTGCTTGGTGTGTGCTACAAACAACCCTGACCCCCCCAGAAAAGGAAGGTATCCATGGGACACACTGGAGAGTGCAGGGATCATGGCAGTTAATACAAGTCGATAATATCGGACTGTTGCCCACCGCTCAGGGGGGTTACAAGTACTGCCTGGTCCTGGTAGATGTGTTCGCTAAATAGGTAGAAGCCTTCCCATGCCGAACAGCCACAGCTTTGGGGACCGCAAGGATTCTAGTGAGCGAAGTGTTCTCTAGGTGGGAGCTACCACAGTATGTGGAGTCTGATCAGGGGAGTCACTTCACAGGGGCAGTCATGCAGGTGACTCTGAAAATGCTAGGCATAGAGGGTAAATGGCACATCGCACACAACCCGCAGTCATTGCGGAATTGTGGATCAGATGAATAGGGCCATCAGGGAAAGGTTACGGAAGGAGACGGGAGACTCCCCTAGAAAATGGGCGGAGTCTTACCGTTAGTTCTGATGGGGGTCCGAGCCAGCCCGTCTAGAAGCACAGGGTATTCCCTGCATGAGCTCGTGACTAGCAGGGTCATGAGAACGCCCAGCCATGTACTGGCCCCGGTTCTCACGGAAGGTCATTTGAGAGAGGTCAACTGGGACAGGTTGGTTAAGAATTTGCTTGAACATCTCAGACAGATCCATTGGAGGGCTGCCAGTAACATGGGGAAGCAACATCGTAGAAATTGTTTATTGCCTGAGCCTCAGAGGCACCACGAGTGGAAGGTCGGAGATCAAATAATGGTTAAAAACTTCGCCAGGGTAGGGACTTTTGAACCGCTATACATGGGACCGTACAGTATCGTGGATAGGGCAAGTCCAATGGTATATGCGGTCAAAATGCCCCGACGCCCTAAGTGGTTCCATATCAATCAGTGCAAGCTTTTTAACCCTGGAGAAAGAGCTGATAAGAGGAAACAGCAGGGAGTGGTGAGCTGCGCTACAGGTGTGGGTCTCAGCCCATAATCTGGGACTCTGAGGAGCCCACAGAGGGACCAGTTGTTCCGCCTGTGGGAGCAGGAGTGAGGAGTGCCAGGATCCCATGGCTGAGGGTGCCGTGGACACCTCCTTACACACCAGTGAACGAAGGAAGCTGGAGTTGTAAGAGGCCCAGGGTCGGAGACCTAGTGTAGCCACCCAGAGACGGGTGGCGCTGTACATAACTTCTTTCTCTCCTGTCTGTTGCCGTAGCTTGTCTGTATAGTTTGGATTTTAATCGTGTGTAGCTGTGTCTGGAATGGTGAGGCATCACCCAAGGACAACGTTGCATTCTGTGTGTTTTTCAGGGAACGCCTAAGAACAAGATGAAGTCAGCCATGGTAGTCCTGATCGTCATGATTGAAGCCAGCATGAGTCACAGGGGCGCGACACCGAGGAATCGGTTATCTTCGGCTGCACTGGACCGACCGAGACCACTGGAGGTGGCTCGAACGATGGGGTGAGCATCTATCTCCACGAGGGAAGATGGCCTGGATGGCTGGGGTCGAATTCCACCCGGTATTCTAGCCATGAAGAGTTCACCTATGGTGAAGCATCCGTCCCATGCCCGAAAATGGGGGTTACCAGCTCCCAGGTTAGGGTAACAGAGGGTAAACGGGTGTGCCTTAGCTGTAGGGGACACATTCCACTAGGAAGGTAGTGGTGGCTCAGGAAACAGAGCACGGATGCAGGGAACCAGACAGCTGACTGGGAAAGACTAAGTAATGACACGTAACGGACGATCACGGGTTCTCAGGAAGGAGTGAATGTGTGTTGGGATAAGTGGTGGGAATCTGAGCAAGGGATTTATGTGTGTATGTGGGGGTCGGAAAAGATCTGCCCAGCGGGTGTATCAATCGCGTTTAGCAGGCGATGGCAGGGCGCCGAGGGTGGGATTGGAGTGTGGACTCCTGTGTAATCACAAAACCCCCGAACACCATCAATGGCACAGAGCTCATCTCATACACCAGGAAACCCCCACCCAGTGCCCCGATGGTACAGACGACTGTAGGTGGGTGTCCCACCAGCAGCAGGGGTCCAGGGAATGGGTTGGTGTTAATCCCCACTGACAGTGTTGTTTCAGAACATGCACTATGCCGTGGCATCCGTGATCATGAACCTGACTGAAGTCCATCCGCCTGTGTGGTGTCCAAGGAAGACAGAGAAGCTTTATGAAGCTGTTAAAAGTGATGTTTCAGGAATTCAGAGCTTCATGAGGATCAGGCAATGACCGTTCATTTAAAGGAGGTCATTGCGGAGCTGGAGAGGCACGCTAACACTGTCAATGCTTTGATACAGGAGGACAGGAATGCCTCGGAGCAGGCTGCACTGAATGAGGTGTGTTTGTTGTGTGGAGCATGGTTGCTGGGCGAGGGCTGCAGTAACCTAAAGAACCTGAGGCAAGGTCGCGTCCCTTCATGGTTAAGCAACAAGTATCTCGCTGCGCTGCACCCGTATAGCAATTCGTTGAGCCCGTGCCAGCATTGTTTAGCCTCTAAAGCCTACCCTGTCCCTGTAGATTGCGGGCAGTCCAACCATACTATGTGCAGCATTTCGGGCACCAGATTCCTTTTCTGCAGGAACACCTCACTGAGCTAATAAAGACCGTTGAGATCTCCCAGAACCATGTTTACACTTTAGAGCAAAAGACAGTGGAAGCGGAGCAGGAGATTAAAGGTTGGCCACGATGGTGAGACATCGGTCTAAGTATAGAGATTCCTCCCAGGATCCGCATCTGTTCCCATGCATTAGTTATCATTCAATTATTGCTTGCAAGCTACTTGTTTTACACCAGCTGCAGGCGACGGAGTCAGATGCACCAAGCGCGGTGGCAAGGGGTGTTAGATCGATCCAGAAAGGTGCAATTGATTTATGGTTTCTCCCTGCAAAATTTGTAATGTACCAAAATTCTGTAAGCAAGTGTATGGTATTCTGGTTATAGTTTTGCACTCTGTTTTGCGCGATGAGCACTGTCAATGCTGTACTGCGTGATGTGCATGGTGACTTTTTGTTAACGTCCTGCGGATCTTATTAATGTTCTGTATTTTAACTTGAAGTTTGTCAGTGGGAATTGGAACCCAGCCGTTTGATTGTGTTAAGAAGCCGTTTTGCTGATGTATTGACTCAGTAGAAGGGAACTATGACACGCAGTAAGGGGTACAGTTCCGGGGTTTTTAAATATAAAATCAGGGAAACAGCTTCACTTGTGGGAGACTTTGGCCTTTGCTCTCTCGTCAAGTGATGCTTTGTGGAAAGAAAAGCATCAAACGGGGGACTGAAGAGATCGCAAAGTCTCTGTTTGAAGAACAAACTCAGTCGAGAATATTTTTGTGGATTTTATGGGATTTTCTGAGGGCATTTTCCCAGTGGTTGGATCGTCCTGTGCAAATGCGTAGGGGGCCGGTTTGTTAAAACTCCAGAGAACACATGGCAGTTCGCTGTGACAAAAGAACTGTCAGTCATCCACAATGTATGGGCTCGCCTGACAGTCCTGGAAAAAGGAAGGGGGACATTGAACTTGATTAAAAGGCCACTCTAATATGCAAAGCATTTCTCACCTCCATCTCGGAAGAGAAGCAGAACAATGAACCCGCTGGCCTCAGCCAGCCGAAAAGGCGCCAGTTTTTTTCCCAACACAAAGACTGAAAGATATGTTCCAGACTAAGGGCCATTAATCCAATACGCATGGGTCCGATGATGACCATCACTGATTAAGCACCAGAGTGCTCAGAAGATTGGTGGGAAAAGATATGGGCAGCCAGGCTACTATAAAGAAGCTCAACGTAAACTCGAGGAACAGCACCTCATCTTCCGATTAGGCACTTTACAGCCCTCTGGACTCAACATCGAGTTCAACAATTTCAGATCATAACCTCGGCCCCCATTACATTTTTGCTTAAATTTTATCCACAACTTTGTTTTGGCCCTTTCCCACACCTTTTTTTCTCCCACATGGCAGCTGTCTCTCATTCTGCCAGAACATTTCACACCTAATCTAGAACCGTCTTTTGTCTCCACTAGTAGTCCGATCACCATCCCGTCTCGTTTTGAATACCTCTTAATGTCTCTTCACTTCTTTTGTTCTCTCCCAGCCCTGCCTTTCGATCTATTTCATTTCCTTTCCAGGTTTGACCCGAAACGTCGACTCTATTTTCTCTCCACGGATGTTGCCTGGCCTGCTGAGTTTTTCCAGCATTTTCTGTTGTTATTTCGGATTTCCAGCATATGCAGTATTTTGCTATCGTACTATAAAGATAGATTCGTTTCCACCATTCTCTCGCTTCCTGCTCCAACAAGATCGAACTAACAGGAAGTACCAGAGAAGCCGACGAGCGGAGCGATCGAAACCGACCGCGTGTGGGGGTAAGCATAGTCTCTCAGAAGTGAAGCTTTTGGGCTATTCCGAGGGTGGGAGCATCGTTTGGCTCAGCCAGGCGAAGGGGTTTATGCGACTGGGCAATTCGTCGGTAGGGGTGGAATTAGAGTCCAACATAGCAACAAGGGAATTACTGCTCGTTATAGTCGCCAGTTTTGTACTGTATGTATGTTGTTTCTAACCTGGATTTTATTTTCCACAGAGACAGTGATTTTGTTTAGCGGTGCATGTTAGACCAAATAAATACAAGTTTGAGTTTTCACCGAAGCATTCCTGTCCACGACTTATTTCATTTACACTCTGAATAGTAATTCCTGGGTATAGAACCTTCGTAAGGCGGGGGCGATTCAAACCGTCCGTCTAGCAATTGGGCTAGGATCAAAAACCGCTTACAGGAGACACACACTGTACACAGGGACACTTGTTACAGGGTCTGACTCCTCACTGGGAGAGACACACACTGCACACACGGACACTTGTTACACAGAGTCTGACACCTCACTGGGAGAGACACCCAGGAACACGGAGTGCTATGGTCAGTGTCCCACTGCAGCCCAGACTGAGCCCCACCCTGGGCCCTTCCTGTCTGTGCATTTTCCCAGTGCCCTTGGGAAATACTCAGCCCCAGATATCCTGCAGTAGCAGCGCTGTGGGGCCGGGTGGCTGAGTCTCGAGACCCTGTGGCTGGGCCTCTGACCTCACAGTGGGAGATGACGCTCGCTCAGCTCGAACTGGAAACCGTTAAATTAAATTAAAATCAAATCATCGGTCAACAATGGTCATATAATGAGAGCAGTGACGTCATCAATTGAAATAATCACAGAATCACACTCAGTCCGGGTCTTGTTTCCTGCAGCGACCTCAGGAGTTTCCCTCCGGTAAAACTGAACTGATTCTTCCACAGCCTGAAACAGATTAAAGAATAAACAGGAAATAAATAGACTGAATAGTGTAAATAACAGGGAGACTGGGGTTAATATTTCAGTATAATTACAGGCAAATATTACCCAAAGTAACTGAATCCCATTAATATTTTACTAGCTGGGGGGCCCGGCGTTGCCAGGGCTTTTTTGGGCCGTGCGGTTTACGGCTGGCCACTGCTGCTCCCCCGCTGTGTCTCGGGCCACACGGTTCACGGCGGGCCGCTGCCACTCCCCCCCTCTGTGTCTCGGGCCGAGCAGTTGTCAGGCCCGGCCCGAGTGACCCCAACTCACCTCCGGCTCCGGCGGGCCGGGAGCGGATACTGTGCCGGAGCTGCAATGTGGGGGTTTGTTGTGCTGGTGCTGTCGGTATAAAAAAAATGGCGGCGAAGTTTTGGGAGGCTGCAGGATTAGGCCCGCCCACACACGGAATGAAACGCCCCCCATCAACCATCAGGTCACTGAACTGTAGGATTGGTCAACCATCACGTCACTCAACGCTAATGAGCGGTAGGATTGGTCAACCGCTAATGAGCGGATTTTGGAACGTTTTTTGTATACTGTCCGAACAATTTTTGTCTGACCAAAAAGTAAATACGCCTATGACACTCCCCTGATCATCAGCTTTCTTTTGATATAACATATGTGTAGGTACGCTCTATAACTTTTGAGTGTATAGCGGACATACAGACAGACAGACAAACCAACTGCTTTATATATATAAGATTTATGAAATTAAACATTAACACAAACACTCACTGGATCCACTCCAGATTCCTGCAGTTCAGTATGAGGCGGCGGAGAGCGGGGACAGATTGGTCTGTGAAGGAGTTTAATCTCAGGCCCAGACCCGTCAGTGACTGGTTTGTACTGAGAGCGGAGACGAGATCCTTGGCACAAGAATCTGTGAGACTGACATCACCCAGCCTGGGGATCAGAGAGAGAAATAACAGGAATCAGAGTAAATCCCCAGTGTTTATTAATTTCAATATTACTGATATTAATAATATTTTACAGTGTTTTACATCCTGTTATTATAACCACAATCTCACACAGTCTGGTACTTACTGCAGTGTCTGTATTTTGCAGTCCGGGTTCCTCAGAATCGCAGATAGTGGTTTCATTACTGAATCTCCCAGTTTATTGCCACTCAGTCTAAACACAAAGAGACAGAGAAACAAACTGAATTAAACCCCGGATCTGATATATTTTCCTCTCTCTGATATTACAGCAATCACTAAAAGTACTTCAGGAATTAACTGAGATTCCCCCCGCGATTTCCCTACCTGGGCGGGTCGGGTGCGGCCGGGGTCGGTGACGGGTCGGATCACGGCCCCGCTCTGTAGAAGGACTTTCCACTGACTGGCTGGTTAAGCCCCGCCCAGCACGTTTCTCGGCCAATTAGAGGAAGCGGATCTGATGACAACATTTGATGAAGAGTCAGCAGCCGGTTTCCTTAAAGGGGCCATGTGCAAATTTAGTTTGACATTTGTGCTGTCAGTTTTCTACAGTATTGTGGTGCTGCAAATACAGACAAGCACTGTACAAAGGTGCACGGCTGCACCCAGGCTCTCCCAGCAGACAGGGAGGTTCTCTTCCCTTCAAATATGCGGAAGAGACCTCCCCCGGAGACCAACGCATCCTGGTTGCACCTTGCCTAATAATAACACAAGCAAGAATGTCATCAGAAGGACCAGGCTGCAGTGACGCAATCCTTTCAATGATCTCAGTAGATCACGAAACTTTACTGCAAAGCCACCCTCAACCTCATCCTGCTGTGCCACTCATCACATCCCCTTCACTCTGCCTTTCCTACCTTACTCCTGCAAATCCTTACTCACACCAACTTACCTTATACCTCCACCCATCCTCTCGATCTACATCATCATATCCCCATCTCACTAGCCACCCCTTACACTCACCCTCATCAAATTATACCAACTAATAACACACAAAGGTAGGCACTGGTGTCTTTTAGCCAATGTTCATGTGAAGTTTCTGTTAATGTGGTGTCAAACATTGAAATCTTTATTTTCAACACTTTCCGTTCTTCGACAGATTTGTGTCCACCTTTGGAAGTGGCTTAGTGAGCTGCAGTGAATGGTGAGACATAACGGTAACCCCCCCACAATGCTGATGAGTGTGAAAGGAATGGCGTGGGCATTGTAGGGATGCTTTATGTTGTTGGTGTGGACTGGTGGCAACCTGGCGCATCAAGTGGCATCCAGGGTGTGCCACGTCAAGTGAAGTAAATCTGGCCATGGTGAGGCCATCTCTGGGATGCCGGTCAGCAATGTGGTCAGGTGTTGATGCCCTCTGTGCTGTGCAGCATCAGGTGATTGCGGAGAAGTTTGGTGTTGTTGTTGGTGCTGCTGGTGTGCATGGTGCTGCTGGGGCTGATCATGGTCAGGTTCTGAGGACCAACATGAGACAGTATAAACCATAGCCATGCTGATGTAATAGATGGCAGGTGAACTTGAGATGACAGAAGCAATCTGTCAATGGTAAGAGAGGTTGTTCCAATGAGGGGACACTGGATAGAGAGTTTGCTCCAAACACTTGCAACCTGCATAAAGCTCAATCTGTCAACCAAATGCGGTAAGCAACAGCTTCTGAGCTTGGAAAGTGAACAGCTGTGAGATGGGAGCTTTTATAGCACATTTCCAGCTGTTAAGTAATGAGATGGTTCCATGGCCATTCAACACCGGTCCCGCTTACCTGACGTGATCCCCGAGTAGCGTGGACCACCTGGGCGACCTGGTAAACTCTGAAGGTGAGCTGAAAATATTTGTTAATCCTTTGTTAACAAGGTCCTGACCTGATGCCTCCCCCGCCGCTGCATGTCGGGTCTGCTCAGCGCTGACAGACCAGACATTTGGGAAAGGCACATGGTGGGGGGTTGACAGCGGGGTCTCGAGCCGCTGGAGAAAAAAATTAATTTTCTCACCGACCTGCCAACCCCTGCATAATTCTCCCCTTCCTGTCACTGACAATGAATCTCATTCTGTGCAACTGCCCATATATTCAGGGACTGTCAGTAAATGTATTTATTAAATAAAGTGCTGTCTGCGTGAAGCCTTTAAATGTCCCTCAGTCCGGTCTCATTCCCTAATGATCAAAATTACCCTCCTGGAGCTTAGTGACCGGCACCGTCATGTTTGGAGAAACTTCTCTCATTTCTGCTGCGCCTTAAATACTGGAGTTTATGGGAAAGGGGCGCTGTTCCCGGAATTAAATGATAAAGCGATGATTCCCTATACTTTATACTCTGTGCATTATATTAATCTGTATAGTATCTCGGGATGAGTGATATTGTGAAATGGCACAAACTGCTGCTGTGAAATCCACCCCCAGGATTTTATGTAACAAGGAGAGTTTATTCTGTCCCGTTACAAGTTTTAAATGTCCCTGTGTTCCCAGTTTATAGGGGAGGGCAGTCTCTCACTTTATTCCCATTAAACTGGCTCTACATTTATTTCAGGTGTAACTGGCCCGACAGTTTTTGGGGAATTTTCGGAAGTTCTCTCCCCAGGGAAAAAACATTTTTTTCTCACCGACCCGCCAACCCCTACATAATTCTCCCCTTCCCGTCACTGACAATGAATCTTATTCTGTCCAACTGCCACTTGGATTTAGTCGATTGACATTGACCCCGATTGACTGTGCAGTCCTGTCTCATGTCATTGGACTCTGTGAAACAATAAACTACCTCGATCTAGGGACCTGCAACATTCAGTGTGAAGGACTCCAGCGGCTGGGACCCATACTGCACAAATGCCAGGAGTTGAGGTAACTGTTTATCACACACAGGGGGCGGATTATGGGGAATTCCCGGGTTCACTGTCCCCGGTTTATCCAGGAGCTGCCCGCTGTGTGCAAGGTCCCACCTCTGGCCGGTGTGTGTCTGTACTCCAGGGCTAATACCCCACAACACATTAGATTGGAAGCTTTTTACTGGTAGATTTAAGATCCTGAATATCAATCTTCACTCAATGTTAGGACTGTGAATAACTGTAAACATTTACAGCTGAAAGAATTCCCGATTCCCCAATATACCCAAACCAGGAAACTACCCCCTGGACAAGACACACCCTGCATGGTATTGGAGTAAATATCGAACAGTCATTTAAACTCGGGTTTCTGTCCTGTTTCTAGTTGAAATGGTGAATGTGGAAAACATTTTAAATTAATTTTATATTTTATGTTTACATTCTGATGTCCAGCCTTATATTAAATAACATTTATTGTAATTACATTATCAGACTCTCAGTGACCTGTATTTACTGATCCGATAAAGACTGTAAAATCCCTACTTGTTCACAAGGATCCATTTTAGATCCTCCAATCCATAGGGAATTACTAAGCGATCCTCTTACTATTTGTATACATATTTGTGTTGAATCTGCTTCTCTCTGATTTAACTGAACTGTTCGTTTCCCTTCATTACGGAGCAAGAACACAATCCGTGACTGTTCTACAATTCGCCCAACAGTTAGAGACAAATAAACAGTTACCTCAACTCCCGGCATTTGTGCAGTACGGGTCCTAGCCGCTGGAGTCCTTCACACTGAATGTTGCAGGTCCCTAGATCGAGGTAGTTTATTGTTTCACAGAGTCCAATGACATGGGACAGGACTGCACAGTCAATCGGGGTCAATGTCAATCGACTAAATCCAAGTGATTCCACAGAGCCCACTGTTTTCTGAGCCAGCGCTTTATTCTGAGACTCAAACAGGTAGTGGAATGTGTTCAGGAGGTTCCTTTTACCCGTTTCACTCTCTGTGTTTCCAATCTGTCCTTCAATCTTCTCCTTCACCCAATCAATCACGCGGCAGGTGGTTTGATGAAGAAATTTACCCAGAAACTCCTCCAGGGGCCAAGCTGACTGTGGGGAGGACAGACCAGCAACAAAACGGAGAAATATCTCAAATCGCCCATCGTCCTTGCTGTGGGCTTCTCTGAGGAGTTTCAGGATGTCCCCGGGATCTGGAGTCAGGAATTGTGCGAGTGCGGCTACAAACTCTTGGATGGTGAGGTGCGGGAATGTGTACACCACGCTCTGGGCAGAATCATCTTTCTCCAAAAGTTCCATCATGAACCCAGACAGGAACTGGGAAGGTTGCAGATTGTACTGGATCAAATCTCCATTTCTAAACACAATCTTCTTCTCGGAGACTCCTGTGAAGGCCATCTCACCAACCTTCAGTAACACATCACGGGGGCTTTCAATCTCTCGGCCATGGTTTTTCAGAATGTTGTAAATATAGTAGGAATATAGTTGGGTGATGGTCTTGGGAACTCGATGCGGATTCCTGTCTCTTAGTGTAAAGAAAGGACCCAGTGCCAGACCGAGGATCCAGCAGTAGGAAGGGTTGTAGCACATGGTGTACAGGATTTCGTTCTCCTCCACATGTTTGAAAACAGCTGCTGCCACCATCTGATCTTCAAAAAACTTGTTGAAATATTCCTTCCGTTCTTCACCAACAAATCCCAGGATTTCAGCCCAGACACTGATCTCAGCCTTTTCCAATAAATGTAATGCAGTGGGGCAGCTGGTCACTAGCACTGAACATCCTGGGAGCAGCTTGTGCTGTATTAAACTGTACACAATGTCAGACACTTCACACCAGTCTTCGGGATCTGTGCACATGTACTGAGGTTCTGTATTTCTCTGATTGTCAGCAAAATCGATGCTGTCCTTGAATTCATCCAAACCATCGAATATAAACAGCAATCCCTCTGGGTTCTTCCAGAGCTCTCCCAGAATATTCCCAAAGTAAGGATAGAGATCGAGTATCAGATTCCTCAGGTTTATCCTACAGTTAATAGTGTTCAAATCCCAAAATTTAAAGCTGAAAACAAATTGAAAGTGTGGGTATATTTTGCCAGTGGCCCAGTCATGAACAATCTTTTGTACCATTGTTGTTTTGCCAATCCCCGGGACTCCGCTCACTGCTGCTGAACTCCCAGATTTCGATTCTCTCCGGGAAAAACTGCTCTGGAACAATTGATCAGTTCGGATTTTCTCCAGCTCTCTCCGGAGATGTTTCTCTATCCACTCTTCATGGTCACGGCCTCTTGCCAGCAGTTCATGTTCTACAAGTGTCCGATCTCGAACAGTAGAAATGACCGTTAGCTCAGCGTATCGATCAACGAGCTGGAAAATCTTAACCTTCTCCTTTATTAGGATAGTGTTCACTCTCAGTGTTTCAGTTTGTACCCGGAGTGTTTCCTTGTGTTTCTGTTGAACATCTTCAATTAGAACAGAGAGAAGGTGGTTCTCAATGTTAGTTGTACTGACATAAAAATAACTTCCCAATACCATTTCATTATTCAGTAAAATGTTGCAAGATTTAATTCACAGCTTCAATAGAGGTGTGTGCAGAAATTAAAACTCAGTTAATGGAAACCTTGTTTGAAATTGAACAATGGCCGAGAAAAGTTTCAAATCCTCACTTGATTTGAATATTCACTGAACATGCAGGTTTCAATGTTGTGACTTTTACCTCTGATGGTTAATACTGTCCGGCCTGCCCTTTACTTGTGACATCTCCTCGCGGCTGGAGAAGATCTTGGAATAGGAGGGGGAGGATCCAGTTGTCGTGGTCCACGTAGGAACCAAAGACATTGGTATAACTAGGAAAGAGGTTCTGCTGACGGAGCTTGAGAAACTAGGATCCAAATTAAAAAGCAGAACCTCAAATGGTAATAATCTCTGGATTGTTACCTGAGCCATGTGCAAATTGGCATAGGGACAAACAGATTAGAGGTTTAACTGCGTGGCTCAAAGAGTGGTGTGGGAGGAAGGGCTTTCAATTGATGGGGCACTGGCACCAGTACTGAGGACAGAGGGAGCTGTTCCTTTGGGACGGGCTCCACTTAAACGGGGCTGGGATCAGTGCCCTGGCAAACCGAATAACGAAGGCAGTAGACAGGGCATTAAACAAATGAAGGGGTGGGAGTGGGAGGCTTCAGGAAAGAGTAAATTTTAAAGCAGTGAGAGAAATGTCACGGCTCTAGAGCAGAGTTTTGGGTGAAAATAAACAGAGTGCGTCAGGATGGGAGAGAGAGACTAACAAAGGTAATAAGGCATCAGTAACTAAGGTGACATCAGGGAAAAATAGAAATAAGGCAAAGCTGAAGGCACTATATCTGAATGCACGAAGCATTCGCAACAAAATAGATGAATTAATACTGCAGACAGAAATTAACAGGTTTGATCTAATAGCCATAACGGAGACGTGGTTGCAGAGTGGCCAAGGTTGGGAACTAAATATTTCAGGATACTTAAATTTTAGAAGAGAGTTAGGCAAAATGGAAAAGGAGGAGGGTTAGCCCTGATAATAAAGGATGGAATAAAGACAGTAGAGAGAAAGGATCTTATCTCCAAAAATCAAGAAGTAGACTCAGTTTGGGTGGAGCTAAGAAACAGCAAGGGGCTGAAATGGTGGGAGTTGTGTATAGGTCCCCAAATAGTAGTTGTAATGTAGGGCAGAGTACAAATCAGGAAATTAGAGGCACGTGTAATGAGGGTAATACAATAATCATGGGAGCTTTAATCTACATATAGACCGAGCAAACCAAATTTGCAGTAATACTGTGGAGGACGAATTCACGGAATGTATGCAAGACAGTTTTCTAGATCAGTATGTTGAGGAACCGACTAGGGAACAGGCTATTTTAGATCAAGTACTGTGCAACGAGAAAGGGTTAATTAATAACCTTGTAGTAAAGGGGTCTTTAGGGAAGAGTGACCATAATATGATAGAATTTTATATTGATTTTAAAAATGATTGAGTTAAATCTGAAACGAGGGTCTTAAATCTAAAAGCAAACTACGTAGGTATGAGGGGCGAGTTGGCTAAGGTAGATTGGGAAACTACATTAAACACTATGACGGTAGACAAGCAATGGCTAGCATTTAAAGAATTAATATAATTTACAACAAATATACATTCCTTTAAGGCACAAAAACCCCACAGGAAAAGCGTTCCAACTGTGGCTAACAAGAGAAGTTAAAGATAGTATTAGATCAAAGGAAGATGCTTATATTGTTGCCAAAAAAAGTAGTAAGTCTGAGGTTTGTGAGGATTTTAGAATTCAGCAAAGGAAGATCAAGAAATTGATAACGAGGCAAAATATAATACGAGAGTATACTAGCGAGAGACGTAAAAACTGACTGTAAAAGCTTCAATAGGTATGCAAAAAGGAAAAGATTAGCGAAAGTAAATGTGGGTCATTTACAGGCTGAAACAGGAGAAATTACAATGGGGAATAACGAAATGGCAGACTAATTAAACAAATACTTTGTGTCTCTCTTCATGGAAGAAAAATGCAAAAACCTTCCCGGAAATAGTGGAGAACCAAAGTTCCAGCTAGAATAAGGAACTGAAAGAAATTGGTATTAGTAAAAAATTAGCACTGGAAAAATTAATGGGACTGAAAGCTGATAAATCCCTTGAACCTGATGGCCTACATCCTAGGGTTTTGAAAGAGGTGGCTATAGAGATAGTGGATGCATTGGATGTCATTTTCCAAAATTCCATAGATTCTAGAATGGTTCCCGTGGATTGAAAGGTAGCAAATGTAACCCCGCTATTTAAGAAAGGAGGGAGAGAGAAAACGGGTACTACCGATCAGTTAGCCTGACATCATTAGTAGGGAAAATGCTAGAATCTATTATTAAGGAAGTGGTAACAGGACACTTAGAAAATAATAATAGGATTGGGCAGAGTCAACACGGATTTACGAAAGGGAAATGGTGTTTGACGAATCTGTTAGAGATTTTTGAGATTGTAACTAGCAGAATAGATAAGGGTGAATCAGTGGATATGGTGTATTTGGATTTTAAGAAGGCATTCGATAAGGTGCCACACGAGGTTATTAAACAAAATTAGGGCTCATGGGATTGGGGGGTAATATACTAGCATGGATTGAGGATTGGTTAACGGACAGAAGAGAGTAGGAATAAACGGGTCATTTTTGGGTTGGCAGGCTGTAACTAGTGGGGTACCACAAGGATCAGTGCTTGGGCCTCAGCTAGTCATAATCTATTTCAATGATTTGGATGAGGGAACCATATATGTAATATGTCCAGGTTTGCTGATGATTCAATGCTGGGTGGGAATGCAAGTTGTGAGGAGGATGCAAGGAGGCTTCAAGGGAATATAGACAGACTAAATGAGTAGGCAGAACATGGCACATGGAATATAATGTGGAGAAATGTGAAGTTATCCACATTGGCAGGAAAAATAGAAAAGCACGAGTATTTTTAAATGGTGAGAGATTGGGAAATGTTGGTGTTCAGAGGGACCTGGGTGTGCTTGTACATGAATCAATGAAAGTTAACATGCAGGTACAGCAAGCAATTAGGAAGGCAAATGGTATGTTGGCCTTTATTACAAGAGGATTTGAGTAGAAGAGTAAAGACGTCTTACTGCAGCTATATAAGGCCCTGGTGAGATCACATCTGGAATTTTCTATCCCTAATCATTACATAGGATATGCAGCACAGAAACAGGCCATTCGGCCCAACCAGTCCTTGCCAGCATTTATGCTCCGCTTGAGCCTTCTCCCGTCTTTCCTCATCTAATTTTTATCAGCATAACCCTCTATTCCCTTCTCCCTCATATGCTTGTCTAGCCTCCCCTTAAATGCATCTATACTATTCGCTTCAACCACTCCCCGTGGTAGTGAGTTCAACATTCTCACCACTCTTTGGGTCAATAAGTTTCTTCTGAATTCCCTGTTGGATTTCTTGGTGACTCTTTCTTGATGGGCTCTAGTTATGCGCTTCCACACAAGTGGAAACATTCTCTCTCTATCCACTCTATCAAAATGTTTCATAATTTTAAAGACATATATTAGGTCACCCCTTAGCCTTCTTTTTTCAAGAGAAGAGAGACTTGGCCTGTTCATCCTTTCCTGATATCTGTACCCTCGCATTTCTGGTATCACCCTTGTAAATCTTCTCTGCACCCTCTCCAGTGCCTCTATATCCTTTTCATAATATAGTGAGCAGAACTGTACACAGTACTCTAAGTGTGGTCTAACCAAGATCTGATACAGGTTTAGCATAACTTCCCTACTTTTCAATTCTATACCTCTAGAAATAAACCCTAGCACTTGGTTTGCTTTGGTTTATGGCCTTGCTAATCTGTGTCGCAACTTTTAGTGATTTGTGAATTTGTACTCGGAGAGCTAGACTCGCACCCTCCAAGTGATAAGTGACCTCTCTATTCTTCCTTCCAAAATGGATTACCTCACATTTATCGGTGTTGAACTTTATTTGCCAATTATATGCCCATTCTGCAAGTTTAATAATGTCTTCCTGTAATTTGTTGCAGTCCGGTTCAGTATTGACTACCCCGCCCAATTTGGTGTCATCCGCAAATTTAGAAATTGTGTTTTTGATTCCACAGTCTAAATCGGTAATGTAAATTGTGAACAGCAGTGGTTCCAGCACTGACCCTTGTGGAGCACCTTTACCCACCTTCTGCTACTGTGAATAGCTACCCTTTACTCCCACTCAGGGATACAACCTCTGGTCAAAGAAGGCCTTTTGAAATCATTTCCTGTTATATTGTGTTTCAGAAATTGTGAAACGAGAATCTGCTGTCGGAATGATGGCGAACTGACAGCATTCGCCATGATTCCTCCTTTGAAGCTGACTGCAACTTCGGGATTTTGGCACGAGTAGGTGCATGCGAAAATCCTGAAGTTACAGTCAGTCAATGCCAGCTCCAAAACTGGCTGCGCTGTGCCCCACCCCTCCAAACCCACCACCTGCCCCCACAGAACCGGCAATCAGTGTAATCACTGGACGACGTTCAGGTTTGGGCTGATAAGTGGCAGGTAACATTTGAGCCACACAAGTGCCAGGCAATGACTATCTCCAACAAGCAAGAGTCTAACCACCTCCCCTTGACATTTAACGGCATTACGATCACCGAATCCACCACCATCAACATGCTGGAGGTGACCATTGACCAGAAGCTTAACTGGACCAACCACATAAATACTGTGACAAGAGCAGGTCAGAGGCTAGGTATTCTGCGGCGAGTGTCTCACCTCCTGATTCCCCAAAGCCTTTCCACCATTTACAAGTCACAAGTAAGGAGTTTGATGGAATACTCTCCACTTGCCTGGATGAGTGCAGCTCCAACAACACTCAAAAAGCTCAACACCATCCAGGACAAAGGAGCCACTTGATTGGGACCCCATCCACAACCTTAAACATTCACTCCCTCCACCACCAGTGTACTGTGGCTGCAGTGTGTACCATCGACAAGATGCACTGAAGCAACTCTCCAAGGCTTCTTTCACAGAAATCACAGAAACCCCACAGTGCAGATAGAGGCCATTTCGGCCCATCGAGCCTGCACCGACACATATCCCACCCGATCCCCGTAACCCCTACACCAACACATAGAGTCATAGAGTTTTACAGCACAGAAAGAGGCCCTTCGGCCCATCGTGTCTGCGCCGCCCATCCATCCCTGTCCAGTCTAATCCTATTTTCCAGCATTTGGTCCATAGCCTTGTATGCAATGGCATTTTAAGTGCTCATCCAAATGCTTCTTGAATGTTGTGAGGGTTCCTGCCTCTACCACCCTTTTAGGCATTGAGTTCCACATTCCAACCACCTTCTGGGTGAAAAAGTTCCTCCTCAACTCCCCTCTAAATCTCCTGCCCCTTACCCTGAATCTATGCCCCCTTGTTATTGACCCCCCTACTAAGGGGAAAAGTTCCTCTTTATCTACCCTATCTATGCCCCTCATCATTTTGTGCACCTCAATCAGGTCCCCCCTCAGCCTTCTTTGCTCCAAGGAAAACAACCCCAGCCTGTTTAGAGTCATAGAGTCAGAGAGTAATACAGCACGGATAGAGGCCCTTCGGCCCATCGTGTCCGCGCCGGCCATCAAGCCCTGTCTAATCTAATCCCATATTCCAGCATTTGGTCCGTAGCCTTGTATGCAATGGCATTTCAAGTGCACATCCAAATGCTTCTTAAACGTTGTGAGGGTTTCTGCCTCCACAACCCTTTCAGGCAGTGAGTTCCAGACTCCAACCACCCTCTGGGTGAAAAAGTTCTTTCTCAAATCCCCTCTAAACCTCCCGCCCTTTACCTTGAATCTATGCCCCCTAGTTATCGACCCCTCTACTAAGGGAAAAAGCTCCTCAGCATCCATCCTATCTATGCCCCTCATAATTTTGTACACCTCAATCATGTCCCCCCTCAGCCTCCTCAGCTCCAAGGAAAACAAACCCAACCTGCCCAGTCTCTCTTCATAGCTGAAGCGCTCCAGCCCTGGTAACATCCTGGTGAACCTCCTCTGCACCCTCTCTAACGCGATCACATCCTTCCTGTAGTGTGGCGACCAGAACTGCACACAATATTCCAGCTGTGGCCTAACCAGTGTTTTATACAGCTCCATCATAACCTCCTTGCTCTTATATTCAATGCCTCGGCTAATGAAGGCAAGTATCCCATATGCCTTTTTTACCACCTTATCCACCTGTTCCGCCGCCTTCAGGGATCTGCGTACTTGCACACCCAGATCCCTCTGACCCTCCGTCTTGCCTAGGGTCTTTCCATTCATTGTGTATTCCTTTGCCTTGTTAGTCCCCCCAAAGTGCATCACCTCGCACTTTTCCGGGTTAAATTCCATTTGCCACTGTTCCGCCCATCTGACCAACCCATCTATATCGTCCTGCAGACTGAGGCTACCCTCCTCGCTATTTATCACCCTACCAATTTTTGTATCATCCGCGAACTTACTGATCATACCCTTTACATTCATATCCAAGTCATTAATGTAGACCACAAACAGCAAGGGACCCAGCACCGATCCCTGTGGTACCCCACTGGCCACAGGCTTCCAGTCACAAAAACAACCTTCGACCATCACCCTCTGCCTTCTGCCACTAAGCCAGTTTTGTATCCAATGTGCCAAGGCACCCTGGATTCCATGGGCTCTTACCTTCTTGACCAGTCTCCTGTGCGGGACTTTATCGAAGGCCTTACTGAAATCCATGTATACCACATCCACTGCGTTACCCTCATCCACACGCCTAGTCACCCCCTCAAAAAATTCAATCAAATTAGTCAGACATGATCTTCCCTTGACAAAGCCATGTTGACTATCCCTGATTAATCCTTGCCTCTCCAAGTGGAGACAAATTTTGTCCCTCAGGATTTTTTCCAATAATTTTCCTACCACTGATGTTAGGCTCACTGGCCTGTAGTTCCCCGGTTTTTCCCTACTACCCTTCTTGAATAATGGTACTACATTAGCGGTTCTCCAGTCCTCTGGCACATCCCCTGTGGCCAGAGAGGTCCTGAATATATGTGTTAGAGCCCCCGCAATCTCCTCCTTTGCCTCGCACAGCAGCCTGGGATACATTTCATCCGGGCCTGGGGATTTATCCATTTTTAGGCCAGCTAAAACCGCCAATACCTCCCCCCGCTCGATGTTAATATGTTCGAGCATATCACAGTCCCCCCGCCCTATTTCTATGTCTACATCGTCCTTCTCCATAGTGAAAACAGACGCAAAAAATTCATTCAGAACCCCTCCTACATCTTCCGGCTCCACACACAGATTGCCACTTTTGTCCCTAATGGGCCCTATTTTTTCCCTAGTTATCCTCTTACCCTTTATATACTTATAAAACATCTTCGGATTTTCCTTTATTTTGCTTGCCAGTGTTATTTCATGGCCCCTCCTTGATCTCCTAATTTCTTTTTTAAGTATCCCCCTGCACTTTTTGTACTCCTCTAGGGCTTCCTCCGTCTTTAGCCTTTTGTATCTACCAAAAGCCCTCCTTTTTTTCCTAATCCATTCCCGTATATCCCCTGACATCCAAGGTTCCCTGTGGTTTTTGGAACCACCCTTGACCTTTACGGGAACATGTTGCCATTGTATGATCTCAATCTCCCTTCTGAAAGCCTCCCATTGCTCCGATGCGGATTTTCCTACAAGTAGCTGATCCCAGTCCATTTTGGCCAGATCCTGCCTTATCCTATTAAAATCGGCCTTCCCCCAATTTAGAACCTTTATTTCCGGCCCATCCCTGTCCTTTTCCATGGCCACCTTAAATCTTACCATATTATGGTCACTATCACCAAAGTGCTCACCTACTAGCACTTTTTCCACTTGGCCGGCCACATTCCCTAGAATTAGGTCCAGTACCGCCCCCTCTCTTGTAGGACTTTCTACATGCTGGCTCAAAAAGCTCTCCTGGATGCACTCCTGGATGAAGTCTTTCTTCATAGCTGAGGCGCTCCATCCCAGGTAACATCCTGGTGAATCTTCTCTGCACCCTCTCCAAAGCAATCACATCCTTCCTATAGTGAGGTGACCAGAACTGCACACAGTACTCCAGCTGTGGCCTCACCAGCGTTTTGTACAGCTCCATCATAACCTCCCTGCTCTTATATTCTATGCCTCGGCTAATGAAGGCAAGTATCCCATATGCCTTTTTAACCACCTTATCTACCTGTTCCGCTGCCTTCAGGGATCTATGTACATGTACACCAAGGTCCCTCTGACCCTCTGTACTTCCTAGGGTCCTACCACTCATTGTGTATTCCCTTGCCTTATTTGTCCGTCCAAAATGCATCACCTCGCACTTTTCAGGGTTAAATTCCATTTGCCACTTTTCCGCCCATCTGACCAACCCATTTATATCGTCCTGTAGCCTGAGGCTTTCCTCCTCGCAATTTACCACCCCACCAATTTTCGTGTCATCTGCGAACTTACTGATCATACCTTTTACATTCTCATCCAAATCATTTATGTAGATCACAAACAACAATGGACCCAGCACCGATCCCTGAGGTACCCCACTGGACACAGGCTTCCAGTCACAAAAGCAACCTTCGACCATCACCCTCTGCCTCCTGCCACTCCCCCTAACACTAAGGGTCAATTTATCATAGCCAATCATCCTAACCCGCACATCTTTGGACTGTGGGAGGAAACCGGAGCACCCGGAGGAAACCCACACAAACACGGGGAGAATGTGCAAACTCCACACAGACAGTCACCCGAGGCCGGATTCGAACCCGGGTCCCTGGCGCTGTGAGGCAACAGTGCTAACCACGATGCCACCGTTCTTTGGCAGCATCTCCCAAACCCCCGACCTCTTCCACCTAGAAGGACAAAGGCAGCAGGTGCATGGGAACACCACCACCTCCAAGTTCCCCTCCAATCATACACCATCCTGACTTAGAGGTATATCGCCGATCCTTCATCGTCGCTGGGTCAAAATCCTGGAACTCCCTAGGCAGCGGTTCAAGAAGGCGGCTCACCATCATCTTCGAGGGCAATTAGGGGTGGGCAATAAATGCTGGCCTTGCCAGCTACCCCCACATCCGATAACCGAATTTTAAAAAAGCAGCAAATGCATTCGCTTTGCTGCTGACCGCCAATTTCAGGCTACTAAAATATATTTTTAAATGATTGAAACATTCCCTTGCATTTAAAATTAGCTTAAGTTATTTTGGCCCCTTTAAAAATGTTTATATTTATTTTTCAAAAAATTAATTTTTTGTTTTTGATGTTTAATTAAATTGTATTTTAATTAATTCTTGAACATGTGATGATTTTTTAATTTCAATGTTGTGAAAAATGTGATTTATTTAGGGGATTCCTATTATGCATATGGCGATTCCGTAGATATGTGATTCCCCATGAGCATCTTAGCAATCCCCTTTGTGATTAGTTGGGCTGTCCCACGTGATCCCAGGGATGCTAGTGAACCGCATGCCCCCGGCATAGGTGGGCCATTACGCAGGCCTAATCATTCAGGCCCAGGACCAGAAGAGTCTGAAGCTCCGGTGGCACCAGGTAGGCGAGTAGTTTTCTTGATGTTCAAACAATTTAGCCCTCAGCAAGCCTCCGTCGCAATTTCCAGGCCAATATTAATTTAAACCATTATGCTGTTAAAAGCAGGTCCTAGGCCTGCTTTTACCAGAAATAACAGTTCTGTGGGAATTCGCTGGGCAGTGGTTGGGCAAATAGCCTAACACTATGCCAACAAATGCTCATGTCTAACAGATGGGTACGATCTGTCAAGCAAAATCTTGACAGATCGCAAGTTCTAGGTTTTCGTGCATGCAAAAAAACTGGGCCATTGTCTTTTCCTCACATTCCTCCACGGAATAATGTTCTACGGTGTGAACATCTGTACATCTTCTCTGCATAGAAATTCCACAGTTTATCGGGAACCTGACAGATGTGAATAGGTTTTCACTATCAGGATCCTGCCAACTGTGTATGGGGTTTCACAGTGTATCAGGATCCTGCCAACTGTGTCTGGGGTTTCACAGTGTATCAGGATCCTGCCAACTGTGTATGGGGTTTCACTGTGTATCGGGATCCTGCCAACTGTGTATGGGGTTTCACAGTGTATCAGGATCCTGCCAGGTGTGTATGGGGTTTCACAGTGTATCAGGATCCTGCCAGGTGTGTATGGGGTTTCACAGTGCATCAGGATCCTGCCAACTGTGTATGGGGTTTCACAGTGTATCAGGATCCTGCCAGGTGTGTATGGGGTTTCCACAGCGTATCAGGATCCTGCCAGGTGTGTATGGGGTTTCACAGTGTATCGGGATCCTGCCAGGTGTGTATGGGGTTTCCACAGCGTATCGGGATCCTGCCAGGTGTGTATGGGGTTTCCACAGCGTATCAGGATCCTGCCAGGTGTGTATGGGGTTTCACAGTGTATCGGGATCCTGCCAGGTGTGTATGGGGTTTCACAGTGTATCAGGATCCTGCCAGGTGTGTATGGGGTTTCACAGTGTATCGGGATCCTGCCAGGTGTGTATGGGGTTTCACAGTCTATCTGTATCCTGCCAGGTGCGTATGGGGTTTCACAGTGTATCAGGGCACAACCAACCGAATTTCTAGGCCTATGACTCTATTTACAGTTTTATCCATTTCTTCCCTATTTTTCAGGTTGATGTTCTGTAACATTATGAGCTAAAAATTCGGTGGCGCCGCGTTTGGGGCGCCAAGCTCGCCTGGGCGCCGGAATTTGCGCTCCGGCCAGAGCCGCTTGCGCCCTCCCGATATTCAGTTGGAACGCCCCAAGAGGAACTCGGGGCACTGCTCGAGGCTCCCCGCGTCCCGCTTGGGGCGCTCAAACTGAATATCGCCGCGCTACGTGCCACAGCGCCACATGCTGTGGCACGGCGCACTGCTGTACTGCAGGCCTTCCTCCCCTTCTTAAGGGGGAGGGGCCTGCACCAGCGTGATCACCGATCGCGAGTGCCAGCAAAAGAGCCCGACACCGAGGAGAAGTGCCAGGCTTTTGGGACACAGCCGGCACTGCCCGGGGGGTGGATCAGGAGGCCGGCGCGAGGAGGTGCTGGCAGGCGGCCACCGGAAAAAATGTCCACCCCGCACCTCCACCTTAATTTGCGCCACAGGTAGGCCCTGTGAACTGGTTGCGATTTGCGACCGGCGTTACAGAGGCGGGCGCGACCAAATATCGCGATCGGGGCGGTAGCGGGGCGCTGCGCACACCAATGACGTCATCGGTGGCGGCGCAGCGCTACAAGCTAACGCCGCCATTAGCGCCCCGCTAAATATCGCAGGAGGCGTGGCCAGTGGCGCTAAAGCCACTGAGTGCCCTCTTTGGGCGCTAACTGGTGGCGCAG